>NC_133533.1:85615408-86251058 GCF_048544455.1 Silene latifolia
GGCCTACCCGCTAATCAAACCAGATCCTCGAAGATTCATTGTTATAGAATGCCTGCTCAAGTTTGCGAGCCTGGCGAAAGCATTCCCGCTCCTCACCCCCGCCAAACTCGATGAGGGCGCACCGCCCGAAGCCATCATGCACATCATTGTCCAGGTAGATAGTTTGAACCAAATTCAATCCGGCTAACCGAATCAAACCTATTAAAAAGTCAAGGCTATACGAGAGTATAACCTTTCCATGCCCGCGCTCTGTATACGAGAGATAGTGAATGATGCACGTAAAGGGTTTAGCGTACATAAATCTACTTGGGGGTCCTACAAGAGGTTCATATGATGCTTTATCATCATCATCATCAGCGGATGAATAATATGAACCATTATAAGTTGATGAACTTGACGACATAATCGATGTGGAAAATTAATGGAGGACTTAACAAGTTAAGAATTGGAAAGTGGAAACGGTAAAAGTTTAGATTGTGAAAATTATAATTCTACGTATAATGAGTTTGGGTTCTATTGGAAACGGTATAATAAGATGGTAAGAATTGGAACTGGTATAATAATAAGATAAGAATTGGAAAATTAACAAGCTAAGAATTGGAAAGTGGAAACGAGACAAGTTAAATAAGAATCGGTCAACTCTAAAGTGTTAAACATATAAACTTACAAGGACTATCCAAAAACCGTTGTCAATGAGTAAGAACACAACGGTTATCAGAAAACCATTGTCCAATTAGTAAAAACAAAACGGTTATCAAAAAATCGTTGTCCAATTACTAAAAACACAACGGTATTGATTTGACTAATGCATACCTTTTAATTTTTATTTTTTCTGACTCAAAGTTGTAGTATTGCGTGTTTGACCATATTTATAACACAAAATGATAACGGTTCTTTGTTAAGCCGTTATCATATTACATATATCAACAACGGTTGGACAGAACTCGTTTTAAAAATAATTGTTCAATTATTTGTGATTATCTAGTATTTGTGATTTCACTGATGCATGTCCTATAATCATATTTCATATATCAACAACGGTTATTGTAAATCCGTTGTCATATTACACCAATAAACAACGGTTTTTCTTATAATACAGATCCACTGTGAAAAATGAAAAGTTTGTGGTTTTACCAATGCATGCCCTATTATTATTGGTTGTTTTACCATTATTCACCTCATGCATGCATGCACAATTAATACATGTTTGAATGTAACGTATGGATGAAATTAATCTAATTAATTATAACTTTATTATACTATAAATAACATCACATTTGCAGTAACAATAAGAATTACTTTATTATTACTAACCTTTCTACTTCACTTTTTAAATAATCTACATATACATACATATCATAATTAAAAGAATGTAGTCGTCTTCAACATCCGCAGTCGCACCTCCTCAGCAATCGGTAACCCGCTATATCAACCCGATTACGTGCATAATTTACAATCTCCAGTCATACGCGATGCTGCTGGGAAGCCAGATTCTCAGTCTCTTAACCCATTGAGGGACATCCTCATTGAGAATGAGTTTTCAAATGTTAGGGCAATCCACCCGACTTGGATTTCTGGTCGTGGGTTTCTTGGATATGCGCTGATCGTGTTTCGAGGGGATGGTCTTGACGATTTTCACCAAGAAAAACAACTCGCTGCAAGGTATGCATCACGTGATCTTCAAAGGGGCAAAAATGACTATTATGGCGACGATCCTAAAGATCGTTATGTACACGTTGGGCCTTACTTATGGGTTGCCACCACTGAGGATGCTCCTCTGATGAGAAAGTTCATATCGTACAGGTTTATTAATGCACCGAAATCATGGGAAGATGAATAAGTGCCTCATTTTGATCACCGTCTTGATGCTGATGTAGTACGCTTGATTTATAATCAAGTTTATCCTCAGTACCCACCTCCTAGTCAAACTCCTGTTAGGGTGTTTAATTAATGTACTAATTAGTTAGCTCTTTGTTTTTGTGGTTTTTTCATTTTTTTTATTGTGTTTCCTTTTTTCCCCTTGTTGTACTGTTTTTTTTTTTTTTTGCGCCATTGTATAATATGCTCGTTTTAATATATGGTTCTACTCTTTACAACATGCAAATGCTTATTAACATAGATTTTAAATAACTTGCGAACAGACAAATGAATGAAACAATAAAATATAATATAATGACAACGGTAGTGCATAAGAACCGTGTTAGAATATAAATACCTCTAAAAATAAATGGAAATTGGAAGATATTAATAAGATAATTACAGCGGTTCTTATAAGAACCGTGTTAAATTATGTAATTGCTGAATAACATTATTTTAAATAACTTTCTTTCTTTCTTTCTTTCTTTCTTTCTTTCTTTCTATCTTTCTTCCCTCTCTCTCTCTCTCTCTCCCTCTCTCTCTCTCTTATTACTCAAATTATGTCAAGTGGTCGCTCTTCTTCATCCTATATTTCAACAGGGACATGTAATTTCTCAGTTCCCACAGCATTGCGGACTTCTTTGACTTAGCAAAATCCGGGAAGAAAGTTTCTTACTTGCAAATTCTATAATCCCGAGACTAAAATCCGTGGATGTAATTACTTCAAATGGGTTGATGAACCAATGACTGAGTGGCAGAGGAAGGTTATAAACAAGTTAGTGAATGAGAAAAAGAGCATGGATATCGAGATTACTCAAGTGAGAAGTATACTATATCAACTTGAAGAATCGAAGCGGGGAAATGACAGTGAAATATTGAAGGCAAAAGAAGAATGCAAGAGTCAAGACGTTAACCATGGATATCGTATAACTCAAAAATAATGAGGCATGGCTTAAGTTAATTGTCAAATTTCTTCTTCTAATTATTATTTACCTAATTTATTATGTATGGTGGTAGTTTGTACTCTTTATGTGTAAACTTGTAATCCTTTAAATTAATGGAAATAAGCAATATTTTACGAGAAATATATTGTAATTAGTGGCATATACCAAATGATGCTTTATTTCTTGGTGGTAAAATCAAACACAATGAAATATAAAATAAAATAGTTATACCTAAACCGTTGTTCAAGACGTATACGATTATAACGGTTCGGTGCCGTTGTTATGTATATAAAAATGATGCTTTATTTTTGGCGGAAAAATCAAACAACATGAAAATATTACTGGACAACGGTTATTTCTAACCCGTTGTAGATAGTACTAATCAATTACGGTTTCAAACAAAACCGTAACTGTTTGAAACAAAATACAACGTTTTGTCTTATACCGTGGTTATTACTTTCCAATAAACAAGGTCTTGGAAGTGCTGTATTATTCACACATATATACTCCGAGCTTCCCTCCCCACATAATATCCTCAAACATTGAGTTTCCCTCAACCACCAACCTACCCCATCGTCGTCGCAGTCATCGTCATCATCGCCATTGCCGCCGCGGATCAATCCGATTCTCCTCTTTAAAGAAGTAATAAACCCTCCTCTCTAGAGATTTGTTTGTTATTATAAGTATGCATTGTTATTATTTGTTTATTAATTTCTGCTTTAGACACTACTACAATATATGGAAAAGGAACCATTGATAGATAACCAACTGGGCCGGCCCTAAGGGGTATTTAGAGGGGCAAATGACAAGGGTCCATGTCTAGAAGAGGCCCATGAAGGTGGATTAGGAGTCCGCTAAATTCGCTATAGGTCGCCGCATTTATCAAATAAAATATATTACATATAATTATCAAAATAAGAGAAGTAGCCCAGTGGTTATTTATCTTACCAATTGGTAGGAGGTCTTGTGTTCTATTCTTCATAGCTACATTCTATTTTTGTTTTTTACGGAATTCAAATAATTGGTTTTGTTATAGCATAATTTGTAAAAATGTACTCATCTAATAGAAGTATATATCTAAAATTTGAAAGAATTTCAACCCGTCTTTAAAAATGAAAAAAAAAAATACTTCGTAGTGTTCATGTCCTCATTTTATTTTTTTGTTTTATGGAATTCAGCGACTTGGGTTTGTCATGGCATAATTTGTAAAAATTTACCCATCTAATAAAACTATATATGTATCTAAAATTTAAAAGAATTTCAACCCGTCTTTAAAAATGGGAAAAAAATACTCCGTAGTGTTCTTCAAAAGGTTTGTGTTGTTTCGTTTATCGAATTGTATTAAATAGTGACACATGAATTACTTGAAGATAACTCTTTAAAGAGTCGAGGCCTCCATTTAACATTTTTGTCTAGAGCCTCGAGATGTTCAGAACCGGCCCTGTAACCAACCACGTACACATATGATTTCATTTGTGAAAGAAACCATTAATTACAAATGGATGGTCTCTTATAAATTAGCAAAGAAACCATTTCTATAAAAAATGATTCTTTAAATAAAGTTGAATATTAAATAAACAAAAATCCTACTCTCTCCAGTTTCCTATTATCTTCCCTCTTTCCTTTTTCACACAAGTTTGATTATCTTCCCTCTTTCCTTTTTTTGGTAAGTTTCATTCATTTTTTATTAATTTCTCTCTCCTAAAAAATCAACAACTCTCATTACTTTATTTATTCTTTATTCATCATTTATTCTTTATTATTTTCTCTCACCTATAAATTTCACAACTTACAACACTTTATTCTATTTTATTCCTTCTTTCTTCCCCTTTCTTAATTTTTTTGGGGAAGAAAATGGGAGGGAGTATAAAAATATCCCCCTGATCTTCTCAGTTTATTTATTTCGTTAAATAACCGCACCACTCATTTCGCACCACTCATTTCACACCCAATCTTTATCAAAGCACCACCAGACGGCGCTGTTACTAGCGCTCAACACCACTTACCGGAGAGACACCTCATCGGAGCGCATCACCGAAATTCTAAAGTCATTCAACACGATCGTCGCTTTCGAAAGCGGGAGAAAATAGAGTTACGAGGTAATAAATTCCTTTTCTACATAGAAAATTTTCAGGAATTTTATCTAAGAATTTGGTTAGTAAGTTCGTGTTTTTGAATGTTTCCGATTTATTAAAGCTGAGTAGTTTTCGAGTTCATGTGTAGAGTAGATTAATGAGTTTTTAATTAGGGTTTATATGCAAATTTTCGATTTTAATTGAATTTTGAAATTAGGCATACTTTTGTTTTATAGTTGTTATTATTTGTCCCAAAAATTCTTGGTAATTGAGATAAAGTACTCCAAATAACAAAGATCAAGCCATGTAAAATATTAGTGACGAGGGGTAGTTCAGCGTAAGGTTAAGAGGCTTGAGCAGTGGATTAACACTAAATTTAATCAGTAATGACTGCAAGAATAGGTAAGGGGTTATCGTAATGTATTAAATTTGATCTTTATTTCTTATCAATTTTTGGGTTTTAATTTATTCTATTTACATTTGGTCTTTTGATTTACCTATCTACATGACTGAATTTCATTTTTGCGCCGATGATTGATACTTATTAGGTGCCCAGGCCTGTTCGCATCAATATAGTTTTTCACAACCATTACTATTTTACTCTTTGGGAGTGACGATTTATTTCATGAAATGATTTATGGTGTTTTTTTGGGTTAGGATCTGTTTTAAGGAGGAAGAAGGTTAAGAGGAGTAATGGTCAGATCCTTCCTACCAATGAGGTAATCTATATTTGTTTTAAATTACCGGTTGGTTCGCATCTTACTTGGAAATGAAAGTGATTGGTATAACTCATGGGTCGTGACTTGCTGATTGTATCCCTAAAAATCACTCTCAAGTAAGGTAACTCAGAGGTACATTCGCTTTCAGATTTTCGAGTAGTTATGAGTAACTAGGTTGGTCACTAGAGAGTAGAGAGTCTCATCCAAGAATTTGGCATAATAGATGAGGATATGGGTTTCTGACTTTTTGTTTAATAACTTACATAGAACAATTGATGTTGACTTGACTTTAAAACCTTCGAAATTTGTTTCCTTAGTCGTTAACCATTTCACTTGTATGTGCATATCCCATAACTTCTGCTGCAGGTACTAAAGGCGGTTTTTGGTTCGCTTAGCCCTTGGTTGTTAGCCTAAATTAAGGATAACTTATAAAAGTTAGCCTAAATTATTCTTAACTTCTTGTGTTGTTTTTAAGAATAAGTTCGATATTGTGAAAGGTACCTAATTTTTTTCTCATATTTTATGAAAATATTAGTATTGTGTTTTAGTTAATATGCTTATTTATTTTCGTTTTCTAGTATTTTAAAGATGTCGCAGAGACTTACTCCCAACAAATGCTTGACGAGGTTAAGGAAGATGGTGCCGGAGTAGATAGATCTATGAGAGTTAGATTTTCTTGTTATTGTAATTTTTTGGTAAATTAGTCATCGTTTTTGTATTAATGGCACAAAATATTATTGCTTGCTTCAAGTGATTGTAAAAACGAATACACTCTTTATTATTATATATGTGTGATTTTTTTTTAAATCAGCTTTCTTATGTGTGCCATGTTCAACGAAACATGAGTATACGACTATACGTCCAATCAGCTTTGGTATGTGTGCCCCATAAATAATAATGACAATGAAAGCAAGTTAATTAAAAAAAAAATAATAAAAAAAATCAAAGAAACCATACTTCTCTAATCTTTGGTTTCAGGAAAGAAACCAAGGTTAATTCATCCTTTAAAAAGTCAATCAGGCCAGACTTGGTCGATTTATTTTTTCATGATCAGTCAGTCAAGTTATGCTTGACTAACCCTGGTATATCAGGACTGCCCAAAAACTATCATGTAATATGGTCACTAAAAATGTTTGATTCATACTATCTTGGAATATGTACTATGATGACATATTTATTTAAAAGTTATGTAAAGGATACGACTTATCTGTGCAGGAATATTACTTAATACCTTTGATGAATATTTTTGTGTTATTGCGTTTCATACTGTCGATCAGCATTCCCTGTCTGGTCTGTGCTGATTGGATCTTTAAAGGCAGTCACACTTAATTAAACGAGAAACTTCATTTTTGAGAGCTCTTTCTTCATTGATGTTGTTCACTTTTTTCTTTCCTCGATCTCGTTCCACTAAGGGTGTACCACGTTGAGTGATATAAATTTGTTTGTGTCTAATCTCAGGCTTGGTATAGCCGTTCGGGTTGAACCGATTGGTCAGGCTTGTAATGACGCTGAGGCGCCGGCCTGCCCTCATACTGTCCAGAACTGACTTTGAAGCCTGTCACGATCAGGACTGGATTGCCCTGCCAAGCTTGAATTTTCGAATTTTAAGGTTTTATTTCCTAAAAACATCAAATTATTAGAATTAAGAAAATTCACCATAGAATAAAAGCGAAAGTACCGAAATTTTAAGATATATTGTTAACATTTTGCAAAACTTGTATTAAATCTAGGAAAAACGTATCTTTGAATTTCTTTCGTGACAAATATGTCCTTGAAATCTGCATTCTCTTAGTCAACGTTGAAAGTTGTTATACTTATGATCGTTGGAAGGAATTTTGACTTGATTGGGTAGTTTTTCTTTTGGATCTACCATTTCTTCATTTGAAATGGGAATTATGGAAACTCTTGCATCAATTTTTCTCAAGGCTCTCAAACTTGTGAGAAGAGAAAATCTTGTGAACATTCTTGTAGAATTAATAAACTAGTTTCCCCACAGACGGCGCCAATTGTTTTGACCGTATTTTGCGCAGGGCTGGAAATACGGCCATGGTAGAATAGTATGGGGGTTAACTAGTATTATCCTATTTTGATGTTA
Organism: Silene latifolia; assembly: GCF_048544455.1. Lineage (NCBI taxonomy): Eukaryota > Viridiplantae > Streptophyta > Magnoliopsida > Caryophyllales > Caryophyllaceae > Silene > Silene latifolia. The sequence goes on from NC_133533.1 coordinate 85,623,099, forward strand.
TCGTGATCATACCTATGCAAGGTTGATTGTAATGTAAGTAGAAACGAACGTAATAAACAATCAAAGAGAACAAGGCACAAAGATTTATACGTGGAAAACCCTTTAATGGGAAAAAACCATGGGCACCAAGACAGGAGAGGATTTCACTATATAATTGGGAGAATATAAGTATGATAATGATAATGCTTGTAATATTCTCTAAGTATTGTGTAGCTTGTAGTATGTATGTTTGTGTGAGATAGTGTAGAATGTGTTGTGTATTTTCTCCATCGAATGTTCCATGCATGAGCTTTTCTTTGTCTTCTATATATAGTGATTCTTGGATGGTAAAAACATCTTGGTAGTTATTCTCCATTAAAGGCAAATATTCTCTCTTAATTGCGTCAATAATTGCCCTCTTAAATGCGGTCTTGATTGCTCCATAATTGTGCATTAATGCCTATTAATGCTCCCTCTTTATGACCAAATCTTCATCATTAATATTATCTTAATTACCATATTTAATTGCTATTAATCTTATATAATTATTCATGACTTAGTCAAATGTTGACCTTACATTTGACCGTTGGCCTCTCCTGTTTGGTGCCAGACTCGAGCTACCCTGACGATCCTGCCCTGATTGTCAGGCCAGGGTTGAACTTGATCCTGAAGATGATGCAGGAGTCTAGGCCCAACGACTGGTGCTAAACTTGAACTACCCTGCCGGACCTACTCTGATCGTAAGGCCAGGGTAGAATTCTATCTTGTCAGTAGTGCGAAATTCCAGGCCCAACAAGTACAATAGTAGAAAGTGGATAGCTAGAATATATGTAATTATGTATAGTTGCAAGTGTCGTCCTTTCTTCTCATCTTCTCCTTCTATTTATCGTCTAGATTTGGCTTCAACGATTGTGTCCTTGATTGTAGGTAGCCGTTGCTAAATAATAGGGAACGTGCCCACTTATTGTTGACTTATTCTTCATTCATCCCTTGCTTCTATATCCTTCACGGCTTGTTGGTTATGCTCCCTTGTAATAGGCTTCGTGGACTTAGTCTTCCTTGTAATTAGGAACCAACTCCAAGCTTGCTTATTCTTTATGTGCTCAATATCTTTAGTATCCAATGTCATCTTTTGTTGTACTGATTTCTGGCCAGGACATTATAATAGGCTTGTCCTGGTATCCCTCTCCTGGATGATGCTTGCATGTTGTATGATATATACACTGTTAGTGATGCGCCTCGTTAGGCGTTTCTAGGTTGACACAGAACAGAGAAATATCCTGGCTGTGATCGTCTCTTTCGTATAGTGTTGGAATATTGAATATAATAAGCAAAAAAATGCATCCTCTTACTAATATAATATATTAAGCTAGATAATTATGCAAATTAAGAGTAACTATATGTTTATAATTAAATTGAAGAAATTAAACCTTTGTAAAAGACATTAACCAAACCCATTTTAACCCGAAACTCGTATAAACCTGACCCGTATAAACCCTATTTTACAAACCCGAAATGGACCCGGCCCGTATTTTACCTGAACCCGAAATGACCAAACCCGTAACCCGCCCGATCGACCCGTTTGAAAGGTCTAGTCATACTCCAATAATGAGCGCACCCATTTTTTATTCGGGTTGGGTCACAACATGTTTCTGTAAGAATTATTAATTCTCTATTATGTGGACCTAATTACTGATGTCAGTCACTTTAATTAGAAACGGTTAGAAATAATGTTTCGGGTTTTTATTGGGAGTAATAGAATAAGTGGATTACGGTTAATGTTTACAGGCCATTAACATATTAGACCCACTTATCTATTTAAGCCCCTCCTGCCACCTATATAAATAGATCACACCTGTTTGTGGTTTTAACCTAATTCATATTAATTGAGTGAAAACACACAGAAAGAGAATTAGAGACTAAGGAAGGCAGGAGAAGGCAAAACATTAGGATTCATATTCTTATTGTTCTTAAGAAACCTCCTCATCAGATATAATGACTACTCCATGTATGTATCTATCAATAATTATCGCTGCAATCAAGATCCTATAATTATTGTTTACATGTGGTATTAGAGCAGGATTATGATTGCAGTTATAGTTCTGATTAATGTTTTAATTATGTCTTTTAATTTGAATGAAATTAATGTTTTAATTATGATATTATTTTCATTCATGATTGATTATATATCCTTTGATTATGATTGTTTCCGCTGCCCTAATCGAATTATTTCGATTCGTATGATGTTTTTGATTGTTGATTGTGTTTCGTCTGTCCCCTGGGTTTTGAGGAGTACTCGATCGAGGGAATTTTTTATCGATCGAATTAGTGCGTCACTCGATCGAATTAATGTGTCACTCGATCGAGAGACATCAAGAGTGCACATCACGATCGAGTATTAAGGTCACTCGATCGAGGTGTTTTATTGATAATAGTTCTCGATCGAGCTAATGTTTCACTCGATCGAAGATCTTCCGCATGAATAGTTTCCTTCTCGTGTTATAGTTTACGATACCTCATGATTGATTATGTATGCTCGTAATCACATTATTGTTGTAAGCATACATACTAATTATGTATATATATATAGTTTTGGTATCGAATGAAAGAGACATTCGCATTATGACGAGTTGAAATTCACCACAGTGATTTCATCTCGTACGCGATCAAGTCTCATAAAAGAATCATATTGGACATTCACATTAGGTTGAGGTTCACCACAGTGGACTCAAATTCTGTAGTGAATATCCGACTAAGCATCTAAAGGGTAAATTAACTTGTATTAAGGTTTTACCCACAGGTAACCTGACATTAAAGTGCAACACTCATTAAGAAGAGTATATTCGATTATGCAATTAAGCATGTGTAGGTTGTCCACAGATACTACACTTGCCTAATGAATGTTTGTGAATTACTCATTTAAGTTTCAAGTCTTAGTCATAATTGATATTGTGTGTTAAACTCAAAGCCCAATGTTTTGAGCATTGTTCATAATGTAGTACCGTTGCAAAGCTCTCTCAATAACTGTGTCCAAGCAGTTCCACAACTTGATGGTACTAATTACTCAGAATGGAAAGAGCATCTCGAGTTATATTTAGGGATCCTTGAGCTCGATCAAGTGCTTATCGGGACAGCTCGGTGAACCAACCTTTCCGATGCGAGTAAAGAAGTACTTGAAGAATATAACCGGTGGAAGACATCGATAGTCTTTGCCTAAAGTTTTTTTTACGTCTTTGCACCAAACATTAAGTCTTGCATTTCGGAGACAGGTTGTAACACAGCCAGTAAGTACATGAAAACCATTAAGGAATGCTTTTAGACTACTGATAAAGCGGTAGCAGGAAGACTTATGTCTAAACTTACCACTGCTAAGTATAATGAGAGTGTGACCACCATGCAGCAGCATGTGTTACACATGACGAATCTGGCAGCTAAGTTGGGAAAACTGGGCATGAAAGTTGAGAATCCGTTCCTCGCCCGATTTATCATCAACTCTCTGCTCGATAAGTTTGATGCTTTCCTCTTCATTACAACACTTTGTTAAATAAATTTGGAGTGTCAATGAATTGAATAAACGGTTCGAAGCAGCAAGAATCAAAGCAGAAAGATGAGGCCGATGCCTCAAGTAAATCTTGGCTTATCCCAAGCACATCATGTGCATCATGAAAGCGGAAAATCTAAGGGTAAGTTTGGAAACAGAAAGGGCATGAAGTCTGGCCCTTCGATAAGTCGTCTGCATCCGGCATAAAGAAGGATATTAAGAAGCGGGAAAGTTGCTTTTTCGTAAGAAACACGGGCACTTTCGTAATGATCGCATAAAGCGTAAGAATTGGTTCGAAAAGAAGGGTAAGCCTTTGGCTTTAGTATGTTTTGAATCAAATTATGCTGAAGTTCCTTCTAATACATGGTGGCTAGATTCGGGCTCTAATGTACATGTTTCGAATTCCTTTGAGGATTCCTTACGACAAGAACCATAAAGCCAAATGAGGCCTCCTTATACATGGGGAATAAAGATCAAGCCTCCGTAGAAGCCATTGGAAGGTTTAGCTTGGAATTAAGCACTGGATTTAAGTTGAATTTGGAGGATACACTTTATGTTCCCTCTTTCGGACGCAATTTAATTTCAGTTTCTAAGTTAGATAAAGATGGTTTTAGATTAAGTTTTGGACAAAGGTTGTTTCAGTATGTTTCGAGACAATGTTTTTATTGGTTCTGGGATTTTGGAAAACGGGTTGTATCGTATTTATTTAGATAAATTGTTTTCAGAATCTCTTTGTGTTTCTCATAATGTTTCCCTGCATAATAATGTTAGTTCGAAACGTGGAAGGTCTAATGAAAGTTCCTCTTTCTTGTGGCATAAACGTTTGGCCCATATTTCAAGAGAAAGGATGAGCATGTTAGTTAAAGACAATATACTACCTTCTCTTGATTTTAAGGATTTTGGGACGTGTGTGGAATGCATTAAGGGTAAGCAAACCAAACACACCAAGAAAGGGACCACAAGAAGCACTGCTCTTTTAGAGATTATACATACAGACACATGTGGTCCATTTGATGTTCCCTCCATGAGCGGAGAGAAATATTTCATCACTTTTATCGACGATTATTCACGTTATTGTTATCTTTACCTTTTGCATGAAAAATCTCAATCAGTAGACGCTTTAGAGGTTTACATTAAGGAGGTGGAAAGACAATTAGGAAAGAAAGTGAAAATCATAAGGTCAGATAGGGGTGGTGAGTATATGACAAATATGATGAATCAGGACAACATCCTGGTCCTTTTGCAAAACTCCTTGAAAGTTTGGGTATTGTCCCTCAGTACACAACTCCTGGTTCTCCATGGATGAATGGTGTTGCTGAGAGGCGTAATCGGACCCTATTAGAGGCTGTGAGGACAATGATGAGTAATACCAATCTACCCATGAAGTTGTGGATGCATGCCCTTATGACTGCTGTGTATGTTAGAAACCGGGTTCCAGGTAAGGCAGTTTCAAAGACACCATTTGAACTGTGGAAAGGGTGGAAACCGAGTTTTCAACACTTACATGTATGGGGATGCCCAACAGAGGTACGCATTTATAATCCACATGAAAGGAAGCTTGATCCTAGAACCATTAGTGGGTTCTTTATCGGCTATCCATAAAAGTCCAAAGGGTATAGGTTTTACTGTCCTACACACAAGACTAGAATTGTTGAAACCGGAAATGCCAAATTCCTTGAGAATGGCGAAGTTAGTGGGAGTGATCAGGTAAGGGATGTCGTCGTCAATGAAGTTAGGGTGGCAATTCCAGTTCCTTTGCCCCCAAATTTTATTGACGAAGTTCCACATAATGATAATGTTGACTCAGTCGATATTGTGGAACCTAATGTTGATAACCCTTCACTCCAGAATGATAACATTGCCACTGAGGTTGTTGATATAGCACCTGAAATAGTATTAAGAAGGTCCACAAGACCTAGAAGGTCAGCTATTCCAGATGACTATGAAGTATATCTACAACAATGTGAATTTAACATTAGTATGGATACTGATCCGGTTACGTTTTCACAAGCTATGAACGTTAATTATTCCGATAAATGGATTAATGCCATGATAGAAGAGATGGAGTCTATGGCTAAGAATGAGGTCTGGGAGTTGGTCAATTTACCAATAGGTCATAAGGTCAATTTTACGCAAGTGGGTCTTTAAGACCAAGCGCGACTCCTTAGGTAATATTGAACGACATAAAGCGATGGTAGCTAAAGGCTTTAATCGAAAGAAGGCATTGATTATAATGAAACCTTCTCTCCAGTTTCTAAGAAGGATTCTTTACGGATCATATTAGCTTTAGTAGCTCATTTTGACTTAGAGCTACATCAAATGGATGTGAAAACGACATTCTTGAATGGGAGTTTGGAAGAAGAAGTCTACATGGCTCAGCCTGAAGGCTTCGTTATTGATGGCAAAGAGGACAAAGTCTGTATATTAAAGAAATCCATTTATGGGCTTAAGCAAGCTTCTCGACAATGGTATATTAAGTTCCATAATACCATTACCTCCTTTGGGTTTCAATAAAACAATGTTGATCAGTGTATCTACCTGAAGATCAGTGGGAGTAAGTTTGCATTTTTGGTCTTATATGTCGATGACATACTTATCGCGAGCAGTGATTTGGGACTACTACGTCAAACTAAAGATTTCCTATCAAGCAACTTTGAGATGAAGGATATGGGAGAGGCGTCCTATGTGATCGGGGTGGAAATATCTCGAGACAGATCACAAAGGACATTAGGATTGTCTCAGAAAGCCTATATAATGAAGGTCTTAGAAAGATTTAACATGGTAAAATGTAATCCCAATGATGTTCCTATTCAGAAAGGGGATAAGTTCAGCTTGAGTATGTGTCCTAAGACTGAACTAAAACGAAAAGCCATGAAAAACTTTCCTTATGCATCTCTGGTTGGAAGCTTAATGTATGCACAAGTCTGTACAAGACCTGACATAAGTTTTGCAGTGGGTATGTTGGATCGATATCAGTCCAATCCGGGAATGGGTCATTGGAGCGCGTCTAAGAAAGTTTTAAGGTACTTAAAGTGAACAATGAACAAAATGCTCACTTATAGACATACTTGATCGGCTTGAGGTTATTGGATATATCGACTCGATTTTGGAGGGTGTGTGGACTCAAGGAAAAGCACTTTTGGTTATGTGTTTGCTTTGGCTGGGGGAGCAATCTCCTGGAAGAGTGCTAAACAAACAATTATCGCCTCATCCACTATGGAAGCTGAATTTATAACGTGCTTTCTTATGTTTTCTTATGATGATGATTTCCGAACAATTTCTGTATCGTATTATTGTTATTGTATACATTGTTGTTGCACGATTAACAAAATCAGTTCTTTTCCTCAAGGACATTATCGGGGATTATGTTTGCTCCTTGTCTGATCGATTATTCTAAACGATCGGTCTGTAGTACATGGAAGGACCACTTCTCTTGTATAATAGTGTTTCCGCCATGACTCAACCAGTTGTTCGGAATGACCAGGGTAATTAAGACAAACCCATTATGTGTTCATTTAGCCGTTTACGCGTCTATGGTTCTACTTATGCGTGACATTATGTTTCGGTCAGTAATATGGTCCAAGTGGGAGAAATGTAAGAATTATTAATTCTCTATTATGTGGACCTAATTACTGATGTCAGTCACTTTAATTAAAAACGGTTAGAAATAATGTTTCGGGTTTTTATTGGGAGTAATAGAATAAGTGGATTACGGTTAATGTTTTGCTGTGCCATTAACATATTAGGCTCACTTATCTATTTAAGCCCCTCCATGACCTATATAAATAGATCACACCTGTTTGTGGTTTTAACCTAATTCATATTAATTGAGTGAAAACACACAGAAAGAGAATTAGAGACTAAGGAAGGCAGGAGAAGGCAAAACATTAGGATTCATCTTCTTATTGTTCTTAAGAAACCTCCTCATCAGATCTAATGACTACTCCATGTATGTATCTAACAGTAATTATCGCTGCAATCAAGATCCTATAATTATTGTTTACAGTTTCGATAAACTCCAATTTATTGATTGTCTAGGCCTGAGAGCCTAATATTCCTGTGAAGGTTAGAATGTACTTCCTTCGTCTCAATCATTTGTTTATTATCGATTAAAATACTTCTCGTAAAAAATAAAAAAGGTAAATAAACAATTGGAATGGAGGGAGTAAGCTATAAATCAAACATAATTCTACTCATGATACAGTTGAAAAAAGAGAAATTTCAACATATAAGTGTAGAGATGTTGCAAATGTAATAGAAAAAAAGCCAGTAACATAATGAGGAGGAATTTGAAAAATGGGTTTCGTACTCGTAAATCTGCAACACGAAGAAAATACAAAGTGCACTGGATAGCTCTAATCTGTTTCCAGGTGCAAGGCCAAACTATGTAAATTTTTTCAAGCACAATAAGTTCACGAGTTCTAAGCTTACCCGGAGCTTTAAAGACGAGTCCAGTACTCACGAATCTGGTAAATTTATCTGTTTATCAGTTTCAGGGTGCAATGCCAAATTGTACTGAAAGAAATTATCAGTTTTCCCGAGCTCAACGAGTTCTTTCGCTTCTTCAATCATCGCCCTCTTCACCAACTTGTTAACGACACGTTGCAGCAGAGCCTGATCGACCACAAACTGCCGCTTAAACATCCTCTTGCTCAACTCAAATGCCAGCTCAGCCTCACCAACATGACATAACTCGGGAACCAGGGCAGCAAAGGTCAGTCTGTTCGGAACATGACCGCTTTCTAGCAACGCGTTGTACCACTTCTTGGCGTCGTCCAGTTTTCCCTGATCACAGTATCCCTTAATGAAGACATTAAAAGTATCCACGTTCGGTTTCAAGCCTTCACCCGCCAACACGTCAAACACAACAACCGCGGTGGAAAGCTCCCCTTGATTGACTAAAGCCTCGAGTGTCAAATTGTAACTACGTATATTTCGACACACATTGTCCTCATCCATCATTGCCCATAGCCTTTCCCCTCCCAAAAATCCCCGCTTCTTATAAAACGCGTCGAGAAGCGTGTTATAAGTGATGACACTTGGTTGCAATCCCTTCTTCTTTAGCTCGTTAAGCAATGACATTGCCTCCGTAAGAGAAACCATTTCACAGAGAGCGTGAATGGCCGTATTATACGACACGACATCCAAACTCATCGACAACTTCGACGGGTACTCCCGAAAAATCTCATAAACCTCACAAAACTTCTTCGATTTCACCCCAGCACTCAAAAGAGCATTTAACGACATCACCGTTCTCCGACAATTTAGTTGCGGCAGTTCATCGAACAGCTTACGGGCATGATCAAACATGCCCGCATTGCCATACATACACATAATTTTAACAGCATATCCTTCACTAGTAATCTCCTTGAACGACTTGTGAGCTTCGAGGATGTCTGCGATTAGAGAATGACGATTTGCGATAGAGAGACGGGCGATTGCGAAGTCGTAAATTTTGATCTGTTTTCGAAACCAGCTCGATTCGACGGCCTTCTGCTTGAATTTAGCGGCGAATTGATCCAAATCGTTGGTATGGTGCACTTCTTTGAGTGCAATTTGGGGATCACATTTGGGAATTAGGGTTTCGGAAGCTTTGGTTGAAATTGATTTAGAGGTTTTCACAATGTTATTGCTGAGTAGACGAGAACAAGCGCGAGACATTTTGTTTCGTTTGATTAGAGGGTTAGTTATGTACAACGGTATTAAAGGGAGCCCCTCCCATTCTTAAGATTCATGCCGTTTGAATAAATACTCTATATTCCGAAATCTGTCAGCCTAAATTCCGAAAAATTGTAGAGAGTTTAGACCACAGAAAACAAAGAGAGCTAGGGGCTACATATTTGAAAACACGAGCATGTGAACGTAACATTACTCTATGCTCTAAATTGGTAAAATTGAGTTTCAAGGGTCATTGGTAGGCTAGGTGACTTAAAAAGTTAAAAGTAATAGGACAACAAGAGCTAGCAATAGACCTGCCAAACGGGTCGGGCGGGTCGGGTTCCGGGTCGGGTCATACGTGTCGGGCCAGAATACGGTCCGGGTCGAATACGGGTCGGGTTATACGGGTCACAGGTCGGGTTAGAGTCAGAATACGGGTCAAGAAATAATCTCTAACGTCTTTTTTAAACGATTTTTAAATTAAAAAAATATTTTTTAAAATGTAAATCATATTTAAAATTAATATTTTAATCATATTCAACGTTTACATTAATTATATTGACATAATTATTAAATAAAGTTTTCTTAATAATTATTTTATTATTAAATATTATAAAAGTTATATAAAATTAACTTTTTAGTTGTTTTTGTAATTTTAAGTAATAGAAAAAATATTTTTTTAACTAATTTTTCAAATATAATATATAAATATTAATATTTTAATAAAATTCTTGATTTACCTTTGACCAACGGGTCGACTCGTTCGAGTCTGTCCGGTCTAAAACCCTAAAATAACGGGTTATTTCGGGTTCGGGTCAAACGGGTCGCGAGTCGAAAAAACCGGGTTTGTAACCCTAAAAAAACGGGTCGGGTCGGGTTTTCGGGTCAGGTCGAATTTTGACAGGTCTAGCTAGGAAGGACAAAATAATAAGAACGAGGACTAGTGAAGAGTCACGGACGAGAGCACCTAAGAGGGGGAGGGGGTGAATTAGGTGTCTATTTAAAATTTAAGCTTAATGAAAGCTTCTTTTAAAACTCGTAAACACTTTAAACACTGCTTAGATGAAATGAGAAGTCGATACTTAGAACTAGAGAGTTAGAATTAATCAACAACAAACCATCAAGTAGAAGTTACAGTGTACTAAACTGTTGATTCAGACGATATAAACGTGAGTATAGAGTGGCAGCGGAAATAAAATGAAATAGACACGACAAACGATGTTTTTAAAACTGGTTCTGTCACTACTCTGCGACCTACGTCCAGCGCTATTTTATTAAACGTCTTAGAAGTAAATTCATACAAACTAAGACCACCCCGAATAATAAAACAACTCCCCAACCTAGTCCGGTTGCTAATGCTTAAAAGCTACTCCGCTTCCAAGACTTTTGCTTTGGGCTACTCCGCCGAAAGACTCCGTGCTTAAATCTACTCCGCAATAAGGTTTTTGCTTTGGGCTACTCCGCCGAAAGACTCCGTGTTCAAAAGCTACTCCGCTTCTAAGACTTCATGGTTAAGGATAACTCTATCCTAAGACTTGGTTCGGCTCTACCCGGTTGTTACAAGACTCCACTTATCTCAATGTTGTTCACTCAATTGAACGGATGAGATAAAGTTTAAGTACAAAACACGGGATCCTTGAACACGACTAAACGACTAGGTGCAACACAACAAACTTAATAAAAGACTCAAATGATAAATAACAAACTTGCAAAATGATTCAAAGATTTGAAATGATAAACGGTATCGCAAAGTTAATTTACTCAATTGAAAGCTTAAGTCTTTTTCAGTTTTAAACTCGTTTGTTGCACACTTGTAAAAATGAATTAAGCAAGCTATTTATAATGTCCAAGTAGTATACTTTACACAAAATATCTTACACTCATAAGCACAAATGATTAAAATAATGAAAGTAGTTTGCTTGGGCAACATGCACAAGACAACCGAAATCTTCTCCAAGCAACCGAGTATTCTTCCTTAAGAAATCGGTGCCTAAGAATTCAAGAAACCAGATTATGCACACACACAAAAATAGGTTGGGTTTTTCATCAAGAAATAAGCATAAATGGTTGTGTTTATGGGAACCATAAACATTTCCATAAATGTAAAAGGCAAACAACCCATTTATAGAAAGTGTCTTATTGTGCAAGCAAACTCCTTAGCAAGGCATTGAAAACTCTATACTCTTCAAAAGACTTCAAAACATTTTCAGAAAACATTTGTGAACATTGAAAGCATTTTAACAAAAGTTCAAATATTTTCGAAATATTTCTTTCAAAGACGAGTCTTAAGTAACAGTTGACGGAACTGTTGTTTTTGCACCTAAACGTAAATTCGACTTAAAGATCTCCTTATAACACATGACTTTAACACTAATGACAATGCTTCGAGGAATTTGGTTTTGTTGGAGTTAGAAGTTGTTTTGGAAAGGTTGAAATACCCGTATCTTATTGTTGGGGATTTTAACCAAGTCGAGTTCTCGTGTGATAAGCTTAGTATGAACAAAAGTAGGATTCCAGGGGCATATGAGTTTCATAATTGGAAGTTGAGAAATGAGCTATTGGACATACCTTTTAAGGGTCCACGGTTTACTTGATGTAATAATAGGAAAGGAGGGAAGAGATTTTATGAGCGTATTGATAAGGCACTAGGCTCAAAGGATTGGTTCTCGGCTTTTCCGGATACCGGTATTAAACATTACCCAATCCAAATCTCCGATCACGCTCCAATTGAAGTGGATCTTAACCTTACAAAAAATTCTAGCAAGAAACCTTATCGTATTGATGCATGGGCTTTGGAGTATTTGGAGTGTATCCAAGCTATAAGGCATGCATGGTATATACAAGATAGGGGCTCTCCTACTTTCTGTGTTGCTCGGAAACTTGCACGAGTACGGGGGATGGTTAAAAAGTGGACGTTGGATAAGAGGAAGGAATGGAATGGGAAGTGGGAGGAGTTTGACAAGAAACTTGAACATGGAATGGAGGTGGCAATAAATGAGGGAAATGATGATGAGTACACTCGGGTTAATGATGAAGTCCGTGATTTTGCATCTGCCGCTCTCTATTGGAAACAAAGAGCAAAAATCAAATGAATGGTGGATGGGGACACGTGTACGAAGTATTTCTTCAATTGGGTCAAAGGAAGGGCGGGGAGAAATTTTATACTGGGAGTGAAAAAGGAGGATGGTTCATGGTGTTATGATACAGGAGCGGCAAGTGATATTTTTCAGAATTTCTTCAAAAATTTGTATTCGCCAGCTAGTCAATCATAAAACACACGGGTAATCTTGATATTTTCACGGAAATTATCTTCACTGCGATCTAGGGTTACGGTGATGATGCGGATGCATTGAGAAAGCCTTTTACAGCAAAGGAAGTTAGGAAAGCAGTGTTTCAAATGGGGCCTCTAAAATCTCCCGGTCCGGATGGTATTCCGGCAATTTTCTATCAAAAGTGTTGGCACATAATTAAGAAGGACTGCACTAAAGCGATTTTATCTACGCTGAATTCCGGGAGGGTTCTCCGGGAAATGAATAGGAACTTCATTGCCCTTATTCCAAAATGCGAAAATCCAGAGGAGGTAAAAGATTATAGGCCTATTAGTCTTTGCAATGTTTTCATGCGGATTGTTTCAAAATGTATTACTAATAAGATGCAGAAGGTGATGGGGTATTTAGTAGGTGAGTACCAGAATGCTTTTATAGTAGGTCGTAGCATTACGGATAATATTTTGGTGGCGCATGAAGCTATTCATAAGATTAATACGCATAAAACAGGAAAAAGGGGAATGATCGCTTTTAAGGCGGATATGAGAAAGGCGTATGATCGGGTTAAATGGGATTTTCTGCAGGCGGTATTATCAAAGATGGAGTTTCCAGAAAATTTCATTTCTCTAGTGATGAGCTGTGTCACAACGGTCTCCTATGAGGTATTGTACAATGGGTCCCCGCTTCAGCAATTCAAACCCTTATGTGGGTTACGACAAGGTGACCCTTTGTCACCATATCTGTTTATTTTATGCATGGAAATCAAGCAGGATTGAGCAAGCGCAATGGGAAGGAAAGATTAGGGGGTTACGGATGTAACACCCCCATACTCCGAGTGCCTTACCAGGACCACTCAGGTATGAAGACATCACCATCTCGGTTGCCCGAGGCATCATAATCAAATAGACAAAACAGAAACAACATTTATTATAAATACTTTAATGAATGAATACAATCCTTGATACCCAAACTGAAAGTACGATACATTATTCCAACTAACTGTTCTCAACTGAAATATAAATAAATGCTAAACTACAGCGGAAGACTCTATCGTCATGTCGTGGCCATCCCAGCTATCCCAGTACTCATCTCAATACCTGCTCAATATCTGCTCACCATCCCCGAATGGATCACCGCAGGTTTACAAAACAACACCGGGGTCAGTACTAATCACACAATCAATATACATAACAACAATAAGACAAACAGACAGCTAAACTGCCACACACACACACACACGCCAACCAACCGTCTCGATCATCGATCGTCCCTTTGGACCGACCACGCCGATGGGGGACGCGGCCGTTCCCACCTAAGCCCCGCTCATCGTACGAGCGATAACCCTGCTCATTAATGTGCACATCCCTTCTGTGGCGGGTTCCACAGAAGGCGAAACTAGGGCGTGAGATCACTCCCGCAAGTGACCCCACTCAGCCGAGAACGCATCTCGAGAACCATCAACAAACACAACCACAATCACAATCACAATTACAATCATCATATCAATCAACTAATTACAGCACATCACCAATATCCCATTATGGGACTAATACTGAGTAGGAAATCCTACCTGGAAAGCACAACACGCAGACGGTATCTACAGCTGTCTCAAAACGCCTCTTCTACGAATTCTCCTCCTAACACATAACACATAAAGACTACCAATTACTTACTATTCATAAAACCCCCAAATCCCAAATTAGGGTTTCACCAATCTTAACAAAACATTATAAAACTTATGTTAAAAGCTTACCCTCGACGCAAGGAATCCAACGACACGAACTACGATGCAAACCGACCGTCTGAACTCCGGGAATTGTCAAGAACGCGATTAGGAAGAAGGACTGACTGCTTTCTCTCTTAAACAGGTTTTAGGTTTTGGTAAAAGTGTTTTAAAACAAAGACGAATATGTTTATATACCTTAATCGCGTAATTAACAAAACCCGAGAAAACTCCCCGATAAACCAGGACACTCGATCGAGTACCCAAGGTACTCGATCGAGTACCCCTCTACTCGATCGAGTGCCCCGACTACTCGATCGAGTGCCCAACAGTCGAAACTATTTTATTCTGCAACATACCCTTACTCGACAGAGTAAGGGCTACTCGATAGAGTACCCCCAAGACCATAAATACGGAGTATTACAGTCTTCCCTCCTTAAAAAGAACTTCGTCCCCGAAGTTCAAACCACTATAAAACAAAGGTACTCCCTCAACCTTCCCGACTCAAAAGCCAGACAAAACATGATACAAACCCAAGACAAACATCCCGACACAACATATAAAAGGTGTATAGACCCTTAAAAACTCTCGCGATCATCTCCTACCCCCCTAAAAGGAACAAGGTTACGTCCCCGTAACCATACATACCTGATCAAAAAGGAAAGGGTAACGCTCTTTCATAATACCCTCGGCTTCCCATGTAGCTTCCTCGGTCTCGTGGTTAGACCACAGGATCTTAAGCAGAACTGTCTCCCCACTCCTAGTCTTTCTAACCTTTCGGTCTAGGATCTGCTTAGGTACCTCAAGATATGATAAAGACTCATCTAGCTCCAAGCTCTCTGCCTCCAACACATGTGACGGGTCACTCACATACTTCCGCAGCTGCGAAACATGAAACACATTATGCACTCTCTCTAACGCAGCAGGTAAAGCCAGACGATAAGCAACCTCTCCAACTCGCTCTAAGATCTCATACGGCCCTATAAACTTCTGGCTTAGCTTGCCTTTCTTCCCAAATCTCATAACCCCGCGCATAGGAGACACTTTCAGAAGAACCTTATCCCCAACCTGAAACTCTATATCCCGGCGATGTAGATCTGCATAACTCTTTTGTCGATCCTGAGCTGCTCTCATCCTTTCCCTGATCATCTTAATCTGTTCAACCATCTCATGCACCATCTCTGGTCCTAAAACTACTGCCTCAGCACTATCGTCCCCATGATTGGACTCCTACATCTCCTCCCATACAAAGCCTCAAACGGTGCCATACCAATACTAGTGTGATAATGTTGTTGTAAGAGAACTCTATCAAGTCCAACCTCTGCTCCCACCTACCACCAAAATCCATCACACAAGCTCTCAACATATCCTCCAAAGTCTTGATTGTTCTCTCGTCGCCCATCGTCGCAGGATGAAATCCGTACTCATCTTCAAAGCTGTTCCCAACGATTCCTGCAACTCTTTCCAAAATCTCGATATAAACCTCGCATCTCTGTCAGACACTATGTCCTTAGGGACTCCATGTAACTTAAGCACGTTCTTTCGATAGGCCATAGCCAATTGTGCCTTAGTCCATGTATCTTTCATTGGGACAAAGTGAGCTGACTTGGTCAAGCGATCCACTATCACCCAAATCATGTTGTTACCTTGCTGACTCTTTGGCAAACCCACAATAAAATCCATGGAAATGGATTCCCACTTCCACTCAGGCACCTCTAAAGACTGAATCTTACCTTGTGGTCTTCTCTGTTCCCCTTTAACTCTCTGGCATGTCAAACAACGGGACACAAACTCAGCTGTCTCTTTCTTCATCCCAGGCCACGAAAACGTGTTCTTCAAATCCTTGTAAAGCTTGTCTCCACCTGGATGAACTGAATATGGTGTGCAATGCGCAAACGTCATGATTGTCTTTTTCAACTCCTCATCATTAGGAACACACCACCTACCATCAAACCTCAAACTACCATCTCTATGAATAGAAAACCGGACACCTTTGTCCCTTTTCTACCTGACTCTCCACTCAACTATCTTAGGATCCAAAGCCCGTTTACCTCGAATATCATCATAAAACTCCATATGTCTTGTCATATCACCCATGGCATCTCCTCTCTGCATCATATGAATCCCAAAGCTCGCTACCTCATCCCTCAACCTCATCAAAGATAGAGTTGTACACAAGGAATGTACACTCTTCCTACTCAAAGCATCAGGAACAACGTTGGCCTTCCCTTCATGGTAGATGATTTCCATGTCGTAGTCGCCGATTAACTCCATCCACCTCCTCTGTCTCATGTTCAACTCCTTCTGCGTGAAGATGTACTTGAGACTCTTGTGATCCGAAAATACCTTAAAGATTGCTCCATAAAGGTAATGTCTCCAAATCTTGAGAGCAAACACCACCGCACCCAACTCTAGATCATGAGTAGGGTAATTCTCCTCATAAGGCTTCAACTGCCTAGAAGCATAGGCAATCACTTTACCATTCTGCATCAACACACATCCCAACCCATTCTTCGAGGCATCGGTATAAACCTCAAAATTCTCGCTCCCTTCAGTAATGTTAGGACGGGAGCGTGGTCAAACGCTCCTTTAATGTTTGGAACGCAGTCTCACAACTCTCATCCCAACGAAACCTGTTCTCTTTTCTCATCAATGCTGTCATCGGTCTAGCTATCTTGGAGAAATCTTTCACAAACCGTCTGTAGTATCCGGCTAAACCCAAGAAACTCCTAACTTCAAAGAACATTCTTTGGTGCTTCCCACTTTGTCACCGCCTCAATCTTCACGGATCTCTGACTACCCCATCTTTAGATATCACATGTCCCAGAAAAGCAACTTTCTCTAACCAGAACTCACACTTGGACAACTTAGCATACAACTCATGCTCCCTCAACGTCTGCAACACGATCCTCAAATGCTCCTCATGCTCCTCCTTAGTCTTAGAGTAGACTAAGATATCATCGATAAACACAACTACAAACTGGTCCAAGAACTGTCTAAAGATCCTATTCATCAAATCCATAAACACTGCCGGCGCATTAGACAACCCAAACGGCATCACCACATACTCATAATGGCCATACCTTGACGTGAAAGCTGTCTTCGGTATGTCCACATCTCTAATCTTCACCTGATGGTACCCCGACCTCAAATCAATCTTAGAAAAGACTGTTGCACCACTCAACTGATCAAACAGGTCATCTATCCTTGGCAAAGGGTACTTGTTCTTTATCGTCACACGGTTCAACTCTCTGTAATCTATGCATAACCTCAAGGTTCCATCTTTCTTCTTCACAAATAGAATCGGGTGCTCCCACGGCGATACACTTGGTCTAATGTATCCCTTCTCTATCAGATCATCTAACTGCTTCCTAAGCTCCTCCATCTCCTTAGGACCCATACGGTACGGTGCCTTAGAGATTGGCCCCGTCCCTGGCTTCAACTCCACGGTAAAATCTATCTCTCTCCTCGGTGGTAACCCGGAATCTCATCGGGGAAAAACGTCCGCAAACTCTCCCCCATGGTATCTCATCAATCGTTGTCGGACTCTCTATCCGGTCATCTCTCACATGGCATAAAATCAAAGGACATCCCTTCCTCAAATAAGACTTCAAGGTGACAATTTGCAATCAACTTAACTTTGGGTCGACTAGAAACCCCGATAAGACACACTAACACCCTTAGGACCTCTCAAGGACACTTTCTTTTGATGACAGTCTATCTTAGCTTTATACTTTCCTAACCAATCCATCCCAACTATCATCTCAAAACCATTAAAAGGAAACTCTAGCAAGTCTACAGGGAAATCGACTTGCCCAACTATCAAGGATACATCTCTAAACAACCTCCCACATGGTACAGACTCACCCGAAGGTATGAAAACTTGCTCATTAACAGACTCATATACTCTCAAACCCAACTGTTTCACATGACTCGAAGACACAAACGACTGAGAAGCCCCCGAATCAAACAAAACAAACGTAGGAATACCATTAACAAGGAATGTACCGGTGATAACATGCTCATCTTCCTCAGCTGCTTTCTTGTCCATCATGAATAACTTGCCACTGGTCTTCTGCCCACCTCCCTGGACAGTACTAGCTGATGCGGTCGGCTTAGCACCCGACCCTTGGTTGTTGTTGTTGTTCATCGGTGTCTTCTGATAAGAATTACCGCCGTTGCGGTTGCCTCCACTCTGGTAGCTCTGACCTCCCCGGTTTGGCCATGACCAGGTGGGTCATTTGCTCGCGAAGCTCTGTGCGGGTCTCGAAAAGATCCGGTGCACTCGTGCACTCATGTCTCTTGTGGCCTACGCCACCACATCCAAAGCAGGTCACTCCCCAACTATTACTCACACTCCCTCGGCCTCGCCCAAAGGAAGCCCCAGACTAAACCCTGATCCAGAAGAAAACCCCTTAGACTGATTGTGGTTGCCTTTCTTGTAATTAGATTGGCCACCACCCTCGCTCTCAGACTTCCTCTTCTCTCCACCTGACCTCTCCTGCGCCATCTCCACTAGTCTCTCAGCTCTCCCAGCCCGCTCATATGCTTCCTTCACATCAGTGAGGACTCCCACGGGTAACTTATCCATAATTTTCGTGGTTAGTCCACTCTCAAACCTCAAAGCCAAATTCTCATCACTCAAACCCATGTCCTCAGCATATCTAGATTTCTCATTGAACTGTCTGTAGTACTCAGCCACACACATCTCAGCAGTCATCTTAAACTTATCAAACTCCTCCCTCAACTTACTCCTCACATGCTCCGGCACAAACTCCTTCCTCACAGCCCTACGAAATTCCTCCCAAGGTATAGCAGGTAACCCTTGGTTGGTATACAATTCCTTAGCACTCACCTTCACCGAATCCCACCACTTGCCAGCTGCCTCCCTCAGATAAAATGCAGCCTGATCCACCCTCATCTCATCAGGACAGTGGACTAAGTCTAGTATGTTCTCCATCTCCCTCAGCCAACTATCAAGAAGGTTAGGCTCCTCAACTCCCTTGTACTCTTTCGGGTTAAACCTCGCAATATAAAGGCTGACTTTAGCATGGTCAACTTCCTTCTCCTTTCCCTTATTCTTGTCCTCATTCACTTTCTTCAGGGTCTCAGTCAGAGCATCCTGGTGCTCTAACATCTTAACGATGTCATCCACGGTCATAAGCTCAGCTCTCGCATACAAGGCATTTCTCTTTGGCGGCATCTTGAAACTAAACATATATAAGAAAGAGTAGATATGAACACGCGTACTAAACTTCAAAACACGAAAACTCGCTGCCCAGAACCTACTCGATCGAGTATCCAAACCCACTCGATCGAGTAACGGGCTACTCGATCGAGTGCCCCTATGTACTCGATCGAGTACCCAAACTCCAGAACCAAACAGACCTTCTGATCTCTAACCCACTCGATCGAGTATCTAGGCTACTCGATCGAGTGACCCCTAGCTACTCGATCGAGTGCCCCAAAACGCGATTCTGGACTCAAAATCGCCAGAAACCCACCCGATCGAGTTAGTCTCACTCGATCAAGTATCACTAATACGTAAAGACTACCCGCATGTTACGTCATATATTAACATGCTAAACTTTATTAAAAACGCATGATATCATAAATAATATGCTACGCATCTATTTTACTTATCAACAAAATCAAATCATCATGCTATGAAAGCCACGTTGTAAACACTTCAACATGCTATCATCTCATTAACATGTTCCACATATCATTTCCTTTCACATGCTCAACTTCCTATTTCAACACCAAACAATCAACACACTTCATCACTTTGTTGCACAAGTTAACAAGCACACATATATTCAACAAACACTTTCCCCCGTGACCGGTTCAAAGTTGTAGGGCGACCCCTTGCGACTTTAGGACGTCTCCCAAGCCCTTGCACTAGCTCCTACAACTTTTACCCCGGGTTCATTTTAATTGACTCCCTATGTTCATTAAGTTTATTGGTTACAGGTTTCAGGATCGTCGCTCTGATACCATTTGTAACACCCCCATACTCCGAGTGCCTTACCAGGACCACTCAGGTATGAAGACATCACCATCTCGGTTGCCCGAGGCATGATAATCAAATAGACAAAACAGAAACAACATTTATTATAAATACTTTAATGAATGAATACAATCCTTGATACCCAAACTGAAAGTACGATACATTATTCCAACTAACTGTTCTCAACTAAAATATAAATAAATGCTAAACTACAGCGGAAGACTCTATCGTCATGTCGTGGCCATCCCGCCTATCCAAGACTCATCTCAATACTCGCTCAATATCTGCTCACCATCCCCGAATGGATCACCGCAGGTTTACAAAACAACACCGGGGTCAGTACTAATCACACAATCAATATACATAACAACAATAAGACAAACAGACAGCTAAACTGCCACACACACACACACACGCCAACCAACCGTCTCAATCACCGATCGTCCTTTGGACCCGGCCCGCCATGGGGGACCGCGGCCGTTCCCACCTAAGCCCCACTCATCGTACGAGCGATAACCCTGCTCATTAATGTGCACATCCCTTCTGTGGCGGGTTCCACAGAAGGCGAAACTAGGGCGTGAGATCACTCCCGCAAGTGACCCCACTCAGCCGAGAACGCATCTCGAGAACCATCAACAAACACAACCACAATCACAATCACAATTACAATCATCATATCAATCAACTAATTACAGCACATCACCAATATCCCATTATGGGACTAATACCGAGTAGGAAATCCTACCTGGAAAGCACAACACGCAGACGGTATCTACTGTTTGTCTCAAAACGCCTCTTCTACGAATTCTCCTCCTAACACATAACACATAAAGACTACCAATTACTTACTATTCATAAAACCCCCAAATCCCAAATTAGGGTTTCACCAATCTTAACAAAACATTATAAAACTTATGTTAAAAGCTTACCCTCGACGCAAGGAATCCAACGACACGAACTACGATGCAAACCGACCGTCTGAACTCCGGGAATTGTCAAGAACGCGATTAGGAAGAAGGACTGACTGCTTTCTCTCTTAAACAGGTTTTAGGTTTTGGTAAAAGTGTTTTAAAACAAAGACGAATATGTTTATATACCTTAATCGCGTAATTAACAAAACCCGAGAAAACTCCCCGATAAGCGGACACTCGATCGAGTACCCAAGGTACTCGATCGAGTAGCCCCTTACTCGATCGAGTGCCCCTGACTACTCGATCGAGTGCCCAAC
Organism: Silene latifolia; assembly: GCF_048544455.1. Taxonomy (NCBI): domain Eukaryota; kingdom Viridiplantae; phylum Streptophyta; class Magnoliopsida; order Caryophyllales; family Caryophyllaceae; genus Silene; species Silene latifolia. The sequence goes on from NC_133533.1 coordinate 85,644,504, forward strand.
AGTCGAAACTATTTTATTCTCGCAACATACCCTTACTCGACAGAGTAAGGGCTACTCGATAGAGTACCCCCAAGACCATAAATACGGAGTATTACAGTCTTCCCTCCTTAAAAAGAACTTCGTCCCCGAAGTTCAAACCACTATAAAACAAAGGTACTCCCTCAACCTTCCCGACTCAAAAGCCAGACAAAACATGATACAAACCCAAGACAAACATCCCGACACAACATATAAAAGGTGTATAGACCCTTAAAAACTCTCGCGATCATCTCCTACCCCCTAAAGGAACAAGGTTACGTCCCGTAACCATACATACCTGATCAAAAAGGAAAGGGTAACGCTCTTTTATAATACCCTCGGCTTCCCATGTAGCTTCCTCGGTCTCGTGGTTAGACCACGGGATCTTAAGCGAACTGTCTCCCCACTCCTAGTCTTTCTAACCTTTCGGTCTAGGATCTGCTTAGGTACCTCAAGATATGATAAAGACTCATCTAGCTCCAAGCTCTCTGCCTCCAACACATGTGACGGGTCACTCACATACTTCCGCAGCTGCGAAACATGAAACACATTATGCACTCTCTCTAACGCAGCAGGTAAAGCCAGACGATAAGCAACCTCTCCAACTCGCTCTAAGATCTCATACGGCCCTATAAACTTCTGGCTTAGCTTGCCTTTCTTCCCAAATCTCATAACCCCGCGCATAGGAGACACTTTCAGAAGAACCTTATCCCCAACCTGAAACTCTATATCCCGGCGATGTAGATCTGCATAACTCTTTTGTCGATCCTGAGCTGCTCTCATCCTTTCCCTGATCATCTTAATCTGTTCAACCATCTCATGCACCATCTCTGGTCCTAAAACTACTGCCTCAGCACTATCGTCCCAACAGATTGGACTCCTACATCTTTTCCCATACAAAGCCTCAAACGGTGCCATACCAATACTAGTGTGATAACTGTTGTTGTAAGAGAACTCTATCAAGTCCAACCTCTGCTCCCAGCTACCACCAAAATCCATCACACAAGCTCTCAACATATCCTCCAAAGTCTTGATTGTTCTCTCAGTCTGCCCATCTGTCGCAGGATGAAATCTTTGTACTCATCTTCAAAGTCTGTTCCCAACGATTCTGCAACTCTTTCCAAAATCTCGATATAAACCTCGCATCTCTGTCAGACACTATGTCCTTAGGGACTCCATGTAACTTAAGCACGTTCTTTCGATAGGCCATAGCCAATTGTGCCTTAGTCCATGTATCTTTCATTGGGACAAAGTGAGCTGACTTGGTCAAGCGATCCACTATCACCCAAATCATGTTGTTACCTTGCTGACTCTTTGGCAAACCCACAATAAAATCCATGGAAATGGATTCCCACTTCCACTCAGGCACCTCTAAAGACTGAATCTTACCTTGTGGTCTTCTCTGTTCCCCTTTAACTCTCTGGCATGTCAAACAACGGGACACAAACTCAGCTGTCTCTTTCTTCATCCCAGGCCACCAGAACGTTTTCTTCAAATCCTTGTAAAGCTTGTCTCCACCTGGATGAACTGAATATGGTGTGCAATGCGCTTCTGTCATGATTGTCTTTTTCAACTCCTCATCATTAGGAACACACCACCTACCATCAAACCTCAAACTACCATCTGTATGAATAGAAAACCGGGACACTGTCCCTTTCTCTACCCTGACTCTCCACTCAACTATCTTAGGATCCAAAGCCTTGTTTACCTCGAATATCATCATAAAACTCCATATGTCTTTGTCATATCACCCATGGCATCTCCTCTCTGCATCATATGAATCCCAAAGCTCGCTACCTCATCCCTCAACCTCATCAAAGATAGAGCTGTACACAAGGAATGTACACTCTTCCTACTCAAAGCATCAGCAACAACATTGGCCTTCCCTTCATGGTAGATGATTTCCATGTCGTAGTCGCCGATTAACTCCATCCACCTCCTCTGTCTCATGTTCAACTCCTTCTGCGTGAAGATGTACTTGAGACTCTTGTGATCCGAAAATACCTTAAAGATTGCTCCATAAAGGTAATGTCTCCAAATCTTGAGAGCAAACACCACCGCACCCAACTCTAGATCATGAGTAGGGTAATTCTCCTCATAAGGCTTCAACTGCCTAGAAGCATAGGCAATCACTTTACCATTCTGCATCAACACACATCCCAACCCATTCTTCGAGGCATCGGTATAAACCTCAAAATTCTCGCTCCCTTCAGGCAATGCTAGGACAGAGCGTGGTCAAACGCTCCTTTAATGTTTGGAACATTGTCTCACAACTTTCATCCCGACGAAACCTGTTCTCTTTTCTCATCAATCTTTGTCATCGGTCTAGCTAGGAGAAATCTTTCACAAACCGTCTGTAGTATCCAGCTAAACCCAAGAAACTCCTAACTTCAGCAACATTCTTTGGTGCTTCCCACTTTGTCACTGCCTCAATCTTCGCCGGATCTACAGCTACCCCATCTTTAGATATCACATGTCCCAGAAAAGAAACTTTCTCTAACCAGAACTCACACTTGGACAACTTAGCATACAACTCATGCTCCCTCAACGTCTGCAACACGATCCTCAAATGCTCCTCATGCTCCTCCTTAGTCTTAGAGTAGACTAAGATATCATCGATAAACACCACTATTTGGTCCAAGAACTGTCTAAAGATCCTATTCATCAAATCCATAAACACTGCCGGCGCATTAGACAACCCAAACGGCATCACCACATACTCATAATGGCCATACCTTGACGTGAAAGCTGTCTTCGGTATGTCCACATCTCTAATCTTCACCTGATGGTACCCCGACCTCAAATCAATCTTAGAAAAGACTGTTGCACCACTCAACTGATCAAACAGGTCATCTATCCTTGGCAAAGGGTACTTGTTCTTTATCGTCACACGGTTCAACTCTCTGTAATCTATGCATAACCTCAAGGTTCCATCTTTCTTCTTCACAAATAGAACTGGTGCTCCCCACGGCGATACACTTGGTCTAATGTATCCCTTCTCTATCAGATCATCTAACTGCTTCCTAAGCTCCTCCATCTCCTTAGGACCCATACGGTACGGTGCCTTAGAGATTGGCCCCGTCCCTGGCTTCAACTCCACGGTAAAATCTATCTCTCTCCTCGGTGGTAACCCCGGAATCTCATCAGGAAAAACGTCCGCAAACTCTCCCACCACTGGTATCTCATCAACTGTCGGACTCTCTATCCGGTCATCTCTCACATGGCATAAAATCAAAGGACATCCCTTCCTCAAATAAGACTTCAAGGTGACAGCTGCAATCAACTTAACTTTGGGTCTGACTAGAAACCCCCGATAAGACACACTAACACCCTTAGGACCTCTCAAGGACACTTTCTTTTGATGACAGTCTATCTTAGCTTTATACTTTCCTAACCAATCCATCCCAACTATCATCTCAAAACCATTAAAAGGAAACTCTAGCAAGTCTACAGGGAAATCGACTTGCCCAACTATCAAGGATACATCTCTAAACAACCTCCCACATGGTACAGACTCACCCGAAGGTATGAAAACTTGCTCATTAACAGACTCATATACTCTCAAACCCAACTGTTTCACATGACTCGAAGACACAAACGATCGAGAAGCCCCGAATCAAACAAAACAAACGTAGGAATACCATTAACAAGGAATGTACCGGGGTGATAACATGCTCATCTTCTCAATTTGCTTTCTTGTCCATCATGAATAACTTCCATCGGTCTTCCGCCCACCTCCCCGGACAAGATTATTTGATGCGGTCGGCTTAGCACCCGACCCTTGGTTGTTGTTGTTGTTCATCGGTGTCTTCTGATAAGAATTACCGCCGTTGCGGTTGCCTCCACTCTGGTAGCTCTGACCTCCCCGGTTTGGCCATGACCCGGTGGTGCATTTGCTCGCGAAGCTCGTGCGTGTCTCGAAAAGATCCCGGTGCACTCGTGCACTCATGTCTCTTGTGGCCTACGCCACCACATCCAAAGCAGGTCACTCCCCAACTATTACTCACACTCCCTCGGCCTCGCCCAAAGGAAGCCCCAGCACTAAACCCTGATCCAGAAGAAAACCCCTTAGAGGCGATTGTGGTTGCCTTTCTTGTAATTAGATTGGCCACCACCCTCGCTCTCTGACTTCCTCTTCTCTCCACCCGACTCTCTCCGCGCCATCTCCACTAGTCTCTCAGCTCTCCCAGCCCGCTCATATGCTTCCTTCACATCAGTGAGGACTCCCACGGGTAACTTATCCATAATTTTCGTGGTTAGTCCACTCTCAAACCTCAAAGCCAAATTCTCATCACTCAAACCCATGTCCTCAGCATATCTAGATTTCTCATTGAACTGTCTGTAGTACTCAGCCACACACATCTCAGCAGTCATCTTAAACTTATCAAACTCCTCCCTCAACTTACTCCTCACATGCTCCGGCACAAACTCCTTCCTCACAGCCCTACGAAATTCCTCCCAAGGTATAGCAGGTAACCCTTGGTTGGTATACAATTCCTTAGCACTCACCTTCACCGAATCCCACCACTTGCCAGCTGCCTCCCTCAGATAAAATGCAGCCTGATCCACCCTCATCTCATCAGGACAGTGGACTAAGTCTAGTATGTTCTCCATCTCCCTCAGCCAACTATCAAGAAGGTTAGGCTCCTCAACTCCCTTGTACTCTTTCGGGTTAAACCTCGCAATATAAAGGCTGACTTTAGCATGGTCAACTTCCTTCTCCTTTCCCTTATTCTTGTCCTCATTCACTTTCTTCAGGGTCTCAGTCAGAGCATCCTGGTGCTCTAACATCTTAACGATGTCATCCACGGTCATAAGCTCAGCTCTCGCATACAAGGCATTTCTCTTTGGCGGCATCTTGAAACTAAACATATATAAGAAAGAGTAGATATGAACACGCGTACTAAACTTCAAAACACGAAAACTCGCTTTGTAACCTACTCGATCGAGTATCCAAACCCACTCGATCGAGTAACGGGCTACTCGATCGAGTGCCCCTATGTACTCGATCGAGTACCCAAACTCCAGAACCAAACAGACCTTCTGATCTCTAACCCACTCGATCGAGTATCTAGGCTACTCGATCGAGTACCCCTAGCTACTCGATCGAGTGCCCCAAAACGCGATTCTGGACTCAAAATCGCCAGAAACCCACCCGATCGAGTTAGTCTCACTCGATCAAGTATCACTAATACGTAAAGACTACCCGCATGTTACGTCATATATTAACATGCTAAACTTTATTAAAAACGCATGATATCATAAATAATATGCTACGCATCTATTTTACTTATCAACAAAATCAAATCATCATGCTATGAAAGCCACGTTGTAAACACTTCAACATGCTATCATCTTATTAACATGTTCCACATATCATTTCCTTTCACATGCTCAACTTCCTATTTCAACACCAAACAATCAACACACTTCATCACTTTGTTGCACAAGTTAACAAGCACACATATATTCAACAAACACTTTCCCCCGTGACCGGTTCAAAGTTGTAGGGCGACCCCTTGCGACTTTAGGACGTCTCCCAAGCCCTTGCACTAGCTCCTACAACTTTTACCCCGGGTTCATTTTAATTGACTCCCTATGTTCATTAAGTTTATTGGTTACAGGTTTCAGGATCGTCGCTCTAATACCATTTGTAACACCCCCATACTCCGAGTGCCTTACCAGGACCACTCAGGTATGAAGACATCACCATCTCGGTTGCCCGAGGCATGATAATCAAATAGACAAAACAGAAACAACATTTATTATAAATACTTTAATGAATGAATACAATCCTTGATACCCAAACTGAAAGTACGATACATTATTCCAACTAATGCATTTCTCAATGAAATATAAATAAATGCTAAACTACAGCGGAAGACTCTATCGTCATGTCGTGGCCATCCCGGCTATCCCAAGAAGTACTCATCTCAATACCGCTCAATATCGCTCACCATCCCCGAATGGATCACCGCAGTTTACAAAACAACACCGGGTCGCATTTACTAATCACACAATCAATATACATAACAACAATAAGACAAACAGAATGCCTAAAGCGCCACACACACACACACACGCCAACCAACCGTCTCAATCCGATCGTCCCACTGGACCATTACCCCGCCGATGGGGGACGCAGCCGTTCCACCTAAGCCCCGCTCATCGTACGAGCGATAACCCCGCTCATTAATGTGCACATCCCTTCTGTGGCGGGTTCCACTGAAGGCGAAACTAGGGCGTGAGATCACTCCCGCAAGTGACCCCACTCACCCGAGAACGCATCTCGAGAACCATCAACAAACACAACCACAATCACAATCACAATTACAATCATCATATCAATCAACTAATTACAACACATCACCAATATCCCATTATGGGACTAATGCGAGTAGGAAATCCTACCCGGAAAGCACAACACGCAGACGGTATCTACAAATTTGTCTCAAAACGCCTCTTCTACGAATTCTCCTCCTAACACATAACACATAAAGACTACCAATTACTTACTATTCATAAAACCCCCAAATCCCAAATTAGGGTTTCACCAATCTTAACAAAACATTATAAAACTTATGTTAAAAGCTTACCCTCGACGCAAGGAATCCAACGACACGAACTACGATGCAAACCGACCGTCCGAACCGGAATTGTCAAGAACGCGATTAGGAAGAAGGGATCGCTTTCTCTCTTAAACAGGTTTTAGGTTTTGGTAAAAGTGTTTTAAAACAAAGACGAATATGTTTATATACCTTAATCACGTAATTAACAAAACCCGAGAAAACTCCCCCGATAAACCGGACACTCGATCGAGTACCCAAGGTACTCGATCGAGTACTTCCTTACTCGATCGAGTGCCCCTGACTACTCGATCGAGTGCCCAACAGGTCAGAAACTATTTTATTCTGCAACATACCCTTACTCGACAGAGTAAGGGCTACTCGATAGAGTACCCCCAAGACCATAAATACGGAGTATTACAACGGATTTGTAAAGGAGTTACTCCTTTGACACATCTTCTCTTTGCGGATGATTCGCTCTTTATTATGGAGGATAAGGGGCGGTCAACTGCTAATCTAAGGCGCATTTTAAAAAGCTACTGCACGGTTTCGGGACAGGTGATTAATGATGATAAATCAGGTATTATTTTAGTCCAAATACTAAACTAAGACAAATTCGAATGTGTCTCAAAGCCTTCAGAATTAAGAAGAATAAAGGTTTCGGGAAATATTTGGGTCTTCCGACAGATTTTCAAGAGTAAAAAAAGGATATCTTTAAGGGTCTTGTAGAGAGTGTGATACAGAGGATTTCATCTTGGAATGGTCTTTTCCTTTCATCAGCTGGGAGGCTAACCTTGATCCTATCTGTCCTATCAAATTTGTCTATTTTCTTTCTATCAGTTTTCAAAATACCGGTAAGTGTGACAAGGAAGATAAACTCTTTGTTGTCACATTTTTGGTGGGCGGGGTTCGGATCGGGAGGTCTCTTCTTGGTGTAGTAGGTTGTTCGAGTCTTCCTAAGAGGGGAGGGTGGACTGGGTATTCGTAACATCGAGTGTTTGAACCGTGCTTTACTAGCTAAGCATGCTTGGCGGTTAGTTAATAATGAGGATAAGTCTCTCTTTTGCCGTGTCTTTAGAGAAAAGATTTTTGGTCGGGAAAACTTTGTTCAAGGGATTCCGGTAAGATATAAAGGAAATATGTCTTGGGGCGTACGAAGTATTTTACATGGCTTAGATTTCGTCCTGCAAAACATTGCCTGGAAGCCTGGTATTGATTCTGATCTCAATGTTTGGAGTACACGGTGGGTTGATGGAGGCATGCCGGAGCCAGTGGACTTTTTGCTGGAAGAGGGGTTTGGATTTATGAAGGACTTCCGTATTAAGGATTTATGCTATAATGGGGGAGGCAGGAATGAGGGGATGGTTCGTTTAATTTTTAAACAGGAGAGTGTGGATAAGATTCTGCCGACACCTCTGATTTCCACTAGGAGCCATGATGAGGTCTTCTGGCCTTTCTCGGATGAGGTACGGTACACGGTAAAGAGTGGATATGGGGTGATTTTTGGGGAGTTCTTTAATAACAAAGGAACATTGAAGGATAAGGAGAGATTAAACTTAAAAAAGAAAAGGTTCTGTAAAACTACTCTCTGGAAGCTTCCAGGACCTCAACTATGGAAAATTTTGCTATGGAAGATTATCACTGGGTCCCTACCCATTGGGAGTGAGTTTATTAAGAGAAATCTTGGATGGGATCCTTTCTGCACTCTGTGTGGTAAGGAGTTGAAGGAGGTCGAAACCCTGGAACACTTATTCAGGGATTGTGATGTTTCGTCAAGGATTTGGTTCGGGTCGGTGTTGGGCATCAGAACGGATCAAAATACTTTCTTGGAATTAGGCGAGTGGATTATCAATTGGATTACATACCTTAAGGGTCAAAAGGAGAACTATTACGGACTAACACACTTTTTGGTTACTCTGAATAGTATTTGGACATTGCGTAACAACTCTATTTTTAGAGGTGAAAGCTTTGTACAAAAAGTCTTCTTCAAACAGTTGGGATCTCTGGTCTCATTGGCTATAAAGAACCCGGTGATGAAAATTACGAATGATGGGGAAGGGGTTTTTAACTCAAACGACTCAGAGGATCTGGAGGATGAGCTGAATTGTCTTAAAGATGCCCTTTTGGTCCTTGTAATAGATTGAGGATTATGGTTGATGCAAGTTGGGAAGCAACGGGGATCGCAGCTTTTGGTTGGGCTGTTTTTGGAGCGGTAGGGAAGCCACTTTTCAAAGGTATGTTGAAAGGGAGAGCTGAATCACCACTTCAAGCAGAGGCTATTGGGGTTCTTAAGGTGCTGGAATGGGCTAAGTCTAAAGGTTTTTTGCATTTGGAAGTTTCATCGGACTGTCTTAGCATGCTACAACAATGGGGAGGAAGGACTCATAAGCATCACCATATTAAAGGCATCATGGAAGAGATTGCGTCTATTTCAACATCTTTTCATTGTTTATGTTTTAGCTTTGTGCGCAGGAATCTGAATAGGCTAGCCCATGGCCTGGCAAAAAGGGCTATGAAGGACTGTTAGGATCCTTTATTTCCATCTGCCAAAAAAAAAAAACACTAATGACAATGTTCATCGTTGATCTTCATGATGACATTCTTGATAATCTTGAATTGATAATTGAAGCTTCATGCTATATGGTTAAAACTTAAGAGGCACACAATTAAATAACAATGAGATTAATTTGTCTTAAGGCATCATCAACACTAACTTAATCAAATTGGGTCTCTTCAACTAGTATAGTAGTGCTTGACAAGGGAGGGAGGGAGATGACATAAGCTCCATTGTACTGTATAGTGTCAGGAGGTCGTCCCCTCACTAAATCGGAGTAAAGAGGCTAGGGATTAGATTAAGGAGGAATGCATTCACTCTATAAGACTCTAGCATTAGAATTGGTGAACTGTCATATACAAATGTGAAGAAATGATGAATTCTTGGTTTATGTCTATCTACATTTCAATTAATTAATTACAAACCAATTGCAATTTGCAACTAATGCTATCAACATTCATCTTATGAAACAACCTAATAATCTAATGCGTTGAATGGAGGAAACACAACTTACAAACATAATTGAAAGAAACAAAATTCATGAACCAACAATATCGAGATTGACCTCATTTTAAAATATGGACTACAATCAACCGCACACTATCCAGAATTCTTCTGTTCTAACATAATACATAATCTCAAAAATCAAATTTTATACCGGTGGCAACACATTAGTGCCATATACCTAATCAACAATATTTACTAATTTGATATGTCTATCTAATTCTCAACTACTCCATAAATGAACAAATTGATAGGGCTGTTACAAAATTTGAATAATAAATATTGTTGGGCCAAATTCTAGGGTCAACGACTGCAACGTTGAACACTCGTAAAGCTCGAATCAAAAACAATAATAATACAAAATATTAAGCTAAAATGAGTCATAGGAACAAAAATGTTTGACAAGTTTATACTCTCTCAATAGGTCCATTTGTTGTCATTTTTTTATTTTGAGGTGTCCGATCATTTGTTGTCTTTCTATTTTAAGAATGAACTTGATGATCAATTTGATCATTCACACTCAATTTGTTCCATTTGTCATTTAGCTATTGGTCCTCTCCTCTTTCTTGATCTTTATGCCAAAATCAAAAGACAACAAATAACCGGGACGGAGGGAGTAATAGACATGGACCGATTATCTCTTAGCCTCTTCATATAAAGTCACAAACTCAGTGTATTACTCCCTGTATTTATGTTTGTTCCTCCCATTAACAATATTTACATATAAACATTTGTTATTTTCAACTCAAAACAAATAAGGGAATAAAATGTTATAGTGAAAGGGCGTCACCGGTTGACGCTCAAATTGGTGCCACCCTTTCACAAAGATGCTTAATTGAAGGGGTCCACATTCACCCCATGTGAGAGGGTGGCGCCCTTTTATTTTCCTTAAAAGAAACCCGTAAATTATACGAACATTAAAAGGCAAAGGAGTATTTTTTTAGTAAAACAAGGTAAAATATTCATACCAATCATAATGATCATTATTTCATTTGCAAAATAAGGTACTTATAGTAAAGCACGTCAAGCATTGTTATTATTAAGTAGGATGCATTTGGTAGCAATTATCTCGATGTTCTTAATCGAAAAGTCCGAAATTGGCGGAGACATTAGCAGAGTCATTAGGCACTGCACCAATGATAACGGCTTTTCCAGTGGTCTTCGTAATCGGGTCGACGGTGTTACTAAAATCGGAAGCATCGTCCAAATTCTTTTCTATTTCTTCCGGAGTCATTTTGTCAATGACATCCTTATATCCACAAGCAACATAAACCTATCACAAAATCAACCAAAACACGAATACGTGTAAGATGAATGACCAAAATTTGAGGTATCGGATCTAAAGAGAAAGACGAATATATGTAACCGTAGAGTTTAATATGAATAAGGTGGCATGGGTGTCATTTGAGTTTATGTCGAGTTTAATATGATCGAGTATGTACCTTTCTTGGAGATGGTATGCCATTTGTAACGCGAGCATCCCAGGCCAAGACCCATGAAGAACGAAAATTACGCTTGTTGTAGCCAGTGTACACGAAGGCTCCTTTCCATACGACTTGATCATAAGATAGGGTTTCACCGGCCGGGATGGGAGGTAAGGTAGTGACTGGAGACGAAGCTCGGGTAAAATTCATGTAACGCTCAAAGCGCATCTCATTACTGGTGTGGTTCGTCATGTTGGCATATACCTGCCTCTGCGGCTCCGCTTGCATTGATGATGCCATACTTTGCTAACACTATTTTGCCATAAGAGACACAAATCACACATTACTTGACTTCGCTTTTACTTTCAAATTAATGATGATAATTTATATAAAGTGTTATGAAATGTTGTAGAAGTTATAAGTAAAACATCGGTCTCGATTCTCTCCATTACCCTTCTCTTCATTACTTATCAATGGATCGAATTGCTTTATGGACAAAATAAAAGGTCCGGATTAATTTTGGGCACTTCAATCTCCATGTCAATTTTTATTCAATCTTGTCTTCAAATAAAATCCTGCCCATTAATAAGTGATGGAGAGGAACCATATGCGTAAAACATCATGTTAAAAATAAGAATAAATTAATCATTTTTACAAATTTAATACGAGTAGTTAATATTTCCTCTTTTTCCTAATTAATGGCGTTGAAAAATACAGTAAAAATGGAATACATGAAAATGTTAAATGACATATAAAAGACATTGTTTTATATTTTTCTAAATAGACGGAGTAAATAATGAAAGGTGAAGGCATTACCTTGATTTTTCGTAGTCGTAGTGTCTGTTGTTTACAAGACTATGTTGTTGCACACTAACATTTTGTCCATTCCTTTCGTTTATATACTGATTTCCACTATTTTCATCACTGATACTAATATAATTGGAATATGATAATGTTGTTCTGTATTTTACTTTATGTTAATGGTCGGTCTAATAAGCGAATCAAGGACTATAGCCATATTCTTTTACTTTCCTTTAAGAAAGGTTTTTCTCCAACACAAATATATATATATGTATGGATTCGGACTGGGATACAAAAGTTAGGCGGTGGAAAATCCCCAAATACTCTCTAAATTAAAAACCAAATAAATTACCACCGCCTATCCATATCCCCCTCTCTCGTCGGCTGCCACCACCAAACTCCTCCTGGCTGCCGGCGAGGGGGCGTGTTTTCCAAGCATCACAACCGTCTTTCTACAGCTGCAGCACTGAGGTGATCTGAGTTCGACTATCTAATTTCAAATATCAGTGGTGTATGCTTCTAGGTTTTGTACTTTTACCTTTCTCAATCATCCTCCTTGTCCTGAGCTTTTTTGTTGATTTAATTCCGTTGTGATTAGAGTTTGTTGGCTCGTTGTGGATTTTAGTGTGCTCCGTTAATTTTATCGTTCTTCGTCTTTAGGATAGGAGTTCCAGTTTGATCTTGGTCCTTTTGTCTCTAGTTTTATCCTCTGTTAGCATCTTGTTATTTCAGATGGATTATCAGTCTTTACTTCTGAATCTTTGTGAGCTTTTTGTTATGGATGATACTGTTGGTATGGATGATGATGTTCTTATTAAATGGATTATGAACATGGGGGAGCCATCATTTTACAACCTTCATTTGATGAAAGATCGGGGTAACTCTCTTTTCAAAGAGGGGAATTTTTCCTCAGCTGTTAACCTCTATAAACAAGCTCTCCAGTTCTTCTGTTTCCTCGGCATTCCTTCAACACATGACCAACAGGCTGCCACTTCCCTTGCCCTTTCCCTTGTTCTCAATTTAGCGGCTTGTGAGTTGAAACTCTCTCATTACAATCAGGCGTGGTGTTACTGTTCTTTTGTCTTGAACTTTGATCGCTGCAATGTGAAAGCCTTCTATCGTAGAGGTTTAGCCTTTCAGAAATTGAATTTCCTTGCGGAGGCCCTTAATGATTTTGAGCATGCCTTGAGACTAGACCCGAATAATAAGGATGTGAGCCGTGAGCTTCATTATATTGCTGATTGTCTTGCTTTGAAACCCAACAGAAAGCGGGCCGCTTTTCATTTTGACCCGTTGGGCAAAGACAAAAAAGGTAAGAAACCTCTTCTTGAGGTTGTTGCGGATACTAAGTTTCAGCCCCCTGAAGAAGTGTGTGAAGCTTCCTGTAGTAGGGGGTCTTTGATCAATGAGATGGATTGTGATATTAATAAAACTAGTCGGAGCTCAGATGTGGTTATGGAGTCCGACTCCAATGCTAAGACTTGCCCTCTCTTGCCTGGGCATTGTGATAGTCAACCTTCCGCTGCCAAACCTACCAAATATAGTTTCTTCAACAAAACACAAACCCACAAAAATTTGTCTCTCTCTTCCAAAGACTATGAAAATTTGATGTTAGGGCGGAATCTGCAATTTTATCATCCAAAGTCGGGGGCTTATATGAAAGTTCGCCCTATCTCTACTAAACCTTCTATCTTGACGGGAACTCCCCATGAATCTTTTTCTTGGGACGCAGCAGTTCCCTCCTCTTCTCCATTGACCGTGAATCTTTCTCCGGCTATGGATTTTAGGCCGACTGACAATTTGGAAATTTCTGATGACGAGGCAGTTACTCATCTGGATGTTAAGAGACCACGTTTGTCCCAAAAGGAGAGTCCAAGTATTAACAACACTTGTTGTGAAGTGGCTTTGCTTGATAGCACTCTTTCGGAGGATTCTGTGATAGCCATATCTTCTCCTTTGCCGAGTCCTACTCATTTTATTTTCTCAGCATTGGAAATTGCAGGTCGTCGATGTAGCAAATCTAGACAATCTGGGAATCATCCTAGTGCCAGCCACCGTATGGATCAAGCTCAGTTAAAGAAGAAGTCTAATGTGTTGGTTACAGGTTTTGTTTTTTGCAGGTTTACCAAGACGCTGGAAAAGGCTGTGAGCTATAAACGAAAACAGGAATGTTCAATTCATTTCGATACACTTTACCATTCTCCGCTCAAGAAGCGTCGTCTGTGTGCGACTGGATCTTTTTGTACTTCTACTTATACTAGTTGCTTGTCTACTAGTTTAGGGGTCTCTCTTACCCCCCGGTTTGTTTTATAATAGGTTTGTATGTACTCGTATATTTTGAAGTTTATAAAATATAGTACACTTTTGTCAAAAAAAAAAAAAATATATATATATGTATGAGGCGATTTTACATAAATTTATCGTAAAAATGAGACATTTTAGTAACCACTTTTACCCACTAAATTAGTAAAATTGTGTTTGAACCCGCTTTATAAATATACTAGTTTTAAACCCGTGCAAAATTGCACGGGTATGTATTTAGGACGGTATGAATATTTTTTGATGAATATTTTATTTTTACATTTCTATTGTAATTATCTAATAGTTCTATATCAGTAATCTACATGTTTAATGTAGATCAGTGATCTAAATTTACTCGGTAGCCTATCATTGTCACCTACCATTTTCGATGTCCGCGGCTAGTAGTTAAGTTGCCGAGTTTTTAACTATAAGTAAATACTCTGTCATGATTTTTTTTTTTTTCAAATATATCATACTATCTAGTTTTAAAAATTTATGCTTATAATTTATTCGCATTATATGTAATTCAATCCCATAATTAAATATAACTCCTTCTCATAATTATGTAATTTTATTATTCAATTTTTTTGTAAAATTATGTAAATTCTATAATTTGTAATTAGTTTCATTTATTCCGATTTGTAATTCATACCGCTTATATGCCATTAATTTCATTTATTTGGAATGTATAAAATTATTTCATAGTATTACTTCATAGTATTTGTTCTAAGACGGAATTTGTCGCATGTTTGTATTGACGGAATTCTGAAGAAATAAATACTTTGCACACTAACGGGTCCCACCATAACATGAATTTCCAAAAAAAAAAAAGTTGTATTAATGACGTGGCACGTCCTGGATTGAGTATTATCTTCTGAATTAATAAAAATAAGATTAGAGTAAATCGCCTTATACATCAAAACTAACTCTTTCATGAAAAATGTTTATTTAAAAATCAAATAATCCAATATCGATCGACAAACCAGACCCAAAAAGCCTAAAACCCAGCCAAATAAAATTCAAAAAATTGGTGAATAAAAAACAATTATGCCTAAACCAATGAAGCAATAATGGTTATATGATATCTAAGCCGAAATTGTAAAAATATTGGGTCCAATACTATTTATGTGGACACACTATTATACAGATTGTATTTGTTTGCTATCGTTTAAGTTTAGCCCAATATAGTGATCTATCTGGATAATATAATACGGGCATATTAAAGACCGTCCCTTCAGACGGTTCATCCCAACCTTTCATCATGTAATCAGGTACGCTTCCCCTCTATAGTTTATACCCAAGTGATATCAAAGCCACCTTCATATTAAATTATTTGGGATAGTTCTAATTTATACGGTGAATTTGTCATGTGTGGTTCATGTTCAATCTATACACCTGATTAAATCGCTCAATTGATGACTATTCTGGATATATTCACCAATACGTGAATTTTATTGCTGCTCTTGTAAAATTTTATTCTTTATGCGGTTTTTGGTTGTACGGAGTACATGTCAATTATATTGATGTACGTATGTTCATAACTTGTGTTAAGTTATCACTGCTTGATGAATTATAAAGTCAATGGCATGTCTGCCAATCTGCCATGTTCACTCATGGGGTATAAACATATTTATTACATGTTTGGGTTTTTTTTTTATCCTCTTGGAATTTCGGCTCAACTGGCATACTGTGTAAAAAATGTTGTTTGTTTGGTATTTTGGTACGCTTACTTGGTATAATCGTCAGTAAAATTCTATGCCAATTTAATGTGCTGCAAATTTTGCTCACTATTGTTTTGGTCTTTGGGTGGATGCAACATGGCTTTCACTTGTAGTCATAATTGATTCATAAGCCAATCCAAGTTTTGTGTCATTGCATTATAGAAGGTGTGCATGCTTATGCTCAGTTTATGGATAATTATTTTTTGGATCTTGGGTTAATTTAAAGACATGACAAATTAAAGAAAGATTGATGAACTTCTTCAGGCTAACCATTGTTTTTTTTTGGTAATGAACTCATGGATGGTTGCATACTAAGGATATGACAAAGTTGATGGTATATGTCAAACATGCATGTCATGTGCACTTATTTGAGACAATTTAGGTATTGTTTTCTTTATGGATTGTTTAAGGTTTATGGGTAATTGAACATTCACATATCTTCGCATGCTTATTTACGAGTGTCATTTAATAAATTGCGGTTTTGCAAAAGAAATTTGGTATGTGGACACTCATTACTATCATCATGATGTATTAAGGACTTGTACTAAAATAATAGGCGTATCAAGTATACACAATAAGAAGCTTCTCTCTCTATAACCTCCCCCTTCTCTCTAAAAAAAAAAAGAAAACCCTAATTTCCCCCTTCTGACCCGCCGCCTCCCCCTTACCAATCTCTTCCCCTCCTTCATTCTCCCCCTACCCATCGCCGGAGATGGGGTCACTCCTTGACCCATCTCCGGTGATTATTCACGAATCCTCTTTGTGGCGGCCCTTTATGGATTGATCTCCCCCCTCTTTCGTCGGTTCGTGGTTTCAGTCCTGCTCGTCCGGTGGGTTTGAATGGTTTTGCTGTGGTTGTTGCTGAGGTCGATCCGTTCGGCGTTCCCCCGTCCTGTCATTGAAGTATCGCGTGCACTCCAGGGGTGTTTCCCCTCTCCCTCTCCCTCGCCCCTTTCCCCACCCCTGGTAAGTCCTGTTGTCGCGAAGTTGTCGGTCGATGTTGTGTCTGGTCGTTGAGCATAACTCATCTGGGTGGTCTCTTCTGTTAAGGGTGTTGTTTTTGGGTCGATCTGGTGTTTCCCCTTCCCCTCGCCCCCTCCCCCCACCAGATCGGTCCATGTTCCTGGTGGTTTTTTCGGCCTGTTGTGTTTCTAGGTTAGTTGGGTTGCACGTGTGCCAATGGTCCTGGGGGGTTCGTTTTAGAATTTGGAGTCTCAGTGTCGGGTGGTTGTTGGTTGGACTGTGTCTTCGTGGTTGGCTGGTCGCGTCCGACTGTTTCGTTGTTGGGGTTTGATCAAGTTTGTTGGGGTTCGTTTTCCTGTTTGAGGCGTGTTGGGTAGGGTGGTTTTGGGTTTCCGGGGATGGAGTTGGTTGGGTCTGAGACGGTGGTCTTCTCGTCTTGGAATGGTGTTAATTTTGCTTTTCTTGTCTTTTCTTTATCATTTAATAAACTTTAGTGGTAAGCCTTGTCCTCTTAATGGTGTTAGTGTTGCGGTGTTTGTCTTTGAGGGTTCGTGTTACTCATTGTTCGTTGGCATTCTCGGGCCGTCTGTTCTATGATCAATGGATGCGTTGTCTTAGGTGTAGCAGTTTTATCTCCGTCGAGGGCAGACTCCGTCTTGCTTCTCATCTTTTCTTTCTACGTTCTTTTCGCAAGAGCGTAAGTGCACCTCGTCATTGTCACTCCGTCGGCTGTATGACTAGACTGTTTTTGGAGGCCTTTCGTGTTAATGATGCTGACATCAACGTTCACAACCAAGCTGCCGTCTTCTGCCTTTCTACCATCGTTCTTCCTGCTTACCTTAATGTTGTAGATTTACTTTTGAATAAAGGTTATGTAATCTCTATGTATGGCTTTGTAGTGCTAGATCTAGGTATGAAGTGTCTGGTGCTACCTAGTCGAGTAGCTTACTTTGTATTGGGTACAATAATGTAAGTTATTCACTTGCTGTCAAAAAAAAAAAAAAAAAAGAACTTGTACTAAAGTCGGTTTTCGGGTTTTAACATCGTTCAGTTTAGTATTATTTCATATGGTTTGCTTGTTTAATGACTTTTGTGAGTTGTTTTTTCATTGAGAACTCACTATAATGAATTCAGAAGCATTACATAATCACAGTTTTTTGGGTTTATAAGGTTATTTGACCATAATAAATTATTTGGTTCGATAACATGGTTATTATGAAGTTATCTATGGTATTATATATATATTTGTTGTCTTGCAAGCAAACTTAAGGTATGACAAGTGAAAAATAAAGTTATGTATATTTGTTTGTGAAAACTGACTACTGAATTGTACGGCGAAGGAACAATTATGGTGATAATTTTATTTATCATTAAATATTTAATTCACTTGTCAATTAAGGACTTGGGTTTTCAGATTAAACAATTGGCCAATCGGATGTATAATAACGGGTCTAATATTTTAGGTTGTTTGATCGATACAATAAGTTGCCAAAGTCACCTCTATTGTGTAAGTTGAATGATTTAGAATATTATGACTACAGTGTGTGATTGAGTTTCATGCGGATAATGGTCGGCCCAAAGGAAGGCTATTATTTGGCCGAAATTCAGTCATGCTTGTGGTGGTAAGTATGTAACAATTGTAAGGTTTCCATGTGAATATTAAGTCGGCCCAAAAGAAGGCTTAATGTTTGACAGGAATTTATTGTTAATACTTGATCACCACACCAAGATGACCACTTACAAGTTAATTTTATGTCCAAAGACTAAACTTAATGTTGTGCTAGGTTTCTTGTGTTGATGGGGATGCCAATATTTGAATCTGAAAATCAAGTTAAGAGAGTGACATTATGTTTATGTTTATGACACTCATAAGGATTATGCCCATAAAGCTTTTAAATCGAATAAATTCAATTCTTTGGACTAGTGTCTGTAATTCATGCAAATAATGGTCGGCCGAAAGGAAGGCCATTATTTGGCCGAATTACATATACACGTTGGGTAATAAATATGTGACGATTATTCGGTATTTTCATGTGAGTATTGAGTCGGCCCAAAGGAAGGCTTAGTGTTCGACGTGAGTTTATCGTCAATATTTGATTACAATTACTAAAGAGTAATGCCTTTACAAGTTAATATTTACGTCTAATAACTAATTATTAATTTCGGAAAGACACTTTAATTATTTGAATTTATTCAAAATATAAGGATGTTGTTTTGTTCATTCAGTTTGACATTTATGGTTATTATATCTGTCATTTCAGTTACATTCTCAATTCGGATGAAACTATTTATTAAAAGAATGGTAAGAGAATGTGAATTTTATCTCTGGTTGCTTTGATCTTCATTGCTTTAAGAATGTATAATTCTGCTTCTCATAAGGTAAAAGTTATCGTAAGGACTAAGGTATGTAACTTTGAGAAGTATTACATTCAAAATGCATGAGTTTAGTGATTATTCGAATTTAGGGAAATATTTAAGGGCATTGTTTTAGTTAATTCAGTTAAGTTAATTAAGAAGTTGCAAAAGTAAAAGTCAAAGAAATAACAACAAACATAAGGTTTGACTTTTTTAGTCGTTAGTTTGTTAAGAGTTTGGACACATAAGGAAAATCTAGTACCAGTTTTAACGCTTGGCGTGTCGGTAAAGTTCAACTTCTCATTCGGTTTGTCTAAGGTTAATTTTTATATCCAATCATGTTTGGTGGGTGAATTTGGTTTTTCCACCCACATAAGTATATTGATGCAAGTATAATTGAGATGTTACAAGCCAATTGATGATGAAAGATTCATCTATTTGGGGCATGTCATCATCTAAGTTATTTGAGACAGTCAAGTAATTTAGTTATCATTAATGACTTGTCCTTTATTTGAATTTGGAAAATTCTTTTTTGGTATTACCTTAGGTGGAATTCGGATATTTTTCATATGGGTAAATTTCGTTCTTTGTCCATTGAGAAATAATTAATTTTGTATTTTCCAAATTCAAATAATGATGAATCCATCATTGTTGATAGCTTTATATAGTTTAGATTTTAGTCTCTTTCAAGTTAGCTTGCATTCAAGTTCAGTGGATATAAAGAAGAAAAGAAACTACAATTCTTTTCGGTATGACACATTAAAAGAAAAATTAAAGTTTTGTGTCAAAATGAAATTATTAGCCCCTTTACTTCGGATATTCAAATTTAAGGGGATAAAGACAAACTAAAGGGAGATTAGATATAAAGTGATTTCAGATGTCTTACTATTAGCATATATGGATAAGCGAACTATTTTATACTTAAGTATTAATGGTCTATATTATTATGTTAATTTGTAGACGGAGTTTAGGCATGAATATCTAAATCTCATTTGTCAGAAGTTTTAATTTCTTGATGTTTTTAGTACATATTTGACTGAGTTATTTTACTCGGTAAAGGAATAATTATGTCATCTTTGATCTAAGTATTAATACTTTGGCAAATGACTATTAAGGATCACAACGTCAAGGTTATTTTAAAGAATGTCTAGAGGAGTTTGATCTTGTATTTGATATTATTACACCATATGAGGATTCTTAATATGGATGGTGTAGTATGTATGCAAACAAGATCTTAAGGCCTGGTAAGGAGTGTGATTATTCATACTCTTTTTAATATTACTCTAGTTATAAGTTCTTAATATTGCAGCTATCTCTGGATAATTTTCTAACAATACCATTGACTATTTAATCATAGTGTAAATAATGTACACATTCGGTATGTCCAACTAATTAAGGTTGAGGTTTAAAAGTCATAAGGTTAATAGTTGGACTTAAGGATATATAGTCAATGACTATTTTGTTGGATAGTACTTAAAGTTTTAGGGGTAATAAAGTAATGATCCCACAATAAAGCTATTTAAGACGGAAATTAGGGGGTTCATTGAGAATATTGAGTTTGAGTGGGAGAAAAAGGAATTGACATTGTTTTAAGTCTCCTTATACAAGGTTATAAGATCAAATGGTTAAACAAACTCAAATATCTCAATAACCAATTCATTAGAAGATCCACATAATAAGGTAAATACAACTACATTAATTACATTGTTTTCCTATATGGATAAAAATGGACAACAATGTACTGACGGATTAATTAGTTGTAATAAGAGTTAGATAATGGAATGGTAAAGATGATTTAGTCTCCTTTTGCCAAGATGATTTAATCTTCTTTTGCCAAACCATTGAAGGTCCTAACTCATATAAGTGGATTGATGCCATAAAGAAAATAAGTCATTTGATGAATGATGATATTTAGACCTTGTTTCATTATCTAAAGTTGTGAAATATATTGGTTTCAAATATTTATTTGTCACCAAGAAGGATTCAAAAGGTAATGTGACACTATATTTCATCTTGTCAAAAATGACTAAGGATTTTTGGCATATTCGGATTTTCAGTTATATTGGATGAATGCTAAAGATTTGTTTCTCAATGATAACATTGATGAAAGTATTCAGTGCAGTAACTAGAACTCTGATTCAGTAGATTCAAAGTACATGTTCTGCAAATTAAGGTAATTAATCCAATACATCCCAAGTAAGGTTTTTCGTCATAAAGATTACAAATCTGCAGTGTTATCATCTTATTTGATATTAGATGCATGTGGTAAATGATTGCAGATACTCAAGATTCAGTGGGAGTATAAAAATTATTCTAATTTTATACCCTTTCAGTAAAGGAGACAAATTAAGTCTCATTAATGCCCTAAAGGAAATATTCAGAAAAACACTAATGCTTAAATTCATGTGATTCAGGAAATATTTCACGTTATGTCTAAGTAATATGGTATATATTTAGTTTGTATGCGTTCGGCTATTGCATACATTCTAAATTTTGACAGATATTGATTAGGATCTTGGATCCACTAAGGGAAGCCAAATATATTGTTTGTTATTTATATTTGGAACAAAACATTATTTTATTAGGAGATCGATTCCGGTTGAGATCATTTTTGGCATTTCGGCTCCTAGTTGGTTATGAACATTTGTCATGTGGCTGCAAATTCGGTACGGATGTACGGTATTGAAAGACCATTTAAGTTATTTTGCGATAAATGAACAATTGTAAAGTTTCGAATAACAATATAAGTGATGTATTGTTTAAGAAACAATTCAGAGTGAAAAGGTTTCAATTATACATGTTCATACAAACTCCATTTTGCGGATCCGCTTACTAAAGAATTACCACCCACGGTCTTTCTTGAGCTAATTGCTCAAATGAGTGTTTCGGTTTTAAGGAAATTCAGTTTAAGTGGGAGTTTGTCATGTTAGGCACGTTAAAGTTTACAGTTATTAAGTTCTGCAGAAATAAGGTTTTCGGTTTACGGTTTCACTCTGTGTTATTTTGGTTGATCTCACTAAGGTGGACCAGTTGGAAATATACATATTTTGGATCACATTTGGATGTTGTTTCCATGCTACGCACCTATATTAGATTCATGTCGTCGGTTATATTGACATATGTGACCATTGAGAGTCCTGTTATGACAAACTGTAGCAAATGCCGCTTTGATCCTATGTTAGTATGATTGATGGACCGAATTGCATAAGATGGTTGGAATGTTGATAGCACTATTGAGCGCGTAAGGTTATAAAATGAATACAATTTTTCAGGTGTCACACAATATCTGTATTTGACCCAAGTGGGAGATTGTATAAATATTGGGTCCAATACTATTTATGTGGACACATTATTATACAGATTGTATTTGTTTGCTATCGTTTAAGTTTAGCCCAATATAGTGATCTATCTGGATAATATAATACGGGCATATTAATTACGTCTTATAAAGTATGGGCCGGATATCTTAATTGTGTAGATACCCATTAGGTTACTAATGCATGATGGGCGCATTAGATTAAGGAGACTATATATAAGTCACCTGCGTTATGGTCCCTGGTAGTACACAATAACCTAATCTCCCCGCATCCCATCAGTAGAGAGATCCCTGTGGTATGTGTGTTTACTAGAAGACCTAATCTTGAAGACCGTCCCTTCAGACGGTTCATCCCAACCTTTTGTCATGTAATTAGGTACGCTTCCGCTCTATAGTTTATACCGAGTAATTTAGTATGAAATTATGGCCTTTAGTCGGATTAATTCTAACAAAAATCGTATAATGCATGAATGACTTAGTTCGATTAATAACCTGATCATATTAGCTTATAAATAGAAAAATCAATTTCACACGAGGCTTTATTACGCTAATCAAGAGAATGAAGACACAAGACTAATTAACAAGCCTCTTATAAAACCGTTTTATAATAAACCATTATAAAATAATATACCCCGTTCGAAATAATTTTATGCCCTTCTACTCCGAGTATGATAATGGTGCAAGTCATTTAGTGGTGTTAATTGAGTAACGTAACAAATAATTCTACAATAGCAATGGTATTAAACTGTTTATAGAATAATTTTTACAAATGAAATTTTCAAAAAGCGCTAACTATTAAACAAAGTGGTGGAGTGTTACATATAATAGGTTTTGAGGGGTTTGGTAAACTGCGAATTGATAAAATTTCATCATAGTAAAGTTTTTAACATATTTAACTCACCAATTATCTATTAATTTATATCCAATCTACTGGTTCCAATATTCCTCCCACTTAAACAACATGTTCACTTTAATAGATTGTATAAAATGAATCTGTCAACCATATATTTACACATAGATATAACAATGTATTAATCTAAATCTGATAATTACTAAACACTCCTACTAAAACCGTAAAAAAGTCTCACAATTATTGTAAAAAAAAATACGAAAAACATTCTTAAAACACGTCCCATTTTTGTATACACGGAAATGGCCTTACAATAAATTATTTCAAAATACGCTTATACAAGAATTTGAGAAGATGGTACATATACACGAGGTGTATGAGTTTTTCCATACACAACCAATTATATTGTAACACGTGTCAAATTAGAGTTAACCTTCACTAGTTAGTTTAAGGCTAGGTTAATAATTTAGCATTTGTAGTTAAATTGTTAACTACGGCGCTGTTTGGTAAACGGTATATTGGCCAATTTTTAGCATATTCAAGGGGTTTAGCATGTTTGACCAATTAATATGCTAATTTTAGTGTTTGGTAAACAGCATATTGAAACAACATATTTGGGGTAAATATGCTGTTTTACAATATGCTGCTTACCCCAGCATATTGGTTAGCATATTGTAAAATAGGAAATTTTTCTCCATTTTACAAAGAAAACTAACAATCTACTAATCGTAATCTGCCAATTACCAAACACTGAAATTAATTCTACTAATTATAATATGCTAGTCAAACCTTCTGATAAAATCTGCCATTTATAATCTGCTTTTGCAATCTGCTTATGCTGAAATTAATCCGCTATTTACCAAACAGAGCCTACATCTAGTTAACTATATTTATGGAATTTTTTTATTTCTTTGTTTTATAAAATAAATTTACGGAATTTATTTCCGCAGTACATTTTTTACTCATCTCAGTACTTTTTACAGCCAGTTTTCCATTTACCTACCCTTAACCAAAATAACATCAAACTTAATCCTCTCTATTGAAAATCTCTATCTCTTCTCCAAATAAGCAATTTTTTCGATTATAGATAACAATTTAAGTTTAGAACAATTGTTCATTTCGTTAATTATATAATTGTTGATCAAACTAATGATTCTTCGTAGTCTTCTTTTTAATTAATTAGAATTTATGTTAAAATTAATTTAGGGTTTGTTATAATTGATATGGGAGAGAGGGTGGTTGTTGGCGGCAGCCTGACGCATCACCGGCAAGAGTAGAGGACATTGCCGGCGAGAGGTATGGATAAGGGCTCAACGGCCGGTGAGGGTGCGGGGACGGGGGCAGGGGAAAGAGAGAGGAGGAGGAAGGAGTCAGTGGAAAGGCAGTAAAGGTGTAATACTACGGTTTTCTATGTCTATGGGTACTCTATCGAGTGGAACTTACTCTATCGAGTAAGTAGCTTTTTACGCAAAACAGTAGTCTGCCTGTTGGGTACTCGATCGAGTAAGGGGCACTCGATCGAGTAAGTCACTTACTCGATCGAGTAAGTGTGTCTTACGGGTTGATTTAGCCGGGTTTTGTTAATAACGCGAGATTAATATAAAAGCCTTTCGTCATTATTCTTAAACACTTTTAACATTCTAAAAACCTTTCAAGAGAAGAACAAGAGTTACGTTGTTCGCTTTCGTCGCGTTGTTAGCAAATCCCATGGATAGGATCGTCGGATTGTATCGTTCGTTATAACGTTGTGATCGTCGTGTCAAGGGTAAGCTTCTTGTATAATTTTTATAGCTTTTCGTTGAGTTTGGTTAAACCCTAATTGGGTATATTTGGGGGATTTGGGAGTGTTATTATTTGTTGGTAGTAATTGTATGTATATATATTATAGGAGGAGGATTCGTAGAGGAAAAGTTCTGATTAGCTGCTAAGATGGTCTCGTGTGATTGTTATTCCAGGTAGGGTTTTTCCTACTCAGTATTGATTACATGGTTGTGTTGGTAATTAGGTGTTGGTTGTTATATATCATATTGGTTTTGGATTTGGAATTGGTGATTGTTGATAGTATAATGTAGTTGTCGTATAACTGTCAGTGGTTAGCGAGGTGCGTCCTCAGCTGAGTGGAGTCACTTGCGGGAGTGGCTTCACGCCCTTGATTCGCCTTCTGTGGAACCCCCACAGAAGTGATGTGCACATTTAAGAACTTGGGTTTATCGCTTGGATGAGATGAGCGGGCTTAGGTGGGAACGGCTGCGGTCCCCCACTGGCGGTGTTGAATACTTGTTGTGATGAGTATTCTGGCATGACTACACACTTTAGTGTGTAATCAAGTGTGTGGTGATGAGATGGAGTTGTGTTGATTGAGCTGGTTTATAATATTATTTTATTACAGCTGTTTGTTTGTGTAATCAATACTGACCCCGTTTAATTGTTTTAATAACCGTGGTGATCCATTCGGGGATGGTGAGCAGTTATTAAGCAAGTATGAGTTGATGCGTATAGGATAGCTAGGTTGAGTCATCAGGAGCTATTCAATAGTCTTCCGCTGTGTCGTGAACTAGTTTATGTCTTTTGGATTAGCTTTTTGAGAACGGTTGTATTTTACTTTAACAGTTTTGGATTTGACCTTGTATCGCTTAAAATTATTTATTAAATTATGTTTATTTATGGTATATTTGATATTCATTGCCTCGGGTAACCGAGATGGTAGCATTCTCATACCTTAAGAGGTCCTGGTAAGGCACTTGGAGTATGGGGGTGTTACAGAGGTGGCTCAGTCGAGTACATTTTTGGATGCATTCTGGTCAGGTTCTGGAGTCGAGGCACTTGATCGAGTAAGTTGGCAACTCGATCGAATGGCCTCAACTCGATCGAGTGGGTTGTGGTACTAGATCGAGTGGATTCTGCACAGGTCGTTTTCGTATTTTAAGTATGAGATGTGTTTTTATGTTTACCTTTTCTTATATAGTTTCAAGATGCCGTCAAGAGAAACGCGTTGTATGCCAGGGCTGAGAACATGAGCATAGATGAGATAGTTAAGATGTTGGAGCAACAAGATGCTCTCAAGGATGCTCTAAAGAAGTTCAGGAAAGATAAGGAGGCGGGGGTAGATTTCGCCAAGATGAGTATTAACATAGCGAGGTTTAACCCAAAAGAGTACATGGGCACAAGTGCGCCAATTCTGCTGGATAATTGGCATAGGGAGATGGAAAACATACTCAATGTGGTTCATTGCCCAGAGGACTTCCGAGTGGAACAAGTTGCGTTCTACTTGAGGAAAGCGGTCGGAGGGTGCTGGGATAAGGTTAGGGTGAGTGCTCTAGATCTATATGTGAAACATGGGTTATCTGCTATACCTTGGGTTGAGTTTAAGAAAGCTATGAGGCGAGAGTTTGTGCCAGAACATGTGCGTAGTAAGTTGAGAGAGGAGTTTGATGACTTTGTGGACATGGGCCACCCGTGCCGCGCGCACCCGCGCGTTTTGATGTGAAATCGTTGAAGGCGGTTGCACTTCTCCCATGGAACCTTGGATAGCCAAAGCACGTCATAGGCCTTTACCGATTTGTGAGGCATTGAAACTGGTGAAAGGTTAAATAAGCCTGCATTTGTGGAGTCGCCACCAATTTTTATGGAAAATTGGAACTGTTCGAATACCTCGTGCCATGGCAAGACACAAAGTAGTGACATGAATACTAAGAACTCGTTACCCTTAGCATTCTATGTCTAGAATGACTCTCGTGCATGCCAATGAACACGGATGTTCAAAGAGATCTGAAGTAAGGGGTGAGGGTACGTATTAGGAAGCTCTTTTACTAGACACCTAATCCCGCCGGCCTCGATAGCGGCCTCTACTAATGATTAGGGAAATCGTTCATATTTGATATGTTGTCGATTATATGCATGCAATGCAACATCCAACATTTTGATCCTAACTTGTGAACTAAACTAAGTCGGTGAACAAATAATTAGCATTTATTAATGTCGAAATGGGGTTTAGAATTAATTACATGTGAAAAAAAATAAATAAGCCATCCATAATAAATACAATAATAAGTAACGATAATTGAAATTACAAGGGATTACAATGAATTAATTGATTTACGTCACAAATATACTTAAGACGGACGATTTGGAGAAAAGAAAGGAAAATAAATAAAGTTAGAAAATATGGGCAGATTAAGGGTGATATTATGATTAATAGCCAATTAACCACATAATTAAAGACTAGGTCAAAGCGAGAACGGAAGTTCAGGGACATCGCTCATCTAGGAATAGGCGCATCACTGCTGCGTCCCTTGGAAGAGGAGCATCTATTACTGCGTCTGTTCCCAAGTTGAGTTATGGCTGTGAAGTCAGAAACCGCGGGTTTGTTAATGTTCGTTAGTATGTTTTATGATTGATTATCAATATTTGACTCAAGTGAAGGTGATTTAACATATTACTTACATATGAAGCCGTCATAAAAGCAATAAAACGAATTCAAGCGGAACAAACGAGTTAGAAGCAAATTAAAACGAATTAGATTGAATTAGGTTCATTTACGAAGTCGGAAACGAACTTGAAAGAATTTGATAAATTTAAAATAAACAAAGGAAAACATGTATAAAGGACGAATTCCAGAAACTTGATAACGAATTGAGTCTCTAAAATCCGGGTTTGATTTAATGACGAAAAACCGCAAATATTGATTACAAGGGATTTAAGACGTAAATAGATCGTGATAATTAAAAGGAATATGTTAAAATTTATTTTATACAAAGAAAATAAATAAAATAAGAAGATAAAACAAAGAGAACGAAAACAACAGAAAGAACCGAGGAAGAAGAAGAAGAGCAGAAGCAGCGGCAGCCTCTGGAAGAGGCGCAACAGATGTTGCGACCATTCGAAGAGGCGCAACAGCTGCTGCGTTTATTCTCGACGTCTGTTTGCTGCTGATCCGTAAAAACGGTTTGATGATAGGGTTTTAGGAGTCGGTTTTAAACATATTTTTGACGCAAATCTTACAATAATGAGTACAAAAATAAAATACAATAAAAAGATGGTATTTACACCCTCAGGCTTACATGATTGACGAAACGAGATTGACTAAGTTAACGTTAGTGATCGCTCGACTCGAATGTATGTAGAAAGTGCCCTCGTTAGAGGATTTAGATTAAATTGATTGATGTGTAGTGGTCAAATTGGCCGGTCATGCAACGTGACCGTAACTCATAATGATCTGAGCTTACGTGGTCGATTGATCAAGCATGTAGGCGTCAAAAGCTTAGAGCACGGTCTTAGAATGCAAAGGGAGAAGAGAAGGGCGGACACTCGCGTGAAAAATATGGAGAACGAAGGTCCCTATTTATACTAAAAAAAGTGAAGAGTTTTGGAATGATTCAAACTTTGGAAACAAATCACGGAAAAATATGAAAACAGGCATAAACGAGTTGGGGAAGAGGCGCAGCAGCTGCTGCGATCCTTCCAAGAGGCGCAGCATCGGCTGCGTCATTTCCCCAGAGGTTTCCTCCTGCGGAAAAAAATTTCCGCGTTTCTTTTATGGAATTTCGGTAGATCTCTACTTCCCTATTCCGTAAAATAAGGTTTATGGGATATATTTTACCAAAAGATATAAAATTAAATTATGGAATAAATATCTGGAATATTCTAGGACATTTCGACTCGGCATTTTAAACGGACACCTTTGCCGGGCTCCGTGAGGAAACAATAATATTGAGGACAACAAGACGTCAGTAGAAACTGCTGGGGGAATTTGCCTGCGTCGGTCTCAAGCGAACTCTCGTTGGGGGATATGTTGATGATTCTGTCTGGATTGAATCATTTCTGGGAATCTGGTTGTGTCTGCTTCCAAACACACTCCATCTCTCGAGAAGTGCAAACGGCTATCATGAACTCTCGCTGGAAACTAATAAAATATCGATAAAGGTGTGTCTTAAAACACCGCCAAGGGAAATGAAGAGGCTTGACTGATAATGGCGCGTCCTAAGCACCACTGGAAATCCGCTCGTTGTTGGAAGAGAAATCCTGATAAAAGATTCTTGCTGGGAGATAAATCAATCGTGATGGTTTTAAAGTCCGTCTTACCAAAATACGGGCCCGGACAAAAATAAATGCCCAAAAGAACCAAATATATGATATAAGGCGTCGGAGAAGAGGCGCACTAAAGATGGGCCCACGAATAACAAACTTATAATGAACTTTCAAAAATCGAGCTGGAAGGATGCTGGGGAACGGGCGCAGCAAGAGCTGCAGCTCTTGGAAAGGGCGCGACAGGTGCTGCGTCTTTTCCCGGGCTTGTCCCTGTCCGGGTAAAAACACTATAAACCGTGTTTATCATTTCATAATTTCAAAACACAAATCTTTCAAAACTCTCTTAAATTCCGCTGTCAAAATTTGATCAATCCGTGCCATTAATCATGACCAATCGAGGTATGCATCATATTCTTGCTTTTAATTCTCGTTTTTGATCAATTTAGAGCCGAAAAATTTAGGGTTTCCGCTCCCTTTATGTCGAAAAATTGGGGGTTTTGCCCTTAATGGATTTGTTTGATAAAATCGATATTATAAATGGACAATTGGCAATGTTAGGAACATAACCATGTATTCTTTTTGAATTTTCGTCAAGTATTGAGTATTTGAGCGAAATTGAGACGGTTTCTCAGCTGTTTCAAAAATTGCTTCGAAAATGACCTTTGGTTTGTCCATTTTTGATGAAATTTGGTTTTCTGGAACCCTTGTGTAATGGGTAAACTTCCTATCTTGTCGGATTTTTGATTCGTGACAGCTTTTTCTGGACACTTTTCTAGGGCATAATCGCTATTATAGCGAAATGCTGTCGAAATTTCGGCTCAAACCCGTAACTAGGCTTGGACTTAGACTTGAATTGACCCAAATTACAACATGAGTGGTCAAGTATTGAAAGGAAAGGCCAAAGATGGCGAGAAAAGCCACTTTTAGGGCTCGAAAATGCTTGAAATGACCTTACCGAGGCTCGTCGTGGCTTGACACGGCGTGATTTACTTCAACGTTGCAGGTGACATTCCTTCTACGTCATGGAGGGCTCCCATGGACGTAGACTTCGACCCTTCTCTTGCCCTTGTGTTTTGCATTCAGGTGGGGACGAGCGACTTAGTGCTAGGACGAGCGACTTCTGCTGGGACGAGCGTCTTCTTGAGAATCCGCTCAGATTCTCATCCAGTGTAGAATACTACTCAAGGCATTATGCAGGACGAGCGTCCCAGAGTCGGCTCGAGTGGATCATTGTCAGGACGAGCGTCCTCTTGGCGATCCAAGCTGATTTTGTGACAGTGTAGATTTTTGCCTGCAATAGGGCTCAAGACGAGCGACTCATTGCCAGGACGAGCGTCCTGTGCTTCTCTTCGTTAATCCTTCATTTGTTTCATTAGAATTGTTTTCCTTGCACCCTTCTTGCGATTCCTTCTTATTAGTTTCTGAAAATATACTCAAAGAGTGGGTAAGTAACCCTCCCTCACTACTCTCAGGTAAGAAAATGCAAGTAATTTAAAGGTATATACAATATTGTACAATGCAAAATTATGGGAAAGCATTTATTACAAATGGTGGTTTAAGATAGGACTCCACCGAACTAGTTCGTATTGTCAAAATCTTTTGTCCATAGAGCTCAAGGCTCTTAGATGAAGGTCAAAGGTTTGTGAACAAGCTCCAAACAAGCATGAATATGGTTTGTTCCAATTTAATATAAAGCTTGACCAAGGAAGATTGTAATTCATTCTCTTTTTCACCTTGCTTTTGGCACTTGAGCCTTCACAATGCTTCAAACCAATAAGCCCATGATTCTTGTCAACACGAGGCATGAAGTATGGCTTATTTTCGTCCGGAGACTTCCACTTACCACCTTCTCCTCTAATTTCGGTGATGATGATATCATTTGGATTTGTCAATCCTTCCAAAGTAGAAGGAGAATTCTCATAACATTGATGACCGGATACCTTAGGAGATGAGATTGTGGGTGCCAAATCTCCACAAGTAAGCTCATTTTCAATTTTGTTCTTGAGCGTTTCCACCAAGAACCTTTTATATGACATTTTGAATTTTTGGAGAAGGTCCACCATATCATCTCAAACAATAATAGGTTCCATGATGAGTTCAAAATGGTCTTCATAGGCAATAGGAAAGAGACATTCATTTTCTTCATGGAAGCATACCTCAAATTTCTCAAGGATGGGTTCCTCAAGTGAGGCAATCTCACAACTCCATTCTTCTTCTTCTTCATTCCATAAATCCTTGCAAGACACATATTCCTTATAAGTTTCTTTCACAATCTTGTCATCATGGCTTCACTCATCTACATTAACTCTTCCTCCATCATCTCAATGTTCACGTCAAAAGACACACCCTCGTACTCACAAAGGCTAAGAGTATTTGGCTTACTCAACCTCATATCTTCTTCATCGAATACCACACTTTCATACTCATAAGAGCTCGAGGAGATTGGCTCTTCCCACTTCTCATCTTCCACATCAAAGGTTACTCCTTCAAATTCACATTCATGATCAATGCTCAAGAATTCGTGAGGAGTGGTTGCTTGGGTTGCCTTTATTTGGGCAATTCGAATTTCCAACTCCTCACCTTGGGTAACAATTCCTTGAAGAACATTGTCCTTATTTTGGCTCTCCTCTAGCATTTGTTAGAAGAAATTTTTTTGATCTCTCATCATTTGGAGAATCACATTTTGAATGGGCTCATCTTCTTGTTATGAGTGGGTGTGAAAATGGTTGTATTGTGGCATCTGGTATTCATTGTAAAGTGGGTATTGGGAGGGTAGTTGTTGTGGATATTGGATTGGGGGGGTTGGTGGGAAAGGTTGGGGTAGTAGTTAGGATTTTCATTGTATGAGTTGTAAGGTAGGTTTGCGTTGAATTGCTCCTCAAACTCCCCATACACATTGTAGTCATACTCAAAAGATCCACCACATACTCCATGTACCAAGTCTTGGGTCATCATCATAGCCAAGATAAAGATACAACTACAAAAATGGAAACTACAATAAAATGGTAAAAACGACCTTGAGGAACAAGTTACTCAAGGTTAAAGCACAATTAAAATAGACAAACAAGTAAGAACTTAATCACATAAAAGCGTTCCCGGCAACGTCGCCATTTTTTTGATGTAGAGCGTGTCGTTGTACGCCCAATCAAACACATTTATATTTCTCAACAAACAACTAGTTAGTGGTTAAGTCGAGGTCGATCCACGGGACGGTGTGCTTTGGGTTCTAAGTCTATCTACCTCAATTTATGCTAGTGTCACACTTCATTTGGGTTGGAGTTGGTGAGTCTAAACTAATAGAAGCAATAAAGTAAAACGAGCAATAAATTAAGAGATGTAAACAATTAATAAAGATACTAGGATGTCATGGGTTCATAGGGGATTCATGGGAGTAGATCATACAAACATGTTCTCAATTAGAAGCAAGCACTTATTATTGTGATGGGATCGACTTAGTGTATATCTTACCATCCCTAGGAAGATTTAGGTCCCGGAGCCGAATCATCTAGATTGTACAACACCTACAAGTCGACTTAGTCTCCTCATATTCAACTCTATGCATGGTCTAATGAGGCTCGAGTTGGTTTATGTCTTAAAAGCCTCATTGAAAGGATAAGAGATGGGTAAAAAATACAAGGATTCATAGGCTCGCATTTCATTAAACATAACATGTGCATAGGTTGAAATCACAACAAGCAAGCAAATTAATTATGAAAACATATTAGATTAAGCATAGATCAATCCCCATGTTTGTTTCCCCTAATTCCCCGCTAATCCTAGTTAAGTAACTACTCACTTATATCATGGAAGACATGTTATCAATGGTGTCAATCATTACAACAAGTATAAACATGATAATAAAGTGAGGAAATAAAAGAGTAAAGAGTAAAGAGATTATACCAAACTTAAGATGAACAATTGAAAAGGAAAGAATAATTGAAGAAAACTTGATTGATTGATGAAGAGTTATCAATTCTCCAATAGTAACCCAATAATCTTCAAATTACCCAATAATAAACTTGAACAATAATTAAGAAAAAAATTAATGTGGAATAATTGAGACTAATCTATTCTAATCTACTTCTAATCTAATCTAATCTAATAAAGGTTTGCCTCCACTAAGAGGGCTTAGCCTCTTGATTATTATAAATGGAATATATATAGTGGTACATCATTAAGTTAAGCAAGGGTACATTAGTAAATAACAATGCTAAGTGTTGAATAGAGAATTGCAAGTCCCGAGGGAAATGCGCAGATCAAGCTGCTACTCCCACCACGATCCGCTCGACCTCAATTGGGGCACGGCTAGTCTGCAAGGAGATCCGCTCGTCCTGTTTAGGAACCGCTCGGATCAGGACACTGTAATCCACTCGTCCTGTGCCAAGGACGCACGAATCCGGGCACAGGGTTCCATCTTCTTGCTTAAAGGCCTACGATCTATGTATACTATTTATTCTTACTTCTTTGGTCATCATTATTACCTCCTTTTCATACTAGTCCATCCAAGATCGTTAACAAGCTTCTGAAAATGCATGAGAGATGGGAATTTTGTCTCATCATTTTCTTCCCTACAAGACATATAAAATGCAATAGGAAAGCAAAATAGGAAGGAATTGACGGATAAAATGGCCATGAAATGCTATATTAGTATGCAAAACAGGTTCAATTAGGGGACTAAATGTGCGCAATTAAGAGTCACATCAGTCAGGATCATCCTCATTGTCATCGTAAATAAAATTGCATTCAGAAAAACACAAGGAGTAAGCAGAATCTGATTTATTCATTTTAAATTTTGAAAATAAATGAAATAAAGAAGCCATCTGTTCAGTAGTCAGTGGCGGTAAAGGGACAACTGCTGGGACATTTACCAAGCTGCTATTACTATTCGACATTATGCTATGAGAAACAAGGGGATGGGGAATGATGACAGAAGGAGATTCTCTAGCGACTTCTCTAGACTCAGACTCAGACACCGACTCTGACTCCGATTCCGACTCATATTCATTGTCTTCAGGTTCTCCTTTGAACATCTCTCCTTCTCCAGTAGTGACCTTGAAGAGCTTTCCTTGGTTGTTAGTCTACTTGATCTACTTTCTCCATCCTTTCTGCTGATTCGAGCTGCTTTCGGTAATTAGCGTTATCGGGTTAAAATTGTCATCTTGATGTATCATGTTAATGATCTCATCATACGTTGTCCTGACGAATCGGTTTTCTCCAAATAGAAGGCTAACAACTTGTTTGTCTAAACAGGGTGTTTGACGAGTATTGACGTTAGGAACCATTTCTAAAGGGATGAAGTAGCAATCGTGGAAGACCTTGATTCCAGCTAGTTGTATTCCCTTATAATGCCAAGGTTCGGGAAACCCGTGAAAGTAATCCTGACTCCCTTCTCTAACGAAGTATCCGTTTAGGGTAGGGATATAGGATCGCATTTGGATTCCTTTGTTTTTACGATTTTGAAATTGAGCGAGCATTTCTAAAGCTTCCTCTTTCGTGGGATTGTACCCCAAACCTAATGGTATCCTTTGAGAATTTTCTTCCATGTAAGGTGCGAAGGTATTCTTCTTGATGGGATTTAAGGGCATCCCTGGGAAATATCCCTGGGACTTGAGTATGTGGTTGACCACCAAGATTGGAGTATGGGTTGAA
This sequence comes from Silene latifolia, assembly GCF_048544455.1. Lineage (NCBI taxonomy): Eukaryota > Viridiplantae > Streptophyta > Magnoliopsida > Caryophyllales > Caryophyllaceae > Silene > Silene latifolia. The sequence continues at coordinate 85,679,553 of NC_133533.1, forward strand.
GTATAGAGGTGCCAGTTCACTCTCGACAAGATTTATGGTCTGAAAGCCCCCAAGCTCATATACTGGGTCTGTGACTACTTGGTTGCTTGACATTTTCTCTATTATAGCCTTGATAAGTGACGAAGTGATCGTCACTACTTTGCCATCTAGAGGAATCTTAATCTTCTGGTGCAAGGTGGATGTTACCGCTTTGGAAGCATGAATCCAAGGCCTTCCCAGAAGTATATTGAATGATGCTTCGATATCCACTATTTTAAAATTAACCTTTCGCTCGATTGGCCCTGTGGCTATAGTGAGATTAACTAGTCCTACTACTTTACTTCGTGTTCCATCGTATGCTCGAACACCTTGGTTGTTAGGAGTCCAATATGATTCTTTCATATCCAACTTGTATGTTGTCTTTAGTGGTATGACGTTAACTGCAGAGCAATCATCCACCAAAGTCATTGGTACGTTCTTCTTTAAGCATGTGACTGTAATGTATAGAGCGAGGTTATGACTGGCGCCGAAGGAAGGCAAATCTTCATCTGAAAAAGTAACTCGGTTACTTAGTATAACTGAGTCTTGGAAGACCAAGCTGACTACGTCGTCAGGCGTAGAGTTGTGCGCTACGTTTGATTTTGCCAATGCTTGCAGTAAAGCTTGATGATGGGGAAATGAACTCGCAACTAGTTGCCAGACTGAAAGATCAGCCTTTGTCTTCTGCAATTGTTTTAGCAAGTGTTCTGTAGATGTATCTTCGGTATCATTTGGTGTGATAACAATGGTGTTAGTAACTGGACCATTAGTCGTAGGACCGTACTGAGAGATATTTTGATATGGACGCCCTGAACAAGTAAGGTGGTCTATATCTTGATCTTCGCTAGCCTTGACTATATCCTCACTAACCTTGACTAGATAGTGTTCTGTGAGGTATTCATCTTCATCGTCATCGGCCCATATTCCGTTGACGATACTAAGCTATCTCAATCTAATGTTCTCGGTTTCTAGACTGATTATTTGCTCGACTAGGTTGTCAACTACCGCGATTACCTCTTGCATCGTAGACTCTTGGGATAGACTTGGAGTCATTGGAGTGTTTCCCTTAGGTATGGTGCTTGGATTGCGTAGGAATGCCACTACATCTTCCAGCTCTAAAACTTGCCTACTCACACTCTTTGCTCATGCAATAAAATCGGCAATGGTAGGAGAAATGGTGGAATAACTCCCTTCCTCTTCTAGTGCATGAATCTCGTCCTCGATTGGAGAAATGAGGTTTGAACAATCCAAGGTGGATTCTTCATCTGTGATCATCAGAACTCCAAGAGGATTCTGAGTATTGTTAGGCTTACCTCTGGGAGGTATGGGTAAACGACCATCTTCGATCATATCCTGAAGGACATGTTTCAGTTTAAAACATTTCTCCGTATCGTTTCCCTTGCCTCTATGATATCCGCCGTATGCATTCTCATTTCAATACTTAGACTTCTTTTCTGGGTCAGGTGTAGGTCCTATGAGTTGGAGCGTACCTTGTTTCATCAACCTTTTTAGAGCGTTGGAAAATGAATCACCAATGTTTGTGAAATTTCTTTGCGGATTATTCTTCTTTGATGATTCGACAAGGTTAACCTCATCAGTTTTGCTAGTAGAACCATAAGAACGACTCGTTGAACCTTGATATCCACGACCTACCGTTTTGGACAAGAGTCCTTTACGGATGTCGTCTTCAATTCTCGTCCCTAGCACAGTCAGGTCTTTGAAAGACTCTATGTTTTGGTACCTCAAATGGTTTGCACAAATGGGTCTCAGATTATCCACGAACGTTTCCACAAGAGTATCTTCGTCTAGGCATTCAACAAGTTGTGTGCTAGTCTTCCTCCACCTACTTAGAAAGTCGGTGAAGCCTTCTTTTTCATTTTGGGTAAGAACCTCTAGAGTGGGCATATTGACTTGGATCTCAACATTATCCACGTATTGTTTAGTGAACTCAATTGGGCATCATCCCAAGTGGCAATCTTCTTGTACTCCAAAGAGTAAAACCATTGCTTAGGAATGGTGTCGAGAGATGAAGGAAAGATCCTTAGGAACATCTCAGGTTTGATGCCTTTGATAGACATGTAGTCTTTGAAAGCACGGATGTGGTTCAAAGGGTTTTCACGCCCCTTGAATTTTGGAATGTCAGTTATGTTGAAGTTGGTGGGAAATTGAGCATTCACCGCCTCATACTTACGATTATTCTCCCTGTAGATGTCATCTCCCTTAAGGTACATTAGTTGCTCCTCCAAGTATTGGAGTCGGATTTCAGCTTCAGTAGGACCTAGTGGAGGGTTGACTTCTGGTTGTCCAACAAAGGGTGGAAGGTTGTCATGCACGCTCGTGTCAGAAACATCATGTAATACCCGCCCTTTTAGAGACCCTTTGACCGGCGTTGACTGACCTTGGGAGCGGTAATAGTCCTTAGAAGTGCGTACCAAAGTTACCTTGGGTTGTGGGTTGTGTGTGGTACTCAATAGAGTAGAGGCTACTCGATCGAGTAGCTTGGATACTCGATCGAGTAGGGGACACTCGATCGAGTATATGGGCCACTCGATCGAGTAACGGGTTTTCAGCGAGGGTTTATAATCGCGTTTTGTTAAATCCACAAATCATTTCCGCCTTATTTCTTCAGATCCTTAGGTCGTCTCTTTCCCTTCCCTTCACCATATAACCTCCATGGAAGCCTTTGAAGGTTCTTGTGCCTTAGGAGAGCATAGCTTGAGTCGGGTAGCGGTCTTTTGCCAGGTTTCCTCTTGTAGGTATGTCGTCATCATCACCCACATCCTTGTCTTTGCGATTAGGGTTTGCTTGGTAGTGATAGGTGATTGTATTGTGTGTATAGGTGTTGCTTGATTGCTGGATGTTTCATGTATTGGCATGGAAAGGTTGCAGTTGCTTAAAGGTAGGTTCGCTTACTCAGTTTCTGTGGATAGTCTAGTGTGTCGGTTGTTGTGTCGCGGTTGTTGTATTATAGTTGTATTTGTGTGGCAGCGTATATGTAGTAGTCGGTTGGTGTATACAGTTTGTTGGTTGTTGTTGTATTGCAGCTGTCTGTGATTGTTTGTCTCTGGTTCTAGAGGTGCGTCCTCGGCTGAGTGGAGTCACTTGCGGGAGTGGCTTCTTGCCCTCGTTTCGCCCTCCGTGGAACCTGCCACGGGAGGGGATGTGCACATTAGTGGGACAGGGTTATCGCTCGGTATGATGAACGGGGATTTGGTGGGTGCGGCTGCGGTCCCCCACTGGCAGGGCTGGTCCGGTGGACAGTCGGTGACGGAGATTGTTTGGAGTGGGTATGATTGTGTGTGTGACCGATTGTGCTGTGTTGTGTTGATAGGTGTTGTTGGTTTTGTCATGTCTGATCTCAATACTGACCTTGTGTGGTTGTCTTGTTATTTTATGTGTCTGCCGTGATCCCTTATGGTGAGCAGTCAGTCTTAGCAGGTGTTGATGTCGTTGATAGCTGGAGTCCTGTCGGGATGAGTCCTCACAAGTTTTGATAGAGATAGTGTGTAGCTCACGAGTTGTATTTTTATTTTGTTAAGTTGGTTGTAACGCTTGTAATATAACTATAATTGTTCTTTTATCGACTTTTGATGATTACTTACCTCGGGCAACCGAGATGGTAACGCCCTTATATGCTAAGAAAGGCCTAGTTAAGGCTCCTCTGAATATGGGGGTGTTACAAAGTGGTATTAGAGCGACGATTTTGGAACCTGTAACCAATGAACATAATGAACGTAGTGAGTCTAATAAAATGAATCTAGTGTATGTATAATGGGAGCCCCAGCGGATGCTAGATTTTGGGTGAGTAGGCGCCTTCATTTCAAAATCTTGGCCCCATTGTACTTAAGCCAGTCACTGGGTATGGGAATGTGGAGTCCGTGTGTATGTCTACTGTGTATGTTAATTTCGTTGGGACTACCTGTAGATGAGTTTTGTTGAAGTTAGTATGGGCATGATAGTTGCACTTGGATCGTATATGGTGAAGTTTGATAGAATTTGTGAGCTTATGCGATGTAGGTTTTATTTAATAGGAATGCGTGAAAAGTGTGGAAGTGTCCGGCGTAGTAGGAAAGGTGAATATGTTGGTGTTTGTTTCAAGTGGCGGGTAATGGTAATCCTATGTGAGTTTATAAGTCCTACCGTAGCTATAATGAGGATAGTTAAAAGTGTTGAGTTATCATGTGAGAAATAGCAAATAGAGATGCGTTTATGCAATGTTTTATGGTTGGAAATTTCTGCTGTGTAATGATCAAATTGTGTAGAATGATTTGCTTATGATTGAAATTGGAACATGTTAGTAATACATCTGAATGATATATAGAAGAATAATTATCGTTAATTATATGTTTTACATTAACATGAGAATAAGCTGATAGCCATGTGGTAATACGAGTTTAGATAGGACACAATGACATAATTGAGTGTATGAATGACTCGGTAACAGGTAAGCCGTGTTGTGTGAATTTGTTGTAGCGTAACGTGATATGAATCTTATCTGATGAGACGGTATGATATGTTTGAGCAGTAATTGTAATACATGAGTAAGTATGATAACCAGTGACGAATTCCGAACATGGTTTGGAATTGACACGCGATATTGTTTTTGCAGGAATCTTCAATTTATTTCGTATTTCTGACCGAGTACTCAACCTTACTCGACCGAGTACGAGTGCTTACTAGACCGAGTAGACCTCACTCGATCTAGTTAGGAAGCTATGACGTCGGGATGTAGAAATTTCCTGCAGATACTCGACAAAATAGCACCTACTCGATCGAGTAGAGGGCACTCGATCGAGTACCCTAGGCACTCGATCGAGTAGGCTACAGTACATAGCCTCTTAATGGTTTCTTAAAACCCTTATTTCTTCTCATTCCCTTTATTCTATCTTCCTATTTCGAAACCCTAAGCTCTATAATCTCTCAAAACTCTTCTATTCTTGTGGTTGTGGTGATTAGTTTGGGTTGTTTGCTTTGTTTAATTTCGTTCTTCTACTTTCCTATCTAATCAAGGTATGAATTTCTTCCCTATTTACATGTTTCATCAATTTGAGCTTATTAGAATGGTAGAATTAACTGAAATTTCGATTATCATATGGACGAATCATTGTTTTTAATTGTTGTAATGTGATTCATATGCTTCCCTTTCATGATTATTGATGATTAATTGCTCCAAAAATAGTATAGAAATTGCCAAATTGGGGACAAATTTTCTAGGGTTTACAAAATCAAATTGATTTTTGGTTGTTTTCTACATGTTGGATGATGAAATTGAGCACTATATGTTGTATATATCATGTTGAAAGTTGGATTTTGGTGATTTTCACCTTAAAATTTGCCTTAAAACTCCGTCTTAAAAGTGCCCCAAATTGAAATTCGTTTTCTTTATTTAAAATTTAGTGTTGGATATGAATGAATATGCGAGAGTTAAACTTTATTATGGTAATGGTGATGTTAATTCTTGGTGAATATGTCAATTTGTTACAACTGTAGAGACCGTCTGACTAGTCTAATTGAGTGATTTGCTTCTAATGTTGAAGGTTGATGATGACATGTTTTAAGTTACCTTTCTATGAACATATATGAATATTTCACATGTTAAACTTTTCACAGCTATAGAGATCGTCTGAGTTACTATAAACTGAATTTATGTGTCAAATTGGGATTTGTTGGTGAAAATGTGTACCTAGCTGATTATTCGAGGATCAATTATGTGAATTATGTGCTTTATGTGCCTATGTAAGTTTGTCTAAATCGTATGCTAAAACAGATGCCGAGATTAAACATAGGGACCCGTCAGAGTAAGAGGGGGAAGGCTTCACAGCCCGAGGTCGGGGAAGGTAGTGGACCCATGGTACCCGCGGTACCGGACTACCCTTCGGTAGTGTTTGCAGACTTTAAACAAAGGGAGAGATTTGTGGCGTTGCAAAAATGCAAGATGAGACCCACCCGTTGTGTGGATACCACACTTCTTACTGACTTGGGAATTGAGACGGATGTCCGTCATATCTTTGAGACTTTGGGATTCATGGGGTTGTATCGGTTGAGGAAGCATTCTTACCCTTTCCTGACTTTGGAGTTTATGAGCTCGTTTAAATACGAGCCAGCTGCACAAACTGTTGAGTTCCGTCTTATGAACACAAGTTTCTTGTTGACCATGGACCTTTTTGCTTCTTACCTTGGGTTGGCCAAGCCTCCCAAGGATTCCATCAGTGAGATTCCTTCTGAGTGCGGTGTCTGCCGCCTAATGCCTTGTCTTACCGGAAAGCCAGCTCCCACCTCAAGCAACATGTTGATTAATGATGTTCAACATGTTACTTTGAGGATCTTTCTTCGTTCTATTTCGAACCTTCTTTATGAGAGACCGGATATTAGTAAACTGAACAATCATGAGATGTTGATTCTGATGTCTTATCTTAACCCGGAGCGGACCGAGAGGGTGGTCTTCAATGCTCCTGCCATGGTCTGTGCTAGCCTTGCCTTGATGGCTACTTCCACTACCCGGTACTTGAGTTGTAGTGCTATCGCCACTCGGGTAGCTGAAAAGCTAGCCTCCTTTGAGGCTTCTTCTTAGTATGTTCCTCAGGTTACACCGGTGCCTATTATGGACCGAGACTACTACCTCGACCTGAAATGGTTGAGAACTTTAGCTGATGGTGGCCTAGCTTGGAGAGTGTGGGGTATGAGCTGGATGAGGATCCCGGCTCCTGAGCACCTCCCACCGACAGAGCCGTTAGACCCGGTGGTAGTAGCTGTGGACTCCGATGAGGAGGAGGAGGATGATGATGGACCTCAGCTGTTGCGGACGTACCTCATTGATGACACGATCCTTCAGGTGATGCCCGAGCCGAAGAAGGGGGAGAACGCGGAGGCAGTGGAGGAGAGGCCCAGGTTGGAGAGAGGACCTCGTCGGGTGAGGGAGAGGACCGCTGAGACTAGACCACGGCCGGCAGCACCACCGCAGCAGCACCCTTTTCCTTGTTACCTCTACCTCGACACCCCGGAGACGCGTTCGAGCTACTTGGCAGAGAGAGTGTCATCTACTCTGATACTCCGAAACATGCATGAGATGGCGTACACTCAGGGGATAGGGATCGAGGGACCGCATCCAGTGTGGTGGAGCGGAGTTGGGGACTATAGTGGGGTTTTCCACTCTTACGGGGTGGATCAGTCAGCTTGGGGGACACCTCAATCCTTTGATTATGGTGGCTTGACCCCATAGTATGTGAATCCTGGAGCTGGAGCAGGGGTTGATGCGGGTATTGGGTCTTCGGGAGCGGGCACCTCGGGAGGAGATGGTGGTGGAGATGAGATGATGGATGAGCAGCAGCAGCAGCAGGAGTGATACTCCTCTTTCTTTCTTTTGTTTATGATTGATGGTGTTAGATGATGGTAGTCGTTGTTAGTCAGAACTTTTATTTTGGTTGTACGGATGGCCATAAGGCCGGATTTGTTAGTTTGAACTTGTTCGCCGGACTTTGGAGGTCGGGTTGTCATCCCGACTCGCGTTATGTGACGTTTATATATATATATATATATATATATATATATATATATATATATATATATATATATATATATATATATATATATGTGGTGTTATGGCAGGTATTCTCTAAGTTTTGACCTGTGGTTACTCGACAGAGTACCCCACACTCGGTCGAGTAGCTGTACGTGTGACGGATATACAGCGTTCTGATCTCAGGGCTACTTTATCGAGTAGCCAAGACACTCGATCGAGTAGCGGGCACTCGATCGAGTACCACTATATACTCGATCGAGTAGCACTGTTACAGGAACGTTTCACTAATTAAAATTGTTTAATGGTTATATAATTACAAGTTTGATGTTTAACATGGTTATTGATGATTAGTAACATGTTTGAACCGTTAATTTCATAAGTTGGAAGTCGTGCTTGGATTTTAGATGCGTATTTGTAACAAATAGTGAAGTAGTAATTGTTTCTTATTGCATTCATTTTACATCCGTAATGTCTGCTATTTATAATTCACCGGAATGGTATATTTCCTATATAAATGTACAATTGAGGCATACATGCATTTTTGACTATGGATAGTTATTCGAATATGGTTGCATACGTTTTTATGGTTTAATGGTTGTCTAATTAATGAGTAATGTCAATAACAAATAATATGGTTTGGATATATGCCAAGATGTGAGTAGTAGGTAACATGTGTAACGATTTGGTGGTGAACTTCGGGGACGAAGTTCCTTTTAGAGGGGAAGAGTAATGTCGCAAAATAAAAAGGCCAATAATGCAATTATTTTGTTGTTCGTTTATAAGGTTTTCTATTACTTTGGTTACATTTCTTGTATGAAGCTGTAATTGTTTGCTTTGGTTCGTTGAGTAATTCGTGTGTCAAAGTGAAAGTTGATAGTATGTTTTAAAAGACGGTCACAAAGAGATAGTTATGATGTCATGTGTTGGAATAGAATCGCATTGTTGAGTAACATGGTGGTATAGTCATGCTGCGTGTTGATATGAGACATGTTTCGTGTGGATGGTTGTTACTAGTGAAAGTGTAACCTCGTAATATGTTGGGTAATCATGGTTGTGCCGGTTTGTGTTATGAGGCTGGTATGTCAAGTAGTAGCTAGTAGAGGTCGATCTATATGGAGCGTTAGACAGTTGTTGGTGATGACATGGGGGATGGTATTTCCGGGGAGTAGTAACCTATGTCGAAAAAGTAGTGGTGTCGTTTTGTTTCCGTATTGTGTGCCTTGGTTGGGTGAGTTGAACTTCGGGGACGAAGTTCTTTTTAAGGGGGGAAGACTGTAATACCCGCCCTTTTAGAGACCCTTTGACCAGCGTTGACTGACCTTGGGAGCGGTAATAGTCCTTAGAAGTGCGTACCAAAGTTACCTTGGGTTGTGAGTTGTGTGTGGTACTCGATAGAGTAGAGGCTACTCGATCGAGTAGCTTGGATACTCGATCGAGTAGGGGACACTCGATCGAGTAACGGGTTTTCAGCGAGGGTTTATAATCGCGTTTTGTTAAATCCGCAAATCATTTCCGCCTCATTTCTTCAGATCCTTAGGTCGCCTCTTTCCCTTCCCTTCACCATATAACCTCCATGGAAGCCTTTGAAGGTTCTTGTGCCTTAGGAGAGCATAGATTGAGTCGGGTAGCGGTCTTTTGCCAGGTTTCCTCTTGTAGGTATGTCGTCGTCATCACCCACATCCTTGTCTTTGCGATTAGGGTTTGCTTGGTAGTGATAGGTGATTGTATTGTGTGTATAGGTGTTGCTTGATTGCTGGATGTTTCGTGTATTGGCATGGAAAGGTTGCAGTTGCTTAAATGTAGGTTCGCCTACTCAGTTTCTGTGGATAGTCTAGTGTGTCGGTTGTTGTGTCGCGGTTGTTGTATTGTAGTTGTATTTGTGTGGCAGCGTATATGCGGTAGTCGGTTGGTGTATACAGTTTGTTGGTTGTTGTTGTATTGCAGCTGTCTGTGATTGTTTGTCTCTGGTTCTCGAGGTGCGTCCTCGGCTGAGTGGAGTCACTTGCGGGAGTGGCTTCACGCCCTAGTTTTGCCCTCCGTGGTACCCACCACGGGAGGGGATGTGGACATTAATGGGATAGGGTTATCGCTCGGTATGATGAGCGGGGATTTGGTGGGTGCGGCTGCGGTCCCCCACTGGCAGGGCTGGTCCGGTGGACAGTCGGTGACGGAGATTGTTTGGAGTGGGTATGATTGTGTGTGTGACCGATTGTGCTGTGTTGTGTTGATAGGTGTTATTAGTTTTGTCATGTCTGATCTCAGTACTGACCTTGTGTGGTTGTCTTGTTGTTTTATGTGTCTGCCGTGATCCCTTATGGTGAGCAGTCAGTCTTAGCAGGTGTTGATGTCGTTGATAGCTGGAGTCCTGTCGGGATAAGTCCTCACGAGTTTTAATAGAGATAGTGTGTAGCTCACGAGTTGTATCTTTATTTTGGTAAGTTGGTTGTAACGCTTGTAATATAACTATAATTGTTCTTTTATCGACTTTTGATGATTACTTACCTCGGGCAACCGAGATGGTAACGCCCTTATATGCTAAGGAAGGCCTAGTTAAGGCTCCTCTGAATATGGGGGTGTTACACATCATTCTCAGCAGGAGGAAGTCTAGTTTCTACAGCAATAATTCGGCCTTCAATAGCATTGAGGCAAGCACAAGCTTGGCCTGGGCTTGTTTGGAGACGGATGAGCGCAGCTAGGATTAGATTATTACCATTTCCGGGTTGTTGGGGTTGACCATTAACGCTTGCGTGAGTAGTTCCAGGCATCTTGGAAACTGGATAAGAGATCGACGATGAATCAAAACACGATCGACCATTTTAGCACACTTACTCAAAAGACTCAACTTGTGAAGTGGGAGTGTGCCACTGTATTAAGCGAGGTTTAAAAATGATAAAGTTTTGAAATGTTTGTCCTAAACAACTGTAGTGTAGTTGTAGGAGTATTGACTCGAAGTGAGGCTTTGAAATGGGTTTTGAGGCTCGAATTTTGACTGGAGATTTGGACAAAGTTTCGACTCATTTTGCGCTAAATTAGGCTATCTTTGAAAATATTTACATTTTGAAAAGGATTTTGATTTTACAGAAATTTTGTCATGGTTTTGTTTACAAAACGGTGATCATGTATATGATACAAACATTCATACAGGCATTATAACGGTATGCTGAGTGCATTTAAAGGGTGTTGGCTTTAAAAGATGGGTTGCCATACCAAATGATCAAACCCTGGTCTGTGGAGAGGTCCGTGCCAAACATGAGTAAGGTCGGTTCCTAGTCCATTCCCTCGAGTAGTGAAAGCCCTTGATACAAACATGAGTATGTACCATGGTATGGTTGACGTCAATCACTATCTATCCTTAGGCCCAGATAATAGTTTGGACCGTCCAGACGGGACGATTGGTCGAATGGGTTGGGTTGAGCCTAGGAAGGCCGAATAAAGGGACCTAAGAAGGTCGAGTAATGAAAACCGACAACTGTCTCATATAAACTATTCCCTAACCTCGTTCAAGTTTCACCCTGGGTAACACGTAAGTGTATCATCCCTAGCGGAGTCGCCAAACTGTGGACATGGGCCACCCGCACCGCGCGCACCTGCGCGTTTTGATGTGAAATCGTTTAAGGCGGCGGCACCTCTAACACGGAACCTTGGATAGTCAAAGCACGTCATTGGCCGTTACTGATTTGTGAGGCTTTAAAACCGGTGAAAGGTTGAATAAGCCTGCATTTGTGGAGTCGCCACCAATTTTTATAGGAAATTGGAACCGTTCGAATACCTCGTGCCATGCCACGACACAAAGTAGTGACATGAATACTAAGAACACGTTACCCTTAGCATTATATTTCTAGAATGACTCTCGTGGATGCCAATGAACACGGATGTTCACAGAAATCTAGAGTAAGGGGTGAGGGTACGTATTAGGATGCTCTTTTACTGAACACCTAATCTCGCCCGCCTCGATAGCGGCCTCTACTAATGATTAGGGAAATCGTTCATATTTGATATGTTGTCGATTATATGCATGCAATGCAACATCCAACATTTTGATCCTAACATGTGAATTAAACTAAGCCGGTGAACAAATAATTAGCATTTATTAATGTCGAAATGGAGTTTATAATTAATTACATGTGAAAAACAAATAAATAAGTTAGAAAATATGGGCAGATTAAGGGTGATATTATGATTAATAGCCAATTAACCATGTAATTAAAGACTAGGTCAAAGCGAGAACGAAAGTTCAGGGACATAGCTCATCTCGAAACAGGCGCAACACTGCTGCGTCCCTTGGAAGAGGCGCAGCTATTACTGCGTATGTTCCCGAGTTGAGTTCTGGCTGTGCAGTCAGAATCCGCGGGTTTGTTAATGTTCGTTAGTATGTTTTATGATTGATTATCGATATTTGTCTCAAGTGAAGGTGATTTAACATATTACTTGCATATGAAGCCGTTATAAAAGCAATAAAACAAATTAAAGCGGATCAAAAAGACTTAGAAGCAAATTAAAACGAATTACATTGAATTAGGTTTATTTACGAAGACGGAAACGAACTTGAAAGAATTTGATAAATTTAAAATAAACAAAGGAAAACATGTACAAATGACGAATTCCAGAAACTTGATATGAACGAATCGAGTCTCTAAAATCCGGGTTTGATTTAATGACGAAAACCCGCAAATATTGATTACAAGGGATTTAACTCGTAAATAGATCGTGATAATTAAAAGGAATATGTTAAAATTTATTTTATACAAAGAAAAGAAAGAAAATAAGAAGATAAAACAAAGAGAACGAAAACAACAGAAAAAAACCAAGGAAAACGAAGAAGAGCAGAAGCAGTGGCAGCCTTTGGAAGAGGCGCAACAGATGTTGCGACCCTTCGAAGAGGAGCAGCAGCTGCTGCGTTTCTTCCCGACGTCTGTTTGTTGATGATCCGTAAAAACGGTTTGATAATAGGGTTTTAGGAGTTGGTTTTAAACATATTTTTGACGTAAATCTTATAATGATGAGTACAAAAATAAAATATAATAAAAAGATGGGATTTATACCCTCAGACTTACATGATTGACGAAACGAGATTCACTCAGTTAACGTTAGTGATTGCTCTACTCGAATGTATGTAGAAAGTGCCCTCGTTAGAGGATTTAGATTAAATTGATTAATGTGTAGTGGTCAAATTGGTCGGTCATGCAACGTGACTGGAACTCAGAATTACCTGAGCTTATGTGGTCGATTGATCAAGCATGTAGGCGTCAAAAGCTTAGAGCATGGTCTTAGAATGAAAAGGGAGAAGAGAAGGGCGGACACTCGCGTGAAAAATATGGAGAACGAAGGTTCCTATTTATACTAAGAAAAGTAAAGAGTTTTGAAATGACTCAAACTTTGGAAACAAATCACGGAAAAATCTGAAAACAGGCAGAAACGAGTTGGGGAAGAGGCGCAACAGCTGCTGCAGTCCTTCCAAGAGGCGCAGCATCTACTGCGTCATTTCCCCAGAGGTTTCCTCCTGCGGAAGAAAGATTTCCGCGTTTCTTTTATGGAATTGCGGTAGATCTCTACTTCCCTATTCCGTAAAATAAGATTTATGGGATATATTTCACCAAAAGATATAAAATGGAATAATATCTGGAATATTCTAGGACATTCCGACTTGGCAATTTAAACGGTTACTTAGAAAATGAAGCGGTTTTTGGCCCGGACTCCAAATAAACTCTAATTACTGTCAAAATGACCGTATCGGTGCGTAGATGCCGACCAAGGGGTAGACACAAGTATTTGCGCTATCACTTGATGATAAACTTACGAATAGTCATAAATCGTTCCGTGTACCAAACATGCGGCCCAATCATCACTGGGTGGTTGGCGGAAGGTGTAGAAATGAGGTATCTACAGACTTCAAGATAACTTCTGATATGACAGTGGCTGAATATTATCACAAGTTCAACGAGAAGTCTAGGTATGCAGAGGATATGGGACTTAACCAGGAGAACTTGGCGTTGAGGTTTGGGAAAGGCTTAACACCAAATATTTTGGAGAAACTGCCGGTAGGAGTCCTTACTGATGTTAATGAGGTGTATAAGCGCGCCGGGAGAGCTAAGAGGTTAGTTGAGATGGATAAGGAGAACCAGGAGAGAGCTTCTGAGAAGAGAAAGGCTGAGAGTGAGGGTGGTGGTCAGTCTAGTTACAAGAGGGGCGGCCATAACCAGGTGAGAGCTTACTCTTCGGGGTCGGGGTTCAGTAGTGGAGCTTCGTTTGGGCGTGGCCGTGGTGGTGGTAGTAGCAGCTGGGGGTTATCTTGCTTTAACTGTGGCGGTGTGGGCCACAAGAGACATGAGTATACCAGTGCTCTGGGCAGGGGTTTCTAGAGACCATCACAAGGGAGTTTCTCTAAGGGTCCATCTCAGAGTTATGCTAGTAATAGGCCGACTGGGTCGTGGAATAATTAGGGTGGTCAGAGTAACAACCATGGTGGAGCTAACCACAATGGCCGTAATTCATATCAGAGACCAGCGACGAACAACAACTAGGGGTCGGCTGCTAAGCCGTCTACTTCAGCTAGTACTGTCCAGGGAGGTGGGCAGAAGACCAGTGGTAAGGTGTTCATGATGGAGAAGAAAGCAGCATAGGATGATTCTCACGTTATCACGGGTACTTTTCTTGTTAATGGAGTCTTTACCTTTGTTTTGTTTGATTCAGGGGCGTCACAGTCTTTTGTATAATCGAGTCATGCTAAGCTTTTGGGTGTGAGAGAGTTTGAGTCTATAAAAGAGGAGGTGTTCATACCCTCGGGTGAGTCTGTATCTTGTGGGAGGTTGTATAAGGGTGTGTCTATGATAGTTAGGCAGATTGACCTACCAGTGGACTTGTTAAAGTTTCCTTTGGATTGTTTTGAGATGATAGTTGGTATGGACTGGTTGGGTAAGTACAAGGCCAGAATAGATTGTCACCAAAAGAGAGTCTCTTTGAGAGGTCCTAAGGGAGTTAGTGTGTCTTATCGTGGGTTTGTTGTCAAAACCAAAGTCAAGTTGATTGCAGTAGTAACCTTGGAGTCTTATATAAGGAAGGGGTGTCCGTTGAGCTTATGCCATGTAAGAGACCATAGTATGGTGAGTTTGACAGTTGATCAGATACCGGTGGTGGGAGAGTTTCTAGATGTCTTTATGGAGGAGATACTAGGGTTACCACCAAAGAGGGAGATAGATTTCAGTGTTGAGTTAAAACCAGGGACGGGACCAATCTCTAAGGCCCCGTACCGCATGGGTCTTATGGAGTTGGAAGAGCTGAAGAAACAGCTGGATGATTTGAGTGAAAAGGGGTACATTCGACCTAGTGTATTACCGTGGGGGAGCTCCAGTTCTGTTTGTGAAAAAGAAAGATGGAATGTAACACCCCCTCATACCAAGGTGCCTTACCAGGACCACCCTACCATGAAAGTGTGTTACCATCTCGGTTGCCCGAGGTTAGTACATATCAAAAGCGTCTGAACTGAGCACATTTATTAAAGTACTGTAAAGTATAAAGTTTACATCAACCAAATCCAAAAACTGATTCAACTAAATACAACTCCAATGTCTAACAATAAAAGAAATCAAACTAAGACTCAGACGGTGATACTATGACTGGTGATGACAATACTCCTATGATTGTCCCCAAGCTCATCACTAGCAATACCTGTCAAGCCTGCTCACCATCCCCGAATGGATCACCGCAGATGCCACAAACAACAACGGGGTCAGTATTACTCAATCAATATAAGACGAACAAACGAAGTAATCAACTGATAATCGTCCAATCCCAATCTTCCGTTCTCACACTGTAACCGACTACACACAGAAGTGTGTAGCCCTGCCAGATTACCCATCGCAACAGGTAATCCTCGCCGCCAGTGGGTGATCGCAGCCGATTCCACCTGGTCCAGCTCCTCAACGAGCGACAAACAATCCCTGTCCCTTAATGTGCACATCCCCTCCCGTGGCGGGTTCCACGGAGGGAGAACTAGGGTGTGAAGCCACTCCCGCAAGTGACTCCACCACAATCACAATCACACGACATCACAGCCGTCACAAGACCCGCACACCAACATCGTCACGACAATCTCCATACTCCGATGATCAACAGATAACAATAATCACACAACAAACATGTCGTAACAATGAACAGTAAACTGAGTAGGGAAACTCTACCTTAGCAATCAACAGTAGAATGAACTCGAACAATCAGAAAGGCTCGTCTACGAAGTCTTCTCCTATACAATAATCACATAACACAATTACACATTGCACAACCCCCATATTCCCAATTACGTAAATGTACACAGTAACCCCAACGAATACGAATAACATAGAAATAGAACTTACCAACAGTAGAATGAGGAATTATACACAAGAACTCCGAAGATTACACACAACAATGCTATGGAAAGATTAGGAAGTGATTAGGGAGAGATTAGGGTTAACGTAGAAATGATGAAGTTTGAAATGATGTTTAGAAACTAACGCGGGATATAAAAATAATCTTAAACACTCCCTAATCAAACCGTCAAAATAACACTCGCCAGACCGAATACTCGGCCGACGAAAGTTATACTCGGCCGAGTATCCTCTACTCGGTCGAGTATTCACAATACTCGGCCGAGTATTCATCGGCAGAACCAAAACAACCCACGACGACAGCACTACTCGGCCGAGTAGGCTCTACTCGGTCGAGTAGTCACCAAAGAAAATCCGTAGTATTACAGTCTTCCCCCCTTAAAGAGAACTTCATCCCGAAGTTCACACTCCACTCTAAAACAAGGCACACCACAACGCAACAAGACTATACTAACCACATGTAACAACGCCAAAGAACTACACAAGTCACCATAAAATTCAATACCCCGACTCAAAACAAAACAACAAAATAAGACAAAACACGACCGCGACCATCTCCTACCCCCCTAAAAAGACAACGGTTACGTTCCCGTAACCAAACATACATGATCAAAAAGGATAGGAAAACGTTCTCGCATAGCTTCCTCGGGTTCCCATGTGGCTTCCTCCACATTATGATTAGACCAAAGGACCTTGAGTAAGACCGTCTCACCATTCCTGGTCTTACGAACCTTGCTATCAAGAATCTCCTTAGGAATCTCGGCGTAGGACAAGGATTCATCAAGCTCGATGTTCTCCATCTCAAGGATATGCGACGGATCGCTCACATACTTTCGAAGTTGAGATACATGAAAAACATTGTGTACCCTATCTAAAACTGGTGGTAACGCTAACCTGTAAGCTACCTCACCTACACGGTCCAAAATCTCATAAGGACCTATAAACTTTTGGCTTAGCTTACCTTTCTTTCCAAACCTCATAACACCTCGCATAGGTGACACTTTCAAAAGGATCTTGTCACCTACTGCAAACTCAATGTCCCTACGGTGTAAATCGGCATAGCTCTTCTGACGATCTTGAGCTGCTCTCATCTTTTGCCGAATTAACTGGACTTGCTCAACCATATCTTGTACCAGCCGTGGCCCTAAAACCACTGTCTCAGAACTATCATCCCAACAAACTGGACTTCGGCACTTCCGGCAATACAAAGCTTCAAAAGGTGCCATCCCGATGCTCGTATGATAACTGTTATTGTATGAAAACTCGATCAGATCAAGCCTGTCTTCCCAACTACCCCCAAACTCCATAACACATGCCCTCAACATGTCCTCTAAGGTCTTGATGGTCCGTTCTGTCTGACCATCAGTTGCCGGATGAAAGGTTGTACTCATCTTCAAAGTTGTACCCATCAACTCTTGCAGTTCTTGCCAAAACTTGGATATGAACCTCGCATCGCGATCAGAAACGATATCTTTAAGTATACCATGTAACCGAACCACATGCCTCCTGTAACCCAATGCCAGCTGCATCTTAGACCAAGTATCTTTCATGGGAACGAAATGGGCTAACTTGGTTAACCGATCAACAATCACCCAAATCATGTTGTTACCTTGCTGTGACCTAGGCAACCCCACAATGAAGTCCATGGAGATCGACTCCCCCTTCCACTCGGGTACTTCCAAAGACTGTATCTTACCTTGTGGTCTCCTTTGTTCACCCTTGACCCTTTGACAGGTCAAACATCTGGCTACAAACTCAGCTACATCTCTCTTCATGTTTGGCCACCAAAAAGTCTTCTTAAGGTCTTTGTAAAGCTTGTCACCATCCGGGTGAACTGAATAAGGAGTGCAATGAGCCTCCGTCAAGATCACTCCCCGCAACTTTGCATCCTCAGGAACACACCATCTCCCATCAAAACGAACACTCCCATCTGTATGGATAGAAAACCTGGAAACCGTTCTACTCTCTACCCTTGACTTCCACTCCTGAATCTTAGGATCAAGCTCTTGCTTACTCTTGATGTTCTCATACAACTCTGGCTCGATCGTCAAATCCCCGATGGTATCTCCCTTTCGTATCATAAAGATCCCCATCCTAGACATCTCATCCCTCAACTTCAACAAGGACATAGCTGTACATAGCGAATGAACGCTCTTCCTACTCAGTGCATCTGCAACAACATTAGCCTTACCCTCGTGATCGATGATCTCCATATCGTAATCTCCGATCAGCTCCATCCACCGTCTCTGTCGCATGTTAAGCTCCTTCTGAGTGTAGATATATTTTAGACTCTTATGATCAGAGAACACCTTAAAAGTTGCTCCATAAAGGTAGTGCCTCCAAATCTTAAGAGCGAAAACAATCGCACTTGACTCCGGTCATGAGTAGGGTACTTCTCCTCATATTGCTTCAGGTGCCTCGAAGCATAAGCTATGACTTTCCCTTCCTGCATCAAAACACAACCAAGACCATTCTTTGAAGCATCGGTATATACCTCAAAGTTCTCACATCCCTCTGGCAAGGCTAGGATAGGGGTTGTGGTCAAGCGTTCCTTTAAGGTCTGAAATGCCGTCCCACAACTCTCATCCCAAACATATCTGACTTCCTTCCTCATCAAAGATGTCATAGGCCGTGATATGGTAGAGAAATCTTTCACGAATCTCCTGTAGTAGCCAGCAAGGCCTAAGAAACTCCGAATCTCAGCAACATTCTTCGGCGATTCCCACTTGGTTACGGCCTCAATATTACTAGGATCCACAGAGACCCCCTTCTTAGATATCACATGGCCTAGAAAAGCCACCTCCTCTAACCAGAACTCGCACTTAGATAGCTTGGCATATAGTTGGTTCTCTCTCAAAGTCTGCAAGACTATCCTCAGGTGCTCCTCATGGTCTTCCTTAGTCTTAGAATAGACTAAGATATCGTCGATGAAAACAACCACAAACCTATCCAAGAACGGTGTAAAGATCCGATTCATCAAATCCATAAAAGTTGCTGGTGCATTGGTCAACCCAAAAAGCATCACCACGTACTCGTAATGACCATATCGAGATTGGAACGCTGTCTTAGGAATATCCTCATCTGCTATCCTCAACTGGTGATATCCTGACCTCAAATCAATCTTGGAAAACACACCTGCTCTATTTAGCTGATCAAACAGGTCATCAATCCTAGGCAACGGATACTTGTTCTTCACAGTGACACGATTGAGCTCTCTGTAATCAATGCACAGTCTCATACTCCCATCTTTCTTCTTTACAAAAAGAACTGGGGCTCCCCACGGTGACACACTAGGCCTAATATAACCCTTGCCTAGCAACTCTTGTATCTGCTTTTTCAACTCTGCCAACTCTTTAGGTGCCATACGGTAAGGTGCCTTAGATATAGGACCTGTTCCTGGTTTAAGCTCCGCGCTGAAATCAACATCCCTCTTGGGAGGCAAACTCGGTATCTCCTCAGGAAAAACGTCTTCGAACTCCCGCACCACGGATATCTCAGAAGCTGTCGGCGGCTTTACTCGGTGGTCTCTCACATGACAGAGAATCAAGGGACACTTCTTCCTCAAACATGACTTTAAAGTCATCACAGCTATGAACCTACACTTAGGCTTTACCACAAACCCTCTATAGGACACCCTAACACCCTTGGGACCCTTTAAGGACACTCTCTTTTGCCGACAATCTATCCTGGCATCATACTTACCCAGCCAATCCATCCGGACAATCACCTCGAACCCATCCATAGGAAACTCTAACAGGTCTACTGGTAAATCTACCCCTCCAACTACCATAGATACTCCCTTATACAACCTGAGACACGACACAGACTCTCCCGAAGGTATGAACACGTCATCATTAACAACCTCAAAATTTCCCAAACCCATAGACACAGCATGACTCTTAGACACAAATGAGTATGTAGGCCCTGAATCAAACAAAACAAAGGACGGTACGTTATGAACAAGAAAGGTACCGGTAACTACGTGAGCATTATCCTGTGCTTCCTGCTTGTCCATCATGAAAAGCTTCCTTTGTTTTTTTGTCCTCCACCCCGAATCGAAGCATTGGAGGTACTTGGCTTCGCCGCCGAATCTCGGGTGGTCTTTGTTGTTCGCGCGCGATATGATCCACTACCACCGCGGTTGTAACCGCCCTGGTTGCCCTGTCCACCTCTGTTGCACCATGAACCTCCTGGTCGGTTACTAGCAAAACTCTGAGTTGGCACTTGAGAAAAATTCCCTGGCCGAGCTCCTGAACCAGTGCCGAGCTTGTAGCTAGTGCATTCCCGTCTTTTGTGGCATATCCCGCCACAGTTGAAGCATGTAAGGTTGGAGTTGTCACTCACACTCCGACCTCCATTCTTTCCTCGGCCACGAGATCCTCCCGAGAAACCGGCTTCACCAGAAAAAGCCTTAGCATGGTTGAAGTTCCCTTTCTTGTTGGCCGACTGACTGTTGCTTCCACTGTCAGCCTTCCTCTTTTCCACAGCAGTCCTCTCATCGATCTCTCTTGAGAGATCTACCATTCTCTCAGCTTGACCCGCTCTCAGATACACTTCCTTGAGGTCAGTAGCAACCCCGGCTGGCATATGACTCACGATCTTAGCAGATAAACCCCTCTCAAAACGGAGAGCCAAAACTCTCTGTCCTAGCTTCATGTCCTCAACATAACGAGATAGCTCCAGGAACCGATGATAGTAATCAGTGACTGTCATCTCTTCAGTCATGGTAAAGGAATCAAAGTCGGATCTCATCTTGTGTCGGATATGCTCCGGCACAAACTGCTCCCTCATAGCACTCTTCAACTCAGACCAAGGAATAGCTCCTTCAGCCTGGTAAAAAGCTCTAGCATCTTCCTTGACGTTTTGCCACCAAACTGCAGCTTCACCTCTTAGGTAGTACCCTACCTGCTCGACGATCATATCTTCGGGGCACTTAACAATTTCCATGAGAGCTTCGATATCACGGTGCTACTTCTCGAGTAGCTTTGGTTCACCTACCCCATCATATGTGGGAGGGTTGAAGCGAGCAATGATGATGCTGAGCTGAGTAGCATCCATCGACTTCTCGTTCCCCTTTCCCACATTTTTGAGAGCTTCAAGGAGAGCCTCTTGCTACTCAATCATGCGAGCAACCTCATCAAGAGTCATCTCAGAAGCTTGGATCTGCGCGGGAGTTCTTTTGGGCGGCATTTTGAGCTGACAAGAAATAAGGAAACGTAAGCACAAAAGCATACGGCTCAAAACGTAACAATCTTCCACCAAAGTAACACTCGGCCGAGTATAAAACCATACTCGGTCGAGTAACAACTACTCGGTCGAGTATCCTAGATACTCGGTCGAGTATTCGAGTCCAGAAGCAAACGTCAAAAACTAAGAAACAACACTCGGTCGAGTAAAACAACACTCGGCCGAGTATCACTACTCGGTCGAGTATACGTACTTACTCGGTCGAGTTATCACATACAGTAGCCACTACTACTCACTTCCAAACAACACTTGGTCGAGTGCTTGGTTACTCGGCCGAGTGCTCCCTACTCGGTCGAGCACCGCCCGCTCTACGAGTCACACTATAGACGGGTATACAGTATAAAGTTCTCTATCATGCTCACTATTGCCGCAGCAAACACATAACATCAAGAACTTAAATGCCAAGTTATAATCATACCAACATACAATTCATGCATATTCTAAATCCAACATAACAAACATTCACAAACCCGTCACCTCCACCATTTCTCCAATCACCACACATACAAATTTCAACACATACCCTTTCAATTATCAACTATTACCAACATGCATCTTCATATACATGTACATACAAAACCCAACTCTCATCACTCTTCCCCCATGTTACCGGCTCGAGTTACTGAGGGCCAATTTGCGACTCCGGGACGTCTCCCGAGTCTTTGCGGTAGCTCCAAACAACTCTCCCCGGGTTCATTTTATTTAGACTCCATAAGTTCATTAAATTCATTTGTTGGGTGCCGGAATCTTCGGCTCTGATACCACTTTGTAACACCCCTCATACCAAGGTGCCTTACCAGGACCACCCTACCATGAAAGTGTGTTATCATCTCGGTTGCCCGAGGTTAGTACATATCAAAAGCGTCTGAACTGAGCACATTTATTAAAGTACTGTAAAGTATAAAGTTTACATCAACCAAATCCAAAAACTGATTCAACTAAATACAACTCCAATGTCTAACAATAAAAGAAATCAAACTAAGACTCAGACGGGGATACTATGACTGGTGATGACAATACTCCCATGACTGTCCCCAAGCTCATCACTAGAAATACCTGTCAAGCCTGCTCACCATCCCCGAATGGATCACCGCAGATTCCACAAACAACAACGGGGTCAGTATTACTCAATCAATATAAGACGAACAAACGAAATAATCAACTGATCATCGTCCAATCCCAATATTCCGTTCTCACACTGTAACCGACTACACACCGAAGTGTGTAGCCCTGCCAGATTACCCATCGCAACTGGTAATCCTCGCCGCCATTGGGTGACCGCAGCCGATCCCACCTAGTCCAGCTCCTCAATGAGCGACAAACAATCCCTGTCCCTTAATGTGCACATCCCCTCCCGTGGCGGGTTCCACGGAGGGCAAACTAGGGTGTGAAGCCACTCCCGCAAGTGACTCCACCACAATCACAATCACACGATATCACAGCCGGCACAACACCCTCACACCAACATCGTCACGACAATCTCCATACTCCGATGATCAATAGATAACAATAATCACACAACAAACATGTCTTAACAATGAACAGTAAACTGAGTAGGGAAACCCTACCTTAGCAATCAACAGTAGAATGAACTCGAACAATCAGAAAGGCTCCTCTACGAAGTCTTCTCCTATACAATAATCACATAACACAATTATACATTGCACAACCCCCATATTCCCAATTCCGTAAATGTACACAGTAACCCCAACGAATACGAATAACATAGAAATAGAACTTACCAACAGTAGAATGAGGAATTATACGCAAGAACTCCGAAGATTACACACAACAATGCTATGGAAAGATTAGGAAGTGATTAGGGAGAGATTAGGGTTAACGTAGAAATGATGAAGTTTGAAATGATGTTTAGAAACTGACGCGGGATATAAAAATAATCTTAAACACTCCCTAATCAAACCGTCAAAATAACACTCGCCAGACCGAATACTCGGTCGAGGAAAGTTATACTCGGCAGAGTATCCTCTACTCGGTCGAGTATTCACTATACTCGGCTGAGTATTCATCGGCAGAACCAAAACAACCCACGACGACAGCACTACTCGACCGAGTAGGCTCTACTCTGTCGAGTAGTCACCAAAGAAAATCCGTAGTATTACATGGAAGTTTGAGGTTATGCATCAATTATAGAGAGCTGAACAAGGTTACAGTGAAGAACAAGTATCCTTTGTCGCGGATAGATGATTTGTTTGATCAGTTGAACGGAACAACAGTCTTTTCTAAGACTGATTTGAGGTCGGGTTATCATCAGGTGAAGATTCGTGATGAGGACATACCGAAGACAACTTTTACATCGAGGTATGATCACTATGAGTATGTTGTGATGGCGTTTGGGTTGTCTAACGCACCTGCAGTGTTTATGGATCTGATGAACCGGGTCTTCAGTCAGTTTTTGGATCGGTTTATAGTGGTTTTTATCGATGATATCTTAGTCTTTTCTAAGACTAAGGAGGAGCATGAGGAGCATTTGAGGTTAGTGTTGCAGACTTTGCGAGACAATCAGCTTATGCAAAGTTGTCTAAGTGTGAGTTTTGGCTTGAGGAAGTTGCTT
This sequence comes from Silene latifolia, assembly GCF_048544455.1. NCBI lineage: Eukaryota > Viridiplantae > Streptophyta > Magnoliopsida > Caryophyllales > Caryophyllaceae > Silene > Silene latifolia. Next base: position 85,703,272 of record NC_133533.1, read on the forward strand.
TTCTGGGGCATGTGATTTCAAAGAAAGGTGTTGCTTTGGATCCTGCAAAGATGAAGGCAGTTACTCAGTGGGAAGCACCGAAGAATGTAGCAGAGATCAGAAGTTTCTTGGGTTTGGCAGGGTACTATTGTCTGTTTGTGAAGGACTTTTCTAAGATAGCCAGACCTATGACAGCGTTGATGAGGAAAAAGAACAGGTTTTGTTAGGATGAAAGTTGTGATACGACATTCCAGACATTAAAGGAGCGTTTGACCACAACTCCAATCTTAGCATTACCTGAAGGGTTTGAGAAATTTGAAGTGTATAGTGATGCTTAAAAGAATGGTTTCGGATGTGTGTTGATGCAGAACGGGAAAGTAATTACCTATGCTTCTAGGCAATTGAAGCCTTAAGAGGAGAACTATCCGACACATGATCTGGAGTGGGGGTGTAGTTGTCTTTGCTCTCAAGATTTGAAGGCACTACCTTTATGGGGCGACCTTTAAGGTGTTTTCAGATCACAAGAGTCTCAAGTACATCTTCACTCAAAAGGAGCTGAACATGAGACAGAGGAGGTGGATGGAAATGATTGGGGATTATGACATAGATATTATATACCATGAGGGGAAGGCTAATGTGGTTGCATATGCGTTGAGCAGGAAGAGAGTGCATTCTCTATGCACAACTATGTCTTTGATGAGGTTGAGAGATGAGGTGGGGAATATGGGGATACATATGATACAGAAAGGGGATGCTTGAGGGGACTTGAAAAAGGAGCCAGATCTTTATGATGATATTCGTAGAAAAAAGGCTTCGGATCCTAAGATCGAGGAGTGGAGAGCTGGAGTAGAGAAAGGGACAGTGTCTAGATTTTCTATTTATACAGATGGCAGTGCAAGATTCGAAGGTAGGTGGTGTGTACCCAATGATGAGGAATTGAGAAAGATGATCATGACAGAGGCTCATTGCACACTATATTTGGTACATCCAGGCGGTGACAAGTTATATAAAGATTTGACGAAGACTTTCTGGTGGCCTGGGATGAAGAAGGAAACGGCTGAATTTGTGGCTCGATGTTTGACTTGTCAGAGAGTTAAGGGAGAGCAGCGACGACCACAAGGTAAGATTCAGTCTCTTGAGGTACGTGAGTGGAAATGGGAATCCATATCTATGGATTTTATAGTGGGTTTGCCGAGGAGTCAACAGGGTAACAACATGACATGGGTTATAGTTGATCTTTTGACCAAGTCAGCTCACTTTAATGAAAGATAACTGGACCAAGATACAGTTAGCTTTGACTTATAGGAAGCATGTGGTTCATTTGCATGATATGCCTAAAGATATAGTGTCAGATAGAGATGTAAGGTTCATATCACGGTTTTGGAAAGAGTTAAAGGAGTTGATGGGAACTACTTTGAAGATGAGTACGACATTTCATCCTGCGACAGATGGACAAATAGAGAGGACCATCAAGACTTTGGAGGATATGCTACGAGCTTGTGTTATGGATTTTGGAGGTATCTGGGAGGAGAGATTGAATCTAATTGAGTTTTCTTATAACAACAACTATCACACGAGTATTGGCATGGCACCATTTGAGGCTTTGTATGGAAGGAGGTGTAGGAGTCTACTTTGATGGGATGATAGAGCTGCGGCAGTGGTTTTAGGACTACAGATAGTACAAGAGATGGTAGAACAGGTTAAGCTGATTAGACAAAAGATGAAAGCGGCCCAGGATCGATAAAAGAGTTATGCAGATTTACATCGTCATGACATAGAGTTCCAGGTTGGGGACAAGGTTCTTTTGAAAGTGTCTCCTATGCGTGGGGTCATGAGATTTGGTAATAAAGGGAAGCTGAGCCAGAAGTTTATCGGACCATATGAGATTTTGGATCGCGTGGGTGAGGTTGCTTACCGGTTAGCATTGCTAGCAGCTTTGGATAAAGTGCATGATATGTTTCATGTGTCTCGGTTATGGAAGTATGTGAGCGACCCTTCACATGTGCTAGAGGCAGAGAACATAGAGTTGGATGAGTCTTTTTCTTAGCTTGAGGTGCCAAAACAGATTCTTGATCGCAAGGTTAGGAAAACTAGACATGGGAAATGGTGTTGCTTAAGGTTCTTTGGTCTAACCATGAGGTTGAGGAGGTTACTTGGGAGGCGGAGGAGGCTATGAAGGAACGGTATCCGTATCTTTTTGATCAGGTATGTGTGGTTATGGGGACGTAACCATGTTTCTTTTAAGGGGGTAGGAGATGGTTGCATAAGGTTTTTGTATGGTTTATGTTGGTTTTAGTACAGTTAGTAGTGACTTTGAGTCGGTTTGAGTGTTGGTTGAGAGTTTTGTTCTGAGTTTTTGTTATGTTGTTGTGTCGGAGGAGAGACAGTGTGTTTTGTTTTTGTGTATGGGTTGAACTTCGAGGACGAAGTTCTTTTTAAGGAGGGAAGATTGTAATACTACGGTTTTCTATGTCTATTGGCACTCTATCGAGTGGGACATACTCTGTCGAGTAAGTAGCTTTTTAGGCAAAACAGTAGTCTGCCTGTTGGGTACTCGATCGAGTAAGTGTGACACTCGATCGAGTAAGGGGCACTCGATCGAGTAAGTCACTTACTCGATCGAGTAAATGTGTCTTACGGGTAGCGGGTTTTGTTAAAAACGCGAGATTAATATAAAATGCTTCCGTCATTATTCTTAAACACTTTTAACATTCTAAAAACATTTCAAGAGAATAACAAGAGCTACGTTGTTTGCTTTCGTCGCGTTGTTAGCAAATCCCAAGTCTAGGATCGTCGGATTTTCTCGTTCGTTATACCGTTGTGATCGTCGTGTCAAGGGTAAGCTTATAGTATAATTTTTATAATTTTTTGGTAAGCTTGGTTAAACCCTAATTGGGTAGATTTAGGGGATTTGGGAGTATTATGATGTTTAGGTGGTGATTATGTGATTACATGTTATAGGACGAGGATTCGTAGAGGAAAAGTTTTGATTAGCTGCTGAGACGGTCTCGTGTGATTGCTATTCCAGGTAGGGTTTCCCTACTCAGTATTGATTACATGGTTTTGGTGGTGATTAATTTTGTTGTTGTATATCATATTGGTATTGGATTTGGAATTGGTGGTTGTTGATAGTATAATGTGATTATCATATAATTGTCTGTGCTTTGCGAGGTGCGTCCTCGGCTGAGTGGAGTCACTTGTGCTAGTGGCTTCACGCCCTTGATTCGCCCTCTATGGAACCCGCCACAGAAGGGATGTGCACATTTAGGATCTTGGGTTATCGCTCGGATGAGATAAGCGGGGCTTAGGCGGGAACAGCTGCGGTCCCCCACTGGCGGTGTGGAATACTTGTTGCGATGAGTATTCTGGAAGGACTACACAGTTTAGTGTGTAGTCAGGTATGTGGTGGTGAGATGGAGTTGTGTTAATTGAGTTGGTTTTTAGTATTGTTTTATTGCAGCTGTTTGTTTGTGTAATCAGTACTGACCCCATTTAATTATTTTAAAAACTGTGATGATCCATTCAGGGATGGTGAGCAGTTATTGAGCAGGTATGAGTTGATGCGCATGGGATAGATGGGTTGAGTCATTACGAGCTGTTTAGAAGTCTTCTGCTGTGTCTAAACATTCTTTTACATTGTTGTAGTTGGTTTAACAGTTTTGAGAACGGTTGTATTTTACTTTATCAGGTTTGGATTTGAACTTGTATCACTTTAAACTTAGTCATTAAAGTATGTTTCTTTATGGTTTATTTGATATTCATTGCTTCGGGTAACCGAGATGGTAGCATTCTCATGCCTTAAGTGGTCCTGGTAAGGCACTTAGAATATGGGGGTGTTACAAAAGGTGACTACGGTCTTGGTGATCGACGCCGGTAGAGGGACAGTGGCCGGATTCCCGGTGAGAAGAGAGGGCGGCTAGGTGGAGGACTGTGTGGGTTAGCGTGAATGATGGGTACGGGAACACAATTAGTTCGACGTTCGAGGGCGGTGGTTTAGTTAAAATGTTAGGGGATGAGGCATCTGGGTTTGCCGGTGGTGGGCGACTTGGTTGCCGGCGTTGGGCAGTGGTAGGGGGTGGGAGGGGCTGGTTGCGTGGTTTTGGTGTGGTGGTTGTGTAGTTTGTTTTTTTTTTCTTCAAGGTTTTTCAATGTAGTACACAAGATGAGAATGAGATGGGCAAAATAGTCAACTAGGTACTGCGATAAGTAAAATGTATACTGCGAAAATCAGAACCCTAAATTTATTATTATTTATTAAGTCAAACCTCAAAAAAAGGTATTGAACTATATTTATGGAATTTTTTTATTTCTTTGTATTATACATTAGATTTATTATTAAGTCAAACCTCAATAAAAGCTATTGATGAGGCTCGAAACCACAACCTCTTGGATTGGATGTCCTTACTATTACCACTGTTATGCATCCATCTTGTTGTCATTTTTGTATACCTTTTGATATATATGTTTGTTAATAGCTGAGTTAAAAAAATTTACATATAATAACTATTAATCAGTAACTCTCCAATAGGACCGTCTTATAGCATAGGATGAGCCCAATAGAAGGATTAGCCCACTAACAATAATCCCTTTACTATAAGAGCTGAAGCATTAAGATTTAAGGGAAAAAGAAACCCACGTTTTAGACAAATTCTTTAATTACCCCCTCTCCTCAATTTATATTTAATTGCTCTCTCTCCTCTTTTAACCTATTTTCAGAATTAATTTAAGGGACTATATATATGATTATGATTATATATCGCCTAAATGATATAATTATATTTTAGCATCCAAATAACCAAATTGAAAATAAAATTAAATACAGACCAAATACAAAAATTACATTCCCTAAAAACTGAATTAAAATTAAAATTAAAATTAATTACAGTCCAAATACAAAAAAATTACATATCCAAAAAATATAAATTACAATCCACAATTACATACCAAAATTAAAATTTTAGCATCCAAATAAGCAAACTAAATATAAAATTACAGTCCAAAAACAAAAAAAAAATTGCATACCCAAAAAACCGAATTAAAACTATTTACAGCCCAAATATAAAAAATTACATATCCAAAGAATCCAAAAAATATATATTACGGATCAATATTACATACTCAAAAAAATGTAAATTAGAGTCCAATTACAATTAAATTAAAAAAACAAAGGTAGACAATCTCTCAGGTTGGTGTATAAACCATTGACCATTCATCATCGAGATCTGATGAACTAGGTAACGTTAACTAAAGGCCTCCTTAACCACGGACAATGGGGTGGCCAATAGTTAAGCTGTCAATAGCCATCATTAACAAAAAAAAAATGTACCTTTATATTTGAAAAAACTCAACGAACTATTTTTCCATTTTTGGAGCTCCGATAACATTAGCTTCTTTTGCTTCCATCATAGCTGTACGAGAAACACAACATTTCGTTATCCGGATTTAATTTAATATTTTAATTTTAATTCATATAAAACTATAAACGAAATATTCAAATTGCAATTTAATTCAATTTGATATTCTAAAGTGTCTGAAATCATAAAGAATGTAATCCATAGTTCAATTTTCATAGTCAGGTTATTTTGCCATGATGGAATTATCGACATTAAAACCAAGTGTGAGCTAAAGTGTCTTAAATCGAATTAGGCTACATCAAATGACATTTCATAACACGTTAACAGCTATGGACTACACGATTTCTTCATTCAAGAGGAGAAAGAACACACAAGGCACACACCCAAGAGTGAGTATAAACAGGGATTCATGTCATTATCATTGTGGCATCCTCTACCAATCAGACACACCTAGAAATAAGTTTTGATTGACATGCCACTGATATGATTATAACCAAAGAATATAAATCAAGATGACATATGCTAAAATTCAACAATTCCTGCTCTCAATCAGTATTCATAATAATTCGATATAGTAATGTTAAATCACAAATGTCTGCTCATAAAGTATAAACGAAATGCAATTTACAGCAACTGCTCTCAATCAGTATTCATAATAATTGGATAGACTAATGTTAAATCACGAATGTCTACTCATAAGCTATAAACGAAATGCAATTTAATTTATTTAATGTATTCTAACGTTTTAAATATTCAATTTGATATTCTAATGTTTTTGTTTTTAAACCCTGAAATAACAAACTTGGAACTAAATTAATTAAATTCCACTAACATAAAACTACCCACTAACAATTAAATTAAATGTAACAATAATAACCCCCCCCCCCCCCCCCCCCCACCCCACCCCCACACTAACAATACATGCTGAAAGAAAGGGACATTCAGTCAAATAAGACTTCAGTTATGAATTAAATATAAATGAAACAATAATCACCCCCACTAACAATACATGCTGAAAAAAAGGGACATTTCAGTCAAATAAGACTCCAGTTATGCACATCAGCCTACTAACTACATAAACAATGATAAACAACACAATATGACTTGCACATTATAAATAAAAAAACAACCATTTTACACCTCACAACAATACCAACAATGCAAGATCCTCAACAAATAAGTGTATCTAAATTGATAAGAGGAACAACAGGCATTTTTGTGAAAGTTAGGGTAGTGCGAAAATGGAGAAAGAAGACTTTAGGAAAGCCTTTGTTGGAGAAGATTTGTCATTAGAACTAATATTGGTGGATGAAGAGGTAAGAAAGTTCACTTTATTTTTACTAAATGTTACATATATTTTTTTTCCAAAGAAATTTTACTAACAAAAGTATGCAACACAATTATGCATTGTAGGGACATGTCATTCAAGCAACCGTAGGAAAAGCTTTTATACAAAGATTTGAAAACCAAATAATTGAGGGTTACACTTACAAAATTGGCATATTTCAAACATTCCAAAACAGAGGCTACGAGATTGCTACTGCCCATAAATGTCGTTTGAGGTTTGGACACACAACGACAATCGAAAGAATTCAAACAGAAATACCCAAAAGTGTCTTCAAGTTCGTTTCTTTTCAAGATATTATTGACAACAATTTGGATGGAAGAATTCTTATAGGTACTCTTTAACATTTGTATCAATTATTAACCAATTTTTTTCTTACTTAGGCATACATAAGTGTTTTTGTATCAATTAATAACCAATTTGTTTCATCTTCTTTAGATGTGATAGCTGAAGTGGATGCATATGACATGGTTTCAAACATCAACAACTTGGAGAGGACATATTTGGTGTTGGAAGATCTAAAGTAATATTTCTACTTCAAAAAACATCTATGCAAGCATTATATAACTTATCAAGTATACCCTAACTAACACAAATTTTTGTAGTGGGGACACATTACGCTTTTGGCTATGGGGAACCTATGTCGAAGATGCCAAAAGAATTTCATCAGAAATCAAATACAAGAAAGAAAAACCAATTTTGATTTTGCAATGTGTGCTAAGGGTACCCTTTGAAGGTGAAATTAAATTATCGACAATGGACCGAGCCTCAAAGATACTTATCAATCCCAACATTCCACAAGTCCATGAATATAGGGCAAGGTAATTCAAGCCTTTGTACTAATTAAGGAACTATTGTCCAAGATACCAAGTACAACATTAATTATTATTGACACTAACACTATTAAACTAATATGAAGAAACGCAAACAGGCCACCAAGGACGAGAGGCATCGTTCACGTCAAGACAATCTTTTATTTAAACTCTTCAAATTTTAAAAAATAATAATACTAATACCTTTAATTTAATCTTTAATAATACTAATACCTTCAAATAAATATATTACATATTAAGAGTTATAAAGTAACTAAAGTGATATGAGCTGAAGTAAAAATAAACGACTGATGAATTTATTTATTACTTTTAATTTCTAAAAATTAAAATGTGAGGATTATATCCACCAAGTAATTTTATCGATTCCTCATGTCACCATTAAAAAATAACAAAATGAATTTATAAATAACAAAAAAATTTATAATAATAAATTAATGACAACCCACTATCTTTTTAACACATCATACAGCACCATGACTCTACAAATAAGGCACTCTTAAGTAACTACCATAGATAGCTAACTGCCACCAAAAAAATATAAGTAAGCCTATCAGATTACATAGAGAAGTGTGTTTAAATAATCAAAATCAAAACTTGGCTAAAAAAATATACTATTATTCATGGAAAGCGAAAGTTGTTCCAAAACGGGTGAAAAGAGAAGAAACATTTCAAGTGAATGTCGTACAAGTGAGTGACTAATGTTTATGTCTATTAATCCACAGTTCAATTATTATGAATACTAATTAAATATTATGCTATATAGTTTAATGAAAAAAATTTATTCTGCAACATTTTTTACTAAACTAATTATTATTATGCACTAATTATGTCTCTATATGAGAAATTACTTATATGCAATATAAAAGCACCATAAAAACTTTATAATTTTGAGTCCAGATACATAACTTTATTTGGTCCATATAATCTTCATATACTATGATGAAAATCGTCAAATAATCTTCATATTATTAGACGAAAATCTTCAAATAATCTTCATATAAAAAGCTGAAAATATCCAAGTACCTAAAGTGACATGCCATGCTTGAACAAAACCCTACAAAAATACAATGGTAATCATAGGCCATTAAAACGTATTATATTGTATATATATAGAATTAGGATCCTGTACGAACTAAATTAGGGTGCGAACCGTACGAACTATCTAATTTAGGTAACTAACACAAAATAAACAAGACTTCCGCTGCTAATGCGAAAACCCAAACCTAACCTTCTTTATCCTCTTCCTCTCTATCTCTCTCTCTCTCACCTTAATCAACTACCAACCAACGCCAGCAGCCACCCCCTGACGCCGACAGCCACTACCTAACGCCGGCAGAGACAACCGTGAAGTTCACTCCGGCGACCTCGCCGACGATCCTCTCCATTCTCTTTCTCTTCTCTCTTTGCGATCGTCTTCCTTATTGCATCTCTTTCCTCGGCACATCGTCTTCTTCGTCGCCGCCCTGGTTGCCGCACCACCACCACAATTAGGTGCATTTTCAGTCATTAGGAACTCAATTTGATTCAAAATCCAAAATTGTCTTCAGTGTGATTAGTTTTTTTAAAACATTTCTTTGTTTTTCATATATATATATATGATTTAACTTGCTCAATTGTTTTTAAAAAAATCAGATTTATCCTAGTTGTTGAGGCGCGTTCGACCAAGCTATGGTGGTTTGATGGTGCGAGATTAAACAAAAATGGAGTTGCAGGTGGTGAGTTAGTTTGGTGTTTGTCGGAGGTCTGGTAGAAGAGATTAAAGAAAAAAAATCAAATTTATGCTAGTTATATGAGACAGTTTTGAGGTGCGTAGAAGGGATTGTGGGTGGTAGGGGGTTTGTGCCGGCAATAGTCGTCGGGATGAGGTGTTGGCCGTGGGGATGATTGGTCCGGTGGTGTCGCAAGTTGTGTTTAGGCTAGGTTGAGAGGTGGTGGATGGTGTGGCTGTAGTAAGGTTGTGGTCTGCTCCTGTTGTATTAGTTGGTGCTGGTTTGGTGGTGATAGTGGCGGTGGTGGTGGATAAATCAAATATGATTCCGGATACATCCATGAATATTGTAAGATACACAAATCGAGTTGTGTATCTAGAGTACTCATATGTGTATCCGGAGGGAGTAACATATGTATCTAAGTGGTTTTTATAGCACGGAGAGCATAATGGAAGTGTTGGTTATGATGAACAAATATGTTTGCAGATGGGTACATTGTCAAAAGTAAACCACAAAAATTTTGCGAATCTAATTGGATATTACGAAGAGGAAAAGCCTTTTACCAGAATGATGGATTTTGAGTATGGTCCTATTGGAGCTCTCTTTGAGCATCTGCACAGTGAGTGTCTCATTCTAGCTTCTTTATCTGAAAATAATGACACTTTGGCAGTAATCCGTGAGGACGACGGTTGCAATCTTGTTTATATGAGTTGGTGGTTTGCTTCTGGTGGGTCTGTGGGGAGACAGGTAGTCGGAGTGGGTGGAGTCGGGGTTGATGGGCAGCAACGGTAATGGAAATGGGTGGAAGGAGGTTGCTTGTGGCAATGATAAAGCAGTCGGCACCGATATCTATTGTGGCTTGTATCATGCCGGTGGTCAGATGAGGCAAATGTTTGGTCGGCGGCGACGAGGCTTGGGTGTAATGTCAATTCAGTGGTGCGTGGTGATAACCTGGTGGCAACAGTAGGTATGGGCGGTGGTGATGAGCGGCGTGATGGTGGTGGTGGGTTGTGGTGGTGGAGCGGTGGATACTCAAAATACCAGCCCGGATACACATGGTATTACTACTAGATACACATATCGATTTGTGTATCCGGCAATAATACCATGTGTATCTGTTAGTAATACCGTGTGTATCCGGCACCCATTGTGGATTTGTAGGTGCTCGTGGGGTGGCTGCAATGAGTTTAGGTGATGATATTCAACTCTCTCTTTGTAACAAGGCCTCTACGACTCTACTACTATTTTTCCTGATATACTTTTTCAGGCTGACAAGTCAATGGGCATGAAGCTACCAAGTAGGCTTAAGTGTTGCATCAGCTCAATTAGCATAGTTTCAGTTTCTGGCTTTGTTGAGGGACCTGGAAGATAAAGATAAATTAATAATGGAACACGAACATCGTATCGTGATGCTGGGAGAATAGTTAGATAAATTATTTAAGCTTGTAATTTGACAAATCTGCTTACTGTTATATCGCATTTCAGGTCTTCCATTGCTTTGGTCAGTATTTTTGCTTGCACTTTGAAGCATTCCAGCTTAGCATGGCTCCCGTTTATATGGCATTTCTTCGGTTCATGGGTGATGAGAGTGAAGCTCGAAAGTATAATCACAGCTCAGAGGCAGGTGGATATGGGAGAAAATTAACATGGGATGGACCTCCAAGAAGCATTCGAGACAGTCACCGAAAAGTGAGAGACAGCCACGATGGTCTTATTATCCAACGTGTTGGCGCTTTTCTTCTCCGGAGGGGACATGAAGGAGCTTAAGCTCCGCGTTACCGGCAGAATATCCAAGGGGGACCACAACTCTGATTTCGGGACTAGTTTCTGAAATGGTTTATATTACTCTAGGAGACTAGGTACACAAATTAGCAGCCCAGATACACATGCTATTACTAGCGGATACACAAGTTGATTTGTGTATCCGGTAGCAATACCATGTGTATTTAGTAGTAATTCCATATGTATATGAGGTAGTAATATGGGTATCTTGGTAGTTGGTTCGCCGCTTCCATAATCATGAAAGTTTTGTTTTCATGTATTTGTAGTGTTTTTCCAACTTCTTTGTTAGTGTATGTGTTTAATATGTTGACTTTTCATTAACATTTTCCATTTACAAGGTGCATATTAGTTGTTTACTCGTATTATTTGGAAAAATAGTGAATTATTTCATCTAGATTAATCCGCTCAAAGTAAATTTAGTTAAGTTCAATTAAATTTCTTTGCAGATAATGATTAGTAGGATCAGCTGAATCAAACTCGGTTAAAAATGGTTGAAGTCCATCAAATTTAATGTGTTTAGTTCACTCGTATCTTGTTACTTTGAATCCAGTTGTCAGCACCATGCTTTTTGAAATACTCCAAAATAGTCGATACAAATTTCATTATGGGTCATCTAACATCTGAGATCTCAGACCAATTTACCCCAAAGCAGGAAACTGAGAAACGCTTGGGTGATGTTGCCATAAAATTGATAATTTTCAAAAAATTACATTTCTATAATTTATGAACTTTCTGAAAGAATGGAATTGACTAGTTGCCAACTGATTCATGTATACAAATTACAATTCTCATGCAAAAAGTTATTGTTTTCTAAATCTTGGAGTCGGTCTCCAATTCTCATACCTTGGCTGAATAGTCCTCACTTCATACCATCACTAAGCCCTGGTGGCATCCCTAAACTTTGCGCAAGATTGCTCATTCTTTCCTTCATGTCCTGATTTTTTTTAAGAAAAAAGATGACATTATTCCAATGGTAGAGCTGATGAAAAGCATTTTGTCACGGCTGAAAGTTGACTACTCACCAGCACACTCTTCTAATGTGCATCTTTGTACGCTTCTGTAACTAAAAGAGACACTTTCTGCGCATAGATGATAGAGTTGTACAGTGAAGGAAACAGTTACGACAATCATGGTCGAATTGGAAAAGGCAAAAGAGACAAGTATGTAATGCTCACCTCGGCTCCTAATTCCATTGCAGCTTTAGTTATCTCGGTCCGGACAGGTTGTTGATTACCAAAAAGAGTAACCTAATCAAACAACATTCTAATATTGAGAAAATGGGATACATGCGAGATTACGTTACGTTTTTCCTTTTTTTGTTTATTGTGATTCCCTTCCAGCACTTCAATTCACCTTAATAACTCACTACAGTGTCTTAAGTCACAACTTGAAAATTGATATCGGATACTCATACTAAAATAAGGTCGTGTTTACTTTTAACACCTTCAAAACTCAGTCGCAATACGGTGTCAAGACGGTTAGCTATCAGATATACTCATACTTGGGTAGACTTCATTCTAAGCCAAAAATATTAAATAGTTCTGTTAACCAAAATGGGCAACAAACACACCTTAATGAGCTCTCCTTCACAATATCCATCAAATTCCGCCCTGCAAGTGAAAGACCCAGAAATCCAGAACCAGGACCATTTGATTGACTTCACAATATCTTAGGACAAAGAAAAGAGTATCATCATATTGAACTAACTTATGTACAATTTCAAATACTGCTATTAAATATTACTCCAATTCACTAGCTGGTAACTTGATGCATTTTCTTATTAATAGTCCATATTTATTGGTAGTCGATTTGTGTACCCTCGGATACACGTGGTTACATACATCGATTAGTGTATCTAGTAGTAATACAATGTGTATCCGGGGGTGGTCTTTTGTGTATCCACAATCTAAAAATCAACTACAACCACCCACCTAACCACCAACACCAACACTACAACCACCACACCTGCTGCTAGCACCACGACCACCACCATCCATGAACTAACCCCACAAACAGCCCCGTCCCCGCCATCAGCCCTGACAGCCACTTGAACCTGTACCGGTGACATGACCAGCCACCTCAGACTACGACGAGGACATCACCTGTCACCACAATACACCACAAGCAACGGAGAACCACCGCACGAGCCACCATCATCCTTCAATCCTCAAGTAGCCCACCATTCGAATCGAAATGCAAGATCTACCATAAACGAAGTAAGATTTCAGAAAACAAATTACACCATCGATATACGAGCACAACAGTACGCCGGAATCAGTTATGCTTTTTTGTTTGAAATTCGATCTAAATGCTAGATCTACAACAAACGTACTACCACCTTGGTCGTCGGCGAAGTGAGTGAACAATAAGAGCAGTGATTTGCAGGTATTTTTTTGTGTGGCAGGTGACGGAAAGCTCTACCTCCGGCGGTTGTCTGAAACTTCCGACAGGTGGTGGTGGTAGTAGATGAGGGAGAGGGAGAGGGAAGTCAGGTGTGGTGGTAGTTAGCGATAAGAATGAGAAAGAAGGAAGTCAGGGAGTTGAGTTTTGTTTTCTGCGATTAAGAGTGTTTTCAAGTAAGTTCGTACGGTTCCACAGTTCGTACCTGAACCCGCCCCTATATATACATATATATATATATATATATATATATATATATATATATACACAAAAGAAAATGAAATACAATACACGTAGTGAATTAAATGAAATTCGGACTCAGGTTCATTTTTAAATTCGAGTTTGGGTTCATGATTACGAGTCGGGTTCGTGTTTAAATTCGGTTAAATTCGGGTTCATATTTAAATTCGGGTTCGGGTTCAGATGGATTTGGGTTCAGACGGGTTCAGGTTCAGATTCGGATTCGGGTTTGGATTAGGGTTTGGGTTCAAACTCAGGTTCACATTTGGATTAGGGTTCGGGTTTGGGTTTGGATTCGGGTTTGGATTCAGGTTCGGGTTCCGGTTCGGATTAGGGTTCGGGTTTAGACTCGGGTTAGGGTTGAGACTCGGGACATGGGTTAAGACTCGGGACACGGATTGAGACTCGGGTACGGGTTCGGGTAAAAATTCTGAATATCGAATTGAAGATTTTTGGGTTTAACATGAATTTTCTGGGTTAGAAGATGAAGGATTGTGTTTGAATGATGAATTTCTGGGTTTGAAATCCAGAAATCCATCCTCAAACCCATTTTCAAACCCAGAAAATTCATCCCAAATCCAGACTTTCATTCCAAAACCAAAAAACACAGCCCCTTTATCAAAAAAATTGAAAAAAATGGAGAAGACACAACATGCAAACAAATTAATATATGGATTTTTAAAAATCTTTTTTTTTTGGTTAAATGTGAGCATTTCATTAATTAATCAATCATAACATCATTCGGTTACATCATACTTATAACAATTTTAGTACTAGCCTCAATTACATGAAGATATCTAATCGTTGGAGCCATAATTGATCACTACTAGTAACTGGATACACTATCTGTTGATTGATCCTAGCATGAACCAATCGCTTCACATCCTTCACAACCCTTGTAGGAATAGTAAGTTGTAAGTTTAGGCGAAAATTATTCCTTTCCATCCAAATACTATACCAACATACTAGCTTTGCCATTCTGCAAACGTGCTGCTGTAACTGAGAGTACTGTCTGCTAGTGTGAGTAAAAGTCAGCTGTAGCCAATGCTCAATTTGTCCCAGAATCTGCTTACTATAAGGGCATTCAACAAACAGATGGGAATGTGTCTCTTTTCCTGCTTCACACAAGACACAGCTCGCAGAGTCGCATAGACCAAGATGATAGATTTTCTCCCTTGTGTTGAGAGCTTCCTGATAAACTAGCCAAGCTATGAAAGCATGTTTAGGGATACACCATCTATCCCATACTTCAGCATACCAGGAAACAGGTGGGTGTGTACCCTGCATCCAGGCATACCCTAAACCAACAGAATAACCTTTGGGATCAGCTACCCAACAGTTATTCACAAAACCAACTGCCAAATTAGTTTTAGTCTTACAAATGTTCCTCCAATTCCAGTTAGAATCAGGAGGAGGCTCATATATAGACCAGTCACCCCCTTTCAAATAAATGTGGTCAACCCATTAAACTCGTAGTCTATCTGCCTTTGTATAGATCCAGTGCACTAGTTTCCCTACTGAAGCAATATTTCAAATTTCAGCATCTTTAACACCCAATCCTTCTGATTTCTTGTTGCAGCAAATAGTGGACCAGGCCACTAGGGGTGCTCTGTGGTATTCAGTAGCCCCATCCCACAAGTAATTTCTGGAAATGGCAACATCCTTTTGATCACAAGTTTAGGGATTAAAAAAATTAAAGCCCAATAATTATGAAGGGTATTGAGCACAGAATTGATCAAAACCAGCTTAATAGAGTAACTGAGTTTCCTGGCCCCAATCCCTCTCACTCTTGCAATTATTTTTTCAACCAAGATATTACAGTCCTTCCTGGTTATTCTACTTGATTGGACATGCACACCAAGATACCTAAAAGGTAAAATCTTTTCTTTAAACCCTGAGATTTGCAGCACATCCTGTCTAATGGCATCAGGAACCCAAGCAAACACCACCTCAGATTTAGATACATTAATAGTTAACCCAGAAGTGGCAGAGAATGTGGAGAAGGCTCTGAGCATCAGCATAATGGATCTAATATCCACTTTACAGAAGAGTAAGAGATCATCTGCAAATAGCAAATGGTTCAATTTGAGGCCTGTACAAAGTGGATGGATCTAATATCCCCATTTTTAAAAATCATTTTAGCCCAACACTACTTTGTATACTTAATTATAAAAATAACACATTCATCAAATATAATGAATTTAATCGTTATTAAATAAAATAATCGTAAAAAATACAACAATTACCGCAATTACATATAAATTACTCATATAGAAAACAGATCTATTAAACCATGATTCATAAATATGAAGAAACAATAAATATAGAGGATGTCGAAGACCAATTAACTTACTCGATCGAAAATAAAAACATGACATTGAAGATCGGTCGATTATAGACCCAGAAACAAAAGTATAGACCCGATGGATGTCTGATATAGTGTTCATTTACACCAACTTTCCTCCTTATTTTCATGCATTCCGACTCCATTTATGTCGTTTTTATGTGTCTTACCTTGTATTTTGGACCCCGATTCCCTAGTCTATGACATTATGTCCGTCTTGCAGGTTTTGAGGCGGAAATGGAGGAATCGGAGCAAGGGAGACGATTTGATAGGCCGAGAATGAAGATATAAGGAAGGAATGCTGAGAGGAGCTCCCAGCCGGGAGCCGATCAGCCGGTTGGGACTCTCCCAACACTTGGCACAAGGAAAAAAAGGGAAGGAGTTACAGCGAACTCCCAGTCGGTTAGGCCACCGGTAGCTGGTCCGCCGGCTGGGAGCACAAGAAGAAGGAAGAAATTGACAAAACTTATAGGGAACTCCCAGCCGGGCAAGGCATCGGCAGCCGGCTGGGAATGTATGTTGAAGCACAAAAGTCAAGAGAGGAAGGAAAAGTCAAGGAGGACTCCTAGTCGGTGGACCACCGACCAAGCACACCTGATGACCTTCTTTTCCCTCAAATTCTTACAGCAAACTCCCAGCCAGGAGACCACCGGCGATCGGTCCTTCGGTTGGGACTTCATTTCCGCATTTTAACTTTACTTGTAACCTTCACCCTAATTTCGTGTAAACTATATATACCCCCTCCCTTAATCATTTGAACACGCAACCCTAGATCTGAAATTATTCCCTTAATCTTAAGCAAACCCTTAATTAAAACTTTAATCTTTTCTTAATCAAACATTAATTACACTCTATATATTAGCTTATAATTAGTTGTTATCTATAGTTTACATTTAGTATTGGGTTGTTAATTGAAGATTGGTGAAGATTATTCTTCTATTTAATCAAAGATTGTAACTTGTCTTTAATATTGGTATAATTCCTTTCTTACTATTGTTCATCTTTCATTTTTACATTTCAAGTTGCTTAATTAGTTTATCTTGCAATATGTTTTCTCTTGCTTATTACATGCTAAAGTCTTCATCTTTTACCTTTGTTATTGTGACCATGTGTGAGTAGTTTCATACTAGGATAGAGGGAGATCTTATATAGAGTCATAAGGTTGGATTATGACATAGGAAAACTACAATTCTTGAGTATATGCTTGTTAGTTCTATCATGCACACAAGGTGTTTGTGAAAATGTTTGAATGAAAATTTAGGTGTTTGCACTATCTTTCTACTTGTTGGGTGAGAGCTTGACCAATATCTAGGAATTGCATGATAAAATTGTGGGTTTGGTTAACTAAGTGAGAACTTAAGCAATCTTAACTTAGGGTTAGTCTCACATCGAGAGATTGGGTCTTTTCTTTGCATTTACTCTTGGATTTTGTTAATCTACGTTTACTTCCTCCCTTGTCTATATAAGTGAACCCAAACATCCTAGTTTTCTCTATCATTGTTTCTTATCTTCTTAGTAATCATTCGAGTTTTAATTACTTTAGCCTTAATATCTTTAGTTAGTTTTAAAATCAACCCATCACATTAGATTGAACTAAACTAGTGTCTAGACAAACAATCCTAGAAGTATAATCTCCGTCCTTTGGGTTCGACCCTCACATACACACGACACCCTCGTACACTTTTGAGGATATAAGTATTAAGATTTGTCTCAATAAGTTTTTGGTGCCGTTGTCGGGGACGACAATATTGGATAGGATTATTTGTTTTCATCTAGGCTTAGTTATTTTATTTGTTGTTTGTTTATTTTCTCCCCTTGTCCTAGTGCAATCTTTGTATTAGGACTATTTGATATATTGTTAAATGCATGAATAAGTGCTACATCGAACCTCTTTTCCCACTTGATCACGAGATCGAGAAGACATTCCAGGCAAGAAGAAGATTAGCGCAGCAGGATCAGCAATTAATACGGTTTGTCTTGTCGAATATTCTGAGACACCTTTTCAAGCTGGCTCAACAGGATGTTGTAGGCGTTGAATGGCCTCGTTTAGTTCTACTTTTTGCTTCTTAGTTTTGTTGCGTAGTAGTAGTAGTAGTAGTAGTAGTAGTTTTTCTTTTACCTTGTTTCTGTTTCTTCTGTTTCCTCTTTGTTTATGCTTATCCCGCTTCGCTTTACCAAACAAAAACAAAAAACACTACAACAACAAAAACAACATCAGAGCCTTAATCCCAAAAAAACCAAAAACACTACAAAAGGTAAAATTAAATAATTGACTAAAATGTATTCGATCAAAACATAAATGAGTAAGGAAGACATTTCTATTGGATGTACTACGTCATCGTAATAAATAAATTAAAATTTAACATTACTCACAAAACAACTAAGCATGATATAGTAGAATAAAGATGAAGAATTCTCATGGGTTAGGATTAATGATGAAATGGTGCACCTTGGGTACAAAAGAATTTTTAATGATACTATATGACACGTTTGGAAAGCATTTTCTAAACAAAGAACTAAAATTAGAAAAGTGATACAAATACTATATACTCCCTTCATTCAACAATTATCACCCCATTTCTCCAATTTATGTGAGAGATATTATATTGAATTGGGGTGATAAAAGTTGAATGGAGGGAGTAGTATATATTCTCTATTATATCATAAGAGAATCTAAAAACATGACAATAAAAGAGACGCCATAAATAAATATTCTCCGTCATTTAATGAAAAGAAATAAGAAAATAAGGGAGTCATGATAGGATAACAATATGTTCGATTCCCTACGATACAGTGACCGATAACAATGAGACAGATTGTAAAGTAAAATAGAGAGTGTGTAATTCTAACTATTAATAGTGTCAAGACTTATCCATTATTAATAAGGGAGTCATGAAAGGAGTGGACATCAGTACAAAAACTAAATGAAGGAACAAAATGATAGTGTGGAGCAAAGAACCAAATTTTAAAAAGAGATACGCCATAGAAAATATTCTCCACCATTTCATAAAAGACTTATCCATTATCTCGTATAAGAATCCTACTTTGATTTACTAAAAGACTAAGAGTGAAACAAAGAATCTTCCCACTCAAATCACTCTAACTACATATTTAGCCTAACTATTTTGGTTGTTTTATACAATGTTTGGCTTAAATTTTTGGTTATTCTATACAAATATTAGGTCAAGCACATAATTTTTATTTGTCAATTTTTATAAAGAAATAAATTCTGCCAAAATATTTTAGGCACTATTTAGTTTATGTGTGATACTATATATTCTACCATATATCATGCTACATTTTACTCAGATTATTATTGTTGTTATTGTTATTGTTGTTATTATTATTATTGTTATTTTTATTACTTACTAACCATAAATGTATCTTAATGATTATATTCAATAATCTTCTCCAATCTCTATCTCAATAGAAAAAATACAACAGGCAGAGTCTAATTACTCTAATTTTACAAAAATAGAAAATGTAGCCAAAATACAACACGAAGACACATTATTAATTAAAATTTATGCATTTAATAAGGTAATGATATAATATTATTTTATACAATCAAACTTTTGATAAACGCGGTTTTAGTTAGTTAATTGTTAATCTTATTTGGGTGTAGAAATGTTAAATTTTGACTTTTTTTGTCCCTTAATACTACACAATAATAATTGTAAATTACAACATTAAATTTAAAGTTTAATTGCTAAATGCTAATTTCTCTATACATTTTAGTTTAAAAATCTATGAATTACAAGTGGTCTATACCGGTAAGGAAACAAAGAAATAAATAGATACGCTCTATAAGTAAATATTCCCCATCATTTTATAAGCAAATAATAAAAAAAAAGGAAAGATAAGGTTGTTCTGTTCTCTACAAAATAAAAGAAGCATATAGAACTATTACTGATGTATATTCGATCTTAGTTGATATAATTTTTCTCTCTCTATCTCTAGAGTTCCTCTCTTTGAGAGTTCTTATCTTTTCAGGTTTTCAAACCCTAGCACCGCCTTATCCTTCTGCCTAACCCTCCCACTTCCTCTCTAGCCTGCCTAACTTCCCTCGAGTTGGCCTTATAGGCTGCCTAACCTCCCCTTTAGCCTCCTTATGTGGCGTGTTTCCTTGCCAAACCTCGCCACTTGTCAACTTGCATGCTTTGTCCTCTTCTTATAATTACCCGGTTTTCATGCTTAGCTTTTATTTACCTTCTTACTGATAATCAATCCTTCAAACCTCTCTTTTTCCATGGCTTCATCATCATCAACCTGTTCTGCTCCATGTCGGGATGGAGTATGTATGTAACTCCCTCCTCATTTATGTGTCGATTTCACTGATATTGATGAGCGCATGACGCTTTTGGGAAAACTTCAGGATCAGCGTTATCTAGAAATTGCTCGGATTTTGGCGGTTGTTACTGCTAAATGGAAGTTGAATGGTACTGTTTCTGTTTGCCGCTTCGAGCCATTTTATCTTTTCACTTTCTCTTCCAAGCAGGATTATTCCTATTTCCGTCAAAGACAAACTGTCAACTTCGAAGGTAGCTTGCTCGTTTTCCATCCCCTC
The DNA here is from genome assembly GCF_048544455.1 of Silene latifolia. Taxonomy (NCBI): domain Eukaryota; kingdom Viridiplantae; phylum Streptophyta; class Magnoliopsida; order Caryophyllales; family Caryophyllaceae; genus Silene; species Silene latifolia. The sequence continues at coordinate 85,723,825 of NC_133533.1, forward strand.
TCGTCTAATTCGATTCCTGACAATCTGTTGTTTCATATTGTTCTCATTTGGGTTCGGGCGAAACATCTTCCTTTTCATTTGAAGAATACTTCAGTTGCTGCGTTCCAGTTGTCCCATGTTGGTGATATCTGTGAAGAAGAATCGTATCCGTCTCTGCTTCCTCCATGCAACTTTGTTCGTGTCAAAGTCTGGCTTGATCTTTCAAAACCTCTTATTCCGGGCTATTATTTGGCTTTAAATGAACGGGAGCATCAATGGATAGCGTTCTCTTACGAAGGTATTTTTATTTTTTGTAAGACTTGTGGTCAGGTTGGTCATCGTGTATCTTTCTGTCCCACCAACAAGGTTGCCGGCACTCGCTCTATTTGTGCCCGTATGGACGAGCTTGCTGCTCGTGGCTTGGTTGTTCTTCATGGTCCCCTGGTTCTTCTTTTTATTCTACGGAAATAATGGGTCTTCCACCACGGTATAAATATATTAACTCAGTTGTTGATTTCACTGTTAATGGTGACTTAGTTATTATGGATTCGGGGGGTGCATCCCCTGTTTTTTTGTTTCTCAAGCTCTGACTCGGATGATGCAGATGATATTGGGACCTCTTCTGTGGCTCCAACAAATTTCAGGTTCATGAGGACCTCTCTCGGGAAGTGCTTTTGGAATCGTATCCAGTGCTGCGTGGACCTTCTTTTGATCCACCATCTTCATCTGGTTACGTAACTCCTGCTACTTCTGTTCATCCTCCATCACCTTCGTTCCGCATGCACGTCCCTGAATACGATATGGAGGATTCCCCAATGTTGGGCCTTCAAGCTCCCTTGCTTCCTTCGCAGGCTATTGATATTAGTTGCCTTTTTCGTGACTCGCTCGCTTCTTCTTCTGCTGCTGATGTGGCTCCTATGGACCCAGATACTAGGGCGGTGACTCTGGTTTACAAACGAAAGGTAAACTTTGGTCTTAACCGTTGTAGTAAAGCGTCTTTTAAACGCACCAACCGAACATCATTTTTTGATTTAGAATGTAAGACGGACCTAGTATCAACCTCTCCTGAGTAGATATTAGCTCCATCTTTTATTCCTCATTTTTCCTATTTTTGTCCTAATGCTCCTGATAAGTTTACTGTGACCATGAGGTCCCCTGCTAAGTGAATTTTCAGTTCCCTTGGTGTTGAATGTATGGAGCATCTGCCTCCCAAGCGGTTTCGTCCAAATGAGCTTTTTCTTTTTCTTTTGGTTTCTCATCCTCTAACTGTTTCTTTTTTGTCATGTACCAGAGATGAAGACTTGGTTGTTGATGGTCTGGTGGCGGACCTTAATTCGCCACCCGTTTTGCAATGATAATATTTTGCTGGAATTGTAGGGGATTAGGAGAGACGGATGATCCTACAATTCCTTTTCTGTTTTGATGTATCCATCAATATTATCCATTAATTTTGTTTTTGCAAGAAACTATGACTTCGGTATCATCTGCTGCATCTATGACATCTCATCTTGGACTCCCTCATTTTTGTGGCACCGACTCTGTTGGCCGTAGTGGGGGCCTTCTTTTGCGTTGGGATGATTCTGTTGTAATTATATCTCTTAGTCTTCACCCTCACTTTATTTCGTGAAATTAAGTCTAGTTGTAAACACTTTATGTAAAAATCATGATATGTATGTGATGTTTATATATGGTGAACCTGCTTTTGAGTTTAGACTACCTTTATGGAACACAATTACTGAATTGATATCTGGTCTGTCTCTTTTTCTGATTATTGGTGATTTTAATCAAATTGAAATGCATTCTGATAAATTAGGTGGATCAAATGTAATTCGCGGACAACAGGATTTCACCTACTGGCGACTTGACAATTCTTTGCTTGATGTTCCTTTTTTTGGCCCTCCGTATACTTGGTTGAATAATCGATCAGATGGTCAGCTTATTATGGAAAGACTCGACCGTGCTTATGCCAATAATGACTGACTACACCTTTTCCCTGCTGCCTTGGTTATACATCTACCCATTCTCATTTCGGACCATGCTCCGATTATCCTCAAGTTTTTTCCTTCTACAAAGGTTCGCAGACGCCCGTATCGCCTTAATAATTGGTGCTTGAATTCACCAGCGATTGCCCAAATGGTTGATAAAGAATGGCAAATATCTCTTCCTGGCTCTCCAATGTATGTGTTATCCAGACGGCTTGCGGCGGTTCGATTTGCTATAATGCAATGGGTGATTCATCATCGGCTCTCCTATGGTATTAACTGGTCTGATATTCATAATAAAATTTACTACTCCGGCACTCAGATTATAGATGTCCAGTCAGCAACATCTTTTCAACATTTTCGTTCTTCTCAATTGGAATTCTTCAGACGCAACATGCTTATTGGTTACAACGAGCAAAATTGAAAAATGAGATTCTCGATGGCCTCCCATCTTGTTTCTTATATTCCCGAGTTAAACAACGATCTTCACATCAGCGTATCCTTGCTTTACTTTCTCGCTCGGGGGAATGGTTATATAACCCTGACCAGATTTCGTTGGAGATTACTTCTTTCTTCCAGGACCTCCTATGTTCTACACCTCCTCAAGATCCTGGCTCACCAAAAAGTTTTATTGACCCTTTGCTTTCGTCACTTGATCTTCCAATGCTTAGATCAGAAGACTGTTTGTTATTATCGGCTCCTTTCTCTGAAACTGATATTGTACATGCTCCCAATGGTATGGATGGATCGAAGTCACCTGGGCTTGATTGTATTACCACGAAATTTTTCCAGATTTATTGGCCCTAGATTGGTCAGTTGGTTACTTTGGCTCTTCTTCGATTTCTTAATACGGGCGTTATATTGAAAGAATGGAATAACACCCATATTATTCTTATCCTTAAAGTGGAGAAACCGGAGCTGATCTCTCAGTATCGTCCTATCAGTCTCTACAATGTTGTCTATCGCCTGGCTTCCAAGTACCTTGCCAATCGACTCAAGCTTGTTATTTCATCAGTTGTTTCGGAAACTCAACAGGCTTTTGTCCTTTCTCGGCTTATGTCAGATGGATGTCTTATTACACATGAAATTATGCATTATCTTAATAAGACTAAGAAGGGTTCAATTTCTTATGCAGCTCTGAAGCTTGACATGCACAAAGCGTTTAATCGCGTTTCCTGGTCTTTCCTTATTGCGGTAATGAAAAAATTCGGTTTCCCTATCTTTTAACAAAATATTGTCTGGGAATGCATCTCCACTGTCACTTATAATATCCTTATTAATGGCGAGCCCTCTAGTACTTTTAGACCTTCTTGCGGCCTGAGGCAAGATGATCCGCTTTCCCCATATTTGTTTATTTAGTGTATGGAGATTTTGTCCTGCCAATTGCGCGCTTCAGAAAAGGGTTGGAACCATACACGGCCTCAAGATTTCTCAGTATGTTCCTCCTATCACCCATCTTTTTTTATGCTAACAATGCCTTTAGTTGCTGTAAAGCTACTCCAAGTTATTTTGAGGCCTTCCAGGATTTGTTTCGTTGTTTCGAGCTTGCCTTAATATAGATGATAAATCTTTTATTAAATTCAGTCCAAATGCACTGACTGATTTCAAATCGCATATGGCTTCCATACCCAAGATGAAGACGTCTACTTGATTTGGAAATTATTTTCGTGTCCCAGTCGATCTTCCTTTAAAGAAGTCTTTAGTGTTTCAACCACTTGTGGACAAGATGACAACTCGTATTATTGCTTGGTCTTCTCTTCATCTCAGTCAGCCTTGTAAACTGCTCATCATCAACTATTCTTTTGGGTTCAATCCGATATTTGGTGACATCCATACATTTTCCAATTGGGATTTGTAAGAAGATTGACTCTTTGATTGCATCTTTTTGGTGGCGTAAAGATGTTCGACACAGATCTATTCATTGGCTTTCTAGGGACTCTTTGCAGCTTCCTCGTGAGAATGGTGGGCTTGATTTAAAGTCTGTCTCGCTGTTAAATCAGGCTTCCCTTATGAAGAATTTTTGGCGTATTCATCATCAACCCTCTGGTTTATTATCAAAATTTATGATCCCCAAATACAGGAAGGATTTACCTATTCCCGCTTCGAAATCGAAAGTCTCCCATCCTTCTTTTTTATGGTATGGCTTATGTCGCGCAGCTACTGCTTTCTCTCCTGCTTTATCCTGGAAACTTGGTAACAGTGCCTCTGTTGATTTGTTTAGAAGTCGATGGTTATTGGGAATGTTCCATCTGTGCGACCATCTTCTTCTGCTGACTAGCCGGTGCTTTCTACTCTGCTCACTAAGTTAGGTAATTGGGATCATAGTGCAGTTTTCCGGGTTTTTGAGTCTTCTTGTGCCAAGATTATGCTTGCTATGGAACCACCTCATATTGATATCGAAGATTTCCACTACTGGAAGTTCACAGAGGATGGAGTTTACACAGTTCGATCAGGTTATTCTTTCTTAATGTAACAACAATCCTTTTCCTGCTCACCCTAGTTTTATTCTGCCTTTCCGTGGAAAGTTCTTTGGGGTATTCGGTGCTCTCCTAAGTTACCTATTCTTGTTTGGTGCATAGTACATAATATCCTTCCCTCGTTAGATAATCTTTCTCTTCGTGGCATTTAGGTTAGTACTTCCTGTGTTTTTTGTCACTCTTTTTCCAAGTCTCTAGATAATTTATTCCGCACTTGTACTGTTTCTCGACATGTGTGGCTATCTTCGGCTCTTGGCCTTAATTCTGTGGCTAACCCTGCAGTCCCCTTGCAACGATGGCTTGCTGATCATATTGGGTATTTTCACAGGCTCAAGGATAATGTCGATCGTTGTTTGCTTCACTTTCTTTGTATTATTAAGGCCATTTGGATGGTTCGCAACTCTGTCATCTTTGAGGAATGCACTGTCAACCCGGCTCAGATATTATATCTCTCTGATTACCTTCTTGTCACTCACTCACAGCTGCCAACACTTTGGCCTTTTCATTTGAAGAAAAACAATTTGCTTTCCATATCGAGCTATGACCATGATCTGCCTATTTCTGCTGTTTCTTACTATATTCTGGTACGCAGGTCATCTCCTGGGGATTAGTTCATCATTTCTACATGGGACTCTCTCACTGGCACTCCTTTTACGCATTTCGTTGTGCTTCCTCTTTTTTCGCGGCAACTACGAAAGGACTCTTACTCATCATGTACAGGGCCCAGTCTGCTTCATTACCTTCCGTCTCCTTCTGGGTTACGTCTAAAAAATTATCCGCTGTTCTGGCCTCCACAAAGCCTATACCAATAGAATTGCGTCACTCCTTGTGCGCAATTCGCAATTTCCTTCATATGTTTGTTCATTGGTCAGTTCGCTTGGCTACTGGCTGATCTGTTTTCCTGTAATCAACACTGTTTGTTTGTTTATTTGCTTTAATATATGAAGTTCATTATTGTCAAAAAAAAAACATATAAATACGGTCTATGTAGTAATTGGGTTAGTTTCTGAAATGGAACAATACGGTAAAAGTTTCCCATTTGGATTGGGTTTCCCAAGCTATAAGCAACCCGTAAGACGTTGGATTAGATTTTCGGAATTGGATTCGAACAACTCAGAGGGTCTAAGGCCCTATTCTTTTTGGATTTTTAGAGCTGAATCGAATCGAGCTGAGCCGAGCCGAATCGAATCGAATGGAGCGAGGAATCAAGTGAATCGAATCGAATGGAGCGAGTGAATCGAATCGGGACAGGGGCCGTGATGTGTGTGTGGACCTGGCCGGGTCTTCCCCTTTGACTCAGTCTGAGATGTCTGATTTCGTACCCGGACATGTGGTGGTTGATGCTGCTTGGCGCAAATGCGCCAAGTACCAGGGCTTATGTTCGGCGATCGGTTATGGTTTCTTACCTTTTTCTTTCTCTTCTTTGGGGGAGTTGGAGGCGGATGCCGTTGCTCTGCTCAAGCGGATTCAGAAATATTCTCTGTCTCAGGATGCCGGAGCGCGCTGCTGCTGCTTTTATTTTCACTAGACTTAGCTTTGCTATTGCTAAGGGGGTGGGCGCCCAGATTGTATCTCGGCTACCCACCAATTTCTTGTAAACTTTTGATAGATTGATTAATAAAAGTTTGCGTTCCCAAAAAAATAATAATAATAATAATAATAATAATAATATTATTATTATTATTATTATTATTATTATTATTATTATTATTATTATTATTATTATTATTATTATTATTATTATTATTATTATTATTTGCAAGAAGTTATAATCCTTTATTTATCCATAATTTGGGGAAAAAGAAAGGATAAAATATTACAAAAGAATAGCCCTTATAGCCTAAAAGAAAGGCTAAGAAGAATGCAAAGCAGTAAGAAAGCGATGAGAGCTACTAGTAGAGGATCTAAAAAGTAAAGACACAAAAACAGTTAGTTTAGCTTGATAGAGCAGCTCCTTCACAGTATGCTCCTGGTCACTGAAAATCCTGCAATTGCGTTCTTTCCAGATTGTATAAATGGCACAAGTAAAGCTGTTAAGCACCCAGATATGCTTCCATTGCCTTCGAGAATTCCTGTGCAGGCACCAGTCCAACATATGTTTATAGTTGTTACTTCGACTAGTAAGATGAGCCCAGGTCATTAGTTCTTGCCAAAGCATCCGTGAAAAAGAGCAAGCAAAGAAGAGATGGTCATGGGTTTCATTATCCTGCTTGCAGAGGATACATCTATTAGGAATGATTAATCCTTTCAATATTAAGTTGTCCACAGTCGCCAGTTTTTGTTGACAAGCCAGAGAGGAGATAATGCTATGTCTTGGAACCACCACCTTATGGGAAAGGCCCTTATGCCATCAGATAGTAGGACTGCAAGGCCTAAACCAGTTATAAGCAGCTGAAACATTAAACTTATCAACACAACACCAGCTTTGGAGTAGAGCCCTTGCAGCTAAAGGGGAGCCAGTAGCAGTCAGCAGATCATCCTTGACATTGAGGATACTCCGGAAACTTTCACTAAATCTATCCTGAACAATGGTATCCCAAATAGAACAGTGAGAGAGATTATAAGCAGTATGCCAGACATTCCATAGCTCCTGGGGAGGCTTATCAAGCAACCACAACCATTTAGAGATTAGAGCTTTGTTCCAAGAAAGAAGCTCCTTAACACCAAACCCTCATTCAGCTGGAGGAGAGCAGATACTAGACCGGCTCTTAGCAACCATCTTTTTGTCAGTAGCTTGGATATTACAGAAGAAGTTTTTGCATAATTTGTTGATGGTTTTAATCACACACTCTTGGGAAGCAAAACGCTGGCACACCAAAATTTTCAAGACCGAAGACTTCTGTGTTAAGGAGTTGAAGTCTACCTGCATAAGATAGTAATTTTCAAGACCAGTGGTGAATGAAAGCTTGAATTTTGTTTATTAGCATACCATACATATCCATAGTGGTGCGAGCAGTGTTCAAAGGTAAACCAAGGTATCTGAAAGGAAAACATCCTTCAGAGAACCCAGAGGTGAGCAGAATTTGGGTCTTAATGCTAGATTGGACTCCACCAAAATGAATTTCAGTTTTATCCACAATGGCATAAAGCCCAGACCAGCATGAAAAACTTGTTAGAGCATTAGTAACCGCCTGAACAGAGGGCACATCACCCCTGATAAAGATCATAAGGTCATCTGCAAAGATGAGGTGAGTGAGCCCCATTTTTGAGCATTTTGGGTGAAGGTAGTGTAACACCTCCATACTCCAAATGCCTTACCAGGACCACTTAAAGCATGGGAGTGCTACCATCTCGGTTACCCGAGGCAATGATAATCAAAAGACAATAAGGAAACATAATTAAATAGTAAATAAAGTTTTAAGTGATTACATGCCAACTTCAAAACTAATAAATGAAATACAAGGTTGTCAAAACTGTCTACTATCAAAACTATAAAATGTCTGACACAGCAGAAAACTTCTAAACTGCAACGTGGTGACTCATCCCAACTATCCCATAAGCATCGTCTCATACCTGCTCAATAACTGCTCACCACCCCCGAATGGATCACAGTTTTTAAAACATTTAAACGGGGTTAGTACTAATTACACAAAATCAACAGCTGCAATAAAACGATAATACAAACAACTCAATTCCAACATCTCAGTCACCACAACTCCACCCTATCTCCACATATCTGACTACACACTGAAGTGTGTAGTTCTGCCAGAGTACCCGTCGTAACAAGTACTCCTGACCGCCAGTGGGGGACCGCTGCCGTTCCCACCTAAGCCCCGCTCATCTTATCCGAGCGATAAACCCATGTCCATTAATGTGCACATCCCTTCGGTGGCGGGTTCCTCAGAAGGTGAATCAAGGGCGTGAAGCCACTCCCGCAAGTGACCCCACTAAACCAGGGATGCACCCCGAAGATCACAGACAGTTATACGATAATCACAATACTTCTACCAACAATCACCAAATCAGAATCCAATACGATAATTACTCAAATAACAACAATATTACCAACATCAATACCAACAAAGCCATGTAACTAATACTGAGTAGGGAAACCCTACCTGAAATGCAACACCACAGACGGTCTTAGCAGCTAATCAGAATCTTTCATCTACGAAACCTCCTCCTATAACATACATACATACATACATACATACATACATACATACATACATACATACATACATACATACATACATACATACATACATACATACATACATACATACATACATACATACATACATACATACATACATACATACAATTACCACCACATACATACAAATCACCCAAAACCCCCAAATCACCCAATTAGGGTTTTAAAGAAACTCAACGAAACCCAACATAAATGGTACAAGGAACTTACCCACGACGATCGCAACGATATAAAGAACAAGATGATCCGACACTCCTAGCCTTGGGGATTTGCTAATGATGCGACGAAAGCAACTTACGTAACTCCTCTTCTTCTCAATTAGGTTTTTAGAATATTAAAATAGATTAAGAAAAGTGACGGTCATCTTTATATATTAATCTCGCATCAATAACAAAACCTGTCAAAACTCAGCCCGTAAACTCACTTACTCGATCGAGTAAGTGACTTACTCGATCGAGTGACCCTTACTCGATCGAGTCCCCAACTTACTCGATCAAGTACCCTACAGGCAGACTACTATTTTGCATAAAAAGCTACTTACTCGACAGAGTAATCCCCACTCAATAGAGTACCCATAGACATAGAAAATCGTAGTATTACAGTCTTCCCTCCTTAAAAGGAACTTCGTCCCCGAAGTTTAACCCATACTAAAAAAAAATATACTAACTCGATCAAGACACAACAACGAAGCTAAGAACTCAAAACAAAACTCCAACCTACAAAACATGAATTCGTAACACCAATTCCACCAACTATTCCTACCTCCACAACATGGCTCGCGATGTCGTATCAACTACATTATATATCTCTCGACACTAACTCCATACACTACCACTATCGTCCACAAACGTTGCTAGCTCCGTAACATATCATCCACTAGAAAATCCAATATCAAGACACTCATAAACATCAAACAAAATGTTACATTCTACCACCCTTAAAAGGAACTCCGTCCTCGAAGTTTACTCCCACTCATAACATCATCATCCAACTTTCAACACTATCGAACTCATAAACATCATCATCCAACTGTCAACACTATCGAAATATTCTCACACTCCTAAATATCACACTACTACAAGCACGACCATGACCTTTAATAAAATCAATCACAACAGAGATCCATCCTTTATGCTACACCAACACTCTACTTCCAATTATACTACAACATGCACAACCATAACCGTCACTTTTCTTAATCTATTTTAACATTCTAAAAAGCTAATTGAGAAGAAGAGGAGTTACGTAAGTTGCTTTCGTCGCATCATTAACAAAACCCGTCAAAACTCAGCCCGTAAACTCACTTACTCGATTGAGTAAGTGACTTACTCGATCGAGTTATCCTTACTCGATCGAGTCCCCAACTTACTCGATCGAGTACCCTACATGCAGACTACTGTTTTGCGTAAAAAGCTACTTTCTCGAGAGAGTAAGCCCACTCGATAGAGTACCCATAGACATAGAAAACCGTAGTATTATAGTCTTCCCTCCTTAAAAGGAACTTCGACCCCGAAGTTCAACCCACACTCAAAAACAAACATACTAACTCAATGAAGACACAACAACGCAACTAAGAACTCAAAACAAAACTCCAACCTACAAAACATGAATTCGTAACACCAATTCCACTAACTATTCCTACCTCTACAACATGGCTCACGATATCGTATCAACTACATTATATCTCTCTCGACACTAACTCTATACACTACCAGCTACCGTCCACAAACGCTGCTAGCTCCGTAACATATTTTCCACTAGAAAATCCAATATCAAGACACTTATAAAGATCAAACGGAATGTTACATTCTACCACCCTTAAAAGGAACTTCGTCCTCGACGTTTACTCCCACTCATAACATCATCATCCAACTTTCAACACTATCGAACTCATAAACATCATCATCTAACTGTCAACACTATCGAAATATTCTCACACTCCTAAACATCACACTATTACAAGCACGGCCATGACCTTTAATTAAATCAATCACAACAGAGATCCATCCTTTATGCTACACCAACACTCTACTTCCAATAATACTACAACATGCTCAACCATGAAACTCTCTTTTATCGCATCCTACCCCTCTTAAGATAAATGTTACGTCCTCGTAACTCACTAATACTAAATCCTTGGCCATATCTTCTCATTATCCTCATCACCATCGCATGTCAAAGGTAACCGCCTATAATCTAAACACTCACCATTCCTATATCCCTTTGCTCTCTTACTTAAACAGCTCTGGTACCTCAATTCATTCGGCAGACCACCTAACCTATACCACAAAATCCTTAGCTTAACCAAAACTTCAATTCTTCCACATTATTTTAGAACGATATACTCCTCTATACAAAGAACCTATCTCCAAAAGTATAACTCACGATCCACGCTTATTACCCACACTCACACTAGATCTCCAAGTTCCTTTCTTTCATTACCGCAAACCCCTCCACAACTTAACGTGAAACTAATTCCCAACACCCTATACTCACTGTCTCAATAAAATATTATGAACTATCTGCATCTTTCAGATCCGTAAAACACCTGTTCCACAAATCACTTTCCATTACTATGTCTACCAATGCCTCATCTAAAACGAGATCAAAATTATTGTAACAACCTCTTACAACTGTGTCCCATCAACAGAATATCGTTATACCATGCCGGCAACATAAACATACACAACTCTCTTCCATATCATACTCTACCCTCACTCCCAAGCTGAAACTTTGTAAGAAACATCAATAAGTAAAACAACCATCTATCTGTCCAAAGTGAAACTCACAGGAAAAGCAAAAATCAAAATAACAACTATGTATAACTGGTATGTAATTTCGAAACTCGAATCGTAATCTTCCCGCCTACTCCACCACAACCGGTGACGACATCGCAACACCGCTACCAACAACCGCACCGCAGCGCGAAAATACCCGCATCACAACACGAAGTACCGTGCCCGGGTCACCACCCGAGGCACAACAACCACATCAATAGACATCACAACTACATACAATTCCCATAAACACTAACTCAGTATAATTTTCCGGACAAGAAAACTTACTCAAAACTGCTTTACTAGATCATAACACAACATATTATATGGAAAAACAGACAAGAATCTCATGAATACCATCCATACCTTTTTACGGAATAAACATATATCATGAATACACATACAAGTATAACTTGCCATGCCAGATCAATCAAATTATTACATTTTTTAATATCATTCCTTTAGGTTACCATACTCAACATATAGAACATTCAGATAACAACTTTATAACTATCACACCATACCACTTCTCGTGAGGTCAGAACTTCACACAAACATTTATACACATCATAGACCCATAATCACATCCAACTAATCAGTCCTGATCACGTAAGTTACCACCTGATAAAGGTTACCTCTCGCCCGAGCTTTACTCGTATGCCCCTCATAACACATTCTCCCATTCGCATGACCATCACCTCCTGCTAAAGAGAATCATACTATTAACACTCAACTACTAGCAACCGCCTCCTATAACCACATCTTATACTTCCTCACAACCAAATACATCAATCGGGTCTCTAAAAAATCAGCCTCTTTAGAATGGCCATCTTTCCTATTTATCATCACCCTTAACCAGTAGTGACAACACCTCAACACCACCATCGTTCGGACATCAAGCCTTTTACACTCATCTTTGAACATCATGGTTTCTTTCCTATGTTTGGTTAACATCCTAAATAACGAACATCAAACCCATCAACAAAATTACCTCAACATTATTTCCAATTCCATCCTTAATTGTATCGTCACCCAACTCACCACCAAGATCTCATATCGTGCAAATTCTTTACCCCGCTTTTTACTTTCCTTAATTCCTCGAAACTCATGATTAACATGTTGTCCTGGAACTCCTATATAACCGTTAACTCAAATCCTAATGATAGTATCATACATATCGACGATTCCATACTTTTATATCACATAACTCCGGTAAACATTCTCCTAGTTTACTCCCGTTTTTTTTTTACACTCGACAAAAACAATTAACCATTTAACTCCTTATTACTTCTATCTAACTCTTTAGTGCTCCGGTTACCTTCTCATTGCTCCAAAACTCACATCTCATTATTTCATATCAGTACCATCTCACTCTTTCTTACCATGGATTTTCTCTTATCATGCTATCACTCAACTTATCACCAATCAGTTTCCTCTAGAATCCCAAAACTCGTTTCATACCGTTAATTGCTCAAGGAAATCACACAATAGTTTCACCTCTTGATAATACAAATTCTCAAACTCATTCACTATCTTCAAGTCCACGTCACGACATGTCTCCATTAAGTTCACTATATACCACTCTTCTCCATCCCTTTACAACGAACTTTCATTACATATATTCTTAACCAACACAATTCCTAACCAAATACCTCCATAATTCCTTACGCCTCTCAAGTTGCTACTATCCACATCCTTGCTTTCAATCTATTCATTCTCACGTTCTTAGCCTTACGTCATCCCTTGCCCACATTCACTTACTTTTTCATTACTCAACACACAATCATATCACTCATCTCATCTCACAAAACATGCTATATGCAACAATTAAGCCTTACCAATCTTCCTTTTTCTCTTTCCACTATCTATCACAACCACATATAACTCATGTCCTACTCACCGAACTCTTACTCACCATAGGTGCCACGCCTTACACCATAAGATTGAGTAACTTACGCATCAGGACCAACACATAGGTAAGACAATGCATATAGAAGCCGAAAAACACCTTTGAATTAAACATAATATGCAACGAGGTCAAAAGATAAGCATCTGACCCAAAACAGGGGTCGCTAGATCGAGTACAGGCCACTCGATCGAGTAAGTGACTTACTCGATCGAGTATGTGAAGGTCATAGGCACGTAAAACAAATTACCAGGGCTACTCGATCGAGTAAGGGTTAGTCAATAGATTAACAAGAGGTGCACTCGATCGAGTGAGGACCACTCGACCTCACTCGATCGAGTACCCTACGCATTTCTAAGCACTGTCCGATATTCGTAAAACGGTCATATCTCACTCGTTTCTTGGTCATTTTGGACGTGTGACAAATCGTTAGAATCGTAACAGACAAGTTATCACCTCCAATTATAATCACATTAAAATCATTTATGCATCTCAAGTTATAACAGTTTAAAGACAACTTCGCTGTAATTAGACGACATAACTATTCGATTTTTACTTCCAAACAACTTAAACAACAACAAGGTAAACAAAAACAACTCAATACTCATAAAACCAGTATCCCTAACCAGATGTTACTATTTTCAAAGCCAAACAATAACTTCAATCATGCACATATATTATTCAACTTACCACTCATGTAATGCCCGCACGCTTTTACTCTATAACCTTACGTAAGAACAATGACATAATATATAACATCAAATTCCCATTCATGTGTTACTAACATATCAACATTATAAAAATCCACTTCAGTCATATAAACATGCTTAAATCCTGAAATCATATTCTTATGCAACATTATCCATCATCCATCATACACTTTATGTAACGCATGCATATAATATATAACTTTACGGAAACAAAATCATGTATAACCATATCACATCGCCTAATCTCATCTTACTAAGATTGCCACATTACAAATCATTCATCCTGCAACATCATTATTCATCACATATTATCATATATGAACTACTTCCTTTTTCCACCACATCATTCATCATTCTCATATACTTTTCCAACAATTCCAACCAACATTGTAAACCAACTATCATGCAACATGCCTATTTACAACACTTTATCATTTACCACAGTTCCCATTCCACCACAATTATTTTCTAACATTTCTATACAACACACCATCCAACATACGCAATAGAACATTAGCAAACACATAGCGATCCCATGACACCCCATAGTGACCGGTTCAAAGTTGTAGGGCGAGTTCGCGACTTTAGGACGTCTCCCAAGTCTTTGCATTAGCTCCTAACAACTCCTACCCGGGTTCATTTTAATTTTGACTCTCTAGATTCATTGGGTTCATTAGTTACAAGTTTCAAGATCGTCGCACTGATACCACTTTGTAACACACCCATACTCCAAGTACCTTACTAGGACCACTTAAGGAATGGGAGTGCTACCATCTCGGTTACCCGAGGCAATGATAATCAAAAGACAATAAGGAAACATACTTAAATAGTAAATAAAGTTTTAAGTGATTACATGCCAACTCCAAAACTAATAAATGAAATACAAGGTTTTCAAAACTGTCTACTATCAAAAACTATAAAATGTCTGATACAATGGAAGACTTCTAAACTGCAACGTGGTGACTCATCCCAACTATCCCATACTCATCGTCTCATACCTGCTCAATAACTGCTCACCACCCCTGAATGGATCACCACAGTTTTTAAAACATTTAAACGGGGTCAGTACTAATTATACAAAATCAACAGCTGCAATAAAACGATAATACAAACAACTCAATCCAAAATCTCAGTCACCACAACTCCACCCTATCTCCACATATCTGACTACACACTGAAGTTTGTAGTCCTGCCATATAACCCATCGCAACAAGTACTCCTCACCGCCAGTGGGGGACCCCAGTCGTTCCCACCTAAGCCCCGCTCATCTTATCCGAGCGATAAACCCATGTCCATTAATGTGCACATCCCTTCTGTGGCGGGTTCCACAGAAAGCGAATCAAGGGCATGAAGCCACTCCCGCAGAAGCCACTCCCGCAAGTAACTCCACTCAGCCAGGGACGCACCCCGAAGATCACAGACAGTTATACGATAATCACAATACTTCTACCAACAATCACCAAATTAGAATCTAATATGATAATTACTCAAACAACAACAACATTACCAACATCAATACTGTTTTGTGTGGATTTTGCGCAAGGCGAAATCAGGTCAGGGTAGATTTCAGTAGGGTTAACTAGCTCTAAATGGTCTATTAGTCAGGTCGTCAGGGGGAAATATAAACTGTAAATGTAATAAAAAGAATAACAACAATAAGGCAAAGAATTTTGTACGTGGAAAACCTTTAAATGGGAAAAAACCACGGGCACCAAGCCAGGAGAGGATTTTACTATTGTATTGTATTTGGCACAAGCTAACGTAATTATCCAAGAATTATATGAGAATTTTGTATGCTATCTTCTCTTGTGGTTCTTGTTGTTGTATAAGCTCTTGTTGAACGGCTGCTTTGATCTCGTCATCAATGTGGAATATTCTCCTTAATTACCCGCAATAATTCCAAATATTACGCCCTTAATTGCCGTATTAATTGCTAGATCTTCCCGTTTAATGCTGTGCGTATATTCCTTTCATAATATTAGTTCTCGGTCTGATATCGTCCTTATATTTTGACCGTTGTCCTCTCCATGGCCTGGCGCCTATCTTCATGTGTCCTGATAGCCTGACACCTTGACAGCCTGACAATCAGGTTAGGGCGAGACATTGATCAGGGGCGTCTGCGGATTTCCAGGCCTAACAATTGCCCCTTATCTCCTTATTTTCAGTATATCAGGACAAAAATGAGGAGGTAATCTCAATCTCAGAAAAATTACTTAATGGTTGAATCATGCCTAGTCAGTTCCTATAACGGTTACTTTCTGCAGTCTATGACGCGTGTAGCTTTTACTGCAACTCTTTCAATGATTATCCATCTACTTGCGGTTGAAACCCTAATTTACTCTACTATAAATACCCGTTCACTTCATTGAGTTGATCTCCATCAGAATAATTTCCCTTATTTCTTTCTTAATAATCTTCTTTTCTAATTTTCCCTAATTTCCAATTCTCTAATCCTTAATTAATCTTCATAATTATTTAATAATGGCCGCAAAAAAGAAGTCTACCAGGGCAGTGACTCCTGGAACTCCTCCTTCCCAGAATCCTGAGGGGACTTCTTCTGAGAATTTGCCTCTTTCTTCTGCTGCTCAACCTTCCACGGTCAATAACCCGAGTGATTCTCCATTGGAGATGATCTCAATTTTCCATGGTGATTTCTAGTTCAAGCCTACGAAGGCTTTGAAAGACGATCAGACTCTTGCAAACCGTTTGAAGCTTGAGTTTGAAAAGGTGTTAAAGGATAAGGGGATCATCCCTGCTGATGCTGAAGTCTGGATCCCCGAGAATTCTCCTATTAGGGCTAACTGGGCTTGTCCTGGTTGGTTCTGTATTCATGACTGGGCATTTAGGGCAGGTTGAAAGCTTTCTTTCTCCCCTCTTATAGTTGAGGTTATCAAGGAAATTGGTGTCCCGTCTTATCAGTTGATGCCCATGGTGTGGAAGGTGGTCTGTTCTGCTGAGTACCTTTGCAAGAAACACAATATCTCGTTTTCTCTTAATGATTTGAAGGCTTGTTATGCTGTCAAAACCAACAGCCCTGGCCGTATAAGTTTTAAAGTCAGGGCTTCCACTACTCCCCTTTTAAGCAACCTGGATAGCGGCCATGACAAGAACTGGGCTGCTGGGTACATGTTTGTCAGGACCAATTCTGTGGGTCCTGATCTGGCGTATTTAAATTACGAGGCTTGTGTTGCTGGTGAGTTTTTTATCTTCCTTTTTATCCTGCATGTTTTATTTGTTAGTGAAGAAAATAAAATGAAATTTATATTAAGTCATACCTCTCACGTGTGCAGTTGATGATTGGGTTCTATCAAACCGAGTATCCCACCGCAAATATTCCCGCTTTCCTAGCTATTCCTCCTTTGGAGAGATCTTGGCCTCTCTGTTGTGGGGTTGGCCATCTTCCCCGTTGTTTGAAGGTGATGGTCTTTGCCAGGGTGGCTAAACCTTCAAAGGTGTTAGTGCCACTACCTCAGCAAGAATTCTATTTTAATTTCTTTTTCTTCTTACTCTGGCTTCCTGGTGATGTTTAGTTTATATTGCTAATATAGTATTTCGTGTTGTAGCCACCAAGTCGTCTACTCGCCTTGTCAGGTTTGGCATGGCTGACCTCTCAGCCAGGTTGGCTCAGATCAAGGAGGAAGGCTCCCAGGGAAGCGGAGATGCTGAGCCTGTTATCGATTTAACTGGACAACCTGATGCTCCTAAGGTCACTGCTATACCTGATGCTCCTGCTGAAACAAGTTCAGCAGCCCAAAAAAGAAAAATTGAAGATGTTGACATTTCTGCCCGGTCAGGGAAGTGAAGGCCAGGATGGACAATATGGAGGCTGCTAGGGTGAAGATTAGGGATTATGCTGCTTTTAAGTCGGATGTCATGCTCACCCTTGACCCTGTTGAGACTGCTACTCAGGCGGTTGCTTCAGTGGATCATTCAGTCAGCCTTTTGGCAGGTGCCCTGGCTGCTGTGAGGGAGGTAGGCTATTTTTGTTTTTATATGTATTTTGTTTGGGTATGTTTATTATTAGGGTATATTATTCATATTCTTCTTCCTGTTTTTGGTCAGGGTGTTGCGGCCTGTCTTAATAACGCCTATCAGGCTACTTCTTTGGTAGCTAGGATTGATCTGATGAGATCAGATTATGATAGGCTGAAGTCTGAACTGGATTTTGCATGGGCTGACCCGGCTGCTAAAGCTGCTGACTTTGTGAGGGTGCAGGCTGAGAGGGATGCTGCTAAGGCTGAGGCAGATTCAAGTAAGCGGCTTTTGCAGGAAGCTTTGGACCGGAATGAAGAGCTCACCCAGGAGAGGGATGACCTGGAGTTTAAGCTAGATGATGCTTCTCTTTATTTTTATATTAAGGGGAGGGCCGCTGCTATATCAGAGCCTATCGAGGCCAGGGAGAAATGGAACCCTGAAGCTGAGATGGCTTTTGCTGCTTCAAAGTATCCTAACCTGCATAATATGGGGAATGAACAAGAGGTCGATTCTCCAAGGGAGCAGGATGTTGATGCTGATCCGGCCAAGGGTGGAAGTTTTGGTACTGTTTCTAAGGAGAAGCAGTTATTTGATTTCTTTAGTTGATATTTGGCCCATCCACGGGGGGTGTCCCTGGACGAACAATTTCATTTTCTTTTTCTGTCTTTATTCAGGTCAGGGAGACTATCCCTGACCTCTATGAATATTTTGGTGCCTTTACCCCAGGGGGTAAGGGCTTTATTAATATAGGCATGGTGGCCTTTTTTGGCTGATTTAGTGTTTTTTACTTTGCTTGAGTCTGTGAGTTTTACTTTTTCCCATCCTGTTGGACCTGTCAAAATTTTTGTTTGGTTAACCTGCAAGGCATTTTTTATTTATCCTATTATTTGAAATGTCGTGAGTAATTTAACCAAGTATAGTTTTTTGCCATAATGGTTGAAGGGGTGGGAAAACCGGCATGTCAGGAGGGCTTATGTCCCCTGCCTGACTGGAGGGCTTGGTATTCGGCCTGTCAGGAGGGCTTTTAGACTAAGTGGTTGGGAGAGAACACTCTTGCACCTGTCTTGCTGCGTCCAGCCGATTGTAATCATTGGCAGTAAACCTAGTCAGGTCAGGCAATTATTTCATGTCTGATTGGTCCTGACATTTACTGTATCTGGTGATGGTTACCAACTCGTCAGGCACAGTTAAGTGCAAAGTTTTGTTTTAGAAATTCATATATAGTAGAGTAATTGATATATAGTAGAGTATCCCTCAATCCTGAATATTTATGCATATATAAACATTTATCATGTATAATTGTTCAGGATTCCAAAAGTGAGAGAAAATGGGTTAGTTAAATATATAGGTATGAGTTGCATATAGAGCATGTAAAACACGTAGTTTTTCAGGTAGCACATCAGGTTGAGTAATGATATGAGTTTGTACCTGGTTGTAGCCTGATCTAGTCTTTACATATGGAATAATTTTAAATGGGTTACATTCCAGGATCTTGGGATTATTTCTCCTTCTAGTGTTTGGAGCCTGTATGCTCCTTGTCCAACAATTGAATCAATTAACTAAGGGCCTTCCCATGTGGGGGCCAGCTTGCCTGCTGATTTTACTTTTTTATTCGGAAAAAATCTGCGTAAGACGAGGTCTCCTTCTCTGAAAACTCTGATTTTGACATTTTTGTTGTAAGTCCTGGCAACTACTTGTTGGTATGATGCTATCCTGATTTTGGCAGCATCTCTTAGCTTTTCTATTAGAATCAGGTTATCTTGCATCAGGTCTCTATTTGCTTCAACATTGTTCAGGTTGTACCTTGATGTTGGCACCCGTACTTCTGCAGGAATGACAGCTTCACAGCCATACACCAAAGAATAAGGTGTTTGGCATGTTGATGTCTTTGGAGTTGTCCTGTCTGCCCAAAATACTAATGGAAGTTCTTCAGCCCATCTGCCCCGTGTTCTTTTCAGTTTCTTTTTAGGCAGTTTATGACTACCTTATTGCTTGATTCAGCCTGGCCATTAGCTTTTGGGTATCTAGGGGTTGACGTTACCAGGTTGATATTCCATTCTTGGCAAAATGCTTGGGTCTTTTTCCCCACAAATTGGGTTCCATTATCACATACTATTTCTGATGGGACTCCATATCTGCAAATGATGTTTGTCCTGATGAAGGATATTACTTCCTTTTCAGTTACTTGCCTGAAAGAATCAGCCTCAATCCATTTGGAGAAGTAATCAGTCATAGTCAACATGAATACTTTTTGTCCTGGAGCTACGGGCAGTTTTCCCACAATATCCATGCCCCACTTTATGAATGGCCAAGGTGCAGAAATTAAATATAGGAGCTCAGATGGTTGATGTATGATTGGTGCTGGATTTGGCAGGCTTCGCATTTTGAAGAGTATTACAGGCAGTCAGCCCTTAGTGTAGGCCAGTAGTAGCCTGTCCTGAGAACTTTACTTGCCAGGCTCTTTCCTCCTTTGTGGTTGCCACAGTGTCCATCGTGTATTTCTTGAAGTACTAGTTTGTCTTCGTCAGGCTCCAAGCATCTTAGGTAAGGTCCAGCCTGCGATTAAGCCTGCTATCAGAGCTTCATATTATGCTTCGTTGTTTGTAGCTTTGAACTCACAGCTTATAGCCTGTGTTAACATATCACCCTATGGTGATTTGAGCACTAATCCTAACCCTGTCCCCCTGGCGTTGGATGCCCCATCTATGAACAGGGTCCATTCTTGGTCTGGGGTTTTATTTTCTAATTGGTTGACCTCTTTTTTCAGGTCAGGCTCCAGGTTAGGGCTAAAGTCAGCCACAAAGTCCGCTAGGGCATGCGATTTGATCGCTGCCCTGGGTTCAAAGGAGATATCGTATGTGCTAATTTGCACTGACTATTTGGCCATCCTGCCTAATAATTCAAGCTTACGTAGGACAGATTTTATGGATAAGTTGGTCCTGAATATAATGGGATGGCTTTCAAAATAAGGTCGCAATTTAGTACATGACATAATCAAAGCTAAAACATATTTCTCAAGTAATCCCTACCTCATCTCAGCATCCAGCAGGCTTTTACTTACATAATAAACAGGGTGTTGTTGGCCGTCCTGTTCTTTTACTAGGATCGATCGCTCTTTGTGTCGAACGAATAAGTATACTGACAGGGGTTCTCCCTTTTCTAGTTTAGCCAGTAAGGGTAGAGATGATAGATAAGATTTCAAGTCTTGAAAGGCTGTCTCATGTTCATCCGTCCATTGAAACTGTTTATTCTTTCTGAGAAGGTTGTAAAATGTTTTGCACCTCTCAGAGGATCTCGATATAAAACGGTTCAGGGCAGTTACCCAACCTGTCAATTTTTGGATATCCTTGACAGATCTGGGTGACTGTAGTTCCAGGATAGCTTTTATTTGTTCAGGACTGGCTTCTATGCCTCTTTTTGTGACCATGTATCCAAGGAATTTTCCTGCGGAGACTCCAAAGTGGCATTTTGCAGAGTTGAGCTTCATGTTGTATTTCTCTAATATTTCGAATGCTATTTCCAGATGCTTCACGTGATCTGCTGCATTTTTGGATTTTACTACCATGTCGTCTATGTATACTTCCATGATATCACCTATTTGGTCTTTACACATCATGTTGACCAGGCGCTGGTACGTTGCTCCTTCATTCTTCAGGCCGAAAGGCATGGTAGTGTAACAATATATGCCTCGGTCTGTAATGAATGCAGTACTCTCCTGGTCAGCAGGGTGCATCTTTATTTGATTGAACCCACTGGAAGTGTCCATGAATGTTAGCATTTCATGGCCTTCTGTGGCGTCTACCATGGCATCAATATGTGGTAAAGGAAATGGATCTTTAGGACAAGCTTTGTTCAGGTCAGTGTTGTCTACACAGACTCTCCACTTTCCATTCTTTTTCTGCACAACAATCACGTTAGCCAACCACTCAGGGTACATTACTTCCCTGATCATTCCCATATCCAAAAGTTTCTCCACTTCCTCGTTAATTATGGCATTTCTTTCAGCTACAAATTTTTGTCTTTTATGTTGTACCGGCTTAAAAGATGGGTCAACATTGAGTTTATGTGTAATTATATCAGCGCTAATTCCAGTCATATCAAAATGTGCCCAAGCAAACCAAGATGACTTATTTTTAAGAAACTTTACCAGTTCGGGCCTAACACTATCTGGGGCGTCAGATCCTACCAAAACATACATGTCAGGGTACTCAGGGTCCAGGATTACCTGATCTATTTCCATTCTGGGCGGTGCTACATAAGTGCTCCTGACAGGGTACTGTAATTGCTATGCAAGGGACTTACCTGCCTTGGAAGGCTTTAAGGCTGTTGTGTAGCATTCCTGGGCTGTCTTGTGATCCCCTTTGACTGTGGCTATGCCCCAGTCTGTTGGTATTTTGATACACTGATGATAGGTTGATGGCACGGCCTTGACATTGTGAATCCAAGGTCTGCCCAAGATCGCGTTGTAAGATGACAGGCAATCAAGGACTCCAAATTTCTCATAGGATGAGACTCCTTCAACGTAGATTGGAAGGTGGATTTATCCTAGAGTGCTTTTGGTCTCTCCACTGAACCCTACCAAGACGCTGGATTTTTTTTGTGATTTGGTCCTCGTTGATTTTCATGGCCTTCAGCACGTCAAGCATGATCAGGTGTACTGAGCTGCCTCCGTCTACCAGGATCCTTCTTACTGTGGCGGTTCCAATCTGCATAGAAATTATCAGGCAATCATGATGAACATCAGGGATACCTACCATGTCACAATCGTTGAAAGTGATTGTTGGGATATGGTCAGGTTTGCATGGTGAGACAGTCCTTGGCGTCCTGGCTATCTTTTTTTCTTTGCTCGAATCGCCAGCCGCATGATTTACGATCCACCAGATATGAATTTTACTTCGTATATTGGAGGTGGTGGAGGGAGGCTGCAATCCTGTTTCTGCTCCTAACCCTCTTTGCCCTGGTTCGCATTCCTGCCTTTCGTCTTGATCAGGTCTTTTAAGTATTCGGATTTCAGCAGATTGTTGGAATATGTGTCCTCCGACAATGATGCGATCACAACTGTTGATAATGATGATCACATGTTTAAGTCTCATTATAAAGAATACAATTGGGAAGTAATATTTTCACAATTTGGTCCACACATATCGGTAATGATTGGCTGACTAGAGTTTGACATTACTGTCGTGAGACGGTGGTGATCAGTTGATCCCCTAGGTCATACCTAAAGGGCAACACTCTTAATTGATCATTTAATTGATCGTATGAAGATACAGGTCAATTAAAATATTTAAAATTGACGGACGATTTTGGAAGTAATATTTACGTGTCTCATTGAAATTTGATTAAATGAGATACGATCGAAAGTAATTGAATTGTTTCATTACTCAGATGAAATTATTGTTTAAAGAAACAATTGAAATTGAATGAATTATTATAAATACAAATTATTGTGATTTATAATTGGTAAAATATTTTGGTACAAGTAATTATGAATTACTAAGTCGATTTTTGTATATGACGTATTTTTATTAGTACGTTGATTTTTAATATGTTAAAAATGCATAACAAATATATGTAACATATGACATGTGACATAAGACAAATTGACATTTTGACAAAGATAATATGGAGTCCATATTATCTAAAGTGTACCGAAATTAAGGGTGGATTTAGGATAATATTGTGTTTATTATTTGAGTGGTAAGCATAATGATTACCCTAATTGTCTAGCCATGCACACCTAGTTGTCATTGTGAAGACCAACTCTTGCATGCATTGGCTCCCTCTAATCCCCCTTCCACCCGGTTTTTTGAGAGGAAAACCCACTTTGGTTTTTCCTCTTATTTTACCTAATATACACAAAATATAGTGGTTGTAGAATTTATTCATTCATTCATAAAAATATTTTAGAGAGATAAAACATTTCTCCTTCCTTCCTCACCTTCTCCTAACCGGTTTTAGGAGATAAAAACCAAATATTTTTGTGTCAATTTTTCTACAAAATTAATATTGTTCTAGTATACATAATATTAATTTTATTAAGAGTGTGCCTTGGGTATTATACTTTGGGAGAGATCCTATACTTGAATCTTATCCATTAAGGAAAGCACAAGAACAAGAGAGAAGGAGATCTCTCTTATGCCCAAATAAACCAATATTCCAATGTAAGATAAAGATTTCTTCTTTATATTTGATTATAGTTTGCATGCATAAGATCACCATTTAATTTTATGACAAATTAACTTAAAACATATATGAATATGTTGAGTATATAAATCTACTTTTCTTTCAATCGGTATCAAGAGCCTTGGTTTTTGCATGCAAATCGGTTAAAAGTTTTTCCGAGTTATACGATTAACATATAAAACTTGTTTAATTTGTGTTATTATGATATATCACGAAAATCATTATGCATGTTAAAGTTTCTGGTCCTAAAATGTTTTTAGGATATTTTGGTTAATTTATGGATTTTTATTGTTCATATTATATAATAATGGCATTAAAATATGATTTTATGAATAAAATGTCATTTTCGGACTAAAATTAGTTGAATTTTGAATTTTCCAGTGATTTTTGGATATGTTGTCACATATATTATTTTGAGATGACCTGTAAAGTTTCAAAAATTTTGGACTTCTTATGCTCGAAAAATGGATTTTTCATTATTAAAATCGGATTTAGATGAAAAATAGGTTAATATGAGATAAATTTCGAATCTGGTCATAGAAATTTAATATGTTGTCACATTCTATTTTACAAGATGTGTGTAAAATAATAGGCTATATTGAAGTCTTTATGCATGATTTATGATTTTTTGAAGAAAAATAACATAAATAGTGACTTAATTAGTGAAATATTAATAAAACATACTCTATGACTAAGGAAAAACATCACATGTTGTATTTTATTACCTTTTTCAGATCTAAAATTGAAAAGTTGATGAATATAATTTTTCTCATGTTTTTATGATTATTTTGTTAAAACCGATAAACCGCAACATTGTTTTTCCGGATAAATTTCGAAATTTTTAACCTAAATTTTTAAACATTATCAGTGTCATGGTATTTTTTCAAAATTTTCATGAGTTTAAATTTCAAATTTTGAATTTATTTGAAATTTTGTGATTTATTTGAAGTTTATAGCTTATTTTTATAATTTTAGGTCCATTAATGAACAAATTTTAGAAATATGAGTTAATTATGGTCAAATGTTTAGTGAAGACTAAATTTTCAGTCTTAAGAGGTTAGTGTAATTAACTTATGCATAAATATGAATTTATGTAATTTTTGTGATTATAAAATGTTGAATCACGCAAATCCGTAAAAACCGAGTAATATACGATATTGGCTACTTAAAGGCGATTTAGCATGAAATTGGGCATGTTCATACATATTATAATGCTGCATTTGATTTATGATTGTCATAATTTTATTTTATGTAATTTTTACTTAGTATGGCCTTAGTTTTTAATTGATATTACCCGAAATGTATGGGAATATCGATTCGGTTGTAATTTATTGTGATCTCGTATCACCGTTTTGTAATTTAATAGATTTATTTTATTTTAGTTACAAATCTATAATAGGAAATTATGTAATTTATTATGTAATTTTATTCATTTCGGAGTTCCCAAAGACGGATTTCTTCAAGATGGCGATACATAAAGACGGTGTTACCTCGAGATGCGTGCCACAACCGAAGTTCAAGGGACCAATGAAGTTGGTTTCCGAATATGTAATAGTTAATTAGATTTTCTATTTTAGGAAGGCCATACTAGGATTTTTTTATGCTTTGCATTTTATTTATATGTCACATGCATCGCTAAATCGCCATAACTAAAACATGCATTATCTTTTAATCGAGTTTATCGACTGTGTCAATAACAATTATCGTAGTTCACCGCTTTAGTTCACTTAGAACGTGATAGATAATAAATTGACATGACCTCTCGCTAAAAATAAATAATTGAGACATAGCCTTACCAAATAGTAGAAACCATGAAAACCTATTTCGTGAGGGAGTGCACTCGGCCACACCGGGGTACAAACCTTGTTACGTAGGGGAAGTGGGTGATAAATGTCTATCCACTGAATTCGTGTTGATGAGGGTTTCATCGGCCATCCCGTGCCCAAGTTAATGTGGGTTTGGATCATGGACACATTTATTCGAAATTTGGATTGAACTCAACAAAAGTTTTTCGATAAGGGTTTTATCGCCCACACCGTGCCCTTGTTGAATGTGTTTTGGGCTAAAGATAAATGTTAATGTAATATTATCGACCAAGAATTCTAAAAGTAGAATCGATTAAAGTGTTAATCCACCGAGTTATATTGATAAGGGTTTTATCGGCCACACCGTGCCCAAGTTAATATGAATTTGGGTCTTGGAATCATTTATCTAGTTGGGTAGAGGTCACTAGAAAAATGCATATAACTTGTTTAAATTATAAATTTTTACGAGTATTATTATTAAAACGACATTTGTTTTTCTCCTTCTATTTTGTTTTGTAGACCACTTCTTTTCTCATAACAAATGGCAACACCAACCCCTAACGCCACGCCTCTCGCTAATTCATCATGGCTCCGATCCTTCATGGATCGATGTAAACTTGAAAAGAATGGGTCAAATTTCTCCGATTGGGATGCCCAACTCAAATTAGCCGCCCAAGGTGACGACAAGCTTCGTTACCTAACCGAGGCCTCTCCACCCGAACCTAATACTAGGTCGACCGCCGCTACTAGGGAAGCATATGAGGCTTACCATAAGGAGTCCGCCGCAATGAAAAACGTGTTGATATTTGCGATGGAGGCGGATCTCCAAAGGAGAGCCTTTAAAATGGGCACCGCTAATGAGATTTACTCCAAGCTTGTGACAATGTTTTCACAAACTCCGCGGATCGTCCAATATGAGGCGGCCGCGGCATTCTTTGATCTCGACTTCAAAGAGGGTCAAAAGGTTAGCCCTCATGTGCTCAAACTTATGGAGCTAGTCGAGACCTTGAAGATTCAAAAGGTTGAAATCCCCAAAGAACTCATTGTAGATAGGATTCTACACTCCTTATCCAAAGTCAAAGGGTATGTTCAATTCCGGGTGAATTTTAACATGCAAGACAAGGATGTGTCTCTTGAAGAATTGCACAATTTACTTGTGCAAGCCGAGAGGGACATGGGGTTAAATGTGAACCCACCAAAGGATGTGCTTAACATAAGCACTAAGAGCAAGGGGAAGTTCAAGAAGAATGGGAGGAAGGGTAAGAAACAAGCTCCCATTTTCACCAAAGCTAAGGCTAATGATGCTAGCACTTCAAAAATCAAGAAGGGTCCTCTTGATAAATGCCATTATTGTAATGGTATTGGACATTGGAAAAGAAATTGTTCCAAATACCTTGGTGATATTAAAGCTGGAAAGATTACTCCAGTAGGTATATGACTATCCTTTCTTTTTATGTTTCTATTTCAACTATGGTATTGTGATACAAAGTTGTGATAATGTATCTCCCTTTTTATTGTAAATAGGGCCTCCACCAAGCAAAGACAAGGGAAAAGAAAAGCAAGCTTGAGAAACCATCAAGAAGCTAGGAATAGCTTTCATGGAGCTTTGCTTTTTTATTGTCTTATTTTAATCATGTTTTGGATTTTAGAACCTTTAAGTTTCCGTGTTCGACATGGAAAGGTATTTTGGATAATTGGTTGTATTTTGGATAATGGTGGCTTGGTTTGCAACCCAAGTCACCCGTTTTATCATTTTATCCTTTGTTCTAAAATTCGTATTTAAATGCTTGCTCTTAGAAACATATGATTATTCACTTAAAGTGATCTAATAGACAAATATAATGACGGGATTCATTATATGTCCACATGCTTAAGGCTTGTGTATGATCATTTACAAAGTGATTTTGAGTCTATGAACTCTTTTAAAGGAATGTCAATCACCAAGTACACTTACGAAATCTAAAACTATTAGTCAACCTATGAGATAGTTCTCCTTATACTTCAAATTCATTATTTGTGTCTCATATGCTATCTTTGAATCTATAGTATATTTATTCTAAAGATAGAGTGGGAGAAAAATGAGAACACAACACACGAGGCAAGATAAATTTGTGTACTTGTGTAAATGAGATATACGCAAGGTAGAATGATTTGAATGAAGGTATATCTATTTATATAGTATATCCAATAGATGAGATCTATGGTCTCAAGTAAGTTCTATATGACTAAAGAGACCAAGTGAAGTAATCATAAGAGTATGTTCTCAAGATAACTACACGAGGAGACCAAAAGAAAGTTTTGGAACAAGAATGACTAATGTAAAGTCTTAATTGACTAGTTTATGATAAAATTTTGACCAATAGTTTCAAACTTTACTTAAGAGCCTAAATGAATCAAAGTAACATACTAGTAATTAACAAGTTGCAAGGATTGATATACCGATATCTTCAATAGCTAAGTTTTTAACCTCGCAAAAATCATTACTTAACCACATTATGAAAATGAATTGGTTAAACCTCCTTCTGAAAGAGATATTTTGAAGGACGTGTATTAGATATTATTTATATTTAAACAATGACATTGCTACGTATCATTATGACATGAACGAATTAGAGATTAAAATCTCTTTCCATAAGGTTAAGATGAGACCTCTTCAAAATAAGAATTTTGAAAGGATATGATGGGAACATATATGGCTTCATCTTAATTACTTTGCAAAGCAACATACATTCCAATTTTGAAATGTTTTCGATTGAGTAATCAATTTCGAAACATGTGAAATTAAGTGGGAGTTTAGAAATTATCATGTGAAGACATGGAATTTAGTGGGAGCTATCATCCTTTGAATATTTACAACTTATTACTCATTAGGAATGACGAGCTAATATCTTCTTTCACAAAGAAGTATTTGAGTTTTCAATTCTGGATGAATATGGACTATGATGAATCCAATTACATCAAGAAATATTGAATTAGTATTAAAAAATACACATCGTATCAACATACACATCGGTTATTCATGTAAATGAAAATGGAATTGCCATTAGTAGTCATGGTCGTTCATTGAACCTAAGAACGGTTGATCTCATGATCATTAGTAACTAATGTTTCCGCCATTAGAATAATCATGCACATGTCCAATGGTGAATCATATGCATAAGAGCATGATGATTCATTGGTAAGCCATAATAGAAACGTCATGAATTCTCGAGTAGAATCCGATGAGCGATTTCGGTGTTTGATAGAATGCTCTGTTATGTGACAAGAGGTTGCACATATTAATGAAAATCCGAGCACATGTAAGGATTTATGAGAATCCTAAGCCTTTCAAGCTAAAAGGAGAAATAAGAAGTTTGGAAAGATACTTAGTTGAATAAGAAGTTGCTCAAAACTAATCTTTCCTAATATGCTAGGACTTGTGAGAAGTGCTAGACTAATCATCTTGACAAATTATTGCAAGACTCTACAAAACATATACCTAGTGCATTGTGTGTGGATGGAGCACTTGATCAGTACAAGTTATATCATTCACCACAAATTCGTTCGTTATGTGATAATCGATAAAGAAGTTCTTTCAAGATAAAGAACCGAAACCAAGGTCGGGAACCTTGATGTGTACTTGGTAAGGTTCATTCTATGAGTGATAACATGAATATAAAGGATAATACGATTAAGAAGTTTGAACACATGGACACATAACATGTTAAACTTCTATTGCAATCAACAAGTGTTTACACACTTACGATATGCATCACAAGGTTGTAATATGTATTGACTACCCGAGTGTGATGTCGACATTTGTCGTTTGAGTTATTATTAACTCACCTAATACTTTGTTACATCCAACGGGTTGTAGAGACAATTGAACCCCGTTTAAG
Organism: Silene latifolia; assembly: GCF_048544455.1. NCBI lineage: Eukaryota > Viridiplantae > Streptophyta > Magnoliopsida > Caryophyllales > Caryophyllaceae > Silene > Silene latifolia. Next base: position 85,753,656 of record NC_133533.1, read on the forward strand.
TGAACACGGATTAGCATTGTATTTGCCCATAGTTACTTACATGAGGTGACGTCTCGAAGTGACTAGAGTGTGATGCGATTGATGGCAAGTTCAAGTGCCATAAAGTCATATGAGAATGACTAGTCGATCACATAGGCGGACTGTTAGGAACATTTTGTCGGGCCTTATGACCGCTTATAGAGTTCTGGCAAATTTATATAGCTTGGTCGTGGCGAGAGCTACTATAGTATTCAAATGAGTCGATTCTTTTGACTAAAGACTATTCGCCTAAGATGGCACAGTTTCAGATTAACTTTGATTTATGTTACTACGACCTTCGTAAATGGGTCAAATGGGCATATTTTGGGTTATGATGGTTGTGGCTAGTTGAAGGGAATGAGTGCAATAGGAATTGTCCACCCCTAGTCAGGGTTATAACAATATCTCAGGGTCACTCGAGGAGTAATGAACTGGAAATGCGTGGCCACGCTCGGAATGTATCCATGGTGGATAAATCCGGTCAATCAGTTATTCTCCAGATCGAGGAAACCACTCTCGATATGATCACTTGCAAGTACAACCTGAAAGACACCTTGCATTGAGTGAGAGATAGTAATAGGACAAGAGAATTGGTGACGCACACTTGTCGAGGACAAGTGGGAGATTATTGGAATAATATGTGTCCTCCGACAATGATGTGATCACAACTGTTGATCATGATGATCACATGTTTAAGTCTCATTAAAAAGAATACAATTGGGAAGTAATATTTTACTGTCAACTGGTCCACACATATCGGTAATGATTGGCTGACTAGAGTTTGACATTACTGTCGTGAGACGGTGGTGATCAGTTGATCCCCTAGGTCATACCTAAAGGGCAACACTCTTAATTGATCATTTAATTGATCGTATGAAGATACGGGTCAATTAAAATATTTAAAATTGACGGACGATTTTGGAAGTAATATTTACGTGTCTCATTGAAATTTGATTAAATGAGATACGGTCTGAGTAATTGAATTGTTTCATTACTCAGATGAAATTATTATTTAAAGAAACAATTGAAATTGAATGAATTATTATAAATACAAATTATTGTGATTTATAATTGGTAAAATATTTTGGTACAAGTAATTATGAATTACTAAGTCGATTTTTATATATGACGTATTTTTATTAGTACGTTGATTTTTAATATGTTAAAAATGCATAACAAATTTATGTAACATATGACATGTGACATAAGACAAATTGACATTTTGACAAAGATAATATGGAGTCCATATTATCTAAAGTGTACTGAAATTAAGGGTGGATTTAGGATAATATTGTGTTTATTATTTGAGTGGTAAGCATAATGATTACCCTAATTGTCTAGCCATGCACACCTAGTTGTCATTGTGAAGACCAACTCTTGCATGCATTGGCTCCCTCTAATCTCCCTTCCACCCGGTTTTTTGAGAGGAAAAACCACTTTGGTTTTTCCTCTTATTTTACCTAATATACACAATATATAGTGGTTGTAGAATTTATTCATTCATTCATAAAAATATTTTAGAGAGATAAAACATTTCTCCTTCCTTCCTCACCTTCTCCTAACCGGTTTTAGGAGATAAAAACCAAATATTTTTGGGTCAATTTTTTTTACAAAATTAATATTGTTCTAGTATACATAATATTAATTTTATTAAGAGTGTGCCTTGGGTATTATACTTTGGGAGAGATCCTATACTTGGATCTTAGTTCTTCCATTAAGGAAAGCACAAGAACAAGAGAGAAGGAGATCTCACTTGTGCCCAAATAAACCAATATTCCAATGTAAGATAAAGATTTCTTCTTTATATTTGATTATAGTTTGCATGCATAAGATCACCATTTAATTTTATGACAAATTAACTTAAAACATATATGAATATGTTGAGTATATAAATCTACTTTTCTTTCACAGATAAGCCACTTCTTTCCTCAGGGTGAAACAGTCATCCGTCGTGTGTCCAATGTCCATGTGGAATTCGCACCATTTAGAATTTTCCCTTCTAGGGTTGGGATTCTCCGACTTCCTGGGCCATCTGACTTGATATTCACGAGCCAGGTTAACTTCTGATTGATCTGGCCTGGAATATGGAGTAGGCCTATAGTTGTTTTCTTTGTTGCTCTTCCTATTGCTCCTTTCATAATCCTTTGGTCCACTGGGTGATCCAAGTTTGTAGCTTTTGTCTTCTTCTAGCCTGATAAAAGCAGGAGTCTTGGCCTGGACATCCTCGAAGGTGTGGCAGGGATACTTAGTGAGCGCACTGTATAAGTCACTGTGTGGTAGCAACCCCTACCTGAATGCCTCCACTACTGTTCCAACGTCACACCTGGGAATGGATACTTTCTCTTTGTTGAATCTTGAAAGGAATGTCCTGAGGGTTTCATCAGGCTTCTGTGTGATTCGGTAAAGGTCACTGGATCGTTTCTCCAACTCTCTGCTGCTTGCAAACTGCTGGTTGAAGCTGGTGATCAGGTTGGCGAAGGAATGGATGCTCCCAGTTAGCAGGTTGATGTACCATTGTAGAGAAGGGCCGGTCAGGGTCGTTCCAAATCCCTTACACATGCAAACTTGTCTAAATTCGCTGGGAAGAGATGCAGCCAGCATTTTTTGTTTATAGAGAGCCACATGATTTTGTGGATCTGTGGTTCCATCATAGATTTTCATGGATGGGACCACAAACTTCTTTGATAAATCTACTTTTTCTATTTCGTCTATGAAAGGCGAATCAGCATAACTGTCAGGGGCAGCTTCTTCCAAGCTGGCAGGTACTCCGGGTATCTTGTCAAATTTTTCATTGAGCTTCTTGATCTCTTGAATCACTGCCATCATGATGGCTGTTGCAGATTCATCAGGTTTCTCATTGTCGTTTTTGGGCTCGTCATCACCATCAACATTGATAAATTTAGAACCACTTGGGCTACCAAAACTGGAGAAATCAATGTTTTTGATGATTGATGCAAATGGAGTTCCTGGCTCGAATCTAGAGCCTGCTCCTTGGGTTTTTTCAAATTTTTGTTTCAGAGCTGACTCAGATTCTCTTAATTGCAGGATTTCTGCTTTAGTTTGGGCCACTTTTTCTTTCAAGCTTTCCAACTCAGCAAACTTTTGGAGGGCTGCGTTCAATTGTTCTTCAATGGTAGGCTGGGCCATTTTTGTAGGATTTCTGAATTTTTGTAAGATGGGAAAAAAGGATTTAAAGAGCTAGATGCCCCACGGTGGGCGCCAATTGTTTTGTGTGGATTTTGCGCAAGGCGAAATCAGGTCAGGGTAGATTTCAGTAGTGTTAACTAGCTCTAAATGGTCTATTAGTCAGGTCGTCAGGGGGAAATATAAACTGTAAATGTAATAAAAAGAATAACAACAATAAGGCAAAGAATTTTGTACGTGGAAAACCCTTAAATGGGAAAAAACCACGGGCACCAAGCCAGAAGAGGATTTTACTATTGTATTGTATTTGGCACAAGCTAACGTAATTATCCAAGAATTATATGAGAATTTTGTATGCTATCTTCTCTTGTGGTTCTTGTTGTTGTTTCCTCAAATGATTTCCAATGGTTCCTTATATAAGCTCTTGTTGAACGGCTGCTTTGATCTCGTCATCAATGTGGAATATTCTCCTTAAAAACTCACAATAATTCCAAATATTACCCCCTTAATTACCGTATTAATTGCTAGATCTTCCTGTTTAATGTTGTGTGTATATTCCTTTCATAATATTAGTTCTCGGTCTGATATCGTCCTGATATTTTGACCGTTGTCCTCTCCATGGCCTGGCGCCTATCTTCATGTGTCCTGATAGCCTGACACCTTGACAGCCTGACAATCAGGTTAGGGCGAGACATTGATCAGGGACGTCTACGGATTTCCAGGCCTAACAAATACTAACAAAGCCATGTAACTAATACTGAGTAGGGAAACCCTACCTAAAATACAACACCACGGACGGTCTTATCAGCTAATCAGAATCATTCCTCTACGAAACCTCCTCCTATAACATACATACATACAATTACCACCACATACATACAAATCACCCAAAACCCCCAAAATCACCCAATTAGGGTTTTAAAGAAACTCAATTAAACCGAACATAAATGGTACAAGGAACTTACCCTCGACACGAAGATCGCAACGATATAATGAACAAGATGATCCGACACTCCTAGCCTTGGGGATTGGCTAATGATGCGACGAAAGCAACTGACGTAACTCCTTTTCTTCTCAATTTGGTTTTTAGAATGTTAAAATAGATTAAGAAAAGTGACGATAATCTTTATACATTAATCTCGCATCATTAACAAAAACCCGTCAAAACTCAGCCCGTAAACTCACTTACTCGATCGAGTAAGTGACTTACTCGATCGAGTGACCCTTACTCGATCGAGCCCCCAACTTACTCGATCGAGTACCCAACAGGCAGACTATTGTTTTGTGTAAAAAGCTACTTACTCGACAGAGTAAGCCCAACTCGATTGAGTACCCATAGACATAGAAAACTGTAGTATTACAAGGAGACTAGAGGTTTAGACTTGAGACATCTCAGGTATCTAGATAAGATCTCCATACTTAAGACAAAAATGTAAGGGGAAAGTGGATCACCATGTCTGATCCCACTTTTGCCCTTGAAAAAACCATGGATTGAGCCATTGAGCTTAATAGAAAACTAGGAGCTAATAAGGCAACTCATAATCCAGCTGATGAATGGCTTAGGAAAGTTCAGGACAATCAGCATATTCTCAATAAAAGACCATTGAAGGGAATCAAAAGCTTTCCTAATATCCACTTTGATCAAGCATCTAGAAGTTAAATACTTTCGCCCATACCCCTTAACCAATGATTGGGAAAGCATAATATTTTCATGAATACTCCCCTCTTTCACAAAAGCTGCTTGCTCAGGTCCAACTAACTTTGGGAGCACTGTGCTAAGCCTAGTAGAAATAATTTTGCTGACAGTCTTGTAGAAAGTAGTGTAGCAAGAGATTGGTCTAAAGTCCATAACAGTGGAGCTTACCTTCCTCTTGGGGATAAGAGCAATCAAGGTGGAGTTTGCCTGCTTGCTCATCCTTCCAGTACAGAAGAAGGAATGCACAACTTTACAAAAAGTGTCCAGGGGCAGGCTATGACCAAGTACGAGTTGAGCGCGCGAACTGGGCCTCCAAAAATTTGGGCCTCGTGTTCGTATAAAGTATGAAAACATTAGTGATATATACATAATAATCTCCATGTTTATTAACAAAAGTGTGATAGCACATTGGTGAATACATGTTTCAATTGCCCAAGCCACCCGAGTTCGAGCATTGCCATAACCATTTTTATTTATTTTCTTAAATTTTAAGGGCCTCCGTTTTCATTTTGCACGGTGCTTTCAAATTATTCGAAGACGCCCCTGAAAGTGTCCCCAATAAGGTGCCAACTATGTTTAAAGAAGGCAGAGGAAAAACCAACAGGCCCTGGACCTCACAGTGTATAAACTGAGAGTGAACTTGAAGAAGAGTAACAACAAAAGTAGAAACATTCCAAAGCAACAAAATTCTACCATTAGAGTGACTATGAAGATTGCAAAAAGAGCCCAAAGAACTAAAGTAAGAGTTGATAACTGTTTTGTCCATATTTTGCGCAGGGCTGGAAATATGACCTGGGTAGGATAGTATGGGGGTTCACTAGTATTATCCTATTTCGATTCATCGTAATAGTACCTAGGCAGGATTGATCATAATAAAAGTAGTGCAAATAAGGTAAATAATATGACAAAGGAATTTGTACGTGGAAAACCCTTTAATGGGAAAAAACCACGGGCACCAAGCCAGGAGAGGATTTCACTATGATTTAAAAGAATAATAATATCATGAGCACAAAGTATAATATTTTCTCTAAGTATTATGATAGTCTTGCTTGCAATGTGATAAGTTCTGTTGCGTATGTTAGAGTATGCGTTCTCTTGCCAAATGATCTTCAAATGCTCCTTATATTGCCAAGCTGAATGGCTGCCAAATCTTTGTACTTAATGCTGAATATTCCTCCTTAATTGTTGTCTTGAATGTTGTCTTTATTGCGCATTAATACTCCTTCTTTATGACCAAATCTTCCTCTTTAATGACCATATTTATGTTATAGAAATCTTATATATAATTATCCATGACTTGGTCAAATGTTGACCTTACACTTGACCGTTGTCCTCTCCGGCCTGGTGCTTGTCTTCTTGTACCCTGATGGCCTGACGTCCTGACACCCTGGTGGCTTGATCCTGAAGATGATGCGGGAGTCCAGGCTCATCAATTGGTGCCAAACTTAGACTACCCTGACGAACCTGCCCTGATCGTCAGGCTAGGGTAGAATTCTATCATGTCAGTAGTGTGAAATTCCAGGCCCAACAATTGCCCCTTATCTCCTTATTATCGCTGGGTCAGGCCAGTAATGAGGAGATAACCTTTTCTTTTCATCTTTGGATAACTTCTCTAGAACGATTCAGCGTGCTTTATTATTAAGAAAACGACCAGTTGTAGTAAATCCCAATCTTTACCGTCTATAAATAACTTCTTCACTTCATGCTTTATTATCCACCAAAACTTGATCAATTCCTCTAAATTTCTCTCAATCATCCATCTTTATCTTCAACCTTCGTCTATTTTCCCAGAAATTCTAACGGTGGCTGTAAAAAGAAAATCAATCGAGGTTGATGTTGCTCCTGGCACACCTTTCGTCCCAAACCCTGAAAATAAGCCTGAATCTTCTGGAAATCAACCCATCACTTTTGGAAATGCATCCTCTACTCTAGCTGTTGACAAGGTCACCATCTTCGCTGATCCTAAATTATGGATTCCTGAAAATTCTCCCATCTGGGTGGACTGGCTATATGTATCAGGGCCAACTTGGTTGGGCCTGACCTGATGTATCTTAATTTCGATGCATGCGCTGGTGGTAAGTACCCTTCAACTTTTGCTTATCCTGCACATATTCTATTAGTTCAGAGGAAAGCAGGAAATATTTAACAGGATATACCTTCTTTGGAGTTGACGATTAGTTGTCCAATAGTTATTATCCCACTGAAAAGGTAACTAATTTCCTGGTAATTCCTTTTATTGAGAAGCCCTGGCTATTCTGCTGCGGGCTGAAATGCTTTCTTCATTGTTCGAAGGCTGAAGGTTCTTTCCAGGTTCCTATGGATGTTAAGATTCCTTGGGCTTCAACTTCTGGCAATAAGGCAGGGTAGAGGTGGTCTTGGGACTGAGGCTGATAAGCTGATTATCCTGACCGATGCCCCAGTCATTCCTGCTCTCTATATTCAACATGTTACCCTGAACGTCTGATTCAGTTATATAGCCTGCGTACAGTTGACCTGGCTTGTCTTTGCCCCACTATATGAATAAGTAATGTTTTCTTCTTGATAAAGTGTATTCACGGAGTGTATGTGAGTTAATGTTCATTTGCTGCGACAAGGCAGGGTAAGACAAGGATTATATTGGAAAAGTATCCTGAGCCGATGAAGGCTAGTATGTTTCGTGAAAAAGAGGAATTATGGTGCTCGGTCAAGCGAGGAATAATTTATAACCGGTGTTAGTATCTATCCCTTACAAGAGGGATGTCATTCACAGAAATGTCAAACAATGGTATTTTGTCCAACCAAGGAGAATGTCCTTGGTAGAATCATTAATCATTTTGTACGTTTGCCCAGGGGGAATGTCCATGTAAAGACAATTTCATATTTTGTTGGTCCTAGTCAGGGAGGTTATCCCTGATAGGATGGATATACATTTTGCTACCATTGCCCTAGAGGGTAAGGGTTTTATTAATGATATAAAGTACGCCTTTCAGGCTTGCTTTGTTCAATCCTGTCATTCTTTTCAAACCTGTTAACCTGTTTTCTTCAAACCTGTTAACCTGTTAATTTTCTGAATCTGTCTTGCGGTTGAAGCCATCGTATGTAATTCAACCATGTATGGTTTTTGCCATAGTGGTTGAAGGGGTGGGAAAACCGGCCTGATAGGAGGGCTTATGTCCCCTGCCTGACTAGAGGGCTTGGTACTCGGCCTGATAGGAGGGCTTTTTAGATATTGGTCGGGAGAGAACACCCTTGCACCGTCTTGCTGCGTTCAGCCGGTTGTAAATATGTGCAGTAAACGTAGTCAGGTCAGGCAATTATTTCATGCCTGATTGGTCCTGACATTTACTGTATCCGGTGATGGTTACCAACTCGTTAGGCACAATTAAGTGCATTTTTTTAAAAAAGTACGTAAACGTACAGTAGAGTAGCCCTCAATCCTGAATATTTATGCATATAAAATTTATCATGTATAATTGTTCAGGATTAAAAAATAAGAGAAATTGGGTTAGTTGCATATATATAGACATGGTTTGCACATAGGACATGTGAAGCACGTAATTTTTCAGATAGCACGTCAGGTTGAAACACTGATAGGAAAGATATAGTTTTTACCTGATTCGGGGCTGATATAGATTCTTATACATGAAATAATTTCAAATGTGTTACATTCCAAGATCTTGGGATCATTTCTCCTTCTAATGTTTGGAGCATGTAAGATTCTTCAATCTGTTGGGGTCAGGCTGATATTTGCTTCAAAGATATTAAAACCATATCTACATGGATTTTAGCAGGGATTACTTCTTCACAACACTAAACCAATGAATAAGAAGTTTGTCCAGGCTGACAATTTTTTTGTTTTCTTTTTTACGACCACCTTTTCATTTATTTTCAGCTTGACCAGTTGCTTTAGGGTAGCCAAGCCCCACTTCACAAATGGCTAGGATGTAGAGAACGAATGTAATAACTTAGACGGTTGATGAATAGTCGGAGCATGCTTATGACAGGCTTCACATTTCGTGTTGTAGTCTAGGCAGTAAGCCATCAGGTTGGCCAATAGTTGCCAGTCCTCAGAACTTTGCTTTGCTTCATGTGGTACGAGACATTTCACGTACGATTTAGCCTGAAATCTTCCAAACAAACTATCATTGATGATAAAATAGGTAGAAGCTCTAATTCTAAATGCTCTAGCCATATGCCTGGCCTGAGGTAGTATATCTCGCAGGAACCAATCATGATAAGGCTTAATCTATGAATCATTGTCAATGTTGACAGGGTTCACCTATTCAGGCTTGCTGATGGCAGGTTCAAGTAAATGCACAATAGGTACTTTATCATAGCAAGGGTGAAATTTGAACCAAGGCTGGCCAAAGATCAGCCTGGGTATTTAGGTCTCTTGGTATTTGCTCAATATCAAATTAAATGAATTTATTGCAAAGTATTTTAGCATATTCCAAATATAAAATCATTTTTTCATTCTTTGCTGTATAAATTCGTTTTATTTGATTTGCAATTAATAGTGAATCAGTTTTTACCTTTAGGTTTTGAACACCGAGGTCTAGACATACCTTGAGTCCTGCTATGAGAGCTTCATACTCAGCCTCATATTGCTAGTTTTGAATTCACAGCTTACAGCCCGAGCTATCATGTCTCCCTGTGGCGATTTAAGGACTAATCCTAACCTTGTCCCCCTGGCATTGGATGCCCCATCTATGAACAAGGTCCATTCTTGGTCTGGGGTCTTATCTTCTAATTGGTTAACTTCTTTGGCCAGGTCTAATTTTAGGTTAGGGCTGAAATCAGCCACAAAGTCTGCTAAGGCCTGTGATTTGATCGTTGTCCTAGGTTCAAAGGTGATATCATACGTACTAAGCTGGACTGACCACTTGGCCACCCTGCCTGACAGTTCAGGCTTTCGCAGGATAACTTTTATGGGTAGGTTAGTCTTAACTAATATAGGGTGAGACTCAAAATAAGGGTGCAACTTGGTTTACGATACAATTAAAGCTAAAACATATTTTTTAAGTAAATCATACCTCATTTCAGCATCTAGTAGACTTTTACTTACATCGTAGACATGATGTTGCTGACCTTCATGTACTTTAACTAGGCACTGACAATATTATAAATGAGAGAGGGAGATAAACCGGCAGGGGGTTTTCCTTTGCCTGGCTTGGACAGTAAAAATGGAGACGATGATAAATATAGCTTCTAATCCTTGAATAATGTTGCCTTGTATTCACGAGTTTTTTGACTTCCTCGTAGATGTTTATATTTCTTTCAGGGGCGAATTGCGCTGTTTCTGCCGCACAGACTTCAAAGATGTGTCAATATTGAGCCTATAGGTGATAACATTAGCATATACTTCAATTGTATAAAAATGAGATCAAGCAAAGCTATATATATTTACGTATTTTTTTTAGAAACTTACTAATTTAGGCCTGACAGAATCAGGGGAGTGAGATCTTATTAGGACATGCATGTCAGGGTACTCATACCTGATCTATTTCTATGTCGGATGATGCTACACGTGTGCCCCTAATGGCAATCGTAATTGCTAGGTGAGAAACTTACGACTCGAGAAGGCTTTAAGGTTTCAAAATAACAATCCAGGGTGATTTTTGTTCGTGTCGAATCCCACTGTCGATTTTGGATGCCGCTGACTATTTTTGGTTGATGGAATTCCAGTATTGCTTTAATCCGCTTATGACTGACTGTTATGTCTCCTTTGATCAGCATATAACTCATAAACTTACCACATGTCACATAAAGTTGCACTTGGCAGGACTGAAATATCTTACAAGGATATCAGAAGTAGCTTATAAATGATACACATGAATTATAAATCACAACCATGTTAACTAGCAGGCCAGGATAGATTATGTCTCTAAACGTTCATGTTGTGTAATGTGTGTAACATGTTAATATTAAAAATTCTATTGATCAAAGGTTCTAATCTCATGCTAGACATGCATTATATATAATAAGGAAAAGTTAATGAGTAATCATGTAAGGATTCATAACAGTAGTATGATAATAGATCTATGCATATCAGGACAGGCTAGTCATGACAGGTTAATTCATCCTTCAAAAAGTCAACCATGTCAGGCTTGGTCGATTTATTTTTCCTTGATCGGCCAGGTCAGATTAGGCTTGACTGACCCTGGTATATCAGGACTGCCCAAAAACTATCATATGTAATATGGTCATTACTAAAAATATTTGATTCATATCTACCTTGGAATATGTACTTATGATGACATATTTATTTAAAAGTTATGTAAATGATACGACTTGCCTGTGCAGGAATATTACTTAATACCTTTGATGATTTATTTTTTTGTTATTGCGTTTCATACCATCGATCAGCATTCCATGTCCTGATTGGATCTTTACAGGCAGTCAGGCTTAATTAAGCGAGAAACTTCATTTTTGAGAGCACTTTCTTCATTGACGTAGTTTACTTTTTTCCTTCCTCAAGCTCGTTCCACTAAGGGTGTACCACATTGAGTGATATAAATTCCTGTGTGTCTAATCTTAGGCTTGGTACAGCCGTTCAGGATAGAACTGAATGGCCAGGCTTGTAATGACATTGAGGCCTGCCCTGATACTGTCCAGAACTGACTTTGAAGCCTATCACGATCAAGACTGGATTGCCCTGCCAAGCTTGAATTTTCGAAGTTCAAGGTTTCATTTCCTAAAAACATCAAATTATTAGAATTAAGAAAATTCACCATAGAATAAAAGCCAAAAGTACCGAAATTTTAAGATATATTGTTAACATTTTGCAAAACTTGTATTAGATCTAGGAAAACTTATCTTTAAAAATTTTTTTTGTGACAAATATGTCCTTGAAATCCACATTCTCTTAGTCAACGCTGAAAGTTGTTATACTTATGATCGTTGGAAGGAATTTTGACTTGATTTGGTAATTTTTCTTTTAGATCTAGCAATTCTTCATTGGAAATGGGAGTTCTGTAAACTCTTGCATCAATCTTTCGCAAGGTTCTCAAACTTGTGAGAAGAGAAAATCTTGTGAACACTCTTGTAGGATTAATAAACTAGTTTCCCCACAGACGGGGCCAATTGTTTTGTCCATATTTTGCGCAGGGCTGGAAATATAACCAGGGTAGGATAGTATGGGGGTTAGCTAGTATTATCCTATTTCGATTCATCGTAATAGTACCCAGGCAGGATTGATCATAATAAAAGTAGTGCAAATAAGGTAAATAATATGACAAAGGAATTTGTACGTGGAAAACCCTTTAATGGGAAAAAACCACGGGCACCAAGCTAGGAGAGGATTTCACTATGATTTAAGAGGATAATAATATCATGAGCACAAAGTATAATATTTTCTCTAAGTATTATGATAGTCTTTCTTGCAATGTGATAAGTTGTGTTGCGTATGTTAGAGTATGCCTTCTCTTGCCAAATGATCTTCAAATGCTCCTTATATAGCCAAGCTGAATGGCTGCCAAATCTTTGTACTTAATGCTGAATATTCCTCCTTAATTGCTGTCTTTATTGCGTATTAATGCCTATTAATGCTCCTTCTTTATGACCAAATCTTCCTCTTTAATGACCATATTTATGTTATAGAAATCTTATATATAATTATCCATGACTTGGTCAAATGTTGACCTTACACTTGACCGTTGTCCTCTCCGGCCTGGTGCCTGTCTTCTTGTACCCTGATGGCCTGACGTCCTGACACCCTGGTGGCTTGATCGTGAAGATGATGCGGGAGTCCAGGCTCATCCACTGGTGCCAAACTTAGTCTACCCTGACGGACCTGCCCTGATCGTCAGGCCAGGGTAGAATTCTATCCTGTCAGTAGTGTGAAATTCCAGGCCCAACAATGACCCTACCATAATTTTTCTTCTTTATTTTGGTTTCAAGGACACCCAAAATATCCAGCTTATTAAACCACAAGAAGTCTTTTATTTCCTGCAACTTGAGAGGGTCATTGCACCCTCTAATATTCCAAGAAGAGACTCTCATTGACCACCAGTATCAAAAGGATGTTCTTCCCCTATTTGCTCAACCAACATTGTGTGGGAGGGCAATATGTCAGTAACTACATGATTTATAGTCGAGGTAAGAGCCACCAGAAAGGCTCTCCATCAAACAGTGATTATCAATACTATGCTCCTGCATAACAGAACCAGTGAAAGTATCCAAGGGAGCTGACTCAGATAGATCCCCTCTCTTCATGGCTATTTGAGGGTGATCTACTACGTCCATCTTATTGCATTCTGAGTGCATTTCAGAAGTCAAAGAAGAGGATTCAGAATCAGAGGTCTAGTGAGAAGAGCCTAGCATCAGGCATTCTGAGCTCTGCACCAGACACTGTGAATTAGAATGTCGTTACAATGAATCTGAGGTACCACCTAGCAAGCAAGGAAAAGGGGATACAGGATCCTCAACAGAGATGTGCTCCTGAACTGATAGAACAAGGTCAGATTCAGAAGGGAGCATAGGGAGGAGCTCACTCTCCTCTATAAGAGCAAGAGAAGCAAAAGAATTGGCCATAGGAATATCCATAGTAGACTGAGATGAACACCTCTCTTCAAGGCTATTTGAGGGTTATTTATGCTATCTTTCTAGGTGCATACTGAGTGCATTTCAGCATCCAGAGAAGAAGTGCCAGACCCAGGAACCAGATGTTCAGCTTGTATCTGATTATTTAGAGCAGGCACCTACTTCTTAGATCCTGGGGTACCACCTAGAAAACCAGAAGTGGGGGGCTTAGCAATAGATTTCTTCCTGTGCAACTTGCAGGAACTTGATTTATGCCCCATCTTGCCATAATCAGAGCAATAGAAGGGAAGCCATTCATATTCTATCCTCTAAGTTGAAGGACCAAAGGGTGTATTTAGAGAGATTTCCACAGGCAAAGAGGAAGAAATATCTACCTCAATCAAGACCCTGGCAAAGGAGAGCTTTGCTTTACAAGTGGTAGGAACATCAGCAAACATGACTTTATCTATTTTACTAGCCATCTTGCTTAGCACAGTACTAGACCAAAGATAGGGATCCAGATTATGAAAAAGAACCCAGACAGGAACCAGGGAGACCCTTTCCATTTCAAATGAGAAGGAGGGGGACCATTGCTTCAGAATTAAAGAAGATGAGCCTATTTTCAGGGACCCTTCTAAAGGACAGTATTCATCTCAGTTTCAGAAGAGAATATAAAACTAAACCAGCCTTTATTATAGTATTAAACCACTGTTGAAGCTATAGAGGTCCAGTATTTAGACACAAAGTGTAATACTACGATTTTATGAGTCTCTGGGTACTCTATCGAGTAGGCCTTACTCTGTCGAGTAAGGGTGTGTTGCGTTTTTAAAATAGTTTATGACCTGTTGGGTACTCGATCGAGTATCGTAGACACTTGATCGAGTAAGGGGGCACTTGATCGAGTACCTCAGCTACTCGATCGAGTAGCCGGTTTACGGGGGATGATTTGTCGGGTTTTGTTAATAATGCGATTAAGTATATAATCACTTCCGTCACTTTTCTTTAAACACTTTTAAAACCTAATTACTTTCAAAAGAGAAATCAAAGTACGCTCTTCGCATCAATCGCATTGTTGGCAAATCCCGGAGCTTGGAAGGTCGGATTTTACCTTTCTTTATACTATTGTGATCCTTGCGTCGAGGGTAAGATCTACGTACCGTTTTTATAGTTTTTCGTTAAAGTTGGTTAAACCCTAATATTGGAATTTGGGGGTTTTGTTGTATTTCGTAATTGGTAGTGACTATATGTTTGTATGTTAGGAGGAGGATTCGTAGAGGAAGCTTTTTGATATCAGCAGTGAGATCGTCTAATTATGTTGTGCTTTCCAGGTAGGGTTTCCCTACTCAGTATTAGTCCCATGATGTGTTGATTGGTGTTTATGGTTGTTGAATATTATCATACTCGTACTGTGACGGTCGTTGGCTTTGATTGTTGGTAGTAGCTGTGATACATGTATCTGTCTGTGTTCTTCGGGGTGCGTCCCTGGCTGAGTGGAGTCACTTGCGGGAGTGGCTTCACGCCCATGATTCGCCTTCTGTGGAACCCGCCACAGAAGGGATGTGCACATTAATGGATTTGGGTTTATCGCTTGATGGAGATGAGCGGGGCTTAGGTGGGAACGGCTGCGGTCCCCCACTGGCGGCGAGGAGTGACCTGTTGCGATGAGCACTCTGGCAGGACTACACACTTTAGTGTGTAGTCAGGATTGTGGAGTTGGGTTTGGAGTTCGGAGAATATCTGTGATGATTGAGCTGTTTGTTTACTGTGTTGTTAGTTTATATAAATTGTGTGATTAGTACTGACCCCGTTTAATGTTTTAAAATCGTGGTGATCCATTCGGGATGGTGAGCAGTTATTGAGCAGGTATGAGTCGAGTTACTGGGATAGCTGGGATGTGCCACCGTCTGATGATAGAAGTCTTCCGCTGTAGCTTTAGTAGTTTGATAAACATTTCAGTTAGCTCAGTAGACAGTTGGTTTTGAGGACTTGTATTCGTATTTTGGTTTTGGTTTTGGATTGTAACCTTTCGCTAAAGTATTACTATTTAAATTTTGTTTCGTTACTGTCTATTTGATTATCATTGCCTCGGGTAACCGAGATGGTAGCATCCTTATACCTGAGTGGTCCTGGTAAGGCACTTGGAGTATGGGGGTGTTACAAAATGGTATCAGAGCGACGATCCTGAAACCTGTAACCAATGAATCTAATGAACATAGGGAGTCAATTAAAATGAACCCGGGGTAAAGGTTGTAGGAGCTAATGCAAAGGCTTGGGAGACGTCCTAAAGTCGCAAACTCGCCCTACAATTTTGAACCGGTCACATGGGGGGTATATGTCAAGTCGTATGTGATGTTTGTTAGTTTGTATGCGAATGTGGTGATGTATGCAGTAATTGTTGGATCTTTGGAGTAGAAGGTTGAGTTTGTGCATAAAAGGTTGGTGATATATATAGAACTGTTGTTTGAACAAGAAGCATGTTGGATGTTTACTATGTGGCGTTTGGTAATATGATATATTTTTTTTGTTGATTATATGAAAAGCTTGGTAGAATTGCATGCTTAACTATATTACATGTCGAGTTATAAAGTTGCATAGAATATGTTGGGATATGTGAGATAACATGCGGGTAGTATATACGAGTTAGCATGACTCGATCGAGTAAGGGGGTACTCGATCGAGTAGGTGAGGTACTCGGTCGAGTGGGTCTGACTCGATCGAGTGGGTATTTGACGTTTTTACAACCAGAACCGTGTTTTTGGGCACTCGATCGAGTATATAGGGCACTCGATCGAGTAGGGGGTCACTCGATCGAGTAGTTGGGCTACTCGGTCGAGTATGTTAGAGATCAGAAGGTCTGTTTGGGGTCTGATGTCGAGGCACTCGATCGAGTATAGTGGGCACTCGATCGAGTAGCCTCTACTCGATCGAGTAGGTTTAGACACTCGATCGAGTGTGTTCTGGGCAGTCCTCTTTCGTGTTTTGAGGTTTTAGTGCGTATGTTTATATCTACCCTTTCTTATATAGTTTCAAGATGCCGCCCAAGAGAAACGCTTTGTATGCGAGAGCTGAGACCATGAACATAGATGATATCGTTAAGATGTTGGAGCATCAGGATGCTCTTACAGAGGCCTTAAAGAAAGTGGGAAAGGACAAGGAGGTTGATCACTCTAATATCAGCCTTTATATAGCGAGGTTTAACCCAAAAGAGTACAAGGGGACCGGGGAACCAAACCTTCTTGACAACTGGCATCGTGAGATGGAGAACATACTAGACCTGGTTCACTGTCCTGATGAGATGAGAGTAGAACAAGCTGCGTTCTACCTGAGGGAAGCAGCTGGCGAGTGGTGGGATAAGGTGAAGGTGAGTGCTAGGGAGATGTATGCGAACCAGGGCTTACCTGCTATACCTTGGGAAGAGTTTCGGAGGGGTATGAGGAAAGAGTTTGTGTAGGAACATGTGAGGAGTAAGTCGAGAGAGGAGTTTGATGGGTTTAAGATGACATCTGATATGTCAGTTGCTGAGTACTACAAGCAGTTTAATGAGAAGTCTAGGTATGCTGAGGATATGGGTTTGAGTGAGGAGAACCTGGCTCTGAGATTTGAGAGGGGGTTGACCCCTAAGATCATGGATAAGCTACCTGTGGGAGTCCTTACTGACGTTAAGGAAGCTTATGAGAGGGCTGGGAGAGCTGAGAGGTTGGTGGAGATGGCTCAGGAGAGAGTGGGTGTTGGGAAAAGGAAGGCTGAGAGTGAGGGTGGTGGCCAATCTAGTCATAAGAAAGGCAACCACAATCAAGCTAGAGGGTTTTCTGCTGGGTCTGGGTTCAGTGTTGGGGCTTCCTTTGGGCGTGGCCATGTGAGTAGTAGTGGTAGTTGGGGGATGACTTGCTTTGGCTGTGGCGTTGTAGGCCACAAGAGACATGAGTGCAAAAGTGCCCCGGGAGCTTTTCAGGGATCGGCTCGGGGGAGCTATTCTCAGGGACCTTCACAGAGTTATGCGAGCAATAGACCGTATGGGTCATGGTCTAACCGGGGAAGTCAGAGCTATTAGGGTGGAGGTAACCGCAATGGCGGTCATTCTTATCATAAACCAACTACGAACAACAACAACAACAATCAGGGGTCGGGTGCTAAGCCGGCCACATCAGCCAGTAATGTCCAGGGAGGTGGACAGAAGACTAGTGGAAAACTGTTCATGATGGACAAGAAAGCAGCTGAGGATGATGCACATGTTATCACTGGTACTTTTCTTGTTAACGGTATTCATACCTTTGTTTTGTTTGATTCGGGGTTGTCTCAATCGTTTGTATCTTCGAGTCATGTTAAACGGTTGGGTTTGAGGGTGTATGAGTCTGTCAGTGAGAAAGTTTTTATACCTTCGGGTGAGTCTGTATCATGTGGGAGGTTGTATAGAGATGTACCTATGATAGTTGGGCAAGTTGATCTACCTGTAGACTTGCTAGAGTTTCCTTTTGACGGTTTTGAGATGATAGTCGGGATGGATTGGTTGGGAAAGTATAAAGCTAAGATAGACTGTCATCAAAAGAAAGTGTCTTTGAGAGGTCCTAAGGGTGTTAGTGTGTCTTATCGTGGGTTTGTGGTCAAACCCAAACTTAAGTTAATTGCAGCTGTGACTTTGAAGTCTTATCTAAGGGTTGAGTTGCTTTTTAATTAATATATATATTAGGAAGTTGTGCCATAATCATCATCATATCTCTCAATAATGCTGCTTCAAATCTTACTACTAACCCTTCTCATTCCATATTATCCGTTCATATGTACAGTGATGTCATTAATAATGTATGCATCGGAATTCTAACGGGCCGTAATTATGCATGCATCTAGTAATATTTAATTTAATTTTTTTTTATTTTTTAAGAACAAACAACAACGGTTATTTACAAACAACCCGTTGTCTTTAGTTATAACAACGGTTTTGTATATTAAAACCCGTTGTTATAACTTTCCCCCCAAAATTGAGTCACACTTTCCACAACGGGTTTTAATACTTAAAACCGTTGTTAATATTTTTAACAACGGTTTCCTTAAGAAAACCAACCGTTGTTATAACCTTTTACAACGGACACTTTAACAACGTCCGCTTTTTTATATAACAACGGTTTTTGACCGTTGTTATAGCCTGTATCTGTAGTAGTGAATAAATACAAGTTTGGAATCCATCCTTGGACCCGAGAAGCTTGTCTTGATGTTCCATCTTGATCCATGTAGCGGGAGTGAGCTCCAATCTCCATCTTTAGTCTTCTTTGAAATTACAATAAATAAAATTACATAATTGACCTATTTATTACATTCTAATTTCAAAACCCAAAACTAAAATAAAGGAGATTCGAGATCTCATAATTACATAAAAAAATCATGTTTACTTCATTACGAAAACATGATTTGACTAAGGCCACACTAAGTATTACAAATTACAACCGATTGCAAAAATAAATACGTAAATAAAAATCATTCATTCGATTCATTCAACAAAATTAAAAGCATCAACTAAAATAAATTAAACATACATAACACAATTCCTTAATTATGTTGATTAATTTATCCAAACCACCTATTTAAATTAAATTAAGTGACAATTCCGCAATTAATCACATTAATTTCATTCTTAATCCATATTAAACTTGTAATATGAATTCTATCCGTCAAAATTTTAAACTGCTTTAAAATAACTCGGTATCTTTAAATTGTGAACCGATTCACAATAACTAATTGGCCAAAATAAAAAAAATAAAATCCAATTATTTTTTTTTTTTTTAAATTGGTCACGGCAAAAAAAACAGAATTTTTTTTTTTTATGTTTCAGCTGCACGGCTGAAAATTTAAAAAAAAACTTTTTCCTATTCTAATTTGGTAAATAGGAAAAACAAGAAAAACTTTCCATAATTTTTTTTTCCCTTTCTATTTCGGTAAATAGGCAAATAAAAATATCTATTTTTTTTTCTCTTTTTCTCGGTTTACCCAAAAAAAACAAAACAAAATTTTTTTTTTTTTATTCGGTAAACCCTAAAAAAAACGCCCTTCCCCTTTTTTTTCTCTCTTTTGCGGCACTTATGCCCTAATTCAAAAATATGATGAAAAAGTTTAAGTTGCTATTAGGACATGATTTAGCAAATACATTAACAAACATGATTAATCGTATATGCTAAAACTATATAGCAAAAACGAATTCTTATATCAATGACATGATGATACTATATGTAATTTAACTTAATCTGCATTAAATCAAAATCAACCAAATTCTTCATATGATAATTTTAACCGATTAAAAAAATGATATGATCTACATAAATTGGTTATATATCATCAAACAAAAGAAAAAAAAAACGGCACAATAAAAATTTTCGAATCACAAAAAGAAACCCTAATTTTTTTCGAAAATCAGGTTATGTTTACATACAATTTTTATGAAAATCATCAAGATTAAAATCGTAGCCTAGTGCTCTGATACCACTTGTGGGAAATAATCTGTATACTTCCCTTAAACTAGAAGGATTATAACGAATTTAACAATGATGATCAATGGTCATAAACAAAATACATAAACAAAGTATAAAGGATTCAGAATTAACCTTCGGTCCCAGCAAAATTGGCCTAAGAACAATATCAAAATTGATATTCGCCTATTAGTTGCACCCAAGACGATATGAGATATGCCCCTTGATTATGCTAGAAATCGATCTAAAATTTTCTGTAAAAATTTAGTTGTTTTGTGTTTTTCTAGATGAGAAAGAGGAGGCAAGGTCGAAAAAGAATTAGGTCGAAATAATTCTCTACCTTTCTTTTTATATAGACCGAAATCCGAAATCAATTAGGAAAGAAATAACCTCCTAATTTTCGGCCAAATAGACCAAAAATAAGGAGTGTATTTTCCTTATTTTGGTCTTTCCAAAAATATATAAAGTGTGTTAAATTGTCATCTAGTGAGGATCGAACCCATGACCTCTTGGCTTGTGTACCCTCACTATTACAACTATGACACATTCAACTTGTTGATATTAAATACAACTGATTATATTTAACTACGAATTAACAGATTAATTCGTCCAAACTAACCTTATATATATTTAATTTAAATATAACTTATTATATTTAATTTACGAATTGTGATTAATTGTCTCAACTTAATATTATTTAATTTTCATTAAATAATTATCTCATCAACACATTGACTAACTTTTTAGTTATTTTGGGCATCAATGTAATTATATTTCTATAACCACATTTCTCAAACACGTCCTATAGGTGTGACCTTTAGGGACCAGTTGATCACCGGCATCTGTATGAATAACGTCAAACTTTCTAGCAAGCCAACCGTTATTAGGTAAACGTTAATCAACTGATTAAATATACGAAGTATACCCTTGTGAACCTGGAAGAGATTTACAAATGTTATCACACTAATTTGTGGAGGACACAAGCTCCAACAACTGTGTCGTTCACTGAATTGCTGACAAAGGTACCCTCTTATTTAAAGTTTGTGAAAGAAATTTTAGCGCGTAAGAGGACTATTAATGATAGTGAGACAGTAGCTTTGACTGAGGTGGGGTCAGCCCTATTTCAAAACAAGTTACCCCCTAAGCAATCAGACCCGGGTAGTTTTTCAATTCCGTGTCATATCGGTATGCATTTGATTGATAACGCGCTATGCGATTTAGGCGCTAGCGTGAGTGTCTTACCGTTGTCTCTAGCTAAGAGATTTGGTTTGACAAAGCTGAGTTCCACCAACATGACTGTCCAGATGGCCGACCGTAGTTTATCACGGCCATTAGGTGTAGTAGAAGACGTACTGCTTCGGATCGGGAAGTTCTTTATTCCCGTTGATTTTGTTGTCTTAGACATCCCCGAAGATGCACACACCCCTATCATTTTAGGGAGGCCATTTTTGTCTACTGCCCGTGCAGTTATAGACGTCGGGGGGAAGACTTTGACTTTCCAGGTAGGGGATGAGGAGCTGATTTTTTATCAGTCCAAGTTCCAGAGAGCTCCCATGCAAGCCTAGCCTTGCAATGCTCTCTCTTCTATTGATCCTATTGTTGACACTTCAGAGGCAAATTTTGAGAATTGTGCTGCTAGTGTTAACCCTCCGCTTCAGACTGAGAGCAAAAAGGAGGAAAGTTCGTCTGTTTTCTTTGCTGCAGGTACAGATTAAAGCAATGAAGGAGCTGTCAAAGGACATGGTGTAATCATTATCAATCAAGTTGAGGATGATGACGCTAAAGCTGGTGATAAAGGAGCAAGGACGAGGAATGTTCTCGCTTACGTGGATGTGAACTACTCCCCTCCTACCGTTTCAAGTGATAATTCATGCTCATGGAAGTTGAAGAGGACAGTCAATGTTGCTGAGGTGATGTCCTCCAGTCAGGAGCCCACCAAGGGGCTACTGAAATTTGTTGGGAATTAAGCGGGGAAATGCCCCGTGTAACACTTTGTAATAGATAATTTTTGAATTTCTTTTGAATTTGTTTTTATTGCGTTTTAATTAGGACAATTAGTTTAGACAATTTTTAGCATAGACGTAAGACTATAGACTGTTCTTATGCGTATTTGGTATTTTGGGAAATTTTTACGTGTGTTTTTATGCAGATTTGGGGAAGTTTTACGCATTCCAAGGAAGAAAAGACGAAATTCAAGAGCATACGCGAGAAAAGCCCTCGATCGAGTACTTTTTGTACTCGATCGAGTGAAAAGTTGGTCGACCGAGTGTTTTTTCTAGTCGATCGAGTAAAGCAATAAAAGGGATTGGTCGATCGAGTAAAAGTTTACTCGACCAAGCAGCTGGACCATCAAAGTGCTCGATCGAGTGGATTAAAACCACTCGATCGAGTGAAATGAACAGTATACAGGGAGTATTTTGCCTTAAACTCTTTTGTTTCGTTCTAAACTTCATTTTCCCCTAAATTTTCGTCTATCAAACCCTAATTGCGATTCAAACTCTCCCAAATCCCCTTTATTTCTTGCCTAATCACCAAATTCGTTTCCTATATTTCCTTGTTTGCTTATTAATCTTCAAAAGCCCCTTATTTTCCCCTTCATTTGTGTTGATTATCTCGGTTTTAAAAGGGTTTTAGGGTTTGCGGTTTTAAGCTCGAAAAATCGTTATTGTTGCTTGTTTATTTGAAGATTAATTGCAATTGTAGGATCATTCTCATCAAGTAAGCATTTCTTTTACCTTCTTTGTATCTTGATTTCGATTATTTGGAATTTTATGAGGTAAAAATCGAATTTAGAATTTGAATATCCATTGTAGGTCGATTTTTCGACTTTAATTGAGTTTATTGCCCTTTCTTAGCTTGCTTGATGATCATAATTCCCCTTCCTCGCTGTCTTGCATGCTTAATTCGAATTTCACCTGATTTCTGTGCTTGAGTTCAGGACAGTCGAATTTTGCGACTGTCACTTAGATATTCTTCTTTGTTGTTGATCGATATCGCATCGCTTAGACGTGTTTTCTTTGAACCTTTGCATAGAAGCTGCGATTAGGGTTGTTTAAGTCGAATTTCTCATTGTCGACGGTTTATATCTTTGCATTGCTTTAATTAACCTCAGTTGTTCTCACTTGATGCTGTTGTTAACTGCTACCCCCGTCCGCTATCGTTCTATACATGCTTAAATTCGGAATTTTTGATGTTTGTTGGGAACTCTATGCTGTAAAGTCGACATTTCGACTTGTAGGGGATATATATACTGCCACATGTTGGTTTTACATGCTGTTTTAGCCACGGTTAGCAGCTATTTTCTTATCATACCCCTTACCCTCTGTTGCAGGATGGATTCTAGTTCTTTGCCATCTACTAGTTCGTCCTCCAGCCCTTCCTTGAGTGAGTCAGTGGCCCCTGCTGTTGCCACTACCACCGCCTTAGTCACCACTGCAGCCCTAGTTTTCCTTGTTTCAGCTGCAGGGACGGTTTTTACTCCAGCTAGCTCAGCTGCTAGCACAGTTCAGGCTACCTCTTCCTCTACGGTCACCACCACAACTAGCACTCCTGCTAGTTCCTCTTCAGCGGTGACCACAGTAGCCACTACCTCTGCACCACCCCCTGTCTTTACACCTGTGGCGGACTACTTGTGATCGTGTTGCCTTCGGAGCAGCCCCCGGTTCCTCACACCGTCGCTTCACGAGCTTCGCCTTGAGTTCAGAGGGGGGGTCGAGACGTCTCGAGCTACGCCAGCCTCTGTTACCTCTACTTCCGCTCCTAGCACTTCTACACTACGCCGCTTCGCCTCTACTCTACTGCATCATCGCATTACGGTCCGAGGGGACACCTCCCTCGACTCTCACCCAGATTATCCGCAGGTATTATTCGTCAACGCTTACACCGTACGAAGTTTTATAACCTGCTTAAGTGTGTGCATGTACCTTCCCGTTTTCTAGAGAAAACGGCACTAGAGAGACTCGGCATTTACGAGTCGGTTTGTGAGTTATTACGGGTCACGGGGATGCCTGGCCTCATCACTATGAGAGGTCGTACCTTTTTAGAGCTGAGTCTCAAGTTTCTCAGCTTTTTTACCTTCTCCCCCGGGGCACACGAGACTGCCCCCGAGAGCCTTCCAGTGTCTTTCCGGTTGTTTAACCGGACCTTTCCGATGACACTGAGGGAGTTTGGTAGGTTACATGACCTTTCCTCTACGGGCTTGACTGCTGCCCCGAGGAAGGACTACCGTTAGCTTTGGCGGTGTCTGGCCCAGACCACTTTTCAGGAGCGGAAGCTCCATCAGGTCTACCTACCCCCTGTCCGTGTTTTCCTTAAGCTGATGGGGAGCACTATCTTCGGCCGAAAGGAGCCGAACAACATTACCAACAACGAGCTCTCCATCCTGGGCGGTTACCTGAACGTCGACTGCGAGGGTCCCTTCACCCTCAACATTGCCTACTTGACCGCCCAGTACCTTCTGAGCCAGGGGAAGAAGGAGGCGGGAACCATTGCCTGCGGTGGCATAGCCACCATTCTTGCTCGCCGCCTTTTCCCCGTTTGGCCTCTTGACTTGCAGTACCTCAAGGGAGAGAGGCTACTGAGTCTGGACGCCATGCTTTCTCAGCATTAGCTGACCCCAGACTACCAGACTTGGAAGATTGACGGCTTCTTGTCTGTTGACTTACCCTGTCAGACTCTCCCCCGTCTTGAGCCCTTGCCTACTGTCGCAAAGGGCCACCGTCTGCCACCACTACCTCTACTTCACCTTCCACCCAGAACTACTCCTTATGCACCTGCCGCCAAGAAGCGGCGACTTGAGACTGGAGAGGGGTCCACACCCTCAGGGAGTACCCAGCCTTCCACGGCTACTCCCGATCCGACCCCTACTCCCACTACCACTACCTCTACTCCACCTCCCACTGACCAGACTGAGCCGGTTTTACCGGCTACTTTTAGACTACCTCCTCCCTTTGTGGCGCCCGCGGTCGTAGACCAAGGGGCCGCCGTTTACGGTTTGTTGCGTGAGATTGCAGAGCGTCAGGCTCGTATGGAGAGGGACTTAGCTTTGACCCTACACCCTCTGTACAAGTACCACTTGCGGCGACACAGACCGATCCCGGAGGGTTGGCCACACCCTTCCTTCTTCCGGTACCCAGCTGAGGGATACCCGGCGTCAGAGGAGGAGGAGGAAGACGAGGACCCAGAGGTGGCAGTGGAGAGAGCTCGTGCTGAGGAGCGGAGGAGGAGAGAGGAGGAGAGAGATCCGGAGTACCGACTGGATGGAGATGGAGACGGAGACAGCAACGGCGACGACGCTGACGAGTAGCTACTGGTCTACTCACTTCCTCAGTTTTCTGGCTGGTTTGGGGAAGTTCATATTTTGTATGTATCTCTTACTCTTTTATTTTGTCTCCTTTACTTTATTGTTTTTATTTTGTTGGTTGTATATTCTCATTCCCCTGTATATATCTGCTGGTCTATGCTGGAGGACAACGAGGGCTTTGTCCGTTTTGGTTTGGGGAGGGTATTGCATCCTTTTGAGTCTGCATTTGCATTTGTTTTTGCATTCACGTTTATTTTTCAGCTTGCATTGTTGTTTATTTTCATAAAAATCAAAAAAATCCAAAAAAATTAGAAAATTTCAAAAAATCAAAACAATTTCACGTTTATTTTTGCATATGGGTTGAGTCGGAACGGTAGATTTCCATGATGACAATGCACTATAACTTGTCATTTTATTTGAACCTTGCACTTTATTGATAGTTATTAGCTTTGTCATACGCATAGTCTACGAGTTTCTGTTCAAAAATAGCTGACTGTTTAGACTTGACCTGATAAATTGGCAAACTACTTAAAAATTCTGAGATATTAGACCCATAACTGGTGACATTCATGACCAGTTCATTAGGAATTTTGAGTAGTACTCCTTGCATAGCATGTGCATCTATTTTGCACATTTATGACATTCAATTTCGAGTCAAATGCACATATTCGGGTTCGTGGTTGGTGTCACATGCAAGGAGGGCCTTGCAAATTTCCCTTTCCTTATATTCTTCACCCATTTAACTCCACATTAGCCAAATTTGCCTTTTTGACCCATTAGCTACATCCCAAACTAAGCCTGCCCAGTCAAGCTAGTTAGTATGTTCTTTTGAGGTATTTTTTCCATTGCAGTTTGGCCAGTGTTTCTTGTTTCGGAGTTGGTGTAAGTATTATGGAAGGAGGAAAGGAAAAAAAAAAAGAGTATTGAAAAAAAAAAGAGAAAAAAACGTGAAAGTAAAAAGAAAAAAAAATGAAATGAAAAAAAAAAAGAGGCTGAAAACGTGAAACAGAAAGAAAAAAAAGGTTGTTTGTTTCAGTTAGCTAATTCAGACGGTGTTAAAAAAGGGAAGTTTGTGACCGTCTGACTCCTCCGCTTTATTCCATATTTTTGAGGAGATTGTGTTTGAGTCTAGTGAGTTGTGTGCCAAATGAAGGGCACTTGTACTTAGTTTTTCAGTTAGTTGAGATTCGGATGGTTTACTATGGTCCTGTTAGGAACTAGCTTGACGCTTTTACCTCCACATTTCCATAACATGTTTTTCCTTTTCTCACCTGAACCTCACTATTCCCAAACTATTTGTAAGCCCTCGGCTGTGACGGACATTATTGGTTGGAGTGTGTGCATTAGTACTTGAATTGTCTTTCATTTTTGTTGCATGCATGCTATGTAGGTCGCAGTTAGGTGAGTGACTGTCTTTTCTCCTCTCTTTTACATATAACATTCACCCTTTGCTTCATGAGAGAAGAGTGACCACGAAAGAGTCTGATTTTGTTGGTCTTGCAAGGTCGATACGTTGGCTATATTTCTGAACAGCTTATAACTCGTTTGCGTATTGACTGCTTAGCTTTAACTGTTAGTTTTTGTTGCATTAAATTGGCTCAAGTAGACAAGTTAAGCTAGCTCTGAGTTATCATTTCCGTTCCATTAGTTTAGTTTTGAGTTTACTCGAGGACGAGTAAAGGTTCGGTTTAGGGAGATTTGATACGTGCCTAATGTATAGTCTTTTTAGCCTATTTCAGCACGTATTTCTATGCATATTTATACTATTTTTATGGTATTTTGCCCCGAATTGGCTACTTTGGTTCGTTTTGTCCATTTTGTAGAAATGAACGCGAAAGTAGTGGAATCGTACCCTTTTTCGTCCTTTTTGCATGCATTTAGAGGAGACGGGATTGTTCCAGAGTGAGATACTGCATTTGAAGGCGTCGTGGCACGCATTACGAGGCATTTGGTGGCGGACTTGAGCTGAAATGAAGAAGAAGCACTCGATCGAGCAGTTTTTCCACTCGATCGAGTGGTTTCTACACCCCAAGATGGTCGATCGAGCACTTTTGTACTCGACCCTTAGCTTGCAGAAAGGCCATCTACTCGATCGAGTGACTTTCTGGTCGATCGAGTAGTTTTGGCTGAAGAGTTGGTCGATCGAGTGGTTTTAAACCACTCGATCGAGTGGTTTTGATGGTTTTGGGCTTTAATCAGCCCGCGTGAGTGTTTATTTCGCTAAACTTATTTCTTTTGCTATTTAAGCACGCTTTACTAGGTTAATTAGGAGGATCTTTCATCTTATCAAACACACTACTATTGAACTTTGCTACGTACATTATTCCTCTTCACTATAACCTTGCTTTGGGATTATTTTCACTCGGATTTTGTGTTCTTTATGCCGGAATCGCTTGGATTGTAATTCCTTTCTCCTTCTTAATAATAATTAATCATTTGTTTGCTTTCAATTGTTTGTTTACTTCGATTATCCTTCTGCCCTAATTTCTTTTATGCAATTTATCGTTTATTTTATAATGTTTACTGCTGGGAAATTAATTGCTGTTAGTTTAATTAGCGATATGAGTAGCTAAACCCCTTTCATGTTGGGATTAGGGGATCTGCGGTAGAAATGTGACGATGTAGTGAATGAATTAGATGAATTAATTGTGAGACCCTGTCACCATAGCAATTTAATTGTATTTATTCGACTTAGTTGAGTGCACGCTTCTATGTCACCCTTTAATCTGGCTAAAATTAATCCTGGATCGAAAGATTGGACTAAATAGGCCAGCTATGAACAGTAGACTACCCTAATGAGGATGAAAGTTAAGTTAGTGGTATTTTAGGATAGAAAGTGGACCGAAAGGACCTTTCAACATCCGTCTCACATTGTTCGTCTGAATCATTTACAGTTGAGTTACTGGACTACCGTAGTGAACCGAAATCCCGACATGTCCTTCTCTTCTTGATAGTTTAAACCGATTTTCCTGCTCTTTTTGCTCTTACTTTTATTTCTCTTTCCTCCAAATCTCGTAGTTTAGCAACCAATTCAACAAAACCCCCCCTTGTTACTTTAGTACTAGAATTAGGCAATAGATAATTACACTACCTCCCTGTGGATTCGATACTCGACTGCCTCTGCTACATTTTAGTTGAGACCGTTAGGTTTTATCTTTGATAGGGTTGCGATAGCCGTGTCATAGATCGTCTGATTATGTTGTGCTTTCCAGGTAGGGTTTTCCTACTCAGTATTAGTCCCATGATGTGTTGATTGGTGTTTGTGGTTGTTGAATATTATCATACTCGTACTGTGACGGTCGTTGGCTTTGATTGTTGGTAGTAGCTGTGATTGATTGTATGTGTCTGTTTTCCTTCACGCCCATGATTCGCCTTCTGTGGAACCCGCCACAGAAGGGATGTGCACATTAATGGATTTGGGTTTATCGCTCGATGGAGATGAGCGGGGCTTAGGTGGGAACGGTTGCGGTCCCCCACTGGCGGCGAGGAGTTACCTGTTGCGATGGGCACTCAAGCGGGGCTACACACTTTAGTGTGTAGTCGTGGATTGTGGAGTTGGGTTTGGAGTTCGGAGAATATCCGTGATGATTGAGCTGTTTGTTTTACTGTGTTGTTGGTTTATATAAATTGTGTGATTAATCGACCCGTTTAATGTTTTAAAATCGTGGTGATCCATTCGGGATGGTGAGCGATTATTGAGCGGTATGAGTCGAGTTCTTTGGGATAGCCGGGATGTGCCACCGTCTGTTGATAGAAGTCTTCCGCTGTAGCTTTAGTAGTTTGATAAACATTTCAGTTAGCTCAGTAGACAGTTGGTTTTGAGGACTTGTATTCGTATTTTGGTTTTGGTTTTGGATTGTAACCTTTCGCTAAAGTATTACTATTTAAATGTTGTTTCGTTATTGTCTATTTGATTATCATTGCCTCGGGTAACCGAGATGGTAGCATCCTTATACCTGAGTGGTCCTGGTAAGGCACTTGGAGTATGGGGGTGTTACACAAAGTCAGAAACCTGAGTTAGGGTATGCCTAGAACCAATCAAATGACCCATTAAGGTAAATTGCTAGAACTTCAATTCATCAGCAATGTCCTCAATACCAACATCAATTTCAGAAGCAGTTTTACTCTCATCATGCATGAACAGGCTCATTCCTACAGGATTCCTAGGTTTAGCAATGGCAGACCATGTAGGTTTAGTCTTAGTTTGGCCTACAGATTCTGATGTTGCTGCAAAAGGAACCTCCTGTGCTATAGAGGGAACCTCCTGTGCAGCAGAAGGAACCTCAGGTACAGGGATTTCAGAAACAATCTCACCAGGCGTTAAATCAGAAGCAATTACTGTAACCGGAGGGACCAAAACATTATCAGAAACAGGGGAGTCAAGGACAATAGGGTTTTCACAAATTAACACAGTATAATCCAAATTCGAGGGAGTAACAATGGATTTCACAGGAGAATTGCGTTTATTATTATTTTTTTTTATTATTTTTTTTGCAAGAATGATATTTATCATATATTCAAAAAATAGAATACATGAGTTTCTTACAAAAGAATATCCACATAAAGGGAAAGAAAGTAAGAAGTGCCTAAGCTAAGTATTAATCGCCTCAATTATATCTTCGTGATTAATCAAGGGGAATTTAAAGAGCAAAGTGGCACTAACTACAAAGTAGATATCCCTCAAAAGAGCAGCGACAGACGTGTCATGGTCTTCAAAAATCCTCTTGTTTCTCTCATGCCAAATGACGTATACATTGGTACTTTGGTAGCAATACTACCAAGAGCCCAGTTTCTCTTCCAACCACACAATTTACTGTGTTGCACCCATGTTAGCAGACCTCGAAGCTGAGTAGCATGTGAGGCCACACCAGTCCAGGAAACAACAATCATAAATAATTCCCTAGAGAATGAGCACTGGAAAAACAAATGGCGGGCACTCTCAGCAGCATTTCTGCAAAGAGAGTATATATTGGGGAGAGGTAAACCACGAGCAGAAAGCAGATCAATCGTGGCTAGAGGTGGCAATCGGGTCAGTCGGGTCAAGTCGGGTCGGGTCATATCGGGTTCGGGTCATATCGGGTCAGCATACCCTTTTGGGTCGAGTCGGGTCGGGTTCGGGTCGTTATCGGGTCGGGTCATTTCGGGTCAAATGATGTATCGGGTCGGGTTGGGTTTGGGTCGGGTCATTATCGGGTCTGGTAACTTAATCGCATTACTACAATTTTTTATCATTAAATATAGTTTTTAACCTATAATTTAGTTTAATTACTTTATTACTAAGTCAAACATATCAATCTAAACACAAAATCACTTTCATTTTGATCAAAATTAAGCTTAATAACTATCGATTCATCAATTTAATCGGGTCAACATCGGGTCGGGTCAATATCGGGTCGGGTCTGGGTCGGGTTCGGGTCACTGATAATCGGGTCATGTCGGGTTACGGGTCATCATCGGGTCAGGTCGGGTCGGTTTCGGGTCGCAATATTTTAGGGTCGGATCGGGTCGGGTTTGCTCGGGTTCGGGTCGGGTCGCTCGGGTCGGGTCAGACTTGCCAGCTCTAATCGTGGCCAACTTTCTCTGAATAGCTAGCATTAGAATGACCCTATGACGAGGAAGAATGCAACATTTAGTGGCCAACTTATAGCACATCATTTTAGGAAATTTAGTAAATAATAATAATAATAATAATAATAATAATAATAATAATATTAATAAAT
The DNA here is from genome assembly GCF_048544455.1 of Silene latifolia. Taxonomy (NCBI): domain Eukaryota; kingdom Viridiplantae; phylum Streptophyta; class Magnoliopsida; order Caryophyllales; family Caryophyllaceae; genus Silene; species Silene latifolia. The sequence goes on from NC_133533.1 coordinate 85,784,490, forward strand.
AAATAAATAAATAATATTAATAATATTAATAAAAACTAATAAGTTTAAGATTTCCAAAATTGAAATGGGTTGAATTTAGTGGAACTGAACTGAATAGAGGTAAGCTGAACTGAACTGAGCTGAGCTGAACTGAATAGAGCTGAGTTGAACTGAATAGAGCTGAGCTGAACTGAACGGAGCTAAGCTAAACTGAATAGAGCTGAGCTGAAGTGAAGTGGGCTGAAAATAAGCCAAAAAGAACGGGGCCTAAATGTTGGAAGTTGATTAAAAAAATAGTTTTTTCTGTTGAGGAAAAAAACTAACTTTCTTGCGGTCATTCTCACTTAAAGTTCAATACGAAATTAGTAAAACTTTGGCCTACCTAAAATTATGTTCGTCCCGTAAAGGTGGAGTCGAGTGATTAAAACTTGAGTGAAATTTCCAAGAGACCCAGGTCCAAGCCTCCCCAAGAGCAAAATCTTGTGGAACATTCTTGGCCTAAGTTCAGGCCTAATAGACTTCGAGTTTGTCACCCTCGGGTGACTTACCTGGTATACGTGGTTTGCAGGCTATCACGTACACTCGATGGTTTACCCAGTGCGCACCAAAAGTAGCGGCTGCGAGTGCCCTTGTCACAAGAACAACAAAAAAACAAAAAAAAACAAAAAACAAAAAAAGTTATCTTCGCTTTCACATAATTATTAATCATAGCTAGAATTAAAAAAAAAGTTCTCTTAACTAAAATATTTTCCCACTTAATCATTACTATCAAGTCACAATTTTAGCATTAAAAATTCGGCATTTAAGATACGTTGGTCGACCTTATCTCAAGCTATCATTATTTTTGAGTTTTGTATAAGGCTATTACTAATCACAAACTGTTGTATAAGGCTATTTTATAATAATTTTTTATTTAATTAAGCCACTTCAATACATACAAAAAAGTGATACTTTTAACAATTAGTCTAGATGATATATCCGTCTAAAGTAAAAGACGAGTCAAATATGCTTAAAGTGATGATATTTTTGGGCCCTACCATGTAACTTGTTGCTTGTCTTATACTTAAAGTAGGTGGATATTTGGTCCGTCTATAAATATAGACAGATATCTGCCATCTATAATGGGAATTTGTGTACTTTAAATTGGTAGCTATTTTTATTATGTTAGTAGTTACTCCGTACTAGTTAGTACCAATTTATAGTACTAGTAGTATTGGTGCCCGGACTACCTCTATTTACTATTAAAATTTACCTTTAATTAAACAAAATTCCTTTAAAGTTGCATAACTCATAAATTTATCTTTAATATATTTTTCTATGTCACAATCTTAAAATTACGATGAAATAAATTATGAGACAAATTCACTACTCCCGCTATTAATATTCTTTTTTTTTTTTTTGAGAAAACCCGGAAGGGTGTTACTTCATAGATAAGAGATCGCGAGCAATACAATCAACAATGTTTTGAGGCGCACCGTCGTCCCATCTTCTACAAACAACAAACCATGGGTCGATATGTGCTAAGCTATGAGCGACGCTATTAAAGTTCCTACGGGTAAAAGAAAAAACGCAATAATCAAACGAATTACAAATATCAAAAATCTCCTCATAAACCAAGAAAATATCACTTCGGCCTTGTCTCCGCTTCTTCAAATCATTGATGACACTCAAGCAATAACCTTCCACAACGACTCGTCTTATTCCTCTTCGTTGAGCTTCACAAACCCCAGCAAGGATACCTAAAGCTTCCGCCTCCGCCGGATCCCGCTCCTCGTTTTCCTGCTCCGTCAGGGCCCACATCATACTACCCCCCTCATCTCGGCAAACTGCTCCAATACCCGTCCCAACACCGCTAATAACACCTGCATAAACATTTAATTTAAAATCCCCAGCCCTTGGCCTCGCCCAACCGTCATCTCCCTCCCTCTGCACCTCACCCAGCTCTCCACTGCTCCCCGCAGCATTCACTTGTCCCTCCATCATTTCCCGTAGCAGCTCACGCACTATCCTCACCACCGCATCAGGTTGAATCGTCTTTCCCTCAAACACCCACTTATTTCTCGCCTCCCAAATCGCCCAACACCCCGTCATGAAAGTCAAGCACTCACTCGCACTCCACTCATCCTCCACCCACTCCCTCACCCGCTCAAGCCCATCACCCTTCTTTAACTTCATCCTGACCCCGTCCCAAACCCATCCCACCCACCCACAATCACGAACAAGGTGAAAACAAGACTCCTCAAAGCAATTGCATATCGGGCACAAATTGTCCGCTCCATTCCTCATCCGGGTTGCAATGTTATCTCGTGTGGCTAAGGCATCGAGACACAGCTGCCAGAAGAAGATTTTAATACGAGAGAGAGCATGAATTTTCTATACCTTATTCCACAAAGCTTGTTCAGTCGCGCCATTCGATTGCCCAGGGACATCCTCTTCAGCTGCACGTAACAGACGGTAAGCAGATTTTACCGTATAAATTCCATCTCGTTTCGGATCCCAACACCATACATCAATCGGCTAACTATCACTAATCCGTAACCGAAGGACCCTCTCTTGCTCGAAAGGAAGGAAAAGCTCCCTAACCTTATTCACATTCCAACTCCTACCATCCTCATTCATAAGCTCCTGCACGAGCATGTCCGCACTAGCATTCCCTCTCGGAGAGATGACCCTTCGAGTTTGAGTCCCGTGAATCCATGGATCAGCCCACACTCTTGTGCTCGCCCCATCTTCAATTCTCCGTCGAATTCCCAAATGAAGGACCTCCCTCGCCTCCCAGATGCCCCGCCAAGTATAGCTCGGGTTTGTTCCCAGCTGAGCTTCTAAAAACGATGTATCAGGAAAATATTTGCCTTTCATAATTCGTGACATTAGGCTCTCGTTATTCGTTAGCAAACGCCAACTTTGCTTACAAAGCAAGGCTTTATTGAAGCTCATATAATCCCGAAAGCCAAGCCCACCTTTGCATTTAGGTTTACATAACCTCGACCACGCAACCCACGGGATTTTTCGCTTCCCTCTTTCCGATCCCCACCAGAAACCCGAGACAAGAGATCGCAACTCGTCACAAAAATTAGCCGGTAATTTAAAAAGACTCATAGCATAAGTGGTAATAGATTGGGCCACTGCCTTTATCAACACTTCCCTACCCGCTTTAGAGAGTAACATACCCCGCCAACCTTGTAGTTTCTTGCAAATTTTGTCCCTAATCACCATGGAAATGACCCTCTTCGAATGAGTAACCATTGTTGGAAGGCCCAAGTATTTGTCCTGAACGTCCACAATCCGAACCCCAAGTACCTCAGCTACAGCTGCCCTCCTAGCCATAGTAGTGCCACGACTAAAAGGACACCATTGTTTTCCTCAAATTTACCATCTGACCCGAAGCCTCCTCATAACGAGCAAGAATATCCTTAACATTGGCAGCTTCCACGACATTGGCCCGCATAAAAAACAGGCTATCATCGGCAAAAAGTAAGTGTGTCACACTCGGCGCCTGAGCTGCCACACGAACCCCATGAATTGTCCCGGATTCCATAACCCTTCGCATCATACTAGATAAAACCTCGGCACACAGGATGAATAAATAGGGTGATAAAAGGTCCCCTTGTCGAAGCCCTCGCTGTGGAACAAAAGCATCAGCCGGCGCCCATTTACAAGCACCGAGAAGGAAACTGACCGGACACAATGCATCACACAGTCAGTCCAAGCACCATTAAAACCCATCGTAGTCAGCACATTTACCAAAAAATCCCACTCTACCCGGTCATAAGCCTTAGCCATGTCGAGTTTTAAGGCCATATGACCCTCGTTACTCCTTGTATTCTTCATATGATGAAAGATTTCAAACGCAACAAGGATGTTATCCGTGATAAGCCTTCTGGGGGTGAATGCCGATTGATTTTCCGACACAATATTATTAAGGAAAACCTTTAGCCTGTTAGCCAAAACTTTAGAAACTATTTTGTAAACCACATTACAAAGGCTTATAGGTCTAAAATCCACCATTAGTTAGCTAATTGTTCATATATACTTTCTTTTGTTATTGTTAGTATTGTTACTTTATTACATTCGTTATTACTACGGTTACTTTTACTACTCCCGCCGTAATTATTGTTATTTTCACTACTGCCGCATGAATATTGATAATTTTCACTACTCCCGTTGTTGCTTTTATTACTTTCACTACTCCATTTGCTAATATAGCTACTTTAACTATTCAAATGAGTTATTATAAACATATTATTATATACAATGTTAGTACAAAAAATTTTTCCATTAAATAATTACTTTTACTATTTAGCCATACAACATTTTTAAGAGGTTATATATTTATATAAATATATTACGTATATGCATTAAATCAAATTGAAATAATTATAGAATATTACATCTTTGGGAAATCTAGCTAGATTTATTTACGTTTTTAATAATTTCTAAAATATAACTTACTTATATTCTATTTGTGTATGTTAAAAAATTGTATAATTATATTATAATGCTAATTAATAACATAAGTGGGACATGTTTATTTTAAGGAAAATCGTCATATTTTGATATTCTCTAAATTTATACTTCACCCAAAACTATATAATATTTACATTGAAGTCCATTGGTCGCGTCCATTACACAATGTTATCGATTAAAAACTATGTAGTATAATTAAGTTGTATAGATTTATTTAATTACATTGAAGTCTCTTGAATTCTGGAATATATATATACTAGTATGGGTGCCCGGCTTCGCCCGGCTACCTCTATTTAGCATTAAAATATATTTTCAATTAACAAAAACTACTTTAAAATTGCATAACTCATAAATTTATCATTAATATATTTTTCTATGATACGGAGTATATCTTAAAATTACAATGAAATAAATTATGAGACAAATTCACTACTCCCGCTATTAATATTTTACTTAAATCATTTACTTAGCTAATTTTTCATATATATTTCCTTTTGTTCTTAGAATTGTTAACTTTTATTACATTTGTTATTATTACTTTTACTTTCACTACTCCCGTCGTAATTATTGTTATTTTCACTACTTCTACATTAATATTGATAATTTCACTACTCCTGTTGTTACTTCTGTTACTTTCACTACTCCCGCTCGCTGCTAATATTGTTACTTTGACTATTCAAATCAGTGATTACTATTATATTATAATATCCAATGTTTCTACAATTCTTTTCACTACTAACATAATTTTTACTCTTTAAGTATCCAATGAGTGATTTACATATATGTATTAAATATATTACATATATGCATTAAATTAATTAAGTCGAAATAATTATGGAATAGTATATTTTTTGGAAATTTAGCTTAATTTATTTACTTTTTAATAGTTTCCAAAATATAATATACTTAAATCATATTTGTTTATGTTAAAATAATTAACATCATTTTACTAATTAATATCATACGTGAGACATGTTTATTTTAAGGAAAATCACCATATTCTGGTATTTTTTAAATTTATATTTCAACCAAAACTATATAATATTTACATTGAAGTCCCTTGTTCAGGTCCATCGCACAGTGCTATTGATTTAAAACTATATAATATAATTAATTTGTATAGATTTATTTAATTACATTGAAGTCCCTTAATTTCTGTAATTAATATATACTAGTATTGGTGCATGGCTTCGCTCGGGCTACCTCTACTTACCATTAATATTTTTTCATTAAATAAAATTTCTTAAAGTTGCATAACCCATAAATTTATCATTAATATATTTTTTATAGCATATCCTAAAATTACGATGAAATAGATTTTGAGACAAATTCACTACTCTTGGTATTAATATTTACTCTTATAATGAAACAATAGTAATAACATTTCACTACTTGCCCGTAATCATTGTTACTTTCACGACTTCCGCCGTAATTATTGTTACTGTCACTACTGACGCATTAATATTGATAATTTCACTAATCCCGCCGTAATTATTGTTACTGTCACTATTGCCGCATTAATATTGATTATTTCACTACTCCCGTTGTTTCTAGCACTCTCACTAATCTCGTTGATAATATTGTTATTTTTACTATTCAAATGAGTGACTACTATCATATAACTATATCCGATGTTACTACAATTTTTTTCTTTACTGACGAAATTACTTTTACTACTTAGGCATGCAATTTTAAGAGGATTATATATTTATATAAATATATTACATATATGCATTAAATCAAATCGAAAGAATTATGCAATATTATATATTATGGAATCTAACTTGAATTATTTATAACCTACTTATTATATTTTTGTATGTTAAATAATTAACATCTCTATAAATCTAATAAACTATAAAGTTTAATAAAATAACATAGATTTTAGATTTAATATATAATTTCATGATGATAATAATTAGTACCATAAGTGTGCATGTTTATACTAATTAATTATTTTATTTTAAGGAAATTGACAATCTTCTAGTCTTCTATAAATATTTAGGAAAATTACCAGGCATCTTCTTTCTTTTAGTCTCCTTGAAATTGACCATCTTAATTAATTATTTTATTTTAAGGAAATTGACCATCCTATTAGTTATTTTATTTTAAGTAAATTGACCATGTTTAGGAAAATTACCAAACTTCTATATAATTTAATTTTAACCCAAACTATATAATATTTGCATTGAGATCCCTTAATCGGGTCCATCACACGTTGCTATTGATTTAAAACTATATAGTATAATTAATTTGTATAACTTTCTTTAATTACATTGAAGTCCCTTGGTTTCTTGATTTAATATATAGCATTGATATATATATATATATATATATATATATGGAGAGGCCGGATCCGGTGAGGCCGCTAATTATGGCGAGGCGGCCGACCTCACCATATTCCTACATGGACTGATTTTCAATGTTTATTGGGCTGGAAACTTAGGTTCATTCCTAAATTTTGTTTTGGCCCAAATATTTTCTCACACACAAAAGCCCAAATACTTTATTCTATGTCTCTAAAATATAACAAACAAAATTCTTAAGCTACAGCTTGTGAGACTACTTGATTTATCTAAGCTTGGACCTGATTTTGTGAACCCTATGCATATTTTTGTGAATCTTGGACCTGACATACATTGGCAATGGTAATTATTATATAATAATCGTATATTTATATTTGTTCATCTATGTGGGTCTCGAACCCACACCTTGCGCAATAGCTGTTGGGAAATGTGTCCTCAACAATAGTGCGATCACATGATTTAAATATCATTATTAAATCTCATTTCAAGAATGCGGAAGGGATGATACATTACATATATAGTCAACTGGTCCACACATATCGGTAATGATTGGTTGACTAGAGTTTGACATTCTTTCGTCGTGCGACGGTGGTGATCGATTGATCCCTTGAGGTCACACCTAAAGGACGATTCCCTTAATTAAAAAAAAAAAGTTAAATAATTGTATACCGTCTGATTAATTAATTCCTTAAAAATTGAACAAATTCAATTTGTGAGAGAGAATATTGATATCTTATTGTAATGGGATTAAATAAGATTTATTTTAGTAAATAAAATGCTTTATTACTAAAATTGTTTATTGTTTGAGAAACAATAAAGATAAGAATGAATGGTTGATTATAATTACAAGACATTGTGAATTATAATTATATGACCCATTTTATTTACGTGATCAAGTATCACTAGTCAATTTGTTGAAAGTAACTTAATTAATTCATAAAATGATATTTATGTGATAAATATGCATTAAATTAATTAATAACATGTATCATACTACATGTGACATATTGTGTGACAAATGACAAATTGACAAAATAAAATGGTAGTCCATTTTAAGTATATGGACCGAAAATGGAGGGTGTGTTAGTGGGTTTTGGTTGTTTTATTTTATTTGATAAAATAAACATAATGATGCCTACCTACTACTAGTCTTACACCTCTTACACACCTACTATTTTTGAGAAGAGTAAAAGGAAAAGAAATGATGCCAATTTTGGCTCTTAAAACCGTGACACTCCCTCTCCATTGTGGGTTGTTGGTTATTTTATTTTCCTTACACACATTCATATGATGATATAATTCATTCTTACAAAACATGCAAAAAGGTTCATGCTTTTCTCTCTTCTCTCTCTTTAATCTTCATCAAAAAGATGAGATTTTAATCCAAATTTGTTCAAAAGATTACTAAAATTATCAAAGTAATATATGAGTATTAGTAATCAAATTTAAGGTAAACCACAATATAAACATCTAGTACATGTTAGTTTGTGGGATTAAGGGATTGTCTTGGGTGCTACTAATTGGAGAATCTCTACTTTGGGATTTTTGTATGTTCATCCATTATTGGAAAGCTCAAGAACAAGAGAGAAAGGTGATATCTCTTGTGCCCATAAACCGAAAATCCATATGTAAGAATAATGCTTCTTCCTTATTTTGTTTTAAAGTTTGCATGCATAAGATCAACCTTTAATTTTATGACAAATTAAATTATAACATATATGAGTATGTTTATGTATATAGATCTACATTTCTTTCAATCGGTATCAAGAGCCACGGTTGTTTGCATGCAAATCGGTTAAAAGTTTTTCCGAGTTATAAGAATAACATATAAAACTTGTAAAACTTGTGTTATTATGAGATATCACGAAATTAATCCATGCATGTTAATATTTCTGGTCTTAAAATGTTTTAGGGTATTTTGGTTAATTTTACGGATTTTTATTGTTCATATAATACAATAATGGCATTTAAATATGATTTCATGAGTAAAAATGTCATTTTCGGTCTAAAATTAGCTATACTTTGAATTTTCAGTTGATTTTTGGATATGTTATCACATATATTATTTTGAGATAACCTGTAAATTTTCATAATTTTTGGACTTGTTATGCTCGAAAAATGGATTTTTCATTATTAAATTCGGATTTAAGTGAAAAATAGGTTAATATGAGTTAAATTTCGAATCTGGTCATAGAAAATTAATATGTTGTCACATGCAATTTTACAAGATGTGTGTAAAATAATTGGCTATAAAGAAGTCTTTTTGCATGATTTATGGATTTTTGAAGAAAAATAGCATAAATAGTGACATTATTAGTGTAAAATTAATAAAAACATAATCTATGACTTAGGAAAAACGTCTAATGTTACATTTTATTATCTTTTTCAGATCTAAAATTGAAAAGTCAATGAATATAATTTTTCTATGTTTTATGAATATTTTATTATAAAACCGATAAACCGCAACATTGTTTTTCCGGAAAAATTTCGAAATTTTTAACCTAAGATTTTGAACATTATGAGTGTCATGGTATTTTTCCAGAATGTTCATGAGTTTAAATTTCAAATTTTGAATTTATTTGAAATTTTGTGATTTATTTGAAGTTTATAGCTTATTTTTGTATTTTTTAGTCCATTAATGAACAATTTTATAAATACGGGTTAATTATGGTCAACTTATTAGTAAAGACTAAATTTTGAGTCCTAAGTGGTTAGGGTAATTAACTTATGCATAAATATGAATTTATGTAATTTTTGTGATTGTAAAATGTTGAAATCACACAAATCCGTAAAAACCGAGTAATATACGATATTGGCTAATTAAAGGCGATTTAGCATAAAATTGAGCATGTTCATACATATTATAATGCTGCATTTTCTTTATGATTGTCATAATTTTAATTTATGTAATTTTGAATTATGTAATTTTACTTAGTATGGCCTTAGTTTTTTAATTGGTATTTCCCGAAATGTATGGGAATATCGATTCGGTTGTAATTTTATTGTGATCTCGTATCACCGTTTTGTAATTTAATAGATTTATTTTATTTTAGTTACAAATGTATAATAGGAAATTATGTAATTTATTATGTAATTTTATTCATTCCGGAGTTCCCAAAAACGGATTTCTTCAAGAATGGCGATACATAAAGACGGTGTTGCCTCGAGATGCGTGTCACAACCGAAGTTCAAGGGACCAATGGAGTTGGTTTCCGAATATGTAATAGTTAAATAGTTTTTCTATTTTAGGAAAGGCCATACTAGGATTTATTTATTTTATGCTTTGCATTTTATTTATATGTCACATGCATCGCTAAATCGCCATAACTAAAACATGCATTGTCATTTTATCGAGTTTATCGACCGTGTCAATTAAAATTATCGTAGTTCACCGCTTTAGTTCACTTAAAACATGATAGATAATAAATTGACATGACCTCTCGCTAAAACAATTAATTGAGACATAGCCTTACCAAATAGTAGAAACCATGAAAACCTATTTCGTGAGGGAGTGCACTCGGCCCTACCGGGGTACAAACCTTGTTACGTAGGGGAAGTGGGTGATAAATGTCAAATCCACCGAATTCATGTTGATGAGGGTTTCATCGGCCATACCGTGCCCAAGTTGATGTGGATTTGGATCATGGACACATTTATTCGAAATTTGGATTGAGCTCAACGGAAGTATTCGCGACCGTAGTTGCATGTGTTCCGGGCTATAGATAAATATTAGAGTAATTTTATCGACCAAGAGTTCTAAAAGTAGAATCGATTAAAGCGTTAATCTACCGAGTTATATTGATAAGGGTTTCATCGGCCATACCGTGCCCAAGTTAATATGAATTTGGGTCTTGGAATCATTTATCATAGTTGGGTAGAGGTCACTATGTAAATGCTTTACTTGTTATTTACAAGTACTAATAAAACGATAAATGTCAAGTTTTCCATTATTCCGTTATCATATTGTTATATTTCTTTACCACAATTCATATACGATATCATTTCGATTTTGACTCAAATCTCCGTTAAAACATCGTAACTAAAGACAAAAATTTGAATTTGCTTCTAAAACCTCATATGAACCATTGCTAAGGATCTCTTGTAAAGAGTATAGATTAAAGTTAGTCATTATCAAACAAGTTTTTGATTCTAGACTAACATATCTACTTACAATGGATTGTTTTTCATGTACTTAAATGAATTAAGTACCTTGAAGCGATAAATTGTTTTGGTAATTAGTTTTGTCAGAATTCGTAATTGACCAAAATAACGCAACCACTTCAATGAAAGTTGTAAGACTAAAACGATTGAATTGAAGAGTAATCTTTATAAAATTCACCTTTGCTTCTCTAAGTAAAGACTCATTGAAATGAGTGGGGGCATTCTCTTAAACCGTTAAGATGAGGACGAGGTTAAAGAAGTAAAATTAGAATGGAATTGATACAAGGTTATGTTAAAGGTAAAGTTGTTGAGAATGACGATACTAAACCTATCAATCCCGACCGATAAAGTTTCCATTGTCTTAAATGTTGGACATGAGAAAGGAAACTACCCCAAATTATTGAAGAATCAACAAGTTAGTTGTGGGACATCTAATGGGATCTTCTTCTTTAAATGTTTATATGATTGACATAAATTTTGCTAGTACTACTTCGTCAATATTAGAAACCGGTGGTGGTTTTCATCATTATGTTTGATACATGGGATGATAAGAATATGACGACTAGCAACAATAATGTCGAGAGATAGAGTAATTGTGTACTCAATCTAGTTTTTGGATTTAAAGTGGTACTTAATTGTGACTATTAAGTGCATAAACTCTAAATAAGAATATATACTTGTTACGATACAAAAGAGGTTTAACTTTTGTGACCCTATACACCACGGTTTGATGTATGGCTAGCCCATTATCAAGGTGATTATATTCTAAACCAAACTAGTATAATATATATATCATGTAGATGATGTAAGACTCAAATTGGTAACCCAAGATTAAACCTTAAATTTTGAAATAATGAACGCAAAGAGTTAACGAGTACTCTTGAAACCATTAGATTGTTAATGGTATATGCGTATCTTGTATTCAAAGCAAGATGTCTCGTGCCTTTTGGTTGAAAAGGAGATCGAGGTTATAAGTCATTGATCCATAATAGGTTGATCATTCTCTTTTACCAACGATTTAAGTTGACGCTAGTGTGTTCACTTAATAAGGTAAATAGAGAAATCTTTGAAGAAGTTCAAGAGTTCAAGGAATCACGATTTAGTCGTGATGGGATTATCAAAGTGAAGACTTTGATATAAGCCAAAGGAAATGTGATATAGTATCACAAGTTAATCTCTCTTAGCACGCATTATGAAATAATGTGTGGATGGATAAGAAATCAAACGCTATTCGATATGGTTTGGACTTCAATCAAGTTACTTTGAGTTACTTGATCCTTTTGGGGATTTTATCATTTTTTGTCTAAATTATTTTTCCACTAAATCGAATCATATGAGATATGAAATGGTAAGGGTACCATGGTTGTAAGTTTCTCACAAGAAACAAATGCTCATTTTTCCCTTGCAATTATCACGAGCACGACGGGTTTGCGGCTCATGAAGCTGTCTTTCTAAAATACAAGTTTATTTTTAGAAGACAGAGTGGGAGAAATTATTCAAGAGCCACAAAGAATGCCACAGAGAATGTTATGTCGCAAGAAACTGGTCTTTCTTGGCTACATGAGACGTTTTGTGTAAGACATTATACATTGTTTCTTTAAAACCTAGGAGGTTAAATTCGTCACTTGTTAAAGATGATGAATTCATGCTACTCTTAAGAAAGTAAAGAGCTTATAACTTACAAAAGAAATTATTTGATTTAAGTTGATTACTTCTAGAAAGTAATGAACATATGACTTACATAAGAGTGTTTAAGTCACAACTCAATACAAGGCTTAGAGCCATGAAAATCCGAAACGAAAGGGCTTGATTAGTGACAAAGGGTCTTGCACTAATAAAGAGATATTTCAATGCAAGATTAGTTGCAAAGGGTTTTGCACTAATTGAAATGATTAAGTCTATTTGGATCTTCTTAGGGATTGTGTTTCATTATGAGGATATGCATACAACAAGTGAATCTAAAACTCACTTCTTCAATAGAAGGAATGTATTCAATACATGTCATAAGTTTTATAGATTCATGCAATCCTAAGATAATGTGAAACTTAAGAGAGAATCTTAAGTAGGACATCAATGAGTTGGAATCAACATTTTGATCATGTGATAAAACATTTCTCGATAAGTCGAGAAGTTGTGTTTATACATGGAGTTTAGTGGGAGTTACGGAATTTTTAATTGGTCCGATATGTGGATGACATATTGATCATTGAGAATGATTTAAGACTTTTGGAGTATTATAATACATCTTGAATATCCGGATTTATGAAGATAAATCCACATGATATTAGCGTCAGTAAGAAGTCTTATGTTGATAAGATTCATGACTAGTTCAATTAAATTGAACATATTTGATTGATTTCATTTGGTTTCGCTGCCGAATCAATTAAAAAGAAATGATGTATAACACTTCATATGCTTTGAGTATGATGAATTGTTTTCAAAAATCGAATTTAAGTAATCTTTACCAAGTAAGCTATAAAGATTACCCTTAAGTGCTTGCAGAAGCATTAAGGAAGTAAAGCAAAGTGTTTATGATGCAATATTGTGTAAGGGTGTTACACAAGTGACAATTGACAATTGAGATTGCGCATGGTTTCCGACAAAACCATAATCAAAACACATTAGGATGGTTAAGATACCATTGTGGCAATGTTAATTAAGAAGTAGATTTTCTAGAATCGTTCTAAGCAATAAAGAACAATGAGAGATATTTATAACGGAAATTGAGTACACTTGCGATCATGAGATGTGCAAGAAGGATGAGTCCCCACACTTTGTGAAAAAAAGTGGGAGCTATTCTTAGGCTAGAGGGCCTATGTCTTGATTGGATCTCGACACGTACTCAGAAAGTTTTGTAATGCAAATGTATACATTACAAAGGAAAACGAGTATGTAGTAAGGTTGAGTAAGGTACAAGAAGTTGATAAAACCTACTAACCAAAGCCTTCTCATAGGCTTAACATGATGAGTCATGTCATTTCAATTAAATTGAGATGAATAACTACATAAAAGATCAAATTAGATTATAGAATATGAAGTAGTAATCAAGCATTGACTATTCATATGTGATAATCGCATTTGTCGTTTGAGTTTTACTCTAAAACTCTTCTTTTATACTTTGTTACATCCAAACGGGTTGTAGAGACAACATTGAACCCGTTAAAGTGAACACGGATTAGCATTGTATTCGCCCATAGTCACTTGTATGAGGTGACGTCTCGAAGTGACTAGAGTGTGATGCGATTGATGGCAAGTTCAAGTGCCATAGAGTCATGTGAGATGACTAGTCGATCACATAGGCAGACTGTTAGGAACACTTTGTCGGGCAGTGACCGCTTATAGAGTTCTGGCAAATTTATAAAGCCTGGTCGTGGCGAGAGCTACTATAGTATTCTAATGAGTCGATTCTTTTGACTAAAGACTGTTCACCTAAGATGGCACAGTTTCAGATTAACTTTGATTTGTGTTACTACGACCTTCGTAAATGTGGTCAAATGGGCATATTTTGGATTATGATGGCTGTGGCTAGTCGAAGGGAATAAGTGCAATAGGAATTGTCCACCTCCTTGTCAGGGTTAAAACAATATCTCAGGGCCACTCGAGGAGTAATGAACTGGAAATGCGTGGCCACGCTCGGAAGGTATCCATGGTGGATAAATTCCGGTCAATCAGTTATTCTCCGGATCGAGGAAACCACTCTCGATATGATCACTTGCAAGTACGACCGAAAGACACCTTGCATTGAGTGGGAGATAGTAATAGGACAAGAGAATTGGTGACGCACACTTGTCGAGGACAAGTGGGATTGTTGGAATATGTGTCCTCAACAATAGTGCGATCACATGATTTAAATATCATTATTAAATCTCATTTCAAGAATGCGGAAGGGATGATACATTACATATATAGTCAACTGGTCCACACATATCGGTAATGATTGGTTGACTAGAGTTTGACATTCTTTGTCGTGCGACGGTGGTGATCAGTTGATCCCTTGAGGTCACACCTAAAGGACGATTCCCTTAATTAAAAAAAGTTAATTAATTGTATACCGATACAGATTAATTAATTCCTTAAAAATTGAACAAATTCAATTTGTGAGAGAGAATATTGATATCTTATTGTAATGGGATTAAATAAGATTTATTTTAGTAAATAAAATGCTTTATTACTAAAATTGTTTATTGTTTGAGAAACAATAAAGATAAGAATGAATGGTTGATTATAATTACAAGACATTGTGAATTATAATTATATAACCCATTTTATTTACATGATCAAGTATCACTAGTCAATTTGTTGAAAGTAACTTAATTAATTCATAAAATGATATTTATGTGATAAATATGCATTAAATTAATTAATAACATGTATCATACTACATGTGACATATTGTGTGACAAATGACAAATTGACAAAATAAAATGGTAGTCCATTTTAAGTATATGGACCGAAAATGGAGGGTGTGTTAGTGGGTTTTGGTTGTTTTATTTTATTTGATAAAATAAACATAATGATGCCTACCTACTACTAGTCTTACACCTCTTACACACCTACTATTTTTGAGAAGAGTAAAAGGAAAAGAAATGATGCCAATTTTGGCTCTTAAAACCGTGACACTCCCTCTCCATTGTGGGTTGTTGGTTATTTTATTTTCCTTACACACATTCATATGATGATATAATTCATTCTTACAAAACATGCAAAAAGGTTCATGCTTTTCTCTCTTCTCTCTCTTTAATCTTCATCAAAAAGATGAGATTTTAATCCAAATTTGTTCAAAAGATTACTAAAATTAACCAACTTAAGTCCTACCTTCACAAAATCAGGTCCCGGTTTCACAAAAACAAGTTTCACAAAATTAGGTCTAAAGTTCAGATAATCATGTCTAGGTTTCACAAAATCAGATCTAGGTTTCACAAAATAAAATCCAGGTTTCACAAAATAAAATACAGGTTTCACAAAATGAAGTTTCACAAAATCAAGTCGAGATTTCACAAATTAAGGTACAAAGTTCACAAATCAGGTCCAGGTTTCACATAAACAAGTTTCACAAAATTAGGTCTAGAGTTCACATAATCATGTCTAAGTTTCACAAAATCAGATCTAGGTTTCACAAAATGAAATCCAGGTTTCACAAAATCATTCTTCACAAATCAAGTCGAGATTTCACATTATCAGGTACTAAGTTCACAAAACTAGCTTCAAGGTTCACAATATTAGCTCCAATATTCACAAACAATGAAAATACAAGGTCAATAATTCACAAAATAAGAAAAAGAGCAAAATAGGTGATTTCGACCATTTTATGACCAAATTTCAAAATATTACCTTCTAGTTTCACAAAATAAGCTTTAAGATTCACAAAATAAGGTATATGACTCACAAAATAAGAAAAAGAGAAAAATAGGCGATTTTGACCATTTATGACCAAGTTTCACAATATAAGGCCTAGGATTTACGAAACAAGGTCTATGATTCACAAAATAATAAAAAGAGCAAAATAGGTGATTTCGACCATTTTGTGACCAAATTTCACAATATTACCTTCTATTTTCACAAAACAAGCTCTAAGATTCACAAAATAAGGTATATGATTAACAAAATAATAAAAGGAGCAAAATAGGTGATTTTGACCATTTATAAGCAAGTTTCACAATATAAGGCCTAGGATTCACGAAACAAGGACTATGATTCACAAAATAAGAAAAAGAGCAAAATAGGTGATTTCGACCATTTTATGACCAAATTTCACAATATTACCTTCTAATTTCACAAAACAAGCTCTAAGATTCACAAAATAAGGTATATGATTCACAAAATAAGAAAAAGAGGAAAGTAGGCGATTTTGACCATTTATGACCAAGTTTCACAATATAAGGCGTAGGATTCACGAAACAAGGTCTATGATTCACAAAATAAAAAAAGGAGCAAAATAGGTGATTTCGACCATTTTGTGACCAAATTTCAGAATATTACCTTCTATTTTCACAAAACAAGCTCTAAGATTCACAAAATAAGGTATAAGATTCACAAAATAATAAAAGGAGCAAAATAGGTGATTTTGACCATTTATGACCAAGTTTCACAATATAAGACCTAGGATTCACGAAACAAGGTCTATGATTCACAAAATAAAAAAAAAGAGCAAAATAGGTGATTTCGACCATTTTATGACCAAATTTCACAATATAAGGCTTGGGATTCACGAAACAAAGTCTATGATTCACAAAATAATAAAAAGAACAAAATAGGTGATTTCGACCATTTTATGACCAAATTTCACAATATTACCTTTTATTTCACAAAACAAGCTCTAAGACTCACAAAATAAGGTATATGATTCACAAAATAAGAAAAAGAGGAAAATAGGCGCTTTTGACCATTTATGACCAAGTTTCACAATATAAGGCCTAGGATTCACGAAACAAGGTCTATGATTCACAAAATAATAAAAAGAGCAAAATAGGTGATTTCGACCATTTTGTGACCAAATTTCACAATATTACCTTCTATGTTCACAAAACAAGCTCTAAGATTCACAAAATAAGGTATAAGATGAACAAAATAAGAAAAAGAGAAAAATAGGCGATTTTGACCATTTATGACTAAGTTTCACAATATAAGGCCTAGGATTCACGAAACAAGGTCTATGATTCACAAAATAATAAAAAGAGCAAAATAGGTGATTTCGACCATTTTGTGATCAAATTTCACAATATTACCTTCTATTTTCACAAAACAAGCTCTAAGATTCACAAAATAAGGTATATGATTCACAAAATAATAAAAAGAAGAAAATAGGCGATTTGAACCATTTATGACCAAGTTTCACAATATAAGGCCTAGGATTCACGAAACAAGATAATATATATGATTTTGACCATTTATGACCAACTTTGGTATATTGATTTTACGCGTAAAACGGTTTTACATGAGACCTTCACAAAGAGGAGTTACCTTGAACATGAACTTCATACTCATCTTTGTATCATTAATCACGAATCGTGGTTATATAAATCAAATCGTACTTGCCTGAATGAATAAGGCAAATAAATATTAGAGAAACTTAAATGCCAGACTAATAAATTACCATAAGAAGAATTGGAGGTTTTAAGCCCGCTCACGTTGCCTGGGTGGTATCGCATTTGAATACGAAAATATTCAGCCCATGATTTGTTAATACTTCACATCTACCACTTTAATACAATTTCCATTCAATCCCTTTACTAAAATACTCGACATAATTGGTAGTGTTGCAAAACTGATTGTTTTTCCCCGTATTCGTCACTTGGTCAATTCCTTAAACTCGTTATTTGAAAAATGGCGATACTCTAAATCAACGTTTCACAAAATCATCCCAGCATCCCAGCATGAATTAATTATACCAGATAACCGAAAAAGTTACTTAGCTACATCTCATCATCGAAGACTCGAAGAAGTTATTAGACACTTACCTTCGATTGGTTCAACATATGAACTGAAGAGCCTTGTTATACACATGTACCTACATACAATTTCAAATCAAATCACACTATTAGTACGCTTGACAAATCGTATATTATCGTTAAGAAACTGTATGAACCTAAGTATAATAGGCTAACATAATCATTGTCGCAAAGTAGTTGGGAGTACATCCAACATCAAATCAAAGAATAGAAAAAAAAAAGCATAAAGAGAAATAAGATAGGTTAACATGAATTTTTATACATCGTATGACGTTAGCTGCAGTTCAAGCTATTGAGATTATTTGTCGCAAGATTTTGTGTAAAAAGAAATTAAAGAACAAAGTCCCTTTACACGTGGAAAAACAAATTATTGAACTATCTAATATTAGATGCGACTAATAGTGTACTCCGTATTAGATAGTTGAATTAGTGAATGAAAGCTCGGCCAAACAATGTGCATAGTAAAGTGATTTAACATTATAGGAGTAATAAAGGATGCGTGCCAAAACATGACCAAGTTTTACAAATAAAATAAGTTGATTGAAGATTAGTGTGATGGATGCAAAATGAAATCGAGATGAATCGAAATAAAAATCAGAATGAAAATATAGACAACACTTTCATCACAGAAATGTCATATATTCAACAAAAAGAAGGCTATACAAAAAATCAAAGATGAAGAAGGTGTAAAGAGTCCTGACCTGCATGTGTACAAGAATATGACCAAACTGAAGTCCAATGATGCAAGTCATCTGAACTGTAAGTGACTGCGATCCACAGATATATTACAGCATCAAGAACTCGCAAGTCGCAACACTTTGGTATGCGAGAAACTGCAAAAAATTCATGTTACCCCAAAATTCCTTCCGGATTAAACGGAGCATGACACCATGAAGGTGAACTCTCTGGAATTCCGATCTTGGTTTTGTTACATTCCTGTGATGTAGACAGTTGTTATGTTTTAGATACATGTAGTTCCGATAGTACCAAAGAATCCCCGAGATCTTGAAAAGATACCTTCAAGTTTCCGAAAGCAGGTTTGGCATAAAGGTGACTAACACCAAGCACATGGCGATCAATCATTCCTGCTGCATTGCATGCAGGGCTAAGGCCAACTCTCGATCCACATTTTACCTAAAATTCAGATTGGTCTAACTGTAAAATAAAACTGAATTAAGAGAATGACATACGAGACATCAGTCTGCAAGAGTTATTGTCTTGTTAATACTTGTTATAACTCATTCTAAGGTTTTCACTGAAAGTTCAGGATCAGCATATAATTATTTGTAAAGAAGTCGTTAGCAGTATTCACCTCGAGCAACACGATACTATTTGATGGGGAAAGGTCTTTTCTTTCTCAACAACACACCTACATAGCAACATTGCATCATCATACACTGCATACATGGAAGAAAATTTCAGTCTTTAATATGAGATGGCATTTAAAACTCACCAATGCATAAAGTTGAATCTCATAATTCCGAATCTTTTCCACTTTCGACAAGGAAGCCAAATCCTACATAATGCAGCCGCTAAGTATGCAATAGATATCCTCTGGACATATGAAAGAAAATCTTAATCAATGCAATATATGAGATTTGGCTTACGTATCAGATCATGACATATATGTTTGGGGTAAGATTTAACTGAACGGACTGAAAAGGCATAATTGTGATGAAAATGAACAAAAATTCCTCCTGGAAACAGATTTAAAGTGGACCTTGTAAGGATTACGTAAAAATTTCCTAGCCAGAGACTCCACCTCCTTTGGCCATGTAGCACTCCAGTATAAAGTCTGTCTATCTGGTCGAATCTACATGTCACAAAAAGCACACGTATAAGAACAAAGGGAGCAGTGTTGAAAATATAAGAGAGGTTCAACACCTATTCAGAATTGGATCAGGTGATGAGCAAATTCAAAATGGTAGAAATGCACATAAATATATTTGTAAAATTAGTAAAAACAATGTGTGTCGTGCGAAATAGGCGTGAACCTTCACCTCATAGCTGGCATCTTGTGTCTAAGAGCATCCGCAAAGGTGGGAAAATAGCTCCCCATATGCACCCTCTCTCCTCATATGGGGATCCTCATTGTTGCATCAACCTCCCCATTATTTGAGGCTCCACTGTTTTTAGGGAAGGTTCCCAAAAAAAAAAGCAAGACAATTTGTGTTACTTTTGGGGAGGTTCCCAAATGTTTGTGTGTGAATTGGGGAGCTTCATTATTGTATAAATGTAATTATGAAATGGAGAGGGTAAATGAAAAAGTTAGTGGAAAATGAGGTGGACGAATAAGAGAAGGAAAGAGAAAATATGGGGAGCCCCATTGTTGCGGATGCTCTAATAAACACTCATCGCCTCGATGTGCCTTGCCACTTTTAAAACTAAACTGAGATACCGTTAACCCCCCCAAACTACCATAGTGCTATTCCACACACTCATTGAATAATCCATTCCAATCAATCTAACAGAGATTGCAAGACCACTAGTGGCCTAATTAAGATATGATATCCACAATATTTCACATGAAAAAGAGAGAGATTGCAAGACCACTAGTGGCCTAACTAATATAATGATCAAAACTAAAAGTGAACAATAACAATGAAACATAAACTACGAGCATAATCGAGCAGAGTAGGAATGCGAAGAAAACTCAAAGAAAATCGATGAAGTCGAGTGAGGGAAAATAGTAAAACAAGAGCAAAACTCAGTAATTAAACTAACTACATAAGATTTAGCAAATCAGATACAACAGCAAGGATTCAGTCCAAGGTTTACAGTAGCAGATTCTAGTTTCACAAATTCATATCCCAGCTACACAAAATAAGATATAAGATTCACAAAAATAGGAAAACAAAGTTTGAATATAGTTTTACAATAAGCTGCTAAAACTAACTTAAGTGAAGTGAAGAGAAACATTAAAACAAGATCAAAACTCAGCAATTAAAGTGATTTAATAAGATTTACACCAAAACGTAACAGATTAACAAACCAAAAACTGAAATCGATGTAGTAAATAAGTAAGAAATGGGAAGGATCTTACGAATAAGCAGAGAAATCATCTTCAATTAATTGTATGCATTCCTATTGTGCACACTTGAGCTCAATAAACGATTAAAACCTGCACAAAAACAAATTAATAAGTAATTAAACTAGCTGAGCGTGAATTTTACCAATTAATTAAGTCGATTGAAAGTTAGTGTAAAAAATACGGAATAAAAGGTCAGTGATAATGGCGAAGACGAGATTAATCGAAAAAGACGGAATGAATGAAGATTTCCTCTCAAATCGATCAAAGCCTGCATAAAAAAGAAAGAAAATCAGTTATTTTATTAGTTGATAGAGAATTTAACAAAGTAAATAAGTTGATCGAAATTTTTGTGAAGAATGAGGAATAAAATCGGGATGAATCGAAATGAGTGATTGAAATTACCTAACTTCCGGATGTTAATGGAGGTCAAAAAGCTTATTGATAATGGCGGAAGGAAGCTCAGCGAGAAAATGGCGTCGAAATCTGAGTGAATGGCGAAGACGGAGCTCAGAAAAATGGCGAAAACGGAGAGTTGATGAAGACGAGATTAAGAGAGAGAAAGTGAGGGTGAGTAAATGATTTTGTTTGAGAGGAAAGGTGCGGTTAGTTAGGAATTATTATGGGGATACATGTCAACATCTTGTGCGTCTGTAATTTTAAATCAAACGATTTAGAATGGGTACAGCTACCTCACCCTAAGAAGGGTGTCTCACATGATTCAATTTCTATATAGAAATTGAATCATGTGAGACACCCTTCTTAGGGTGAGGTAGCTGTACCCATTCTAAACCATTAGATCTAAAAATGATAGACCCACCAGATAATGCCACGTGTCCCCTATATAATTCTAATTAACTAACGCACACATTTTTCATTCATTTACTCGATTAATTTACTTCGTCCACTTTCTCTCTCTACAATTCATCTTCAACCGAGCTCCTCCATCTTCAGCTCTATGTTCGCCATTATCAGCGAGCTTTTCGACCGCCATTATCACTGAGCTTTCCGACCGCCATTGTCATCCTGAAATTAGGTAACTTCGATCAACTTATCTTCATTTCGATTCATCCTGCTTTCATCCGTATCCATCACACTAATTTTCGATCTACTTATTTAATTTGCTAAATTAAAGCTCAACTAGTTTAATTACTCATTTTATTGCGTTTCCTTCTCTCTCTTCAACTAAGCTCCAGTGATTCGAAGTTTGAAGCAAAGGAGAAATCAGGAGGCATTGTCGTTCAGGTTTTGGCTCGCGCACCATCGCCATGGACGGCTCAAGCTCAATTCTTATCCAAATTTCGACTCTCAAGGATATGCTTGACAAGGTTTACTCTAATTTCCATCTCATTCGATTCCTATGTTGTTGAGTGTCTTAAATTATTGCAAATAATCGAAGAATTAATTCGTTTTAGGTTAACGATGAAATCGAAACGAATAATCGAAGTTTCTATTTCCTTATTGCTAGATGATGAAATCGAAGCGATTATTCAAAATTTTAACCTTATTTGATTACTGCGGACCTACTGGTAATGCCGAAGTTTATCATTTCGAAAACATGATCAAAATTCCTCTTTTTTTTAGGTTAATGATGAAATTGAAGCGAATATTCAGATTACAAGGCAAATTGAGTCCGAAATTGTTAAAGTGTGAAGAAATTGAGGTCGCGCTTGCTGCTAGAGAGTCGGAGCTAATGAAGCTAGTGTATTTCTTTTGATCGCCGTCACTGGTAATTTATTTTGAATTTATGATATTTGATTTTATTTGTTTTTTTGTTCTATGATTATATGATATGAGTTGATCTCTGACTGTTTGCATTCATGTGCAATTCTGTTGTTTGTTACACACATTTTCACTTCTGTTTAGCCCTAGTAAATGATGTCAATTTGTGAGGTAAACTATTATCATAATTCTAAGGATAGAAAGGTCTAAATTGGCATCTATTTGCTCTGTTTAAGTCACATTGCATCCGCTCAAGCCAATTCCATATGTTTGTTACCATTGTTAAAGAGAACTAAAGCTTTTATATAATTCCTGAAGATTCGTAAATTATTTATTGTGGGTCAATATTCTATGAATGATCTTAAGTTCTTAACTGATATTGCTTTCTTATAAACTGCAGTGGCGGATGTTGTATTAATATTGGGCGAGTATTTGAGGAATGAGCCTTGGATGGAACTTCTATGTAATCATCTCAGGTATCATGTTAATAATATAAATAATTCATCTTTGACATAAAACCGGCTTCAGAAGGAGAATCAGCGACTAAAACTGAAAGAGTTTCAGGAAATACCTAAGAAGACTATAATATCCTTGGTTAGTAATAGTTCTGATTGACTCATTGGTAGGGCAATGAACGTTGCTGGTCGCTTAAGTAATGACATTATTAAATTTTGATTAAAATATACTGATCAAAGTGCAAGACTCAGGAATTATAATGCTCACGAGCAAGTGTGTTTAATGGTTACAACATATTTGTCTTCATAATTTTGCCGGATTGAATTTGCAAGAGCTGACGGTAAAAGTGGTGGACCAGTATTTATCCACACCTGATACTACACTTCAACCCTTCACTCGTGTATGAATCTGTTTTTTTGTAATGCATCTCTTATATCTCTTGTTAAATATTTGACAGCTTCGTGCTATACAAATTCTCTATTTTGAGGTTGTTTAGAACTTTTGAGTTAGAAGTTTATGAGACAACATCGTCAGTTTTTTTTTACGGAATATCCCTTAAAGTTCAAGCTCTTTTTGAAGGTGTTAATTATGTGTACTGATTGTGGAGCCAGAGAAGATAATCTTAAACCTCTAGCAGTGCGATGGACGAGTGCCTTGAAACTTTTAATATTTTTCAATGAAAATTCAACAAAAAATGAATCTCTTTGTTACTGTCTTCATCTTGTTGCTTCTGAATTGCTGCAATGTCATACTTGCATATCAGAATGAGGATAAAATCACATATTTACCAGGCCAACCAGAAAATGCAGATTTTGCACAGTATTCCGGTTACGTGTGATCAATAATTCTCTTTGGAAGAGCTTTGTTTTATTGTTTAATTGAGTCTCCTTCCTATTCTGATACAAACCCTCTCGTTTTGTGGCTCAATGGTGGCCCTGGTTGCTCATCTGTTGCCTATGGAGCTGCCGAGGAGATCGGTCCTTTCCATATTCAGAATGATGGCAACACCCTTTACTTGAACCCATTTTCTTGGAACAAGTTTAAGTAATTTTTTTGTGTAATTATTTGTCATTCATAATTTTTGAATTCTGATTTGATCACATAATATGGTGCTTAGTGCTTTGAAATAATGTTGGACAGTGGCAAACTTGCTGTTCCTTGAATCACCAGCAGGTGTTGGCTTCTCATACTCAAATACTTCATCGATCAGATATCTTTGGTGACAAGAAAGACAAAGTTATTTCATTGATGGACTGACTATACTCATTTCATATTTATACCAAATCTCTACCTTTTCTTTATCCATTTGATAATTTAACTCTGAGCTGGACTGGTGGAGACCCTTGTGGCAACGAATGGGAAGGAATGATCTGCCAAAGTTATCGTATCATATCTGTGTAAGCTCTGGCCTTTTCAAACAAAATGTGCTCCCATCGTCCTTTCAGATGCGGAGTCTAATCGAACCACTTGTGTTTCAGAACATTATCAAGTATTGGCTTAACAGGCAGCTGACTGGAGACCTTGTATTGTAATCTGAATTGCAAACCCTGTAAGTTTTGGTACAATGTGGATTTTTAATACATTGTGATTTGTTGGAGGAATGAGCCATGAGGCGGTTTACGTACCCTCCTTGTTGTGTTTGATGAATTAAGCTGTCATTATGGCGTTATTAATGCTCTTTGGTGCCACTTACTACTCTGAAAAACCATTTGTGATTATATTGACTTTTACCCTTGCGTTGGTGTCATATCCATCTTCTCTATCTGATGTATGCAGAGATCTATCCTACAATATATGACTTACAGGTTCACTTCCTCCAAATATTGGGCAACTGGCAAAGCTAACCATCCTGTAAGACACTCGATATACACACGGAAATATATATTTAATCCTAGCATTCATTGTTGCTAGCTGTTACCTACTAACAAATATTACTTGTTTCTTTGTTTCAGATACTCAAGGAACCTTCTTGGTTGTGGTTTCTCTGGGACAATAGAAGGTAATATTGTGAAATTTGGCTCATTCCTCCAAGAAATATTACCTGTTTCTCTGGGACAAGAATATTGGAGCTAAAATAGAAGTTAATATTGTGAAATTTGGTCACAAAATGGTCGAAATCACCTATTTTGCTCTTTTTATTATTTTGTGAATCATAGACCTTGTTTCGTGAATCCTAGGCCTTATATTGTGAAACTTGGTTATAAATGGTCAAAATCGCATATTTTCCTCTTTTTCTTATTTTGTGAATCATATACCTTATTTTGTGAATCTTAGAGCTTGTTTTGTGAAACTAGAAGTTAATATTGTGAAATTTGGTCATAAAATGGTCGAAATCACCTATTTTGCTCTTTTTCTTATTTTGTGAATCATAGACCTTGTTTCGTGAATCTCAGGCCTTATATTGTGAAACTTGGTCATAAATGGTCAAAATCACCTATTTTGCTCCTTTTATTATTTTGTGAATCCTATACCTTATTTTGTGAATCTTAGAGTCTGTTTTATTAAAATCGAAGGTAATATTGTGAAATTTGGTCACAAAATGGTCGAAATCACCTATTTTGCTCTTTTTATTATTTTGTGAATCATAGTCCTTATTTCATGAATCCTAGGCCTTATATTGTGAAACTTGGTCATAAATGGTCAAAATCACCTATTTTGGTCCTTTTATTATTTTGTGAATCCTATACCTTATTTTGTGAATCTTAGAGCTTGTTTTGTGAATCTAGAAGGTAATATTGTGAAATTTGGTCATAAAATGGTCGACATCACCGATTTTGCTCTTTTTCTTATTTTGTGAATCATAGACCTTGTTTCGTGAATCCTAGGCCTTATATTGTGAAACTTGGTCATAAATGGTCAAAATCACATATTTTGCTCCTTTTATTATTTTGTGAATCCTATACCTTATTTTGGGAATCTTATAGCTTGTTTTATGAAAATGGAAGGTAATATTGTGAAATTTGGTCACAAAATGGTCGAAATCACCTATTTTGCTCATTTTATTATTTTGTGAATCATAGTTCTTGTTTCGTGAATCCTAGGCCTTATATTGTGAAACTTGGTCATAAATGGTCAAAATCACCTATTTTGCTCCTTTTATTATTTTGTGAATCCTATACCTTATTTTGTGAATCTTAGAGCTTGTTTTATGAAATTAGAAGGTAATATTGTGAAATTTGGTCACAAAATAGTCGAAATCACCTATTTTGCTCTTTTTATTATTTTGAGAATCATAGTCCTTGTTTCGTGAATCCTAGGCCTTATATTGTGAAACTTGGTCATAAATGGTCAAAATCACCTATTTTGCTACTTTTATTATTTTGTGAATCCTATACCTTATTTTGTGAATCTTAGAGCTTGTTTTGTGAAACTAGAAGGTAATATTGTGAAATTTGGCCATAAATGGTCAAAATCACCTATTTTGCTCCTATTCTTATTTTGTGAATCCTATACCTTATTTTGTGAATCTTAGAGCTTGTTTTGTGAAACTAGAAGGTAATATTTTGAAATTTGGTCATAAAATGGTCGAAATCACCTATTTTACTCTTTTTCTTATTTTGTGAATTATTGACCTTGTATTTTCATTGTTTGTGAATATTGGAGCTAATATTGTGAACCTTGAAGCTAGTTTTGTGAACTTAGTACCTGATAATGTGAAATCTCGAGTTGGTTTGTGAAGAATGATTTTGTGAAACCTGGATTTCATTTTGTGAAACCTAGATCTGATTTTGTGAAACCTAGACATGATTATGTGAAATCTAGACCTAATTTTGTGAAACTTGTTTATGTGAAACCTGGACCTGATTTGTGAACTTTGTACCTTATTATGTGAAATCTCGACTTGATTTTGTGAAACTTCATTTTGTGAAACCAGGATTTTATTTTGTGAAACCTAGATCTGATTTTGTGAAACCTAGACATGATTATGTGAACTTTAGACCTAATTTCGTGAAACTTGTTTTTGTGAAACCTGGACCTGATTTTGTGAAGGTAGGACTTAAATTGGTTAATTTCATAGTAAGAAATACTTGTATAAGCCAATGTGTCATGTTTCACATGTACATGAAGTTACTAATGTTTTCATGTCTTTGTTACTTGTTGATGCATAATTTAATTTTGGTACAATATCATCTATTAGCTCAAAAGGTAGAGCATTGTGCTATTGCGCAAGGTGTGGGTTCGAGACCCACATAGATGAACAAATATAAATATACGATTATTATATAATAAATACCATTGCCAATGTATGTCTAAAGTCACCTATTCAAGTTTTAGATTCACAAAATAAGGTCCAAGATTCACAAAAACATGCATAGGGTTCACAAAATCAGGTCCAAGCTTAGATAAATCAAGTAGTCTAACAAGCTGTAGCTTAAGAATTTTGTTTGTTATATTTTAGAGATATAGAGTAAAGTATTTGGGTTTTTGTGTGTGAGAAAATATTTGGGCCAAAAGAAAAGTTATGAATGACCCTAAGTTTCCAGCCAAATAAACATTGAAAATCAGTCCATGAACGAATATGGTGAGGCCGGCCGCCTCGCCATAATTAGCGGCCTCACCGGATCCGGCCTATATATATATATATATATATATATATATATATATATATATATAGGAATGAGATTACGTGAGGATACATTATCTTTTTGAGGATTGAGGATTTCGTTACAATATTAGAGGTTCTTCAATACAATATCACAGGTTATTCGATAAAATATCAAAAAAAAAAACACCTGTGCAAAAAAAAAAAAAAAATTTTTTTGAAAAAATAATTTTTTTTTGGCAAAGGACAGATTTTTCGTGATATTGTATTGAATAACATGTGATATTGAATTAACTAATCCTCAATCCTCAAATTTTTTTTTGTCCAGATCCAGTGAGGCCGTTAATTATGGCGAGGCGGCCGGCCTCACCAAATTACTTCATGGTTTTGTGAACCCTGGACTTAATTTCGTGAATCCCTAGACCCGATCACAATGAATCTAACACATAAACAAGTGACATTGGACATATATTACCATTGATAAATATATTATAATTGTATATTTATATTTGTTCATCTATGTGGGACTCGAACCCACATCTTGCGCAATAGCACAATGGTCTACCTTTTGAGCTAATAGATGATAAGTACAAACAATGCATCAAAAAATAGCAAACACATTAAACATGATACATCAACCTCATATAGTTATTTCTTACTAGGAAATTAACCAATTTAAGTCCTAAGTTCACATAACCGGGTCCAAGCTTCACAAAGTCAAGTCTAAATTTCACAAAATCAAGCCTAAGTTTGACAAAATCAAGTTTCACAAAATCAGGTCTAGGGTTCACATAATCTAGTCCAAGCTTCACAAAATCAAGTCCAGGTTTCACAAAATCAGGTCTATGTTTGCCAAAATCAAGTTTCACAGAATCAGGTCTGAAGTTCACATAATATACTCCAAGCTTCAAAAAATCAAGTCCGGGTTTCACAAAATGATCTATGTTTGAACCTTAGTTTGTGAACCTTGGACCTAATCTTGTGAATCTCGGGCCTGATCTTACGAACACTGAACCCAATTTTGTGAATCTTGGACCTAATCTTGTGAACTTGGAGCTAATCTTGTGAATCCTGAACCTAATTTTGTGAACCCTGGACCTAATCTTGTGAATCTTGGACTTGATTTTGGGACTTGGGGATTATCTTGTGAATGCTGGACTTAATTTTGTGAATCTAGGACCCAATTTTGTGAAACTGGGCGAGGGGAGTTTGTTGTACAATCCACTGGCGGTGACCTTTCGTAAATAATTACTCTGTCTGTCAGATATGTTGCCATGATAAAATCATGATCAACAACAAAGGCAGTCTTCTGACGATGGAGTATGTACCTCTTAATCACCTTTGCGGCTACAATACGCTGCTCTGAGTCGAGATATTCACTTGGTTCATCTATCAGATACATATCTGTCGGCTAGATCAGTAAAAAGGGTAAATGTCAAAGGCTGTACTACTCCCAAACAACACAGTAAAAACAGGCAGGCGAGAGGGAGGGCAAGAAAAGATTGACAAAAGATTTACCTTTCCCAAACACAGTGTTAATGCAACTCTCTGCAACTCTCCACCAGATAGATTAACAACTTCTCGGTCCATTAACTGCTCTATTTGCAAAGGCTTCATGACATCTGACACAAATTAAGGCTGCGTATAGAACTCGCTTATCTTCTGATGAAGCAGATATCTAACAGTGTGGAAATTTTGGGCTGATCCTTTGGGGCTTGTATGAAACATTGAAGCTCGGCATTTCCACATCAGAGTCTCCCACATTGTCAGGCTTTAGCAGACCAGCCTGAATTTTGACAATTACGGCGACATTGACTCAGTTTTTCATTGTAAGCAAACTTCAGTATATTTATACTCACATACTATCACCATACAGTAAGTTAGGAGAGACAGTTACCAGCATACGAATAAATGTGGTCTTCCCCGTCCCATTTTCACTCAGCATCACCACAATCTGAGAATTAGTAAATTCACCTTTCACCTGCACTGACAAATAGCCTAAAGCCACCCTGAGTTTGTGTCCCAATATAATTTAATGTAGAACTAATTATGACAAAAAAAATTATACCTGGGATGCTCTCTCTGAATTGCAGCTTGAAGGCATTGAACAACGCGTTGTCTTTCAGCGTCTGAACTAATTGGGGTTCCGTCTGAGTGTTTAATGTAGAATTCCTGAAACAGAATCATAAGAATGCATATTAACACACCTGTCATATAAACCGTTTCATGATAAAGTGTATTATGACACTGACCCATATGACACTAGCTCTTAAAAGACTAATTGACAGCCGACGAAAAATACAATTAATCTTCCGTACAATATCAGCAAAAGATCGTGAAAGTATACCAGAGAAGCACGCCTTCCTTGAGTATCAACGGTTGCATGAAATACGACATAATCCATATCCGTCAAGGTGCAAACAGCATCAAATAAGAGCTTACGCCGATCTTTACACTGAACATTGACAACCGAGTACCCCCTCTCATTTCAATTCTGAACTGAGACCTCGGGATTATCTTTTAAAGAGCTAATTGATGGCGTTCTCTCATAATCGCGATTATCAAACATCATTTGATGAAGTCTTCGTTCAGTATGAGTTACAGCCATCGAAACACTCATCTTGGCGCTCCTAATGTCATTGTCCCCTTTAAGAACCGGCCTCAATTTCGACTCAATTTTCCTAATCCGATGTGAATCCTCAATTTGGGACCCGAAATAACAATCTGTAATGTATATAAGAGATGCAATTTGACCATTGTGCGTCCACAAGATGGCATCCACCATACTGCAATTCAAGTCAGCTAAGACCGCAAACACCTCCGATAAATAGGCCTACCCTATCCGTAGAAAGATCCACAACATTACGATCCAAAACTTCATTAAGTTCAAGATCAAACAATATTTCAGCCTTCACATCTCTCTCATTTTTCTGATCTAACACTTCTCTGACATTACCCTGGACTGCCTTTGGAATATTATCCACATACTGAGGCTTGATGATTGCCTGTTAATTAAAATAAATCAGTATGATGCAAAGAAAGCGATAAACTATCAAAATGATCGGGTCCATCGGGTCAGATCAATATATTTGTGGTTAAACCCTAACCCTAACAGTAAAATTGCGGATCATTTCAGGTCATGGGTCAATTTTTTACAGGCTCATTACCCTTAAAATGGGAAATGGGCGATCAGGTTGGGTTTGCGACTTTACATATCAGGTCGCCTGTCAAATTTAGAAAGAGTAACAATTGTTCCCAAGGACGCAAGGAGCCAGGTGCCAAAGGAATCACGCTCACACACACGCACACACAAAAAAATTACACTGGGGACACAGAGAGTACAAAGAGAATCAAGAGAAAAATCACTTAGAGAAAGACAGCACCTTCACGCCATCTTGCAGTAAGCGAGTGAAATACTTTTGAGGCTCAGACCCACTGAAGTAGGTTAAAATTTCTTGCCAGTCTCGTGGGTTCTGCACAAAACATATTAGCCAAGTGAGGAGAAAAAAACATAATGATATCATCATCTTCAACTCCATTTCAAGTTTCAACTCTACCTAAAACCCATTGTTACACAGAAATCCATTCCTTATACCAGTTACCGCAACATTGTCGTGATACAAAGGCTACTACCAGTACCTAATTGTAGTGATACACAAGCTGAACAAACTGGAAAGCAGCCAAGTCACATCTCAATCAGTCAATCATAAAAGATAGCAAAAGTTGCAATGAAGAGGTAACGATCAGCATACAGTTTAGAAACAAGAGAATGAGAGAGACTGAAAACGATAAGTCATCTGTTTAGGTATTTTTTACCGAATTATTTGATTCGGGTCAATGTGGTCTTACTCGTTGGTTAACTGAATGATTGTTTGTATGATGAAGTTTAAATAAGGAAATAAAGTACGAAATATAAATTGACACGTAAGATTTGGTGACGCGGAAAACCCAATGTGGGAACAACCGCGGGAGGGACTGTACCCTGCCAAATATTGCAATATTCTTGAATGGGAGGATTATTACAATTGAGGCGTAATCACCTTTTGCTAACACGAGGTATCGAGCTTGTAAGATCGTGTGTACGTGAATGTGTTGATGTCTTGATGAGAATGCGGATGTGTGTATGAATGTCCTTCTTTGATTGCTTCCTTGGCTATTTAGAGGGTAAGAACCCTAGGCATGTCCTACCTTGATTATGGAAAGGGAATATAACTTCCATAATAACTCTTTCCATGTTTGGTCATCTCCCTCAATTCTCCCTGATCTCCCTGACATCTCCCTGACTCCCCTTTTCCTAATTCCAAATGCCTCCTTCAATGGGCTCCAGTCTTCTCCTGCGTGCATGCCGACCCATTTCCCTTCTCCGTGCTTATTCTAACCGTGGGCTCCCTTCCTTCTCATTAGACCCATTTATTTATTAAGTGAGGCTTTCTCTATTATGTGATTTTTGGCCCAAACAGTTTGCCCTAAATTCCTTGTGAAGTACGCTACGAGGTGTCGAGCAAGGAATTTACGTAATCGAATGCTAAAACCCTAAGCCGTCATTTACACTTCTTTTCATGCAGCTCCATCACGTCAGCCGCCCACCTCCTCTTTTCTCGCACCCTACTCCCTCTCTCTTCCTTTATAAACCCAACCTCCACCTTTCACTTCCATTAACTCCAAATCATTTCTAAAAACTCTCCCCCTCTCTAAACCCCCAACCTTCTTCTTCTCTCACCTAGCCGGCTCCATTGTTTCACTTTCCATCGTCTCTTTCACCAGGTATCCTTCCCCTTTTATTCTTAATTTTTATTTTCTCTTTCTTCACCATGCGTAAAACCCGACAATCGACTTCCGCTCCTACTGATCGTAACCCTGACCCAGTCTTTCCATCTCGGGGACTCTTTACTTATCCCCATGATTGTGACTCCGTCTTGACCCCCGCTGACATTCCCATGATCAAGGGCTTGCTTGGTCTTGGTGATGGGGTGGATATCGCCATCCCTGAACCGGGTCAGAAAGCTGATGCCCTTCGTCCCGGATGGGTTTGTTTTTATCTGTACCCGTTTAAATATGACCCCCGTTTTCCTTTTCACAAACTCATCCAAGATTTTATTTTTACGAACAATTTCGCCATGGCACAAATTTCTGCCACTGTTTGGAGAGTTCTCCTCTACTCACTGGCCGCTGGTCAGAGCACTGGTAATTCCATCTCCCTGGGTAATCTGGCCCATATGCAACATCAGGTCCCTGGGTAGGGGCCAATTCTCTCTCCGGGGACGTGGAGAGGCTCCCTTCAGGCATGTGTCCAAATCCCGAGATGAGAAATGGTTTGAGGACTTCTTCTTCGTGAGGAAGGACTCCATTCAGCCGCCTGCTGATTACATCTTCGAAAAATGGGTCATAACTTCGAGTAAGTAGCCTCCCTGTCACCTGATTTATCTATATCACTGCTTACTAGCTTACTTCATCGTCCTCGTACAGGCCCCAGTGACCTGACTCGCATTGGTGCCAAGATCCCTGCCTGCAGCAAGCTGTTTTGTATCTTTGAATCCGAGAGAAAGTTTCTTGATCTGCTTTCTGGTTTTTCACCTGCTTCCTCCTCCAACCCTCTTCAGTCAGCTCATATCATGTCTTCCGGTAAGCTTCCCACAATTGTTCCAATTTGCATGCAGCTTCCACGTTCTAATGCTTTAGGTATCCTGACGCTTCAGGTGATGCCTGTTTACAGGTTCCAAGGCCGATCCTTTAGAAATCATCCTCCAAAGTGCCAAAAGAAAGAGGTCTTCTGCCAGTCCTGACGTGGCATCCGCCTCCAAGAGGATTGCTCTTGCTGCCTCCTTCCAGACCCCTCCTACGTACTCCAGTTCTGCTAGGCCTGAACCCTTAGAGGTTGACCCGTTGTCTCGCCATCCTCCTACTCCTCCTGTCAGTCCTCGCGCCTCAGCTAGCGGAGGCACTATTGCTCACTTCCCAGTAGGTTTTGGGAATGTGGACAAGGTACCATACTGGCCAGAGATCGACCAGCTGCTCTTCCCTCCTCTAAAGGAGACGTTCTCAGAGTTTTCTCCAGAGAAGATGGCAGAGAATGACGTGCACAATGCCTTTATGGTGAATGATCTCCGTCTTCTACCTGTTTTTTTTTTTAAATTTTTCCCTTTGATCTCTCTTGCTGACTTCTGACTTTTCTTGCCCCAGACCCTCCAGTCTGCACTATACAATAGGAAGATTATCAACATAGTGCAGACCACCAGTCGTGCTACCAACGCCAAAAACCAAGAGCTGAAGGGGACAATTGCCGACTTGGCGCAGCAGCGATCTGATCTGAAGGAACGCGTGGTGGAGTTGAAGGCTGAGCTTGCTGTCACCAAGAAGAAGCTGAAGGAAGGAGCTGATGCCTGAAGTTGGGGAGGTGAATTCTCCTGCACTGGCTGAGCAGACTGCTGGTGGAGATGCTGGAATGTCCCAGGATGCTGCTGACGGAGCTCAGGGAGCTATGACCGCTGAGGATGTGCAAGCTGGTGCGGTACCTGAAACAGGGGGTCAGCAGGCAGAGGAGGTGCCAGAAGTGGAGGTCATTAATGTGACCGACAATTAAGTATTTCTTTTTTTATGTTTAATGAACTTTTTGGCAGTCTGGCCCAGAGGTGGCAAACTTGTAAGTTTTAAACTCTTTTTTGGTTGTTCCGCCAGGGTGGCGGTTGAACTCAGGGATCGTATTTTTGCCACGTTTTGGAATGCCCCTTGCCTTAATTTCTGGCAAGTTTCAGCTTATATTTTGTGTGCTTGTTTTTAGGTTTCCTTAGTTTAGGAGGTTGTCGTGTCAGCATGCTGGCTGATTTAGGCGAGTCTTGTCCTCCTGAAAAGGCTGACTTTCTGACTCAGCTAGCTGCCATTTCAGCCTGATGGCTGATTTAGGTATATGCCGCAATGTAAGGAGGAGTGGCCGTGTCAGCCTGAGAGGCTGATTTAGACTTGTCTGGTCAGCCTGAAGAGACTGATCCAGACTAAGCTAGCTACCGTGTCAGCCTGATGGCTGATTTAGGCGTATGCCGCAGTTTTGGATTACTTAACCTTGTTCATGATGCAAGGTGTGTTCATCACGTTTAAAGCCAACAGGGGCGTAATTTAGGCAAGTTTATCGTCGTTCTAGGACCAATGGGACGCTGCAAGATTCTGGTAGCGCAGAGATCCCTACGTTCCATGTATGTGCATGCACGCTGGGGCCCTAATTAATTGCGATTAGTGCGAGCTACGTCCATGGGGGTGGTATCAGGGGTAGCTGAGTAAGCGTGTTTAGCTGTCAACCAGGCTCCCTTTCGTATGTTCCTGATGTGACCATAATTGGCGCATATTTAGCCCCCGAATTAGCCTTGTTTCCATGCTTTTTAGTGCTTATTTGGGTCATTTCTTATCTTTAGTTCTTTGTTTTACATATTCTTTGAGATTTTGATCCCTTGGTAGGAAAGGAGTAAGAATCTTGCATTTTCATGGCAAAACGAGACTAAATTGATCGAATTCAATGACCAAGCATCAAGGAGAGACAAGATTAGAAGGCCTTTGTACATATCATAGTAGAAGAGCAATGTTGAGGAAAGATCCTTGAGTCCCCAAGGAAATCCCCAAGGAATTTATGAAGAAAAGGGAAGAAAAGAAGAAGTTACTATGCTGACTGACAATCCGAGCGGATTGCCAGCAATCCGTCCGTCCTGCACAATCCGAGCGTCCCGTGCCAGAATCCGCTCGGATTCACCCTCAACAATCCGTCCGGATTCCCCAGAATCCGCTCGGATTCCATCGCCCAAATCCGGCCGTCCCGACCTTATTCCGCCCGGATTTCTTCACAGCACGGTTTGCCTTCTTCAAGCTACGAAAAGAGAAGCCCTTCTCTCAGAAAATACCGGGTCCT
Organism: Silene latifolia; assembly: GCF_048544455.1. Taxonomy (NCBI): domain Eukaryota; kingdom Viridiplantae; phylum Streptophyta; class Magnoliopsida; order Caryophyllales; family Caryophyllaceae; genus Silene; species Silene latifolia. The sequence goes on from NC_133533.1 coordinate 85,820,491, forward strand.
CCTTGCTCAACTTAAAAAGTGTAATTACTAGTTTAGCCCTTAGTTAACCCTAATGCATCCTCCCTAATTTTCACTATAAATACCCCATTAGGCTAATTAGAGGAGCATGTTCTTCTTATCAATAATTAGTGTAGTTAATACCAATCAAAACTCTCCTCAATATTGTAATCAAGTATTAATCAAGTTTTAATCCAAGTTTTAGTTCTTTAATCTCTCTTTTGTTCATCCTTTATTTTGGGTAATTGAAGATTATTTGGGTTATTATTGGGGGATTGACAACCTCTCAATCTAGCTTTCAAGTACTTCTATTATTCTTGCTTTATTATTGGAATCATTAGTAGGTATAATCTCTTAATCCCTTTTTAATTATTGTTAATTACTTTCATTTATTCATCATGTTTCATATTGTTGGTATGATTGACAACCTTGCTAGCATGATCAACATGATAATGAGTGAGTAGTCTCTTAGCTAGGGTTAATGGGTGATTAGGGGAAACCAACATGGGGAATGATTCATGCTTAAATTAATATGCTTTCATGCTTTATTTGCTTGCTTGTTTTGATCTCAACTCATGCACATGTTATACTTGATGAAATGCTAAGCCTATGAATCCTTGCATTTACTATCATCTCCTATCTTTTCAATGAGACTTGTAAGACATAACCCAACTCGAGTCTCATTAGACCATGCATGTTGTTGAGTAGGGAAGATTAAGTCGACTTGTAGGTGTTGTACAATCTAATCGATTCGGCTCCGGGACCCAAACTTTCCTAGGATTGTAAGATATAACCCAACTCAATCCATCATAACAATAATTGCTTGCTTTTAATTTGAGAACATGTTTGTATGATCATATCCCATGACACCCTAGTGCCTTTAATCAATTGTTTACACCCCCTTTTTATTCATCTTGCTTGTTTATTTTCATTGTTATTCTAGTTTAGTAACCTTCTACATCAACCCAATTTGTGACACCCCTTAGACACCGCTAGTTACAATAGAAATCTCATTTCAACTCCCGTCCCTTGGGATCCGACCTTTACTTGCCTTTTTACTAATTGTAGAGTTGTTTGTTAAGCTATAAATTGTGTTTTGATTCGACCGTAACCAACGACCACATCTATTTATTTGTGAATACGAAACGGACCGATCAAAAATGGCGCCGTTGCCGGGGACGGTGTTTGTTTGATTTAGATTTCCTTTTTGTTATTAGTTGTGTCTTTCTTCATCTTGAGGAAGTAAAACTCCTCAAGGTTTGTTCTAATTGTTTTTGAGTTGTTTGATATTTTGCATGTCTAGAAGGTTACAAAGTGATTTGTTACCTTTTGACCGTGAAATCGAAAGAACCTTGACGAACAATAGGAGACTTGTTAGGAGGAATTTGAGAGGTGTTGGTGAAGTTGTTCAACCCACTAGTGAGTTTGTCAATCCTTTCGCAATAGAAGGAGAAGAAAACCCATTACACAATACCCCCACAAAATCCACCTACAATGCCAAAATTCTCGTCACACTCCGTACCCACCGAGGATAATCTACCAAATGGTACTCCTACACCGCAACATCTCACCGGAAATTTTATTGCCAAGTCCGCCTTCATCCAACTAGTTGAGAGGAGCCAATTTGGGGGGATGCCTAGTGAGGATCCTCATTCTCATATGGAAACCTTTTGCGATTATTGTGATGCTATCTCTCAAACAGGCGTGACTCAAGACCAAATTAGATGGGTCTTATTTCCTTTTTCCTTAATCGGCACCGCAAAGCAATGGTTGAAGGGCCTTGATAAGGCCACCCTTGGAATAGATTCTTGGAAGAAGTTGGCTCTAGCTTTCTACAAAAAATTCTACCCACCGGAAAAGACCAACATGCTAAGAGCTCAAATTACGGGTTTTAAGCAAAGGGATGAAGAGTCTTTGTATGAAGCTTGGGAGCGGTTTAAAGGTATTTGTCGCTCATGTCCTCACCATGGACTTAGCGAATGGTTTTTGGTGCAACAATTTTGGAATGGTTTATATGAAGATTCTAGGAACATTCTCAATATGGGATCAAATGGAATGTTCACCGAAGTTGATGACAATCAAACATGGAACAAGATTGAGGAAATGACGGTCCATAACTCACAATATATTAGACCTCGCAAGGCTACTAGAGGAGGAAAGCATGAAGTGGACTCCGTTACTCAATTGGGTGCTCAACTTAGTGCTCACATTGACACAATCAACTTGAAGTTTGAACCAGCTATGGCTAGACTTGAGGAAAACTCAAAATCATCGAAGCATCATGTCAATGCCATGACGGCATCCTCATCAATCCCAAGTGGGATATGTGAGAATTGTGGAACTTTGGGTCATGACCCAAGTGAGTGTAGGGGAACAACCGAACAAGTGAATGCTTTCCAAGCATATAAAAGTGGTACCCCTTATTCAAATTTTTACAATGAAAACACCAAGTTCCATCCACATCTCTCATACAAAAGCCAAAATGTTCAAAACCCTCAAACAACATACACTCCACCACCCATGAGAAACCAAAATCAAAGACCCTTTTACAATCAAAACCAAGGTTACCAAAATCAAAATCCATACAATCACCAAAATGACCAAGGTTTTGATGTCCAAAAAGCGGTCCTCCAAATGCAAAAGAATCAACAAGAATTTTTCACCCAAATGCAAAAATATAGCCAAGCAAAGGAAACCACCATCAACAACATTCTAGCTCACACCAAGATGTTGGAAACACAATTGACTCAACTAGCATCTTCAAGCTCACAAAGACAAATGGGGCAATTACCACCTCAAAGTAATCCCCCTAGACATGAAACGGTTAGTGCCATTCACTTGAGAAGTGGTACAAGGTATGAAGCACCGAAGAAGCAAGTTGAGGATGAAGTTGTGGAAGCTAGTGAAAAGGAAGAAATTGTGCAAAACTCCAAAGATGGAGAATCAACAAAAGAAGAAAGTTCAAAGAAAAGTGATGACAAGGCCAAAGAGAAGGAGCCCATTGTGATTAGACTTCCTTTTCCAAGTCGTCAAGCCAAGCCCAAATTTGATGATCAACTTGGAAAGTTCATGGAAATTGTGAAGAATTTAGAAGTCTCAATTCCTTTCACGGAATTAATCAATCACGTTCCGGCCTATGCGAAGTATATGAAAGATATCCTCACAAAGAAGAAGTCGATCCGGAAACTTGAGACTATCGCCTTTACTAAGGTGAGTAGTGCAATACTTCAAGGGAGTTCACCTCCAAAGTTAAAGGATCCAGGAAGCTTCTCAATACCGTGTACCATTGGCGACACAACGATCAACAAAGCCTTATGTGATCTAGGGGCTAGTGTGAGTGTCATGCCGTACTCGGTAAGTAAAAGGTTGGGGATGGGAGAGCTTAAATGCACCAACATCACACTCCAAATGGCCGATAGATCGACGAAGACACCGTTAGGGATATGGGAAGATGTCCCCGTGCGAATTGGGAAGTTTTTCATCCCGGTGGACTTTGTCATTGTTGATATGGAGGAAGATTCCAACATTCCAATCATCCTAGAAAGACCTTTCCTACACACCGCCGGTGCGGTGATTGATGTGAAACATGGAGAGCTCACTCTAGAAGTGGGAGATGAAAGCATAAATTTTAATCTTGACAAGACTATGAGAGCTCCTCGTTTGCGTGAGCCGTGTTTCATGATTGATCATTATAGCCGAAAAGATGAAAGGAAGAAATCGAAACTCCAATGGAAGAAAAAAGTTGAAGATGCTCCATTCAAAGAGCAAGTGAATTATGACAAGGAGAGCTTGCAAAGCTCATCAAAATCAACCAAGGAAGAAGAGGATGGCCTCATTGGCCAAGAGAAGAAATTGGGAGAGTTGTCTCCATCTAAGCAAGAGATTTTCAATGATCAACTCAATGAAGTTTGTGGTCTTTGGGACGACGAGTTTGAAGGGATTTTTAATCCCTACATTGGACATGCCATCGATCATGATCAACAACAAGGGCCACGGTCTATTGAGGACCTCTACCATAATAATGAACAAGCTTTTGATTACTTTTTCAAGGTGTTGAGCAACATCAACAACACCTTGAACATGCCCCCTTGACATCTCATCAAGAATGAGAGTTTGGTGGATTCCTCCCTAAACCACCACTTGTAAATATTTCTAACTCCCTAACTTACATTTCAATTCTTGTATTGCATTTTTGTCATCTATGGATTTTCATTTACTTTGATCAAAATAATTGTCATGTAAGAGAGAAGTGAGGGAGGGACTAACAATTTCAATTGATGTGTAGTGCTTTACCTTAGTGTGGGGATGGCAATTGCCTAGGCTATCCATGCCTTAGTAGTGCCCCCACAAAGAAGGACACAAGCCTTGAAAGAAAGAATGGAAGAATGATAAAGGGAATGCGCTGTGCACGGGTGGAATCGAATCCAGGTGTACACGGAGGATTTAATCCGAGCGGATTCCCAAGAATCCGCCCGTCTTATGCAATCCGAGCGTCCTGCAGAAAAGACGCCCGTCTTGAACTGAGCTGAATTTTGAAATTTTCTTGACTGTTAAAGAATCCGAGCGGATTTCTGAAAATCCGCCCGTCCTGAAGAATCCGTCCATCCTGGGAAAAAGACGCCCGTCTTTGCAACTGAGGAAAACAAGCAAAATTCTCTGGACGAAAATCCGTCCGTCCTTGAGCAAATCCGCCCGTCCCGTGTTCAGCAAATCCGAGCGGATTGTACCAAATTCGCCCGTCTTTAGGCGAGCTTTTGCAAAGGTAGAAGAAGCAGAATCCGCACGGATTGAGCCTAATCCGCACGGATTGCCTCTGCAGTTTTGAAAATTTCGGCCTCTTTAAAACCCCTCCCACCTTCATTCATTCATTCATTCATTCATTCATTCATAAACACTACCCACAACATCAAAACCCTCATCCTCTCCATCATAAAAACAAAAACCCTCAACAACATTCAACAAAAACAAATCAAATCACCCTTCCAACAACAAATTAATCACTCCTTCTTCAACAAAAATCAAAATCAAGAACAAAATCTTCAACCTTTGAGTCGATTTTTGTTTTCATAAAGGCAAAGCCTTTCACCTTCAAATCGATTTGGGCATCCTATAAATTGAAGATTTTTCACTCTTTTCTTGGTTAAAGCTCATCAATGGCAAGGACTAAGGGTGCAACAAAGGCAACAAAGGCACCAAAGGCTAAGGCACTCTCACAAAGGCAAAAGGCTCTTCAAACAAAGAAAGCTTTGGCTATGGTGGTGGCAACACCAAACTTGGAAGTGCAACAACAACAACAACCTTCTATGGGACCATCAACACCTTCTACTCCGGTAATTAATCAACTTTTGCATTATCCGGAGGTAACTTTTATTTCCGATACCCATAGAAATACCTTTGTCAAGTTTGCTATGAAATCTATTCAATCCACCAAATTCATATGTAAAGATGCCTTGGAAAAATTGGGTGTTCTTGAACAAACAAAAGCCTTTTTCAAAGCCATGGGGTTGGAGAAATTGTTTGAAACAAAGGAATTGACATACCCCTCCCTTGTCTTGGAATTCTTAAGTTCTTTAAAAGTCACCAAAGTTGAGAATAGAGAAAATCTCGAGTTTCGTCTAGCTAATGTTAGTAGACGCATTACCTTTACGGAATTGGGTGAAATTTTGGGTCTTAGTGATGAATCAAGTTATCTTAAGCATTATGGAAAGTATGACCCCGAGCCTCTTTGGGAGGCAATCTCCGGGAAGAAATTTGAGGATTTTCATGCATGTCGTGTTCTTTTGGTCCATCATCCGGGCATAAGAGTATGGCACAAGGTTGTGGGAAATACCATAATTGCTAGGAAAGACACCAATCATTTCACAAGACTTGATTTTATTCTCCTTGAATCGGCTTTGAATATCGGAAGAATTCATACCAAGCCTTACAATTCTTTGAGGCTCTTGGTAGATAGATGGCTTAATGTTGATAATGGGAAGAAGGGCACGACCGTTATTGTCAATGGCGGCCTAGTAACACTCCTAGCCAAGCACTTTGATCCTAACTTCAATAAGGATAAGAAGTACAAGGCAAAGGAAGGTGGCCATCTTATTGATATGCATATTATGATTCACAAGTTCAAGTGGGTTGCCCATAACCCCTTGATACTAAATATGGATGGCTAACTAGTGAAGCTAGATCGTTCACCTTGCCCTCAAAGATTTGTCGCCTAAGCGTCCACCGGACCAATTATCTACTTCCCCTTTCCGAAGAAGCCGAGTATATCATTCAACAACAAAAGGGTGATCTTGAAGCTCCCTCCTCTTCCATTGTCATACCACCTTACCCCTTTGAGTATGAAGAGTTCAAACCGGAAGGAATTGAAATTGGGAAAGACTATGTGACTCTCCTCATGCAAGCAATGCACAAGCAAGCCCATGAAGATCGGAAAAATGCGTATTTGGCTCAATATCCACCCCTTCTACATCTATCTAGGCAAGGACTCCTTGATCCATCTTGTCCTTTGCCTAGTTGGGCGGATAGAGAAGTCTTATTTCCGGGTGCATCTAGGGACGTGGTGGGAGACAATGAGGTTGTTGGAAATGATGAAGAAGTTGATGATAATATTGAGGAAGAAGCAATGGAAGAAGAAAGAAATGGTGAAGATGATGATGAGCAAGATGAGGAAGAAAGTGAAGAAGCAAATGACAAGGAAAGTGGCAATGTGACCACTTCTCATGAGGGAAGTGGTGATGATGATAGCATGATGGAAGACTAGCAAGCCTTGGAGACTCCTACACTCCCGCGGTTTGTCTATATCTCTTTGTATTTTATTTCATTTTGATCATTGTTGGAGTAGTCCTAGCAACATCAAAGGACTCACACCTCGGTACCATTGAGGTGTTCTTATTCTATTGTTCCCATTTGTAAAATCCAAAATGACAAGCTAGTTTCATGCATAGCATAGTGTGTGCATGAACTATACCCATCCTTGGACATTAGCAATAGTGTCTCACTCGGTTTGGGGAAGTTAATGCATACGCAACGGGAGGTAATCTAAATTATCCTCTCCGTCATAACAAAAACCATGCATCATGTAGTGTAGCTTAGTATAGAATTGCATTTAGTATAGAAATCATGCATCATCTTTGCATAATTTCCATCATTTTGGCCATTGAGGACAATGCCCATATTAGTGTGGGGATGGGAATTCTAACATTTAACTCTTATTCAAAAAACCCATAAAAATTGAAAATTTTCAAAAATCATAAAAATTGAAAAAAATTGAAAAATCCAAAAACAAGTTCATTTCCTTTGTATATATTGTTTTGTATATATTGTGTTTGTTTTATCCTTGTTCACATTGATTGACTACGCCACATCCGAGACATGAGGATATTGAAGACCGCATGGTATGATCTTTCCAATCTCTTTTTTTTTCCTCTTTATGTTAATGACTATGTGGCTTCATTTTGATTGATGCGGTACAACAATGTGAACTTAGGACTTGCATTTAGATTATTTGTCATATTAGTTGGTAGAATCATATGCATTAGGATGTTTATATGGTAGTTGCATCATGGCATGTAGTTTGCATGTTAGAAAAATTTTGCGAAACCGTCTACTTGGGAAGCTTGACAAGTGTATATAGGCCCTAGTAGATGCCTTTTGTTCTTAAGACTTTGCTTGTTAGAATGCTTGTAAAACACCCTAGGATGTGTCATGCTAGTATCCTTTGACCCATGGTTTAAGGCCGAGTCAAGAGTACCTTGTGGTGTGATAACTCCTTGGCTACCGTTTATTCCAAGGTGACCCTTGAAACCATGCACCCATACATCCATCATCCATGTTCTACCATATTTTTGTCAACAAAAGGGAATGGGCACAAAAAGAAATCAATTTGAGTTCAATGAAATGAAAAGTGAAAGAAAGTTTGCAAAAATGCATCAAAAGAAAAAGAGGAGCAAAAATAGACTCCTAAAAACTTCAAATACAAGGCACCCTCGTTACTAATTGGGGTGACTTTGAAAATGTTCAAAAAGAAATGCAAAAAAAGTTGTCAAGTATTGAAATGCCAAAAATCAAAAAGAAATGGCAAAGAAAGTGTTCTCAAATGTCAAATGCCACAAGAAATTGGGGGGAAAAACAAAAACAAAAGCAAACTCCCAAAAGTGAAACTCAAATACTATTGGTCCCTTTTATCCACCGTATCCATTGTTGTGCATGGTAGAGAGGGGACGACCCTTCTTCTTGTCTAGGCAAGAGGGGGAATTCCGCGATCCTCCAGTGTTTCTAACACCATAGGGAGTCTACCCTTGACAAAAGCATTTAACGATTGAGGACAAAGGTACCCTAGCTTGACACAACTTGGAGGTGATTTATTGGTATCCCTCTAGGCTTAGTAGTTTGAACAAATTGCATCTATGAAGGATTGTCTACCCTTGAATTGCTTCCCTTGTAGATAATTTCCGCCACTTAGATGAGGAAAGTGGCTATTCTCTTTGTAGATGCATCCATTATGTGTTTTTGTGTGCTTTAATGTTTGGATGTGTCGCCATTTTGGCAAGACCCACCTTGCCTTGTAAGAAGGCATCCTACCTCATGGTTGTCTTGTTGTGAGTTGAAGGGGCGGAGTGAGACCCGCTAATTGTCTCATATCGGCTATATTATTAGGATAGGTTAGTATTGGTCATAGTCTTTGTCACCTCTTTACTCGGGACGAGCAAAGGTTCGGTTTGGGGATATTTGATGTGACCATAATTGGCGCATATTTAGCCCCCGAATTAGCCTTGTTTCCATGCTTTTTAGTGCTTATTTGGGTCATTTCTTATCTTTAGTTCTTTGTTTTGCATATTCTTTGAGATTTTGATCCCTTGGTAGGAAAGGAGTAAGAATCTTGCATTTTCATGGCAAAACGAGACTAAATTGATCGAATTCAATGACCAAGCATCAAGGAGAGACAAGATTAGAAGGCCTTTGTACATATCATTAGAGCTGGCAAGTCTGACCCGACCCGAGCGACCCGACCCGAACCCGAGCAAACCCGACCCGATCCGACCCTAAAATATTGCGACCCGAAACCGACCCGACCTGACCCGATGATGACCCGTAACCCGACATGACCCGATTATCAGTGACCCGAACCCGACCCAGACCCGACCCGATATTGACCCGACCCGATGTTGACCCGATTAAATTGATGAATCGATAGTTATTAAGCTTAATTTTGATCAAAATGAAAGTGATTTTGTGTTTAGATTGATATGTTTGACTTAGTAATAAAGTAATTAAACTAAATTATAGGTTAAAAACTATATTTAATGATAAAAAATTGTAGTAATGCGATTAAGTTACCAGACCCGATAATGACCCGACCCAAACCCGACCCGACCCGATACATCATTTGACCCGAAATGACCCGACCCGATAACGACCCGAACCCGACCCGACTCGACCCGAAAGGGTATGCTGACCCGATATGACCCGAACCCGATATGACCCGACCCGACTTGACCCGACCCAAACCCGACCCGACTGACCCGATTGCCACCTCTACATATCATAGTAGAAGAGCAATGTTGAGGAAAGATCCTTGAGTCCCCAAGGAAATCCCCAAGGAATTTATGAAGAAAAGGGAAGAAAAGAAGAAGTTACTATGTTGACTGACAATCCGAGCGGATTTCCAGCAATCCGTCCGTCCTGCACAATCCGAGTGTCCCGTGCCAGAATCCGCTCGGATTCACCCTCAACAATCCGTCCGGATTCCCCAGAATCCGCTCGGATTCCATCGCCCAAATCCGGCCGTCCCGACCTTATTCCGCCCGGATTTCTTCACAGCACGGTTTGCCTTCTTCAAGCTACGAAAAGAGAAGCCCTTCTATCAGACAATACCGGGTCCTCCTTGCTCAACTTAAAAAGTGTAATTACTAGTTTAGCCCTTAGTTAACCCTAATGCATCCTCCCTAATTTTCACTATAAATACCCCATTAGGCTAATTAGAGGAGCATGTTCTTATTATCAATAATTAGTGTAGTTAATACCAATCAAAACTCTCCTCAATATTGTAATCAAGTATTAATCAAGTTTTAATCCAAGTTTTAGTTCTTTAATCTCTCTTTTGTTCATCCTTTATTTTGGGTAATTGAAGATTATTTGGGTTATTATTGGGGGATTGACAACCTCTCAATCTAGCATTCAAGTACTTCTATTATTCTTGCTTTATTATTGGAATCATTAGTAGGTATAATCTCTTAATCCCTTTTTAATTATTGTTAATTACTTTCATTTATTCATCATGTTTCATATTGTTGGTATGATTGACAACCTTGCTAGCATGATCAACATGATAATGAGTGAGTAGTCTCTTAGCTAGGGTTAATGGGTGATTAGGGGAAACCAACATGGGGAATGATTCATGCTTAAATTAATATGCTTTCATGCTTTATTTGCTTGCTTGTTTTGATTTCAACTCATGCACATGTTATACTTGATGAAATGCTAAGCCTATGAATCCTTGCATTTACTATCATCTCTTATCTTTTCAATGAGACTTGTAAGACATAACCCAACTCGAGTCTCATTAGACCATGCATGTTGTTGAGTAGGGAAGATTAAGTCGACTTGTAGGTGTTGTACAATCTAATCGATTCGGCTCCGGGACCCAAACTTTCCTAGGATTGTAAGATATAACCCAACTCAATCCATCACAACAATAATTGCTTGCTTTTAATTTGAGAACATGTTTGTATGATCATATCCCAGGATTCCCCTATGATCCCATGACACCCTAGTGCCTTTAATCAATTGTTTACACCCCCTTTTTATTCATCTTGCTTGTTTATTTTCATTGTTATTCTAGTTTAGTAACCTTCTACATCAACCCAATTTGTGACACCCCTTAGACACCGCTAGTTACAATAGAAATCTCATTTCAACTCCCGTCCCTTGGGATCCGACCTTTACTTGCCTCTTTACTAATTGTAGAGTTGCTTGTTAAGCTATAAATTGTGTTTTGATTCGACCGTAACCAACGACCACATCTATTTATTTGTGAATACGAAACGGACCGATCAGTTCCACAGTCCGCCTGGTGAGGGTGCTCCTTGTGGAGAAAATAGGTTAGGCATGTTGGAGTGCCATGTGCCTTGTCACCCCGCGTTGGCAGTTGACAGTCCTGCTAGATACCCTTTCAACGTACCATAGACACTAGGATTCAGAGTGATGTACCTAGAGAAGCCTGAAAATAGAAAAATCTATTGAAATGATGTGAAGTACCTGTCGCGATCTCATGAGATACCAGAGCAATTTTGGTCCCAGGACGCTGCTAGACCACACTATCTAATAGTAGTTTATAATTTTAAAATAGTTAGAGACACTAGAAATAGGAGTGAAATTGGCAGTATGCCTACTACCGGATTTTTATTTTAATTTCAAAATGATTTGGTTTTTCATAGTACATCATCCTGAAGGCTAAAATCTACTTATTTTTAAAAGTAATATCTCTTCAGGTGAAGTATGTTTCATGGGCGTTGTATGATTTGACCGTCCATAGTCATCAGTCTGTATGCACCATGACCAACAACTCCTTCTACCTGGTATGGTCCTTCCCATTTGTAGGCGAATTTTCCTGCCTTTCGATTCTTAGTGTTTTGAAACACCTCTCGAAGAACCAGTTCTCCTACCTCCAGGAGCCTGACTTTCACATTCTTATTGTAAATCATGGCCACTGACTGCTTGTAGGCAGCCAGACGTATTTTTGCGCTTCCTCGCAGCTCGTCGACTGAGTCCAGGCTTCTGACCATCTCTACATTGTTCAGTTCCCCTGTCATACATCCATACCTGTGGGTGGGAACTAGAACTTCTGATGGGATGACTGCTTCTGCGCCAAACACCAGGCTGAAGGGTGTTTGACCTGTTGCTACCTTTGGTGTCATTCTATCTGACCATAATACTAGTGGCAATTCATCTGCCTACTTTCCTCCTAAATCCTGTAACCTCCTTCTCGATTGTCCATGATGATTTTGTTCTTTGGATTGACTTGCCCGTTGAACTTTGGAGTCCTGGGTGCTGACTTTTTTAGGGTGATGCTCCACCTGGCACATTATCCCTCGGTATCGTTGGAGATGAATTGTGAGCCATTGTCACATATGATTTCTGATGGGATACCAAACCTGCAAATGATGTTTTATTTTATAAACGAAATGACTTGTTTGTCCTTTTACGTGAATGCTTTCGCCTCTACCCACTTGGAGAAGTAATGTCATCGCCAAAGACATCCATGTCCTGTTTCCTGTGGCTCTTGGCAGAGGTCCTACTATGTCCATGCCCCATGCCATGAATGACCAGGGAGAAATGATAGGGTGCAAGGGTTCTGCTGGCTGATGGATCATTGGTGCTGAGCACTGGCAGGCGTCACATTTGCGTGCATATTCTGCTGCATCTGCCTTCATTGTAGGCCAGTAGTATCCGTGCCTGAGGGCTTTATTTGCCAGACTCCTGCCCCCCTGCATGGTTTCCACATTCGCCACTGTGGAGATCATGTAACACAGTCTGCTCCTCTTCCTTGTCTAGGCACCGTAAGTAGGGGCCTGCCAGTGATTTCATGAATAGCATATCGTCAATAAGTATGAATCTAGAGGCCTTCACTCTGAAAGCCCTTACTTCTTTCTTGTCATCTGATAGCTTGCTATGACGCATCCAGTTTAGGTAGGGTGTGCGCCAACCCCTGTCATCTGCTTGTTCGGTTGTTTGATCGGCTGGCTGAGAGTTTTCATCTACCTCTGTAGCTACCTGGACTCCTTCTCTATTCTGTGGATCCTCCAGTTCTCCTTTATCTATTTCATCTGTCTTCTGGATGGAAGGCTCTAGCATGTGTGCTATTGGAATGCTGGAAAGTTCTGTTGGTTTGAATGTTGCCCTCAGAGTTGCTAAGGCATTTGCTTCCACGTTCTGATCTCTGGGGATTTGTCTAAGCTTGCAAGTTCCGAATTTCTGTTTTAACTCCTTTGCTATTTTTAAGTATGCAATCATCTTCGAATCTCTAGCTATAAACTCATCATTCACGTGATTGACTATTAGTAGAGAGTCACTGGATATGTGCAGGTGCCTGACTCCTAACTCCAGAGCTAGCTTCATTCCTAATATCAAGGCCTCGTACTCTGTTTCATTGTTGGTTGCCTTGAATTCACATCTCACCGCTTGTGCTGTCAGGTGTCCCTGTGGTGACCGCAGGATTAACCCTACTCCTGCCCCCTTTTTGTTGGAGGCTCCGTCAATATGCATCTGCCAGACCTCTGCCTCCTTGTTTCCCCCTAGGGTGAGGATTTCCTCATCTGCCAGATTTTGGATGGCTGGGCTGAAGTCTGACACAAAGTCGGCTAATGCTTGCGACTTGATTACTGTTCTGAGGTCATAATGGATATCGTACCCACTGAGGTGTACAGACCACTTCGACATTCTGCCTGACAGTTCAGGCTTCCTCATGATAGATTTTAGCGGGTAGTTGGTCACGACATGTATGATGTGGGTCTCAAAATAGGGGCGCAGATTGCGAGATGCTACTACCAGTGCTAGTACTAATTTTTCAAGAGATGTGTACCTGGTCTCTGCCGGTAGCAGAGACTTGCTTACGTAGTAGACTGGCTTCTGCTCCTTTTCTTGCTCTCTGACCAGAACAGCGCTCACTGCCACCTCTGTGACGGCCAGGTATAGGAATAGTGGTTCTCCTGGTTCCGGTTTTGACAGTAGTGGTGGGCTGCTGAGGTAGTGTTTCAGCTCTCTGAAAGCTTGCTCGTGATCCGTGGTCCACTCAAACTTCTGGCTCTTTCTCAGTATGTCGTAAAACAGCCTACACTTATCTGAAGATCTTGAGATGAACCTACTTAAGGCTGCTACCTTTCCAGCTAGTCTTTGAACATCCTTAGGCTTTTCAGGTGATTCTAGTTGTAAGACGGCTTTGATCTGCTCGACGCTAGCTTCTATTCCTCTTCGAGTTACAATGTAACCTAAGAATTTGCCAGAGGATACCCCGAAGGTGCATTTAGATGGATTTAGCTTCATTTTGTATTCCCTTAGGGTGCTGAATGTTTCTGCCAGGTGCCGCATGTCATCAATATATATCTCCATAGTTCTTCATATATGCTCTTTGAATATGCGGTTAACTAGCCTTTGATACGTTGATCCTGCGTTCTTTAGGCCGAATGGCATGACGTTGTAGCAATATATTCCTCTTTTAGACATAAATGCTGTCTTCTCTTGATCTACAGGATCCATCTTGATCTGATTGTATCCACACCATGCGTCCAGGAATGTCAACATTTCATGTCCAGCTGTTGCATCTACCATTGCATCAATATGAGGCAGCGGGAAGGGATATTTAGGGCATGCCTTGTTGAGATCAGTGAAGTCTACACATACTTCTTAGGTACCACCACCACGTTGGACAGCCATTCTGGATATTTTACTTCTCTTAATTTATTTGCTGCCAGCAGACTATCTACCTCCTGGTTAATCACCTTGTTTCGTTCTGCTGCAAACTTTCTTCTTCTCTGCTGGATGGGTTTACACTTTGGGTCCACACTAAGCTTATGCGTTATGATGGATGGATATATTCCTATCATGTCATCGTGTGACTGTAACACCCAGGAATTGTAGGAACGTTGTTGACCGATCTTGTTGACCAAACAGACCTTAGGGATGATTGGGTGAGGGATCAGACTGGTAATAGGAGACGTATAGGTAAGTTACTCGACCTAGTTGAGGCCACTCGGCCGAGTATCACCAATACTCGACCGAGTGGAGTCTACTCGGCCGAGTATTCCTATACTCGACCGAGCATGGCTGCTGTCGACGCGTTATTATAAATGCGAGTTCGCGAGATTCATTTCTTTTTTCTCATTTCCTCGACAGTTTCTCTTTCTCTAACCCTAGATCATCACCCTACTCTATCACTCCATAGCCTCATACCTTAAAGAAATTAGCCTAAACCCCTACCATGGGAATGTCGGGATTCGCGGAGCAAGGAGGACGTGGGTGGTGGTTGTCTATGTCGTCACCGATGTGCAAGGGTACTTATTGGAGTCGTGCGTGGCTGTAGATGGAAGTCTTTCATGCTTTGCGATGAGGTAGGGTCTCCCTACTCAGTCTACTGTTAATTGATTTGAGATTATGATTGTATTGTAATTTGTGTTTATCTACTGATCATCGGAGTATGGTTGTTGGGGTGATGATGTCGTTGTGGTGTGACAGCTGTGATGCTGTGGGTGTGATTGTGGTTGAGTCACTTGCGGGAGTGGCTTCACACCCTAGTTCGCCCTCCGTGGAACCCGTCACGGGAGGGGATGTGCACATTAAGGGACAGGGAATGTTGGTCGCTCGATGATGAGCTGGACTAGGTGGGAATGGACTGCGGTCACCCACTGGCGGCAAGGGTTACCTGTTGCGATGGGTAACCTGGCAGGGCTACACCCTTCGTGGTGTAGTCGGTTATGGTACGATGCGGTAAGGTGGAGAGGGTGGATGATCAGCTGTTTACTTTATTGTCTTATCTTATATTTGATTAGTCAGTACTGACCCCGTGTTGTTTTGTGGTATCTGCGGTGATCCATTCGGGGATGGTGAGCAGTTGGTTTAGCAGGTATTGTTGATTACTGCTGCTGGGATTGGAGGGATCGAGTCATCACGCCACTGGTCTAGAGATGTAGAGTCACAAGTGTTGTAATTGAACTTTATTTTAGGGACCTTGAATCGAATGGTATTGTAACAGATATTCTAATGATATAATATTGTTCTTGTATTGTCTAATTTGATCTACCTCCTCGGGAGACCGAGATGGTGACACCGTCATATACTGGAATGGTCCTTGGTAAGGCGTTCTGGTGTGCGGGGGTGTTACAAAGTGGTATCAGAGCCGACGATTTTGGAACCTGAACTAACGAAATTAATGAACATAGGGTGTCAATTAAAATGAACCAGGTGTATGTACATTGGGAGCCCCAGCCGATGCTAGATTTTGGGTGAGTAGGCGCCCTCATTTCAAAATCATGGCCCCATCGGACTTAAGCCAGACACGGGAAAAAGGGTAGCTAGTGTAAGTCGTGGATTGCTAGGTGATGTATGTTGTGTGCATCTATTATGTGTGTATCTATTATTAAAGTGGTATGTGTTAGATATATGTGTGGAAAAGTGGAAGTGAATATGGAATTATTGCAATGTGTGATCAGTGACAAATTAATCAATTTGTTTCACGATGAATGTGTTATGTGTTGAATTACTATGTTACAAATATGATTATGGGATATGTCTGGTGTTTAGCGGAATTAACGATGATGTGACATAAGAATTAGACTTTGCAGGTACTGTAGTTAGTTTGTTAGTATGCTATAAAGATAGAATAAGATAGTTGTGGGGAAAGGGAGGAATAAAGGTAGGAATGATGATTGTTCCGATGATGGATGTTATGTGATGTGTGTTAATGTGGTAGAAATCATCGTTAATAGTGACGAGCCGGATGTCCGGAACTCCGAACGATATTGTTTAATCTTGCAGGAATAATGAAAAGTTACTACTCCTTATTCGTTTTCGGAAAACTCGACCGAGTGGATCATACTCGGCCGAGTATCAAGTTACAATACCCGTGTGTCTGTAATGTGAAAGTAATAATCGCTTCTGTTCTTCAAAACTCGATCGAGTAAGAAAGGTACTCGACCGAGGAGTGCACACTCGGCCGAGTATACTGAATACTCGACCGAGTAGTGAACACTCGGTCGAGTATTCCCAACACTCGACAGAGTATTGCTGTAGCAGGCCATTTGCGGGTTATACAAAAACCCTAATTTCGTACTTTTCTTTCTTATTTCCGCCTCCCATCTTCATCTTTCCTTCTCTCTAAAACTCCATACTCATCCTTTCTCAAGCTCTTGGGTAAAATCTTGGTGTCACACTTGTTCTTATTTGCCCTAAATCAGTTTAAGGTAAGATTTAAACTCAAATTCCTTAATTGTTTTCAAAGACTTTGTGTATTAGCATGCTATATTTCAATTTCTTGTTAAAAACAATCGAAATTCTGTCTTAAACTTATTGATTTTCGAATTTGACCACATATAGAACTTGCGTATATTTTGGTTGATTAATTTCATGAGGTAAAATTCAATTTCTGAATTCTAGGGTTAGCAAAAACGAAATTTCCCTTACTGTTGATGAGTATCCTTTGATTTGAAGAATTTGAAAACTTGGAACCATATGAATTGTAAAGTAGTTGGTGATTTTCTGATAGTTATCTTAGAAACCTCATTCTAAAATCGTGATACAAGTAAAACAAACCGTCTTTTGTGCTAAGAACTTTCAAGTGTCAATCCTTTGTTAAAAATGATTTTCTTAAAGATGGTGAAAACTAGAGGTTTACCCAACAAGAGACCTCGCGCGAATGTCCAACTCGAGGCTGGGCAATGTAGCAGTGGACCGGTTGTACCGCCGGTGGAGGCACATCCATCAGTAATTTTTGCTAACTTCGATCATCGTAAGACTTTCGTGGCTCTTATGCGCCGTCCTTTTCGCCCCACCCGTTGTGTCAACCCTAGTATCCTTGAGACTCTGGGGATTAAGGAGGACATAGTTCACATTTTCAAGATTTTGGGCATGGAGGGGTTGTATCACTTGAGAAAGAAATCCTACCCCCACTTAACCTTAGAGTTTTTGAGCTCTTTTGTGTATGATAGGAAGGGCAAGACCGTCTCTTTTCGTCTCATGAATGAGGATCATGAGCTTACCCTTGACGAGTTGGCTGACCATTTGGGTTTAGAGGCCGAGGATGATGACTACCTTAGTGACGTGGCCAAGAACAGTGGCGCACCTCGCACCTTCCGTATTTGTAGCGGACCCGCCCCTAGCGTCAATGCCATGTTGATTAATGACATTCAGCACGTGTCCCTTCGTATGTTTCTAAGGATGATGACTTGTTTGTTGTACTCGAGAGAGGACGTGAGTAAGCTCAATTCTTACGAAGTCATGCTCCTTATGTCTTACCTTAACCTCCACCGCCGGAAACCGTTTTACTACAGTGCTCCTGGTATAGTGTGCTCTAGTCTGGAGTGCATGGCACAGTCTGAGACCCGATTCATTGCTTGCGGGGCCATAGTGACCCGCCTAGCTCAGCGACTGACCGACTTTGAGGCCCCACCTCCTGAGGAGAATGAGTATGTTAAGGTTGTACCCACCATGGACGCCCAGTATTGGCGTCAGAACCGATGGTTGAGGAAGATAGATGATGGGTCGTATGCTTGGAGGGTGAGAGGGACTATGTGGATGGTGCTTCCGGACCCAGCTCATCTCCCTGTTGTTGATCATTTGGCCGAGTGGGAGCCTTGTGGCATTCCTAGACCTGAGCCCCAGTCTTACCTGATTGACCCACGGATTCTCCTCGACTTACCTGAGCCTGTCACCGTACATGAGGGACGGCGAGCAGGCACCTCCCCACCTAGGGAGCGTCGTGGAGTTAGGCAGCCCTAGGGTAGACCCGGTTGTGTCCGAGCCCTCTTACTCGCCCCGACTCCTACCCTTACCATCCTTATCGTACTCACCGTACCCTACGGTGTGCATGACCCTAGGATGCCTCAAGAGCCGGGCCGAGCGGATCTCTTCTACTTTGGTGCTCCGCAACCTACACGAGATGACCCTTAATCAGGGCATCGGGACTGAGTTGGCACAGCCTGTCTGGTGGAGAGGACCGGGAGTGGATACGGGAGTGTTCCACAGTTATGGGGTGGACCCGAGTTTCTGGAGACCTCCAGAGGAGACTGAGTTTGGGTACCTCGCAAGACCGTGGGGAGCCAACTCCGGCAGTCAGCTAGGAGGGGACTACTCAGCAGCAGCAGGTTTTCCAGGTGCAGGGAGTTCGGTGCAGTACTTGGGCGCAGGTGGTGGTGATGACATGGAGGAGGGTCCTCGTTGCTGATCTTAGGTTGTTAGACTATTTAGTTGATTTCTTGGATGTTAGACTTATTTAGTGGTGATGGACTTGTTTTGTTGTGTCGGATTTATTGCTTCTTCTTTGGATGTTGCTTTCGGAATTTGGTATCTCTCGTTGGATGACTGTATTTGGCCATAAGGCCGTTAGTTACTTAATTATCGTAGGCAGATGTGTTGAATGTCGACTATGGTAGGAATTTGTTGTGCTTGATATTGCTGCGAAGAATTTTGTGCAGGTTGATGGTGAATACTATAAGTAATGTCGTTAAAACGCCCTCTGGTTATGATAACTCGGCCGAGTATAAGCAGTACTCGACCGAGTAGAGCTCACTCGGCCGAGTATACAAATATACTCGACCGAGTATTGCTTACTCGACCGAGTAGCCTTCATACTCGGCCGAATGTTGATGTAACAGAAGGCACAGGTGAAGGTTATATGATAACTGTATGAGAGAGTGGTTCATATCTTATTTTGTTATTTTATACTATAACATGCCGCATAGATGAATGATAGTTGTATCACGGATACGTGATTGAGAATGTTTCGTTTTATGACATTGCTTGGTTGTCGGGAACTTAAGTGGTTAGGGGAGGAAGACTCGAATCATTAAATTATGTGAAAGGTAGCACCATACGCAGCCAGTGTAGTAATGGTAATAAGTTTTATATGGGTATATATTTGATTGCAGTGATAAATGCCTCAACGAGTTACGCATAAGACTCTCATTAATTATATTGAGACGTTATACATTAGTGGGGTGCCGAAATGTCTCGGTCTTTATAAGTCATAAGTGTGCGATGTCATAAAGGGAGATATACTACGTATTAGCTTTGGTTGGTAGTGAACTTCGGGGACGAAGTTCCTTTAAGGGGGGAAGAGTAATGTCGCGGAATTAAGTATTTAATTATGTAAAATATGTGTTTAGTTATACCTATGACTTTGGAATCACATGTATGTAGTTAACATTCGGAATTTATGTTCATGTTTCCTTGAAGCGGTAGCTATGTTGTATTCGGGTAATATGAAGATTATACTATACACGGATGTCTCAACTCAATTTTTATGATAAGTATTTTATTTATGAAATATGTATTTTATTTATGTGTAAGTATTTAATTTTATGAAATATTGGGAATCATATGTATGTTAGGTGTGTTCACATTCGGAATTACTGGATTACAATTATGTTTTCTTTAAGCCGCATCTATGTTGTATTCAATTAATATGAAAATTATATGGCGCAAGGGTGTCAAGTAATATGAAGATTCGATTCAATTGATGATAATTGGTATACGTGTTCGGAATGTGGTGATTGTGTACTTATGTACTTTACAATGGTGTATCGCTTTGCATTTGTATATTTAATATAAACGTACGGAACGTGGTAGTTTACATTTGTGTATGCTTTTCTTACATTGTGTAAAGTGTTGCAATTGCATACTTGTGTAAGTATAGGGATGAATACTGTTTTGAAAATGGGTTGCATACGTGTTTTAGGGTCAATAATAGTGGTGCCATGTTTGGCAAAATAAGGCATAGGAATTTCGCTAATCTCCGTATGTATATGTGTAAGTTAGTGAGTAGCGTTGTTTGGAAAGGTAGCTGTGATAAGCGATTGTTGTTGAATAAGATGGCTGATGGTAATGTATGGATAGTGTGAATTTGTGTACCTTTGTGAAGGTGGTTAAGGTCATGGTACGTAATCTTGCGGGGAGTGTCGTACGGGCTGAACTTCGGGGACGAAGTTCTTTTAAGGGGGGAAGATTGTAACACCCAGGAATTGTAGGAACGTTGTTGACCGATCTTGTTGACCAAACAGACCTTAGGGATGATTGGGTGAGGGATCAGACTGGCAATAGGAGACGTATAGGTTAGTTACTCGACCTAGCTGAGGCCACTCGGCCGAGTATCACCAATACTCGACCGAGTGGAGTCTACTCGGCCGAGTATTCCTATACTCGACCGAGCATGGCTGCTGTCGACGCGTTATTATAAATGCGAGTTCGCGAGATTCATTTCTTTTTTCTCATTTCCTCGACAGTTTCTCTTTCTCTAACCCTAGACCATTACCCTACTCTATCACTCCATAGCCTCATACCTTAAAGAAATTAGCCTAAACCCCTACCATGGGAATGTCGGGATTCGCGGAGCAAAGAGGACGTAGGTGGTGGTTGTCTATGTCGTCACCGATGTGCAAGGGTACTTATTGGAGTCGTGCGTGGCTGTAGATGGAAGTCTTTCATGCTTTGCGATGAGGTAGGGTCTCCCTACTCAGTCTACTGTTAATTGATTTGAGATTATGATTGTATTGTAATTTGTGTTTATCTACTGATCATCGGAGTATGGTTGTTGGGGTGATGATGTCGTTGTGGTGTGTGACAATTTTGTGATCTTGTGGGTGTGATTGTGGTGGAGTCACTTGCGGGAGTGGCTTCACACCCTAGTTCGCCCTCCGTGGAACCCGTCACGGGAGGGGATGTGCACATTAAGAGACAGGGAATGTTGGTCACTCGATGATGAGCTGGACTAGGTGGGAATGGACTGCGGTCACCCACTGGCGGCGAGGGTTACCTGTTGCGATGGGTAACCTGGCAGGGCTACACCCTTCGCGGTGTAGTCGGTTATGGTACGATGCGGTAAGGTGGAGAGGGTGGATGATCAGCTGTTTACTTTATTGTCTTATCTTATATTTGATTAGTCAGTACTGACCCCGTGTTGTTTTGTGGTATCTGCGGTGATCCATTCGGGGATGGTGAGCAGTTGGTTTAGTAGGTATTGTTGATTACTGCTGCTGGGATTGGAGGGATCGAGTCATCACGCCACTGGTCTAGAGATGTAGTCACAAGTGTTGTAATTAAACTTTATTTTAGGGACCTTGAATCGAATGGTATTGTAACAGATATTCTAATGATATAATATTGTTCTTGTATTGTCTAATTTGATCTACCTCCTCGGGAGACCGAGATGGTGACACCGTCATATACTGGAATGGTCCTTGGTAAGGCGTTCTGGTGTGCGGGGGTGTTACAGTGACCATACGAAACAATCCATGTTATCCTACAGGAATTTGATTAATTACTGTCTCAAGCTTCCTGTGCATCCTGCTCCAATTAGCACAGTTCACTCTGGGTGCAGCTTGTCCAGGTTAATTTGATCTAGCTCTTCTTCCGGAGGCTCGATGTATTCGTCCTGGACAAGCTGCTTCTGTAATTGCTATGCGGGAGGGCTGGCAGTGCATTTTAGTGCCTTCTTATAGCAGCCTCTAGCTTCCTCCTAATCTCCTCTTATTGTCTCTACTCCCCATGGTGTGGGGAACTTTATGCATTGGTGATATGTTGAGGGGACTGCTTTCATCTGGTGTAGCCACGACCTTCCCAGAATGACATTGTAGGTGGAAGGTCCGTCTATAACCAGATACCTGACTTGCTTGTTGACTCCCCCCACATAGGTTGGGATGACTATCTCGCCCAGTGAGTTGGTGTCTCCCCCCGAAGCCTACTAGCGGGATAGTTTTCTTCTGCAAATCCTTCTCGCTGAATCCCATGATTTCTATGGTCTTCAGCATGATCAGGTTGACTGAGCTACCTGTATCTACCAGGACCTTTCTAACTGTGCAATTGGCCATTGAAAGGGTGATAATAAGCGCGTCATGATGCTCTCGTTTGTCATATGTATCTCCTGCATCAAAGCTGACAGCTGGTAAGTCGTTGTGAGAAATTCTGCAAGAATTTGCTGGCCTATCTTCTTTGGTCTCGGTAGCATATCTCTTAGCTGCTGAGTACGTCAGCCCACTTAGGTCTGAGCCGCCTGTTATCACGTTTATGATTTTGGTGCATGTGGGTGGGGTTGCAGGTTTGGTGGTGCCTACCTTATCTTGTTGCTTGCCTTCACGTGGTAATAGGTGGCTCAGCTTTCCCTGTTCATATAGGCGCTTGACTTCTCTCCATAATGTGTAGCAATCCTCAGTATTGTGCCCAATATCACGGTGGAATTCACACTTCTTTTTGCTATCTTTTCTCCATGCGTGTCCTTCTACTGGTGGGTTGCGCCACCTGACTCCATCTCCCATCTCCCTGAGTGCCTTCAGGATTCCTTCAACGCCCGTAGTGAATCCATATTCTGCCAGATTAGGGAGTTGCTGATTTTCCACGATTCTGTTGACTCCCCTTCCATATGGCCTGTATCTCTCATCCTTCTTGCTGGTGGTTTGCTTTCTTCCTGATTTTTCCACGGCTGAGGTACTAGAAACACTTGGTGTATTAGGTAGGCTGGCTCTGGCTAGGATGTCTTCTTCCAGTCCCCGATTGCGGCGGTGCGCTTTTCTTGTACTGCCTCAAAACTATGGCAGGGATGCATAGTCAGCTGCTTGTATAGGTCGGAGTCATGGTGGAGGCCTCTTCTGAAGGCTTCTACTGCTGTAGAAAAGTCGCACTCTCATACTGCTACCTTCTCATTGTTGAACCTAGTATTGTACTCTCCAATGGTCTCTCCTGCCCCCTGGACGATTCTGTACAGATCTCCTACATCCTTCTGCGGCTTCCTACTGCTTGCAAGTTGTTGAGTGAATGCGTTCACTAATTCAGCAAATGTGGATATCGACCTGTTGGGCAGGCTCACAAACCATCGAAGTGTCGGTCCTGTTAAGGTGGATCCAAATTATTTGCACATGCAAGCCTCCTTGACTTGCCCTACGGTACATTCTTGTCATCATCTTCGCTCAGTCTTGGCTTATATGGTCAAAGGGATGCTTTGTCCGTCAAAGAGAGGCATATTTGGATTTGTGAATCCCTTTGGCATGGATGTGATGGATATGGTGTCCACAAATGGTGAGTCGGCATAGCTGTCTAGTGCTGCTTTCTCGAGTGGGGGTGGCAGCCCTGGGACCCTGCTCGTATTTCTTTTAGCTCCAAGTACTATTGATTTGTTATCTTTGCTGAATCTGGGGTGCTGTCATTTTCTTTGGTTTAGTATCTTTCGCCTCGACCCGAGCTCTTGATGGTTACGATGTGTTCGGCTAGAGGGGTTGAAGTAACGATTGTCCCTGCTTTGCGCGTTCATTTTTTGGTTCCACTCGGATCGCTCAGCGCGTCGATCGATTCTTAAAGCTGGCGATAGGGATGCCACCTGTTCGCGTCTCCGCACGGCTGGCCGATGGCCAGGTGTCCGGTGTGAGATATCCCAGCCCTTGTGGGGTTATTCTTCCATCAGTCGGTACTGTAGTTAGATCCAACCTTGTTACCAGTTCGGCTGGTATCTGTCGAAGTGGATTCCTGCTGCCTGTTGCCCCTTGTGTCAGATCTACCAGTGGAGACCTTCCTTCCTCTGTCCTGCTCACTGGGGTGGCAGACTGCTGTTTCAGGATGTCTATCTGCACCCAGAGTTCTCTGTCTCTCTTCCTTACTTCAGCTTCTGCTTTTTTCTGGTCTTCTCTCATGTTTTCCATGGCTTTTCGGAGGTTCTCCACGCCAGTGAGCAAGATCTGTGTGGGACTAGGTGGCGGAGTGAGGCCTGACTTTGCTGCTCCCTTATCTGATCTGGCTTGGGTTATGACAGCAGGAGTCTTAGGAGGTAGAGAGGTTTTTGTTGTTGATGTTGTTCTCGAAGTATGTCCGGGAGCATGTGTTGCCACTGTTGATGCTGGATTTTGAGTAGAAGTGTGTGGTGGCGACGTTTGTCTGCTCCTTGACATGGCGTCCGATGCTTGCTTATCCATCGTGTATTTAGAATATCAACGATTGACGACCACAATGCCCCACGGTGGGTGCCAAACTGTTTAGGTATTTTTTACCGAATTAATTGATTCGGGTCAATGCGGTCTTACTCGTTAGTTAACTGAATGATTGTTTGTATGATGATGTTTAAATAAGGAAATAAAGTACGAAATATAAATTGACACGTAAGATTTGGTGACGCGGAAAACCCAATGTGGGAACAACCGCGGGAGGGACGGTACGCTGCCAAATATTGTACTATTCTTGAATGGGAGGATGATTACAATTAAGGCGTAATGATCCGTTTGCTAACACGAGGTATCGAGCTTGTAAGATCGTGTGTACGTGAATGTGTTGATGTCTTGATGAGAATGCGGATGTGTGTATGAATGTCCTTTTTTGATTGCTTCCTTGGCTATTTATAGGGTAAGAACCCTAGGCATGTCCTACCTTGATTATGGAAAGGGAATATAACTTCCATAATAACTCTTTCCATGTTTGGCCGTCTCCCTCAATTCTTCCTGATCTCCCTGACATCTCCTTGACCCTTTTTCCTAATTCCAGACGCCTCCTTCAATGGGCTCCAGTCTTCTCCTGCGTGCATGCCGGCCCATTTCCCTTCTCCGTGCTTATTCCAACCGTGGGCTCCCTTCCTTCTCATTAGACCCATTTATTTATTAAGTGGGTCTTTCCCTATTATGTGATGTTTGGCCCAAACATCATCCAAGGATACTATGCAAAAAGAACTAGAGAAAACAAGCTCGGATCGAAAACACACAAAATCAAGTAAATCAGTGAGCAAAATAGAAATAAAATCATAAAAATACAATCAACAACTTAAATGCAACAACTCTAAACAATGTTCGATCCGTAATAAAGTAACAAAGGCATGCGAAGTTAAAATAAATTGACACCGAAAATCAAATCAAAACCAGTAAAAATGACGAGATTTGCGAAATTAAAGCGAAGGATGGAGAGAATCACCTGCGAATCTGAGCGAAAACGCGGAAAATAAGAAGAAATCGAAAAATAATGCGCTATAACGACGATTGATAGAGAGATAATCGATCTTCCATGGAATTTTCTGCGCTTGGAGAAATCGACTTCAATTGATTTAATGCGTTCCTACTGTGCTCGATTATGCTCATAAAACGATCAAAACCTGGATAAGAACATGATAATTTAACGAATTAAATAAGTCGAATGAAAATTAGTGTGAAAAATACGAAATGAAAGAGGGATGAAATGAAATTAAAATTAGTTGATCGAAAATACGTAATTTTCGGATGATAATGGCGGTCGAAAAGCTCTGTGATAATGGCGCTCGAAAAGCTCTCTGATAATGGCGAAGATGTAGCTCAGCTCAAGGTTGAAGAGAGAGGAAGCGGAGATGGTAAATGAACGAGTTAATAATTGAGTATGACGGCAAATATAGCTATTTCTTACTAGGAAATTGACCAATTTAAGTCCTAAGTTCACATAACCGGATCCAAGCTTCACAAAGTCAAGTTTAGATTTCACAAAATCAAGCTTAAGTTTGACAAAATCAAGTTTCACAAAATCAGGTCTAGGATTCACATAATCTAGTCTAAGCTTTACAAAATCAAGTCCAGGTTTCATGAAATCAGGTCTATGTTTGCCAAAATCAGATTTCACATAATTAGGTCTAGGATTCACATAATATACTCCAAGCTTCACAAAATCAAGTCCAGGTTTCACAAAATCAGGTCTATGTTTGAACCTTATTTTGTGAATCTTGGAGCTAATATTGTGAATCTTGGAGCTAATCTTGTGAATCCTGGACCTAATTTTGTGAACCCTGGATCTAATCTCGTGAATCTTGGACTTGATTTTGTGACTTGGGGCTAATCTTGTGAATACTGGACTTGATTTTGTGAATCTAGGACCCAATTTTATGAAACTGGGTCTTTATTTTATGAATTTAGGATATGATTTTGTGAATCTCATTCAAAATCAATGTTAAAGAATAGCCACATCAACCACACTCATTTTTCACCATCATCGAAATGTAAGGACTAGGTGAAGATCAAACCAAGGATTACCTCTTGTGCCTCCATAGTGAGGTTGAGTGTCCCAGAATTTCTCACGCAACCTGTTGACTTGTGCTCTAGTAATAGGTTCAGTGTGCGCCATAAGAAATTCATTTGAAACCGAAAATTCAATTGAGTCTGCATCCTGCTGTGATGACCATGTCAGCTGCTGCCCTCACGACTATCCTGTCTGCAACTCAGTCCACGACACTTGTAGCACGGTAATTGTTTGAACAATGAGTTTTAAATAAGCGTATCTCACACAAACCTGATCAACCAATCACTCAATGAAGGTATAGGTCGGGTTATTTGGGTAATTTGATTCACGTTTGTTTCGAGTATGTTATAATAGGGATATTAATGGCTAAAGGTTAGTTTGGGGTCTCTGCAAAATTCGAGTATTCGGGCCTGGTAGAGTAAGTTTTGCCTAGTCTAGCTGCACATGTAGGACCAATAGTGATTATTTATTAATACTGACAATATCTTACTTTTGATCTTAGAGAGCAAGAACAGCCCGTTCAGCGTCAAGGCATTGAAGCGAATTCCTGCAAAACGACACTCTAAAGTTATTCTGGCTTAAGGTTTTAACGTCTGCATTGGTTTTAACCTGATATTATGACTGAAGAAGGGGTCTTATTACTGATGTTGCCTAATATTATTGGTAAATTCATTTTCCACCATGTTTATGTGAGCTTCGTGGTGTTTTGTACGTATAATTTCTATGAAACATTAACACAATACGCTACATTACATCGTCTGGTCATGGATTGATTGTTAACATTGGCTGGTCATAAACAAGTTTCACTTCTATGCTGACGATCAGCATTTCAAATTCGTTCAATGAGTAATGTGAACATCTAGAAGTAAGTGATGAGTCGGATTAACAATAAAACATCCCTCTTCCAACTAAATTAACTTGACGCACTAATTAAGGTTGTTAGAATTACCAAAGATGGACAAATTCGGCAGCATCTCAAATACATAAACAAGAATCACAAGACACAATTATAATGGAAATTATTCTCCTAATCATCGTTTTATCAATCTATTCATCAAATTTTCGTCATACTTTAAATCTATAACATTGAACATACTAATTACGCTTCAAACTTGAAGCGAAAATGAAATGAAAAGCAATAATCATTACAACGAGAGAAGACGGAAGGAAAAGTATGCATAAATCGAAACCACAAACTATTGAATCGAAAGTACCTTAGTTAATGGCGATGGTGATTGACGAAGTGAAGCTCATTATTAATGGCGATCAAAAGCTCACCTTTCTTACCTATTTAAGTACCTGAGTTAATGTCGCAGAAGTGATACAAACATTATTTTGGCGAAATCCAGTACATTAAACACAAAATTGAAAGATGAAATCAATCGAAAACTGAATAAAATCATAATAAAATAAGAGATAGAAATTAACTCACTTTACGAGATTGCAGACCGCCATTGTTGCAAAGAGGAGTGATGTAATGCCTCGAAAAATGCTACGGATTATGGAGTTATTGATTGATTAACTGGCGAATTGATGATGATCGGTAAATTAGAACGAAATATGAGAAGAATTGGGGGAAATTGAAGAATTAGGTCAGAATCCTATATTGGATGAAATTGAGACTAATTCGTTACGAATTAGAAATTACAAGTATGACAATAATTAAGATCAAGGAACGAGAGAAGGATAAGTTAATGTACTTCCGGATGGTAATAGAGGTCAAAAAGCTCAGTGATAATGGCGGACGGAAGCACGACGAGAAAATGGTGAAAACGGAGCTGACGAGATAAAGAGAGAGAAAGTGAGAGAAAGTGAATTGAGTAATGTGATGGAGTAAACGATTGAGTATGATTGAAAATGTGCAGTTTGTTGGTTTATACAAGGGGACACGTGTCAATATCTGAGGCATTTGTAATTTTTTAATCTGACAGTTTAGGATGAGTACAGCTATCTCACCCTAAGAAGGGTGCCTCACATGATTTAATTTCTCTCTCTCTCTCTCTCTCTCTCTCTCTCTCTCTATATATATATATATATATATATATATATATATATATAGAGAGAGAGAGAGAGAGAGAGAGAGAGTTAGGATCATGAGAGTCTAGCTTCTTAGGGTGAGTTTGTCCTATCAATCTGGACCGTCAAATGAATGAGATCCAACGGCCTAGATGTGACGCGAGTTAGTAAGGGTAGTTTTGTAATTCAACCCTTTGTATAAGAAGTCATTCTCAGCTTATTCTTGTCATTCCAGCATTCAACTCGTTCTCTCTCTTCTTTATCTCTCTTCAAATTTCTCTCCTGAAAAAACGACCGAAAAAGAAATTAGATCATTTTGATTCTTCAAGCAATCAAGGTTTGCTCTAGCATCGTGAGTTTTTTGCTTGCTCATATTATTTACTTCGTATTATTTTACTCTTGTTTTACTCTTATATTTCCGCTGTAAACAAATTTTTCAGTTTCTGTGACTTTTTTCGATTCAATTGATTCATATCAAAACCTTAGTAGATCGTGCATACAATTCGTTAGTTGCGTCAATTTTATTGAATTATTGTCGGTGTAGTTAAATTTTGTTGTCGTTTTTAGAGTTCTTAGATATTTCCGTCTCCAATCTAATAATATTTATTTTCGAATTTCTGAAGAAATTTCTCTCAATTTTTTTGTATACGCGTTTCCGTCATTCTTTCAATTTCGGTTCAATTTAATTATCGGTTGAACATTTCGTTCTTGAATCGAGATGTTCTTATTTGCTCGATCAATTTCTTAACTTTTGATTGCGTTGTTCTCTGATTATCTATTCGCGTAAAAATTTCGGATGCGACCATTTTTTGCTCGTATCAATGGTTCTCCTGCATCTCTGTTTTCAATTTAATTATCTTAATTATTCCTTCCAAACTTCAGTTGCAATTTGAAGTTTAGAAGTTGAATTTTAAAGGCCACTCAAGTATACTGAAATTGGTTGATAAGTGAAATTTTTTAAAGCTAAATCACTAAATGTCGAAAAGTTCATCACTGGATGTGATTGTAAGGTTGTTAGTGTGTTAGAATGATAGTCTGACTGTGTTACTGTGACGTTCTAAGTGTGTGTTTGTAACTGTGTTAGTGTGTTATAATGGATAAGATGACCGTAACTTGCGACAATAACGGTTTAATTGTGTTACAATAATAGTTTAACCATGTTACAATAATGGTTAAACTTTGTTACAATAATGGTTTACTCGTATTACAATGACGATTTAACTATGTTACACTAATGGTTTAACTATGTTACTATAATAGATGTAAGCACACGATGCTAGTGTGTTATAATGGTTAAGAGTGTAACTTGCGACAATAATGGTTTAATTGTGTTACGGTATTGGTTTAACGATGTTTCAATAATGGTTAAATTTTGTTACAATAATGGTTTACTCGTGTTACAATGGCGATTTAACTATGTTACTCTAATGGTTTAACTATGTTACAATTATGGTTAACTCGTGTTACAATGACAATTTAACTACGTTACACTAATAGTTTAATACTCCGTATGTACTATAATAATTGTATGCTTACAATTTCAAGTCATAGTTTTCTTCTCTTTTACCCTCCTTTGCATGATACCCACCATAAAAAATTTGTGTGATAGTGGAGTATTGGTTAATTATGCTTGAGCATTTGCATTGTTTTGGTTAATTATGCTTTAAATATAGTAAAGTACCCT
The DNA here is from genome assembly GCF_048544455.1 of Silene latifolia. NCBI lineage: Eukaryota > Viridiplantae > Streptophyta > Magnoliopsida > Caryophyllales > Caryophyllaceae > Silene > Silene latifolia. Next base: position 85,850,891 of record NC_133533.1, read on the forward strand.
ATTAACCTTTTCCCTTGAAATAAACCAAATATGGTTATAACAAGCAAAAGATATGACACCATATTAAAAGTGGCTCAAGCAACCAAAGCAAAGTTACTTTAGGTCCTTAGTCCCTGTACTATCCTTTACCTCTTTTTACTGTGTTTGTTATCGATTTTTATGGTCTTTTCTTTTCATTATGTTCAACTGAATCGCAATTTTTATTTGTTGGTAGAGGCACGTGGATCACAATATTTTTGTTGATATATCACACTTTCAACTACAATGATTCAATGTTTAGAATGCAACACTGAAGCTGCAGGAGGCGACTCGAGATGCACAGAGGGAGTGATGACCGAAACATTGCTACCCATCCAGCTGGCGTGGCAGCACCTGTCCTTGCAGCAGCTAGGCTGAATGAGGGAAGCAACCCGTGATTTCCTACAGCAGCAACCTTGCAGCAGCTAGGCTGAATGACGGAAGCAACCCGTGATTTCCTGCAGCAGCAAGGTATAATTGAGGCAGTTTAATTAACGTCTATTAGCTCAAAAGATAGATTTTACATTGTGCTATTGCACAAGATGTGGGTTCAAATCCCACATAGACGACTAAGTGTGATTAAGTTAACGTCTCAAGCAGGCATGGTGCTCTTGTGCCATGACATACATATGTTGATCATTGGCTAGAAGCACTAGTTAATAGGTCGGCCGCATAATTCCAGATTTTCTAGTTTCTGAATTGCACCTTTTTAGGGGTGTTATTCTATTCAAGTGTGTTATGCTGCTCATGTAAGTGCTTTATTCTAATATATCATTCAATCATGCATGTACGTAAAACAAACCAAATCTTGTCTTTAATTCCCAACAGTTTGTTATTTCAATGGTTTTTTTTTTATCAATTTTGAAGACCACAACACAATTATGTCATATATATTGACTGTAGTAAGCCCATGCAGGAATTGAACCTACATCCTTTGTGCAATTGCACAAATGCTCTACCAATTGAGCTAATGAGCTAGTTTAGTAGAAATTTGATGATCCATCAACACACTAGAATTTATGAAATGACCACAATATAAGTTTATGACTCACCACTTCAGCAATGTATTACAGTGACTTGATTGTTACGTTATTCCATAGAGTATGTCGTGTTATTTCAATGCGAAAAAACTAGTTCTATAGATAGAAGACGAAAACTAGTCCCGTTGACGACTGTATGAGACATGTTATATGTATTTGAGATGTGACTTGATTCAATGACGAATAAACTATCCATCACAAAGATGGAACAATCCACAACGAACTTGTTGAAGAGGTAACAAGGCAAAAAATAGTTACGAATTGCTAAATCAAACAACATGATGACAATCAGAGGTATGAATCAAATTTATTAACATAAACAGCCTCCCTGGTTTACGGAACAAGCTTCACAAAACAGCCGTAGTTTTTTTGGGTTCAGAAGTCATAGACTAATTTTACAAGATAGAATATGTGGGATTTGAACCCACATCATTCGTGTTATTACACGATGCTCTACCAATTGAGCTAATAGGCTTCATTACACATTGACTCAAGGGAAAAACAGTACAAGTATAAACATGCTTTACAATTGCAATGCAAGACATACGAGTTATATAGTTCCAAGTTTACGCATTAGATGTAAACTATTCGAGGATGATAGGCACTGACCATTCAATTGTTCAAGTAGAAAACAACGACTCCTCAATATTCACCTCAAAACACCCTATAACAAATGATAATTTTTTGTCAATGATTCAAGATCATTACTTCAATAATATTAATCCAACAGCGTAACACTAATTAGTCGTTAGAATAACACTATTTAATCTATAAAATAACACACTTCTAGAGATGATTAGTCGTTAACACTATTTCATAAGTAGTTAAGAGTAACACTAATTAGTCATTAATATTATTTCATTACCTACATGTTCTCAATCCACAGTGCCACAAGCCTGATCTGAAGTAACACTAACTTTGACGATTAATAATGGAATACTAGTTATTCAATAAAGAAACATTGGTTACACGATAAAGTAACAATGTTTAATCTATAGAGTAACAATGTCTTTCTATGAAGCAACACTTGTTCGTAATATTTTAGAGTAAATTATTTTATCACATGAGTACAGTCATCGGCGCACGAATCCATCTAGATATCGATCAAACAAAAATGTCAGGAAACAAACATCCAAAATCAACGAATTTCCATGATAAACATCAATTCATTAATAGAAAAACGATGCTCTTTTCTCATCGCGGTAACATCATCACCACTTTTCAATCAAATTTCACCAGATTTCCAATAAACATGATAAACATCAATTCATAAATAAAAAAACACAGCGCAATGGTCAAATTAGCAAGAATCACAATAGTTAAATTGATTTTAAGAAACAAGCGACGTCTATATAAAATAGAGAAAACCAAACCTTATTCTTGCGGAAGTTCAGGTTGAATTCTTTCAAACATCATTTGGATCGGAAGATACTAATTAGCTAACCAATGAAAAATACGGAGACACGTTCGTTCACAATCACTGAGATTGTGCACGTTGTTGATGACCAAACTGAAGATAAAAATTGGATTTGAGCGAAGAATCGGAAGGATTGCAATAATTTGAACCGGAATCGGAATAACAAAATGATGAAGAATCGCAATCGTAAATTTTCTCAACAATCTTCTCTGTATATTCCTTTTTAGTTGATTTTGGGATGCCTTCTACATTTTTAGGAAAAGAGATTGGAGAGAGAGAGAGCAAAGGACGGTCAGAGGGGTTTTGTTCTAATTCCTTGGCCTTACGTGGCTCAATCTGACGCGTCTATTGGTATTAGATCTGACGGTGTACAATGGTAGGACGGACTCATTTAAAACCATGGACTCAGGATCTCCGCTATATATATATATATATATATATATATATATATATATATATATATATATATATATATATATATATATATATATATATATATATATATATATATATATATATCTTATTACTAAATAGTATAACACAATTATGTTAGATTTAATCTGAATTGAGACCATAAAATTCATACTAAATTATTCGGTAATTACTAGATGCGGAAGCGTACCTGATTACATGACGAAAGGTTGGGATGAACCGCCTGAAGGGATTAGGTCTTCTAGTAGACACACATACCATGAATATCTCTCTACTGATAGGATGCAGGGAGATTAGGTTATTGTGTGCTACCAGGGACCATAACCCAGGTGACTTATATATAGTCTCCTTAGTCTAATGCGCCCATCATGCATTAGCAAACCTAATGGGTATCTACACTTAGATAAAAGACCGACCCATACTTTTTAAGACGTAAATAAGCCCATATTTAATACACTGTAGTGGATCACTTTATATTTGGGCTAACCTTAACTGATAGCGCATTAATACAATTACTACCGAATTAATAATTTGTCCATATATAATATTGTATTTGGCCTATATTTCTTACAATCTCCCACTTGAGCCAAATACATTCATATTCTGACACTTGATAATTGTATTTACAATATAACCTTATGAGCTCAAAAAGCTATCAAACATCCAACCGTCTTAAGCAATTCGGTCCATCAATCATACCAACATAGGATCAAAGCGGCCTTAGCTCTAGTTTGTCGTAGCAGGACCCTCAATGGTCACATATGTCAGTATAACCAACAACATGAATCAAGTATGGGAGTGCAGCATGAAACACTACAAGAAAAACTAAAACAGGCGACCGAAATTTGGCGACTGATATATTTAGTCGCCAAATTGGCGACTGATTTTCAAATTGGCGGCGAAATCAAATCGCCAATTTGCGACGTCTTTTTTTAAAAGGGAATAAAACTTAGCGACCGAGAATTAAAATATGGCGATCGATTTATGTGTAGTCGCCAAATTGGCGATCGAAATTCGATCGCCAAAATGAATTTCATCGCCAATTTTCTTAGTAGAAACCAGTTGTCTTTTTTAAAAAGGAATCTATTTTGGCGATCGTGTTTTGAAATTTGGCGACCGATGTAGAAGTAGTCGCCAAATTTGGCGATCGAAAGGCGATCGCCAAATTGCTTTTCGATCGCCAAATTTTTTTATAGAAAAGAAGACCTCTCTCCGCTTTACTCTTTCGAAACAAAAAAAAAAAAAAAAAAAAAAGAGAGGAAAGTGGGTAAACAAAGCGACGACAACAACCACACAACCACACCACCACTTCCACCACTTCCACCACCGTGACCACCGTTCTCATTGCCTCCATCACTCTCTTTAGTTAGGTTAGTTTTTTTTTGTTTAATTTCAGTTTAATTTGTTTAATTTGTTAGATTAATTTGTAGTTAGTTTGATTAATTTGTGGTTAGTTTGTTAGATTTATTTGTAGTTAGTATGTTAGATTAATTTGTAGTTAGATTTAGTTTAATTTGTGTTTGAATTAAAAGGGAATGATTAAGGGGGTTTGTGTTTAGGTTTAGGGTTATGGGTGGGGGTGGAGGTCGGCCGTGGGTGGTGGCGGTGGGGGAAGGGTGGCCGTGGGTGGTGGCGGTGGGGGAAGGGTGGCCGTGGGTGGTGGCGGTGGGGGAAGGGAATTATTGTTATTATTATTAGTATTATTATTATTATTAGTATTAGTATTATTATTATTATTGTTATTATTATTATTATTATTATTATTATTATTATTACTAATTAAACCGCCTTATTATTATTAATGTTAAGCTAAGTGAAACCGTCCTTTGCATTAATGGAATTAGCTAAGTGGAACCGTCTTTTGGATTAAGAGAAATTATCTATTAGCTAAGTAGAACCTTCTTTAGGACTTGATTTTGATAAATTTAGTTTGATAATTCATGTTATTGATGAATTGAGGTAGAATAACCTTGTTATTTTTGTTTTTCTTTTCTCTTTTCGTGGTTGTCACTGCTATTGCTAGGCACCACCGCACGTCTGTGTAGTGTTGCTTCTTGTTTTCTTTTCATTTTTGCTTTTACTTGATTAGGTAACCTCCTCTTACCAGTTACTTTTTAAATTTACTAATTTTAGTTCAAATTATGTTACGGACTTTAGGATAGAAGCCTTTACTATGTGGTTGAATTGGGCTATTGATTGACTTAATTAATTTAGTACTTGATTGTGTTGTTGTTTGATTTGATGTTGACTTAGTACCCGTTCAAGAATTACTCATTAGGAGTAATTCTTGAATAGTCCCCATTTTGGGACTGTCTTTGTACGCTTCAAGTCATTTAGGTAGTAAACACGTACTTGTGATTTATTAATGAGGAATGAGTTTGGTGGCGATCCTTTTAATGTTCTCCGAATACATGTATATGTATTTGTGTATTTGGAGAATCAAGGGAAATTGCTGCCGAATTTTTTCCTCATTAATAAATTACAAGTGTGTGTTTGCTAGTGACTTGAAACGTACATTGCTGGTTTAGGTTGGAGTGATAAGGACCCCATTCGAAGATGGATTACTTATTGACAATATTTATATATTGTTTTCATATGTTTAAATTTTGTATTTAATATTATTGTTATTTTTTAAAAATGTTTAAATTTCTTTGGGGTCTTCTTTAGATTAAAATGAAGAGATTGGAACGTTCATGGATGTATGAAGGAAGATTAGACCATTCCAATAAGAAAAGACGTCCTACCGCTAGATTTATAAAGGGTGTTAGCGAGTTTATTGAATTTGCTAAACAACAAGATGAATATGACTTGGTAGACAAAAAACTTAGGTGCCCTTGTGCCAAATGCAAAAACCGAAATACCACTTGACATTGTAGTAGAAGAACATCTCATTATAAACGGGTTTAAGCCAAATTATTACAATTGGATTTCACATGGAGAAGCATATTCTCCAATTCATGAACAAACTCACACCCAACAAATACAAAATGATGAGAACCCATATAGAGAGATGGTTGTTGATGCTATGGATTCCACTATTTTTAATAGTGATGACCATACAACTATTTCAGAAGAACAACCGCCACACCCACAAGCAAAAGCCTTTCTTGACATGTTAAAAGCCTCAGAAAAACCCTTGTATGAAGGAAGCGGAATGACATTGTTACAAGCCGCTTCTAGGCTAATTACCTTGAAATGTGAGTTCAATATGCCATTTGTTGTTGTTGATGGCATTGCCTCGTTCCTTGAGGAATCTTTCCCCGATGATAATATCATGACCCGAAGTTTCTATACTACCAAAAAAGTAGTTAAAGGTCTTGATTACCGCATGAAAAGATTGATGCATGTCCGAAGGATGTATGCTATTTTGGAAAGATGATGCTTTGCTTGACAAATGTAAAGATTGTGGGGCGGATAGATATGAGACAAGTGAAGGAGATACAGTTTTGGTGTTGAAAAAAGGCAACGGTAGTAAGAGGGCCAAAAAGAGTAAGAAACCAATAGCATGTAACCAATTGTTTTACTTTCCTCTCGCACCAAGACTTCAAAGAATCTATGCCACCAAAAACATTGCCGAACAAATGAGATGGCACAAAGAAAACCCACGTGCTCAGGGGGAAGATGAGTCATCCTAGTGACGGGGAAGAATGGAAACGATTTGATCGGATGTATCCCGATTTTGCCAAGGAACCCCGCAATGTACGACTTGGCTTGTGTACGGATGGATTTGATCCTTTCGGTAATTTTGGGAGGAAGTATTCTTGTTGGCCCGTTATGGTCACACCATACAACTTACCACCTTGGTTATGTATGAAAAGACCATTTATCTTCTTGTCACTTATTGTTCCCGGACCAAAAAGCCCGAAACGTAATTTGGATGTTTATTTACAACCATTGGTGGAGGAGTTGAAATATTTGTGGGAAGTTGGGGTGGAAACTTATGATGTGTCTAAAAAACAAAATTTTCAACTTAAAGCTTCCCTTTTGTGGACAATAAATGATTTTCCTGCCTATGGTATGCTATCTGGGTGGACTACACAAGGACAAAAAGCATGTCCTTGTTGCATGGAGGAAAGTAAAGCATTTTGGCTTCCCAATAGCAAGAAAATAAGCTGGTTTGATTGTCATAGATGCTTCTTACAAGAGGGAAATCCACATAGGAAGAACAAGAAAGCTTTCACAAAAGGTAAAGAGGTGCTTGATGCCCCTCCGAAACGAGTGCCTGGGGATGAGATATGGAAGACGGTATGTGATTTACCATCCCCTATTGATGGTACCGAGGAAGAATTTAAAGAATTGAAAAAGCGGAAAAACGGTTGGTTTAAAAGAAGCATTCTTTGGGACCTTCCTTATTGGAAGACAATGTTGATAAGACATAATTTGGATGTAATGCACATAGAAAAGAATTTCTTTGAGCAACTAATTGACATGATCATGGATGTAGAAGGTGAAAAATGTGATAGCATTGCTTCTAGAAAAGATTTGCAGAAATTTTGTCATCGTCCCAAATTACACATTCGCGGCGACGGGTCTAAGCCAACATCCATTTTCACTCTCGACAAAGCTAAGAGAAAAGTATTGTGTGAGTGGTTACAAAATTTGAAGTTTCCTGATGGGTATGCATCAGATTTTAGTCGATGTGTTGATCTTAAGAAGCTGAAGTTGCAAGGCTTGAAAAGTCATGATTGTCATGTATTCATGGAGCAATTATTACCCGTTGCTTTGAAACACCTCGTGCCGACAAACGTTTGGAATGCAGTTGTTGAGATTAGTCAATTCTTCCGAGATTTATGTGCCTCTTCAATATGTGTTGATGACATGATTAAATGCGGAAGAGCAAATACCACAGATATTGTGTAAGCTTGAAATGATCTTTCCTCCTGCATTTTTTAACTCCATGGAGCATCTATCGGTTCATTTGCCATATGAAGCCAAAGTTGGGGGACCCGTCCAATATAGGTGGATGTATCCATTTGAAAGGTAATTAAGATAATCTAGCTACTTTTAAATTAAAATTAATAATAATAACTAATCTATTTATTATATGTTAACTTTATTATTAATAAAACTCATCATTAACTTTTATAGGTTTCTTAATCATTTGAAGAAAAAATTGGTAATAAAGCTAGGGTGGAAGGTTCTATATGCAATGCTTATTTAACGGAAGAGATTGCAAACTTTTGTTCTCTTTACTTTGAAAAACATATAGAAACCAAAGCAAAAAACTTGAATGTTGAGAAACCTAGGATGAAGTAGACGGAAGTTTACCCGAATTTTTTCAAACTCAAGATGATGAAGGGTGTTCATCAAAGGGGCAAACACGATATTTGGATGATAAAGAGTATAATCGTGCCCACCTTTACGTGCTATCTAATTGTGACCTCTTGGAGCCATACGAAACACGGTTTGTTAATGATTTCATTCAGAGGAATCCTAATATAAGTAAGGATGATGTTTGGGACAAACATGAGGACCAATTTCCATCATGGTTTTAGAAACATGTAATTGAGTTGAATATTCAAGATGATTTGATAAGAAGTTTGGCTTTTGGTCCTTTAAAAATGGTAAGAACGTGGAATCGATACTCGGTTAATGGGTTTAATTTTCAAACATTCAACCACGGTAAAGGTAAGGCTAGGTGCAATTGGGGGGTTACTATTTCTTCTCTTGATGACAACGAATACTATGGTATAGTTGAAGATATCTTTGAAATTAGTTATAGTGGACGTGACCGAGCTTATAAAACTGTCTTATTCAAGGTTGATTTGGAAGGATAATGGTATTTGGAATGAGAGTACATGAACAATACAAGCTTGTAGAAGTGAATCGTACTAGAACGTACTCTAAGTATGATCCATTTATACTTGCACATCAGGCTCATCAAGTGTATTTTGCTACTTATCCAAGCACAACAAATGATAGAAATCAAAATGCGTGGTGTGCAATCTTTAAGACAAAGGCACGGTCACAAGTTGATACAACTTTTTTCAAGAAGAAAACGTTTCAAATGAAACGCTTTTGTCTCCACCCGATGAAATCAACTATGAACATGAGAATAAAGATGGTGAAGACATGGAAGAGGAAGAATTTTATGATGTGGAAGAGAGGCTGGGGGGAGGATGAGGCGGAGGAGGAGGAGGAGAGAAGGGAAGAAGAGGAGGAGAGGAGGGGGGAAGATGAGGTGAGGAGGAGAAGGGAGGAGGAGAAAAGGAGGAAGGACGAGGGGTTTGGAGATGAAGATGATTATGATGATGATGATGACGATGATGACGATGAGGAAGAGGATGAGGATGAGGACGAGGGGTTTGAAGATGAAGATGATTAAATTGGTATAATTTTGTATTCCTCAAGAGTAAATTATTAAAATTTAGAAGTCTGTATAATTTTCATTTATCATTATTTGTGTTAATTTTTATTTGTATTTTTGAGATGCATTTGGAGCAGTCGAGGTAGGAAGCCCGTGGAGGCGGCTCGGGAGGAGGACAAGTCGCGTCCGGAGGAGGAGGAGGAGTTTGTGCAGGAGGATCCGATGCAGACAGACGGTGACGGTGAGGAGAGTGACGCTACCGACGAGACACCACGGGTGCCGATACGGTACACTTCGGATCATAAGATGATTCTTGAGCCGGCGGGATTATGGTAAGTTTTATTCTTTATTAGTCTACTATTTTGTTTTTTTTTTGTATTTTTTTTTTTTTAAATAATAATTGTTTGTAATTTTACATGTTCAAAATAAATGCAGGTTTATGGACAATTGCGTGGTACGAGGTGTCACGAAAAGCACGAAGACTAATTTCGTGGGTCCAATTCCTACATCGTGGACACAAGCTTCTCAAGCACAAAGAGATGCGTGGTTCAATAACTTTCGGGTATATATTTTCCGTAATTCTTTGTTTTAATAACCAAGGTTATACTTTTATAAATACTAATATGAAATTTTGTCGCTTTTTTTTTGTAGCAAGCATATGCTTGGTCACCGTCTCAAGAACGGAATGTCCGTATCAGGTACGAGGAAGTCGGTACTCGACGATATCGGGACGTGATTTGGAAGGTAGTTAGGCGCCCAAAGGAACCAGAGCACATGAAAGGTATTTAATTAACTTGTTTTATTATTTGTATTAATTAGTATATACTCTCTTATATTATAAATAATATCAGTAACTTATTAGTTATGATTTCATATGTGTAATTGCAGGTGACAAGTATGAAGGCTTAATAAAGCATACCAAAACTCCCGCTTTTCAGAAGAAGTCTAAGCAAGCATCCCTCAACAAAAGAGGAGGAAAGGAAGACGCCGTGAACGAGCCTACTCATTTCGCGGGTTCACGATCGTTTCGGAATCGTATGTTGGGGGTAAGTTTGTCTATTATTTCACACTTTTTTTTTGTTTTCAATGCAACATGTTTATTTTATGTTACATTTTTTGTTGATTTTCTAACATGTATGTTTTTTTTTTTTCATTCAGAGAGGAAAGAAGAAGTCACAGCCGATTGCGTCGGTACCAGAACTGTTTCTGGACACGCATTCCAGGGTTGACCACAAAGGGGTTAGAATTTGGACTAAGCCAAAAGACAAGCAATTATATGTAAGTTTCCGTAACACTTAATTTTTGTTAATTTACTCTCTTTTAAAATGTCGTATATAAGGTGGTTACCATATTAACTTACAACCATTTGTTTAATATTGTAGGAAGCATTTGAACAAGAAAAAGCCGCCAATCCAGAAACTCCGGATAATGACATATGGTATAAGTTGGTGGATGGCTTCAAGAAAGGGAATGTGTATGGTACCGGAAGTTCAACACCGGCTTTTTATGAGAAAACGCGTAGGAGATCGACTTCAACAATTTCCAAAGAACACGTATCAACCGGGAATTATTAGTCAACTTCAAAGTCAAATAAGAGAGCGTGATGAACGTGATGCCAAACGTGATGAAGAACTTGCCAAACGTGATGAAGAATTAGGAAAATGAAGGAAAGAATGGAAATGTTTGAGGATTGGTGGCAAGGTTGTAACCCCGGACCTAGATCCAACTACGATCCAAATGATCTGCATGGTCCACATGGGGGAGTGGAGCGGTGTTGGCTTCCAAATAAGCTCCAAATGATCCGCATGGTCCACATGTAAGCTTGTAAGACTTGAACATTTAGACTTGAACATTTAGAATAGTTTAGCTTGTAAAACTTTCATTTTCAATATATGAAATGAAGTTTGAGAAATTGGGAGGTGTTGGGTTGAAATGTATGGTGTTGTGTGTGTTGAAATGGGATGTATGGTGTTGTGGAACATCGGTTTGTATGCGAGTTGTAAATTTTTGGCTAGCAATGAAAACGAAAAAATCCACCAAAACTTACAGTAGCTTTGGCGACTGATTACTGATTTGGCGACTGCAAGTCAGTCGCCAATTTGGCGACTGATATTAAGGTAGTCGCCAAATTGGCGACGATTTGTAGTCGCCAAATCAGTCGATCCGCCAAATTGCCTCGATCAAATTGGCTCGTCACCCAAAAATGGCGATCGAATCAAAGATTTGGCGATCGCATTTGGTCGCCATTTTGCGACTACCTTGGCATCGATCGCCAAATTGGCGACTACCCTTTCGGATCGCCATTTTTGGTATTTGGCGATCGATTTGTCGTCGCTAAATTTGGCGACCGACTTTAGTCGCCAAAGCTAAAAAAGGCGACTAAGGTCCGCGACTGACGTTTGGCGACTGATTTCAGTCGCCAAATTGATTTTGGCGACTGATTTCAGTCGCCAAAATCAGTCGCCTGTTTTAATTCTTTTTGTAGTGAAAATAGCATCCGAATGTGATCCCTATATACATATTTTCAACTGGTCCACCTTAGTGAGATCAACCAAAATTACACCGAGTGAAACCGTAAACCGAAAACCTTATTTCTGCAGAACTTAATAACCGTAAACTTTAATGTGTCTAACATGACAAACTCCGACTTAAACTGAATTTCCTTAAAACCGAAACACCCATTTGAGCAATGAGCTCAAGAAAGACCGTGGGTATTAATTCCACATTAAGCGGATCCGCAAAATGGAGTTTGTATCAACATGTATAATTGACACTTTTTCACTCTGAATTGTTTCTTAAACAGTACATCACTTGTAATGTTATTAGAAACTATAATAACTTCACATTTGTCATAAATTACTTAAGTGGTCTTTCAATACCGTACCGAATTTGCAGCCTCAAGAAAAATGTCCATAACCAACTAGGAGGCGAAATACCGAATGATCTCAACCTGAATCGACCTCCTATAAATAATGTTTTGTTCCAAATATAAATAACAAACAATATATTTGGCTGCCCTTAATGGATCCAAGATCCTAATAATCTGTATTACCTTAATATCTGTCAAGCTGTAGAATATACGCAATATCCAAACACGTATAGACTAAGTATATACCGTATTACTTAATACATTTTCTGAAACACATGCATAATTAAACATTAATATATTTTCTGAATAAATATTTCCTTTAGGGCATTAATGAGACCAAATTGTCTCCTTTACTGAAATGGTATAAAACTAGAATATTTTCATACTCCCACCGAATCCCGAGTATCTACTATCATCTACAAGATTCATCTAGATCAAATAAGATGATAACATAATAGATTTAAGATTTCTTAGACGAAAAATCTTACTTAAAGCTTTATTAGATGAATTATCTTAATTTGCGAAAAATCTACTTTGAATCTATTGAATCAAAGTTCTAATTACTGCACTGAATAGTTTCATCAATGTCACCATTGGAAAACAAACCTTTAACATTCCTCCAATATAACCCAAAAACCGAATATGCCCAAAAATCCTTATAGTCAATACCGACACGGTGATCCTGATTGTCACATTATCTTTTACACCCTCCTTGGTAGCAAATGAATATTTGAAACCAATATATTTCACAACTTTAGGTAATGGAACAAACTCCAAATACATCATCCATCAAATGACTTATTTTCTTTATGCCATCAATCCACTTATATGAGTTAGGACCTTCAATGGTTTGCTAGATGGTGACTGGATCACATTCTAGCCTTTCATTATCTAACTCTTACTGCAACTTGTTAGTCCGTCATTATATTGTTATTCCCTTTTAACCATATAGAAAAAAAATGTAATTATCTATAATTGCATTTAAACCTTCTTAAGTGGATCTTTTAATGAATTGGTTCTTGAGATATTTGAGTTTGTTCTACCGAATTGATCTTATGATCCTGTATAGAGAGACTTAACAATTTCAATTACCTTTTCTCCCACTCAAACTCAATATCTTCAACGAACCCCATAATTTACGTCTTACATAACTTGATTGTGGGATCATTACTTTATTACCCTTAAGCCTTAAGTACTATCCAACAAAATAGTCATTGACTGTGCTTAAGTCCAACTATTAACCTTATGACTTTTAAACCTCAACTTTAATTACTATGACATACTAGATGTGTAAATTATTTGCACTATGATTAAATAGTCAATGCTATATATTGTTAAAACTTTATTCAAAAATAGCTGCAGTCTTAAGAACTTATTACCTGAGTAATATGGAAAAGAGTATGACAAATCACACTCCTTACCAAGCCTTAGGATTTTGTTTGCATACATACTAGACCATCCATATTAAGAATCCTCATATGGTGTAATATATTACAGGATCAAAGTCCTCTAGAAATTCTCAAAAACAAGTTTGACATTGTTATCCTGAATAGGCATTTTGCCAGCAAAGTATTTAAACTTGTGATAAAAATGACATAATTAATCCTTTACTGAATAAAATAACTCAGTCAAATATCACTTAAAACGTCAAGAACTTAAAACTTCTCACAAATGAGATATAGATATCCTTGCCAAAATTCGGTCTACAAATCAATACAATAATGTAAACCATTAATGCTTAAGTATAAAATAGTTCACTTATCTATAAATGTTCATAATAAGACACCTGAAAACATGTGATATCTAATCTCCCTTTAATTTGTCTTTATCCTCTTAAATATAAAAACCGAAGTAAAGGGGCCAACAATTTCATTTTGACACAAAACCTTAATATTCCTTATAATGTGTCATACCGAAAAGAAATTGTCACGTCTGAGTTATTCTTTATATCCACTAAACTTTAATGCAAGCTTACTTGAAAGAGACTAAAATCTAAACTATATAAAGCTATCGACAATGATAGATTTATCATTATTTAAATTTGGAAAACACAAAAGTAATTATTTTTCAATGGACAAAGAACCAAATTTACCTATACGAAAAAGTAACCGTTTCCACCTAAAAGACGGTACCAAAGTATTTTCCAAATTCAAACAAAAGAACAAGTCATTAATGATAAATAAAATAGTTGACTCTCTCATACTTAGATGATAACTTGCCCCAAATAGATAAATCTTTCATCATCACTTGGCTTGTAACATCTTAATTATATTTGCATCAATATCCTTATGTGGGTCACAAACCAAATCCACCCACCAAATATGATTGGATATAAAAATTAACTTTAGACAAATAGAATGAGAACCTTAACTTTACTGACACGTCAAGCGTTAAAACTGATACTAGATTTTCCTTCTATATCAAAACTCTTAACAAACTAACGACTAGAAAGTCTAACCTTATGTTTGTTGTTATTTCTTTGAGATTGACTTTTGTAACTTCTTAATTGACTGAATTAACTGAAACAATGCCCTTAAATATTTCCTTAATGTCGCCTTATATAATCACTAAACATGCATTTTGAATGTACTACTCCTCAAATCACGTGAGTCCACACGATACTTTAATTCTTAGCTTAGGAGTAACAATTATACATTCTCAAGGCAATGTTAAGATTATCGCGACCCCGAAATAAGTATTTACATTCTCTTACCATTCATTTAATTAATGGTCTCATCTGAATTGAAAATGTAACCGAATATGACAGATATAATGAGCACGCATCAACGTCAAACTGAGTGAACAAAACAATATTTTTATATTTTGAATAAATTCAAAATCGAGTGTCTTTCCGAAATTAATATCTAGTTGTTAGACATAAATATTAACTAGATAAAGACATTACTTTTTACTTCTTTAGTAATTGTAATCAAATATTGACGATAAACTCACGTCGAACACTAAACCTTCTTTTGGGCCGACTCAAGATCCACATGAAAAGCCGAATAATCGTCACATATTTATTACCCAACGTGTATATGCAATTCGGCTAAATAATGGTCTTTCTTTGGGCCGACCATTATTCGCATGAACTACACACACTAAACCTTAAAATTGAATTTATTCATCTTAAAACTTTATGGGCATAATCCTTATGAGTGTCGTAAATATAATGACACTCCCTTAATTTGATTTTCAGATTCAATTATTGGCATCTTCATCAACACAAGATACCTAGCACAACATTAAGTTTAGTCTTTGGACATAAAATTAACTTGTAAGTGGTCATCTTGGTGTAGTGATCAAGTATTAACAATAAATTCATGTCAAACATTAAGCCTTCCTTTGGGTCGACTTAATATTCACATGCAAACCTTACAATTGTTACATACCACACAAACATGACTGAATTTCGGCCAAATAATAGCCTTCCTTTGGGCTGACCATTACCCGCATGAAATCCAATCACACGCATTGTCTTCATATTTTAAATTATCCAATCTACGCAATAGAGATCACTTTGGCAACTTATTGTTTTAATAAAATAACCCAAAATATTAGACATTTCACAAAATTGAATAGCCAATATAAGTGAATCTGAAAATTAGTCTTTAAATGACAAGTAATTAATAGTTCTCAACCATATAAACATTATTACTTTATTTTTCACTTTGTCATTAACTCAAGGCTGAATCATTATCAACCTGATTAGATTTAATCCAAATTGAGACCATAAACTTCATACTAAATAATTCGGTAATTACTAGATGCGGAAGCGTACCTGATTACATGACGAAAGGTTGAGATGAACCGCCTGAAGGTATTAGGTCTTCTAGTAGACACACATACCATGAAGATCTCTCTACTGATGGGATGCGGGGAGATTAAGTTATTGTGTGCTACCAGGGATCATAACCCAGGTGACTTATATATAGTCTCCTTAGTCTAATGCGCCCATCATGCATTAGCAAACCTAATAGGTATCTACACTTAGATAAAATACTAGCCAATACTTTTTAAGACGTAAATAAGCCCATATTTAATACACCGTAGTGGATCACTTTATATTTGGGCTAACCTTAACTGATAGCGCATAAATACAATTACTACCGAATTAATAATTTGTCCATATATAATATTGTATTAGGCCCATATTTCTTACAAATTACATAAACGTTTCTCCTATTATCCGACAGTTCATCACTTTGTTTGAAATTTAGCCCTTCGTGAAGATAATTTACTTTGCAGCATCATCACAATTCATAACCACTGCAGAATACTAATCATCCCATAACTAATAAATTAACACACATTAAACCACTCATAATTAGCATGTCGTATTTGAATAAATTAGCATAAATCCAAATTTTTAAATAAATTAGCATAAAACCCAAATCATATTTGAATAGATTAGCATAAACCCAAATTTTTTTAATATGGTAATAATCATGTTTGAACCAGAAATTTTGATAGATATCATAAACAAAATTAACACAGAAATCAACAACACAAATAAAAATACATCCCAAAAGATCGATTGAATCAATAACAATGATTGGCTTCAAAAATTGATTTTAGTTTTTGTATAAATAAATTATTAATTTAATTCAAAGCTTTAAAGCTGAAGCAATAACAATGGTGTGATCAGAAAAGAGTTGAGAGGAGGAGGATAGAGCAATCGATGATACTGAATTACTGATGATGATTGATGATGATGGGATGAAAGTGATAAGTATTGTTACTCCTGTAATTATTACTGTTGGAGAGAGGTGGGTAATGGATTACGTCTTTATGGAGGTAATAGTTACTTGGCCTAATTATTCCCCTTGTACCAAACTTTAGGAAGTAGCCCATAATAATTACTCCTCAACTCATTCAGGCCCATTACTCCTATCCCAGGCAAGCCCATAGGGTGAGAAAGACATATTAGTATTTTGTTGACATTTTACTATGTTTCAATATAACTTGAGTTAAGATAACAAACATTCATCAGAAACAGAACTGAAAAAATCCCCAAATTAAAAAATCCCTCATTTTAAAACCTACCCTTATCGCCCGTTTTTTCGGCTCGCCGGCCGCTTCCCCCACTCTCTCACCTTATCCGTCGCCGGCGAGCCGAAGTTTTCCTTTTTTTCGTTCATTTGGGGTTTCTTGTTTTTGCAATAAGAAGGGTTTTATGGTCATCCGGTCAGTTTTTGCTTGCTTTTTCAAGGTTGCTTGGTTCTCAATCGAGTGTCGTGTGGTCCCTTTCCGGATGCGATTTCCTTGGGCGTCTGTTCTCCAGTGATCAGCGCTTTGTGCAGCTCTGACGGTGATTTCATCCTCCCTTCCTTGTGGTTTTTGGTTGTTAATAGTTGTGTCTAGTTCAATAATTTTAAGCTGCTGCGTTTTTTTTAATTTCTTGGCTGGGGTGGTTTTTGATTATCGTGATTCTTGTTCTGGTTGGGGTTTCTTTTGTCTGGTCTTGCTTCAATAATTTCACCCTGCCGTTAGTTGCTTAAGAGTTGTTCTGATTGGAGTTGCTTAAGAGTTGTTTTGGAGTTGCTTAATTTTAAGTGCCGTTAGCTGTTGGTATTTAGTTGTTGGTAAAGTCTGTTGGCTTTTATGGCTTCCAATCGGGTATGTGTAAAGTTTCTCGAATCGTTTGCTTGTTCCCATTTAGACGATGACTTTTTTGAGGATGAGGGATGGGATATGATGAACTGTATTATGCAAACAAAGGGATCTCCTATTCCTAAAATTAAGGATTTGAAGGATAAGGGTAATAATCTTTACAAGCAAAATTGTTTCGGAGCTGCTGCTTCTTGCTATGATGAAGCTTGTAAGCTCCTAAGTCTTGTTGTTGGCATGGAGAATAGCTATGACACTAACACTTTGTCTGAACTTGCGGTCTCTTTAAACTTAAATTTGGCTGCTTGTGCTTTAAAGTTATTTGAACATGAGGCATCAAAGGACCATTGTTCTATTGTCTTGTCTTTTTTCCCCACAAATGTAAAGGCTCTCTTCAGAAGAGGATTGGCTTTTATGAAGTTGAATAAATTCTTAGAAGCTAAATCGGATTTGGAAGCGGCTTTATTGGTTGAACCTAGGAATAAGGACATTCTTAGGGAGTTGTGTGTAGTCAAGGATTGCCTTGCTATTAATTTGAATGGCAAGAGGAGTATTGATGAACATCCTTTGCAAGATTCAACTGGAAATGGTAAAGTTAAGGTTCATGATGATGAGCCCCTTTGAAAACTCAAGGGACTCCGGTAGTGGTTCGCTAGTGATTATAGAGTTGGACGTACTAGTTATAAGGATATTAAAACCCGGCCTAGATGGAGGAAGTCTTTCCCAATTGTATGTGACCGAGAGGTGTGGTATGGAGCTTGATTCCGAGATGCTTGTTGCGGATCAACGAGTCTTGTATATCTTTGTTATGTCGCCGTCTACAAGTGAGGCTTCTTGTAACTTTGATGGCTGCTCTATGGTTAATTCTCTGGATGAGAATGGCTCTAACAAAGATTTGAACGAGGATTCCCATGGTGCGGAAAAGAAAATGTTTCAGTTTAGTAAAAGGGGAAGAGGACATTCCGTGTTAAAGATTGATGCGGGTACTTATAAAAAACTCCTTGATGGTAAGGAAGTCAGTTTCTTCCAGAAATCACACTTATCAACTTTGAAAATTCGAGTTCTTAAACCGTGCATCAAGGAGCCCGATAAAGGTTGATCACTCCTCATAAGAAGAATAGAAAAAGACAAAAAGGAAAAAGAGTTTTGCGGTGGTACTCTAATTCTTTGTGTGGTACACGACCAAAAATGATGTTTCACATTTACCTCCGGTGGCCTGTAACAAGCCTATTGATCGTGATCTGCCTCTTGCGGAAGCTACTTCAAGCTTATCTTGGGAGCTCGTCAATAATGAGGTTTTATGCGGTACTTGTAGTTCTAATTCAAATCAACCTCCATGTTTTATCTTCACATCATCGAAGTCGAAGGTTGCTAAAGTGTTTCATGCTAGAAGACAATTAACAAGAATTCAAAGCCGAAGAAAAGAATCTCCAAGACGCAATGTTTATATCTACCAGGTAAATTTCACGTTCACGTGGACGTGAGTGTGTCTTGTTGCGAGTCTTTCCTAAAGCTCAATTATCGAAGAAAAGGAAAGGAATGACATCCTCAATGTGCTTCTCCAACAACTCTTTGAAGAAACCTCGTGCTTTATTTTCCCCCACCCCTAGTTTAAGTTTAAGTTCTTGTATCAATAATGTAGGATTGGCACCGGACCTATCGAGTCCTAGGTGCTCTATGTAAACACTTTCTTTACGGCTGTCAAAAAAAAAAAAAAAAAAAAAATACTATGTTTCAATATAAAACGGTTTTATAAGTGTCTTTATCTTTCGTTAGTGTTATCTTACATAATTGTTTTCACCATGTATAAGATAAGAGTAGTTTATTAAGTCTCGTGTGAAATAGATTTTTCTATTCATAAGTTAATACCATTGTCGGGTTATTTAAGGAATTACTTCATTCTTATATACGATTATGGCTTAGGTTTGTTGGAACAAAATTTGATTATAATGGTTATATGTTCCAAAAGCGATTATGGTTACATGTTTGTAATCGGTTTTAGATCTGATTGTCTTAGATTCACAGTTATTTGAATCTGATTTGGTTTTGTTTGGGACTTTGGGGCATACCAATTGCATTATTTGTTTCTTAAATCAACGGGTTTGTTATTTTTTAGAGAAAAATCTTGTAAAAGGAGAGTAAAAGAATGTGGTTAAAGTCCTTGATTCGCTTATTAAATCAACCACTAACATAAAGAAAAATCGAGAATATGAGATTCCAATTACTTTATTATCAAGTGAAGGGGTGGAAATCAGTATATATACGAAATGAATGAACAAAATGGTAGTGTGGAGCAACGTAACCTTGTAATACACTGCAAAAACTCAAGGTAATAATTTCGCCTTTCACAGTTTCATTATGTGTCCGTTTTTAGAAATAAGTCAGTGGCTTGATTGAATGATCGGAACATAACCTGTTGGTGCCCGATTGCAGTCTCAATTTTATCATTTTATAATATGTGATCCAATTTATATAAATAAGTTATCATGTTACATAAACCGCTTTTATTTTATCCATTCTGTTTGACCCGTTGTAAATTTAAAGCAAGATATATCTGTCATAAATAAAGAATATTAACTAAAACTTTGGGTATCTCTCCTGAATGTTTATTATTGCATATTGACCTGATTCTATTCGTCTCGAATGTTTATTATTGCATATACTAAACATTATACCTAAATAACTTGACTAACAACCACCCGAAAATGACGAGCCTTCAATAAGCATATCCGACTCAATCTGGCCCGAATTCGTGAAAATCTGAAATGACCCTTCCTTAACTAACCTACCCCGCACCTGATTCGGTTGAGCTATGTGCCAGGTCTACTTCCTTAATAGATGAGATATGTTTTTTCCCTATCGCCGTATTCTGCTTTGGTTTCATCTATTCTATATGACCGTCTTAAATAATGATTTGTGTTAATGTAATGCGCTAGTATATTGTAAGAAAAAATACTATTGAAAGCGAACCATATTTGAAAGCAAAAGCAGAATGAACTATTGTGTGCTTTCTTACTCATTTGGCAGAATCGTAATAGCAAAGCATGGCATCGATGCAAGTTGAGAAGCCTCAAAGACATGTATATGTCAACATGAAGAACCATACCTCAATTGAGATGCTCTGTGAGAAGTACATAAGTTTTGGCCAGCCCAACCATCCAGTTCTTTTACCTCCTATTCCCGCCGGTGAAAAACTAGATTTGGGCCAAGTCGTGTGGAAAGGAGCTGTCGTATACTCCGGCTACAACAAGGAAAAAGAACCTTCTGCATGGCTCTTAGCTTGGGATCCATTCGTTACAAATGGCATGCCATCTGTAAGAAAGGTATTTACTCCTATTAAACTTAAATATCTTATACAAATTTAATTTTTGACGTTATATAACTATATAAGGCTTATTTTGGAATGAAACAAATTTGAACTGAATTGAACTGAATTTATAGAATTTGAATTGAATTGAACTTGAACTGAACTTATAATCTGAACTTTTCTGAACTTATAGGATCTGATCTGAACTGAACTAAACTAAACTTATAAGATCTTATCTGAACTGAACTTATAGGATCTGAAATGAACTTATAGAATCCGAATTTAAATTAATTTAATATAATTTAACTTAACTTAAGTATTATTATTATTATTATTATTATTATTATTATTATTATTATTATTATTATTTATTTATTTTTAAAAAAGGCAATTTTTATTGAGATCAAAACCATTATTATTATTGTTGTTGTTGTTGTTGTTGTTGTTGAGATCAAATAAATTTTTTACAAGAAATTAGTGGCCAGCCAAAAAAGAATATTGATAAGAAAATATAGTTTAAAGCACAAGGTAAGATAATAACACTTTTCCGGTTTATATACATTGGTTTGTTCATACATTATACTACGATTACATTAAATTACGAAAAAAAATAATGAGAGGAGTGATAATTTTGTTCTAAAAATAATATTGTATATATGTATCGAATAATTAATTTCAACTGTTTTTGCATCGGTTTTTAAAAATAATACTCCGTATATAACTTTTATTAACTGAATTTATAGGATCTGAACTTATATGATCTGAACTGAATTTATAGGATCTGAACTAAACTAAACTGAACTTATAAGATCTGAACTGAATTAAACTTAAAGGATCTGAACAGAACTTAACTTATAGAATGTGAACTAAACTGAACTTATTGGATCTGAACTGAACTTATTGAATTTGAACTGACTGAACTGAACTTATATGATTTGAAGTGAACTTAAATTAAGTGACTTTAAGTCCAAAAGAACACGACCTAAGTCGTTACGGCCATAACTTAAGTTATCACTCATTGATTTAGTTGATAACTAGGTTAGATCTCGCACAATAAATGCACGGTATTTATAGAGTTATAAATATAAACCTCATGCAATATATGCACAGTATTGATAGAGTTTTACTTTTTAGTGTATTATTTATAGAATATAAATTGACAATTCACTTATTTTTCATGTTTCTCCTTAATGTATTTTGATAAAAAAATAAATAAAAGTTTAAATCGTAAGAATTAATAAAATGAGTATTTCTTTTGAATTATTTTTTGTTTTTTTTACCGAGAAATGAATGATGTTAATTTATAAATATTTACTAATATAACATATTTTTTAGTTGCAAATTTTTATCATAAAAAGTCAATGAATTTTAACAAATATTTACTAATACCATATTTTTTAGCTGCAACTTCTTATCTTAAAAAGTCAATAAATTTTTATCAATAAGATCTTTAAAAACAGAATTTCTTTAAAATCGGAGATAAATTTATGCAGAATGTGAAATATTAAATGTTATAAATATTTAAATACAGAAGATTATATCCATTTATAACTTATCATGTCGACACATATAGTATATGCTAAAAATACCAAGCACTATTCTAGGAAATAATTTTAGGCGGGAAAAGTTAGGGTTTCGCTTATTCATTTCGTAAATAGGGGATTTTAATATAAATAAATGTCTTCGGTTTGGGGTGGGTCGGATAAAGATGGCACTTCAAGTTAGAGGTGATGATGAGCCGGGCCGGGCCGGGTCAAGCTGAGTCGGATCAAATTTATGGGCTTAATTTATCGTCCCATCTCCCATGCTCCGCCTATACAGGCCAATATGGGCTTTCAGGCTTTTCTGGATCATTATGGGCCTTTATTTCTATATAAATAATTTTGCTTTATTATTTAACATCTAAACACGTAAAGTACTTGTACATGCTCCGTATTTTCTTATTTAACCAAAAAATCAAGTAGTGTGTCGCAGAATTTTAGTTTTTTATGCTGTTCATTTAAAGTCACTGTATGTTCAGATACAAACATATAGAAAATATAACACTAAAATCTTGGAGAGATGGTATCTTAATAAGTTATTGAGAATTGAGATACCACTTTTATCATATCGTACCCCTTTATATACTTTTCGTACTCCTTTTATTATTGTTCGTGACTCAAAATGTCTATTTCATTTGTTACATGTTTTCATAATTATTTGTTATTATTATATTTTTAAATTTGTTATTTTAGTTAATTATATTTGTTTGGAGTTAAATTTTAACAATTGAAAAATGTACTCCCTTCTATTCACTATTTTTCCCTATTTCCCTTTTCGGATTATTCGGGTTTTCTTCCTTATTTCCTTTTTTGGGTTGATTTGTGTGGTCCAAATTCAATTCCATGTGGGGTAGTGTATTTTGTGTGGTCCAAATTAACTTTCTTATTTCTTGTGCAAAAAGGAAAGGGGAAGAATATAGTGAATATGAGGGAGTATATAATATGATGACGAGCTGAGCTTGGCTTCCATCGAACTTGAGTTTCAACGTTTTAGGCTCAACAAGTTAAGAGTAAACTTGTTGCAAGCTCTAATCTGAGTTAATCTCGAGACTATTGGAGCTCGAGCTCTAATCTGATGTAATCTCGAGCCTTTCGAAGCTCGAGCTGAGTCTGGCTTTGGTTAGGATAACACTAGTCATGCTCAAAATATAAAAAAAGGTCATGCTATTATTGTTGTACCTCACAAAACATAGATAATTACTAAATTAGGTTGTAAGAAATGGGTATTAAGTAAAAAATCATCTAAAATAAATCCTTAAAATCCCATACTTCAAATTTTCGTCATTCTCGTTGCACATATTGATGTTGTGGATGATTTTGTGGTAGGTTTATGTTGCCTGTGGATCCAAAAGCGTCATCGAAAACATGTCTAAGGAAGAAATCGAAAAGAATTTGGATGATGCTTCTGAATTTAGTGAGGCCACCGATCCGATTACAAAGACCACTGCGAATGCCGTTATCATTGGTGCATCGCCCAATGACTCTGCTAATGTCTCCGCCAATTTCGCACTTGTCAATTGAGATCATCCTACTTCTATTGACACTCCTATTATGACTATCTTATACTCCCTCCATTCAACAATTATCACCCCATTTCTTCAATTTATGTGAGGGGTATTATATTGAAGTGGGGTGATAAAAGTTGAATGGAGGGAGTATTATGAATAAAATAACGTAATGAAAATGGCGATGCTGTTATTGTTATATGAAGATGTTACCTCGTTATACAAATAAATAAAATAAGATAAGATTATAATTTTATGTTGGAACTTGTGACTTTTGCTTTTACGGAAAATGCACATGGTATGCTGCATGAGATTTGACATTTTACACAATATATATCTAATTTTTTTTGATCCAGAATGTTTTAATAAACCATAACTCGTGTTTACGAGCTCAGAAAGTGACGATTTTTTTAATCGATCATCTTTATGAGTAATACGATTTCGAAAAAAAATTGTCGAGTTTGGAACTCTTGACCAAGAGATATGGTCACTCAAAATTTTTTTGGTAAAAAAACTGTCATACGATAACTCCTAGCCACGGGATCCAAATACGACAAATTTTTTTTCTCAAATCATAGTTCTCGAAAAGATGATCGATTTGAAAAAAAAGTCATCACTTTCTAAACTTATAAACACGATTTATAGCTCTTAAAATTTTTCAAATCAAAAAATTGGGTATTTCGTGTAAAGTGGCAAATCTCAGGGATACCGTGTGAATTTTCCGTTGATTTATTCCGTATTATTTGCCCAATATTTTTCTCCTCATAATAATGGACAGATTTTTGCTACCTCAATAATTGTTGAATAGTAGATAAATAAGTATTATTCCATTAAATGTACAATAAATAGCTTGTGGTTTTATGGTAAAGGCTTTGGTTTTCCACCAATTGCCCCAGGTTCAAATCCCTTTGTATGCATATATACACTATTTTTTTTGCTACCTCATACATTAAATCCTGGGTCCGCCCTTGCATAACACATTATTTAACAGAGATGAGATAGCGTTATTTTGTCATTTACTTCATACGTTTATTTTTCTTCCAAAATAAAATTAAGAGGGTATAACTGGAATTATAAGCAAAAATTATCAGAATTAATTATACTTCGAGTCTGTTTGATAAAACTAGTTGAAAAGGTAGCTAAAACATGAAAACTTAACTGACAACTGAAAAGCTAATTGAAATCTATAAGGTAGTTGAAACTTGCAAGCTGATAAGATAACTTATTATATAAAAAAATGTTTGGTAAACTAATTGAAAAGGTAGGTGATTTTTGGTGAGAAAACATATAAGAGGGTATACTAATTAGGGAAAATGGCAAATTACTACCTATTATAGTACTACCTATTATAGTCAGAAATTTTCAAAATACTACATAATATACTTAATTATTCATAATACTACTTATATAGTTACAACTCTTCTCAAATTGCTACCTACTAAGCTAAATGAGATCATAATTGAGGTTAAATCATAAAAAAAAAATAGGGTTATTTAATAGGAATAATCCATCCTATGCTCCTTCTTCTCATTTTAATCCATCCTACGTTTTAACCCATATTAATATGAGCTATGCATTCATTTATCTTTCAATGCACCGGGTAACCGACTACTTGTTTGACAGGTCATACTTAAAAAAAAAAAATTAAAATCATTAAAAACCATAATAACATTTTAACTTCATCCCCTTCATTTTCATCACCAATCACCAAACACCAATAACCACCCTACCACCATCACCACGCCCCACCCTACCACCATCAGCATCACCACTACCAGATTCCCCATCAATGACAATGTTTCACCTACGACCACCCACTTTTTCCCACTCACCAGTAACCTCTTACAAGTGAACACGTGACTACTTTGAGCCTCCTCCCGCCGGCGACCGGATGTGGTCGACCACAATTATGTGGGGTGTTGGGGCGAGATGGCGGGGTAGAAAGAAAGGATGATGGCAGTGGTCAAGAGCAGAGGAGTTGCACAATTGATATCTTGACATGGGATTTTTAGGTGATAGAAAATGGTGAAAATAAATACAGGTTTTAATTTCGGTGGATTAGGGAAAAAGAAACACAAGAAAAGAGGGGTATTAATGGTGAATGGAAATTGGGAGTTTTTGGAAGAAGAAGGAGATGAAAGATGTTTTAATTTGGGTGATTAGTATGATTCCATCGAGTCTTCTCCTTTTCTCTCAAAACCATCAACAACAATGGCGTCCTCAATTTCAAAAACATGGAGAATCGTATAGTTGATTGAACAAAAGGAAGGAGGAAAGAATGATGAACATGTTACTGTTTATCGAGAAAAGATTGAAGGAGATTGAGTCTGATTTGTGGTTGTATTATCAAACTTCTTGGTGGAAATTTATTTGATACAGAGTGATTGATTAAGAGATTTAAGGAAGTATGATTTTCTGGGTTTTTATTTTTAATTTGGGGAAAAGTTGAAGATTAGAAAGAAGAAATGAATTAGCTTAGTTCATCGAAGAAAAAAAAAAAAAAAAGGGTCCACAATCTTTATGACCTGAAACCTTACCTATTGTAATAGGTAAAAATTAGCTAAGTTTAATAAAAGATAAATGAGTACATAGTTCAGATTAATATGGGTTAAAACATAGGATGGATTAAAATGAGAAGGAGAGGTATAGGATGGATTATTCTCATTAAATAGCCCAAAAAAATAAGAAATTGATTTGGTATTACCCATTTTACCGATCTTTACACACTTAAACTCACTACCATCTTCTACACCTCTACTACAACCACCAAAAATAAACACCACCACAACACGTCATTTTCGATGTTGATAGTGGTGGTGGCCGGTGGATAGATGAATATGATGAAAAAGAAAGGATAATAGAAAGAGGGAGTAAGATTGTTAATAAGGGTATAATGGGGTAGATTATTTATAATTGAATTAATAGAGGAGAAGTAAATAAAAATCATCTTATAATGGTTAATTAAGACCTAATTTAGGTAATTAGGTATCAATTTGGGAAGTGTTGTAACTATATAGGTAGTACTTTGAGTCATTGAAGAAAACTGTATAATACTCCCTCCCAGTCACTATAATGTTCCCTCTTTCCCGAAACGGATTATTCAACTAATGTTCCCCTTTCTATTTTTAGAAACTTTTACTCTTATTTTATTCATTCCTCTCTCCTATCACCAAACCCACCCAACACTTTTACTTCTATTTTATTACTTTCCTTTATGTTTTGACCCCACAATTCTTTATTTAACTACTAATAATTCATCCCTCTCTCCTATCATCAACCCCACACAACTCTTTTACTCCTATTTTAATATTTTTTCTTAAGTATTGTGCCCATATTAAATGGGAACAATATAGTGACTGGGAGGGAGTATGTAGTATTTTGAAAAATCTTAACTATAATGGGTAGTAGTATATAAATTGGCCTAATAATTATTCAATACTATATAGATTGAACGGGTAAAAAAAAGGAAGATAAAATAGGATCAAGTACGTTATTTCTCAAATGTTACCCTATGTAACAATTAATTTCGGGTAGGTTATTTGGTTAAATAAGCTATTTGACATACATTTACAAAAAAAAAAAAAATAAGACAACTGAAAATTTGGTCAAATAAGCTAACTGAAACATCTTGCCAAACAGAATCTTAAATTTGATGATTGACTCAATCAAAATATCAATTGGGATGCTTCACTATGTCCGTTGTCACAAAGAGTTTTGTTTCATAATTGTCACCGTAAATCCTTGTTCTTTTAGACTTAAAGTCACCTCCTTTAAGCAAGTTAAATAAAATAAAGTCAAGTCCAGAAATGTTAAGATCCTATAAGTTAAATTCAGCTCCTATAAGTTATGTTAAGTTCAACAAAACAAAGTTAAGAAAAGTTAAGCAAATTAAGTTCAGTTCAGAAAAGTTAAGCTCCTATAAGTTCAGTTTAGAAAAATTAAGCTCTTATAAACATCTTTAAAAGTTAAAACAAAATTTAAAATTTTATAATACTGACGAATTTTAAAAAATGATACGACTTTCATTCAAATCAATGCAAAAAAAATACGAGATTAATTATTTATCTTATATTTTATTCTTTTAAAAAAACTCATTTAATTATCTACCGTCCCACTTCTCCCACGCATGTCTCATTAAAAACAACTACCTATTTTTATTATCCACACAGGACACTCCTTTACTATCTAATCATTTACCTCAATTGAATTTGCACCTGAATAAGATGAATGTTTGGACTCTTATTTGAGATGTTTGCTTGGTAATAAAATAAGGGACTCCTACCCTTAGCTCCTGCTCCAAACTCCCTTTGTTGAAAAAAAATTGTCCTCAAATTTTGACATACCAATATACACAAAATCTCATTTGTGACGGTACATATCCGTCACTCTGGAGTGACGGATACCATTGTAACACTATTCATGTGGTCCCCTTTCTCCACTAACCCATTTTGTTACCATTTTAACTCACAAAATATCCGCCACAAATGGTGACCCGTCACAAGGAAGACCAATTGACCAATATAACCTATCACCCTTACCCTTAGCTCATTGGTGCTCATTCAAGAAACAAAAATTTCATTCCTACTGGGTCAAACACTTTCATGAAGTGTCTTGGTATTATAGGATTACCACACTCAATTTCAGCAATAGAAATTGGAACTTGCATACGTAGGCCTGAAACGTGCACACCCTAAAAGGCTCACTGTCACCACTTATGCTCATTCTAATCTCCCCTTTCATGATGTCCATGTACTTATCTTCTAAAGGTCAAGGTGGCTTCTCCTTTAGCTCAATTCCAGCAGCATCACATAGCATGAGGTTTAGAAAAAACTCACTTAAGCTCAATTCCAAATGAGTGTTTACACAACCAGTAGAACATGGTAATGCATCAAGTGGGATGTTGTTGTCTTTGTGCATTGGACTCATCATAAACAACACTAAAAGTGATAAAAGTCTATGACAACCATGTAGAGAATTTGTACTTAATATCCCAAATAATTCTAACAAGTTCTTACAATGAATTTGCACAAGGTTCCTCTTAAAACACATGATGAATTCCAAAACTGGACAACAAGTTCTAAATTGTTCATTTAACCATCAAAAATTAATTTCCACATCACTGAATGAATAAGAAGGAACATTTTAGGAATGGACATCCTACATAGCACCATTAACACCACCCAAGAAATATTTTTCAAGCCTCTAAACTCCCCAATATAATTCAACTCATTACTCCTAAACAACTCAAGACATGTTAGCATTCATATGATTGGATTCCTTGATTAACATTTATGAAATTGCACCCAAATTAACAAGACTAACTTCTAACCTTATCAACATGTAAAAATAAAAGTGAGGGGTTGTAATAGCACAAGTTATACCTCCCAAACAGTAGGTTTTGAACTCCGGTCAGAAGTTAATGCAACAGGTCCGAATTTTTGCCTTTGAGAATGAAATAAGGCAAGAGCATCCTCCTTGTTTATTCTTTCTTGAACCCAAACCAAATTCTCCATAGAACATAGGCTAGGACTGTTCCAATTTCAAGCTTAAATGTTGATGTAACCTTTGGGTTATGCCAAGCTCCAAAGGACTCATGTAAGTGCTTGAGAATGGGTCTTAGACAGCAACACTCTCTTCCTCTTTTGCACCATTGATTTGAACTAGGTTAATGTCACCTTATTCTTCTTCTATTAAAGGTGACGTAACATTACTTAGATACTCATCCTCATAGGAATGAACCTCCATAGACTTAGACTCAAGAAAGTCCAAGTACTCCTTCAACTTTCCGAGTATTTCTGATTTCAACATCTCTTTACCCTCTTGCTGCTTCTATGGGAGTCGCCAAATAAAGGTTCCATCTTGTGAGAAACACAAGAGAAGTTATTGGTTTTGTTGGGTAGTAACCCCAACATTGTTGAATGAGACTTAAAACTAGTAACATATAGAGTCTTTATGTTTAGATATGTTTAAGTTACTACTATTTATGTTAGATGTTAGTAGAAGTAAATAATTAGGTGTTAGCTTTTGAATGGAATAAAGACTCTTTATGTAGCTAGATAAGTTAGGACTTAGGACCTTATATAAATAAGGGTCATAAGTCATGTTGGATAAGTAAGAGAGTGTGCTTAATATCCCGAGTTAAGCATAGTTGGAAATCTTAGCTAGTAGCTAAGTGTTGGAGGATTGATTGTATTATTGTTAAGGTTGAAGAATAATAATACAAGGTTGGGTTGTGGTTAAGTCCATAACAAAATATTGTGTTTGCATCTTTATATTATTTGTACCAAAAACCCCAACAGGTTTAAAAGTGCAAGATAATTTTAGAATACTCCATAAGCTTGGTGACTTCTTCTTAGCACAATCCTGTTTGTTTTCTTCCCCTTGGAATGCTATACAAATCAATTCCATACCTTGTAATACTACAGTTTTCTATGTCTTTGGGTACTCTATCGAGTGGGGCTTACTCTGTCGAGTAAGTAAGTTGGAAACAGTGTTATGTCTGGGGTACTCGATCGAGTAAGTGTGTCACTCGATCGAGTAAGTGACTTACTTGATCGAGTAGGTGCGTCTTGCGGGTTATTTTAGCCGGGTTTTGTTAATAACGCGAGATTAATATAAAAGGCTTCCGTCATTATTCTTAATCATTTTATTTCTTAAAACCTTTCAAGAGAAGAGAAAAGAGTTACGTAGTTCGCATTCGTCACGTTATTAACAAATCCCAAAGGCTAAGGTGGTCGGATCGTCACGTGCTTTACGCCGTTGAGTTCGTCGTATCGAGGGTAAGATCCTTGTATAGTTTTTATGTTGTTTCGTCAATTTTGGTTAAACGCTAATTGGGTAGATTTTGGGGTTTTGATTGGCTTAGTAGTAATTGCATGATTGTATATGTGATTATAGAAGGAGATTTCATAGAAGAGCATTTTGATTAGCTGCTTATGACGGTCTTGTGAAGGCTTATTCCAGGTAGGGTTTCCCTACTCAGTATTGGTTACATAAGTGTTGTTACTAATTGTTGTTGTTGTTGTTGTTGTTGTTGTTGTTGTTGTTGTTGTTGTTGTTGTTGTTGTTGTTGTTGTTGTTGTTGTTGTTGTTGTTGTTGTTGTTGTTGTTGTTGTTGTTGTTGTTGTTGTTGTTGTTGTTGTTGTTGTATATCGTATTGGCATTGGATTCCGATTTGGTGATTGTTGGTAGTGTAATGTGATTATCGTTGTATAACTGTATGAGATCTTCGGGGTGCGTCCTTGGCTGAGTGGAGTCAATTGCGGGAGTGGCTTCACGCCCTTGATTCGCCTTCTGTGGAACCCGCCACAGAAGGGATGTTCACATTAATGAACATGGGTTTATCGCTCGATGGGGATGAGCGGGGCTTAGGTGGGAACGGCTGCGGTCCCCCACTGGCGGCGAGGAGTATCTGTTGCGATCTGTCAGGGCTACACACTTCGGTATGTAGTCAGATATGTGGAGATAGGGTGGAGTTGTGGAGATTGAGATGTGCTGTTTGAGTTGTTTATAATATGGTTTCATTGCAGCTGTTGTCTTTATGTAATTAGTACTGACCCCCGTTTAAATGTTTTAAAAACTGTGGTGATCCATTCAGGGGTGGCGAGCAGTTATTGAGCATGTATGAGGCGATGCGCATGGGATAGCTGGGATGAGTCACCACATTGCTGTTTTTGAAGTCTTCCACTTTGTCGAACACTTTTAGTTGTTTAGTATTTGACAGTTTTGAGAACCTTTGTACTTTCTCTTGACAGTTTTGGAGTTTGGTTGTATCACATAAACTTTATTATCATTTAAGTATGTTTCGTTATTGTCCATTTGATTATCATTGTCTCGGGTAACCGAGATGGTGGCGTTCTCATACCTTAAGTTGTTCTGGTAAGGCACTTGGATTATGGGGGTGTCACAAAGTGGTATCAGAGAGACGATCTTGAAACCTTTAACCAATGAACCTAATGAACATAGGGAGTCAAACTAAAATGAACCCGGGGTAGAATTTGTAGGAGCTAATGCAAAGACTTGGGAGACGTCCTAAAGTCGCGAACTCGCCCTATAACTTTGAACCGGTCATTAGGGGGTGTCATGGGATCGCTTTGTGTTTACTAATGTTCTATTGCATATGTTGGATGATGTGTTGTATAGAAATGTTCGAAAATGATGAAGTGGTTATATGATAAAGTGTTGTGAATAAGCATGTTGCATGATAGTTGGTTTACAATGTTGTTTGGAATTGTTGGAAAGGTATATGAGAATGATGAATGATGTGGTGCAAAAAGGGGAGTAGTTCATATATGAGAATAAGTGATGAATAATAATGTTGCAGGATGGATGATTTATAATGTGGCATAATAGTAACATATGAATAGGAATGTTGTGTCGTATACGTATATTTTGTTTGCGTAAAGTTGTATAATAAGTTTATGTACTTGTCTACTATTGTTCATATGTCTATGTTGTATGAAGTGTGTAGTTGTAATGTATGAATTGGTTGGAAAAGATTAAGTAAGTAATTGCATAAGAATATGAAATTCATGTGTGGAACATGTTTATGTGGGTAGTGAATTTTATAATGTTTCTATGTTAGTAACATGTGAATGGGGAACTCGATGTTGTATGTTATGCTATTATTTTTGCGTAAAGTTATAGAATAAGAGTATGTGGGTAGTACATGATTGATAAGTTGAATAATATATGTGCATAGGGATGTTGTTGTTTGGCATTTGTAAATAGTAAGATGTGATAGAGTGGATTATTCAGTGGAGATGTAGGTCTTTGTTGAAGAAACAAGTGCTAATGGCTGCAATTGCTGGACTTGTTTATTTGATCTGGGAAAGTAGGAATGTCAGTCGTGTTGAGCATAGAGTATCTAGACCTGATTGTATTCTTAAGAAAATGCAGAGCCTTACAGCTTTAAGGGCGAGGGGTTTTGAACAAATTATGGGTAGTCATAGAGAGCATGATTGGTTTAAGAGTCATATTCTAGTTCATTAAGTGTACTAGTCTGGTTATGCATGGTGATTGTATGGTGAAGATAATGTAACTTGCTTAATTATTAATACAATTTTCACATTTCACCTAAAAAAAGATAGTAAGATGTGGTTAGGGGTACTGGTTTTGTTTGCTTGGTTGTTGTTTAAGTTGTTTGGAAGTAAAAATCAAATAGTTATGTTGTCTGATCACAGCGAAGTTATCTTTAAACTGTTATAACTTGAGATGCATAAATGATTTTATTGTGATTCCAATTGGAGGTGATAGCTTGTTCTTTTACGATTCTAACGATAGGTCACATGCCCAAAATGACCAAGAAATGAGTGAGATATGACCGTTTTACGAAAATTGGACAGTCCTGAGAAATGCGTAAGGTACTCGATCGAGTGGCCCACACTCGATCGAGTGAACCTCTTGTTACTCGATCGAGTAACCCTTAATCAATCGAGTAGCCCTGATATTTTCTTGTACGTGCCTATGACCTTCACCTACTCGATCGAGTAAGTCACTTACTCGATCGAGTGACATGTACTCGATCTACTGACCCCTGTTTTGGGTCATATGTTTATCTTTTGACTACGTCGTCTATTATCTTTAATTCAAAGGTGTTCCTTTTATTCTTAATGCATTGTTTTACGTATGTGTTGGTCCTGATGCGTAAGTTATCCAATCTTATGATGTAAGGTGTGGCACCTGTGGTGAGTATGAGTTTGGTGGGGAGGACATGAGTCATATGTGGTTGTGATAGATAGTGGAAAAAGAAAAGGAATATTGCTAAGGCTTATTGAGGCATGGAGCATGTTTTGTGAGATGATAAGAGTGGTATGATTGTGTGTTGAGTAATGTAAAAGTAAGTGAATGTGGGCAAGGGATGATGTGAGTTTAAGGAACGTGAGAATGAAAAGATTGAAAGGAAGGATGTGGATAGTAGCAACTTGAGATGTGTAAGGAATTATGGAGAAAGATGTTTAGATTGTGTTGGTTAAGAATGTATGTAATGAATGATCGTTGTAGAGGGATTGAGAAGAGTGGTATATAGTGAACTTAGTGGATACATACCGCGACGTGGATTTGCAGATAGTGAGTGAGTTTGAGAATTTCTATTATCAAGAGGTGAAACTAATGTGTGATTTCCTTGGGCAATTAACGGTATGAAATGAGTTTTGGGATTCTAGAAAAAAAGAGTGATTGGTGATGAGTGTGAGTGATAGCATGAGATGGTCTGGGCTGATTGGTGATAAGTGTCAGTGATAGCATGATAAGAGAAGATCCATGGTAAGAAAGAGTGAGATGATACTGATAGGAAATAATGTGATTGGAGTTTTGGAGCAATGAGAAGGTAACCGGAGCACTAAAGAGTTAGATAGAAGTAATAAGGTGTTGAACTATTAATTGGTATTGTTGAGTGTAAAGAGAAAAGAAGGATAAAAAGTAAGCTGAGAAAAATATTGGTTGAAGTTATGTGATATAGAAGTAATGAATCGTCGAGATGTGTGATACTATCATGAGGATTTGAGTTAACGGTTATGTAAGGGTTCTAAGACGACATGTTAATCATGAGTTTTGAGGAATTAAGGAAAGTAAAAAGCTTGGTGAAGAATTTGCATTATAGGAGATCTTAGTGGTGAGTTGGGTGATGATACA
Source organism: Silene latifolia (assembly GCF_048544455.1). NCBI lineage: Eukaryota > Viridiplantae > Streptophyta > Magnoliopsida > Caryophyllales > Caryophyllaceae > Silene > Silene latifolia. Next base: position 85,885,569 of record NC_133533.1, read on the forward strand.
ATTAAGGATAGTATTGGGAAAAAGGTTGAGGTAAATTTTGTTGTTGGATTTGATGTCGTTATTTGGAATGCTAACCGAAGATAGGAAATGAACTGTTATATTTAGAGGTGAGTGGAAGATATTTGTTGTGCGAGCAGTGGTGGTATTGTGGTGTTGTCACTAGTGGTTAAGGGTGATGATAGATAAGAAAATAACAATTCTAAAGAGGTTGATCTTGTATAGGTCGGATTGATATGTATGGTTGTGAGGAAGTATAAGACGTGGTCTTAGGAGGCGGCTGCTATTAGTTGAGTGTTAGCTGTATGGTTATATTTCGCAGGGAGTGATGATTATACGAATGGGAGGGTATGTTATGAGGGGCATACGAATTAAGCTCGGGCGAGAGGTAACCTTTATCAAGTGGTAACTTACGTGTTCAGAATTGACTAGTTTGATGTGATTACAGGTCTACGATGTGTATAAATGTTTGTGTGAGGTTCTGACCTCACGAGAAATGATATGATGTGATAGTTATAAAGTTGTTATATGAATATTTTGTGATATATGTTGGGTACGGTAAACTAATGGAATGATGTTCAAAAGTGATAGTTTGGATGATCTAGCATGGCTAGTTATACTAGTATGTGTATTCATCATATATGTTTATTCCGTGAAAAGGTATGGATGATATTCATGAGATTCTTGTCTATTTATTCCGTATAATATGTTGTGTTGTGATCTAGTAAAACAGTTTTGAGTAAGTTTTCTTGTCCGGAACGTTATACTGAGTCGGTGTTTATGGGAATTGTATGTGGTTGTGATGTCTATCGATGTGGTTATTGTGCCTCGGGTGGTCATCCGGGCACGATAATTCGTGTTGTGATGCGGGTATTTTTGGGCTGCGGTGCGGCTGTTGGTGGCGGTGTTGCGATGCCGTCACTGGTTGTGGTGGAGTAGGCGGGATGATTACGATTCGAGTTTCGAAAGTACATACCAGTTATACATAGATTGTTGTTTTGTTTTTCTTTGTTTTTCTGTGAGTTTGATTGACGGATAGACGATTGTTTTGTTTATTGATGTTTCTTACCAGTTTCAGCTTGGGCGTAAGGGTAGAGTTTGATATGGAAGAGAGTTATGTATGTTTCTGTTGCCGGCTGGTATAGCGATATTCTATTGATGGGACATAGTTGTGAGAGGTTGTTACAGTAATTTTGATCTTGTTTTAAGATGAGGCATTGGTAGACATAGTAATGGCAAGTGAATGGTGAAACATGTGTTGTACTGATCTGAAAGCTGCAAGTGGTTCATAATCTTTTATTGGGACGGTGAGTATAAGGTGTAACGAAGGAAAAGAACTTGAGGATCTAGTGTGAGTGCGTGTAATAATTGTGGATCGTGAGTTATGAGTATAGAGCTAGGTGCATGTATAGAGGACTATGTCGTTTTGGCAGTAATAGGGAACATTTGAAGTTTTGGTTAAGCTAAAGATTTTGTGGTATAGGTTAGGTGGTGTGCCAAGTGAATTGAGGTATAAGAACTGTTTAAGTAAGAGAGCCTTGGATATAGGAATGGTGAGTGTTTCGATTATAGGCGGTTATCTTTGACATGCGGTGGTGACGAGGATAATGAGAAGAAATAGCTAAGGATTTAGTATTAGTGAGTTACGAGGACGTAACATTTATCTTAAGAGGAGTATGATGCGATAAAAGAGAGTTTCATGGTTGTGAATGTTTTAGTATAATTTGAAGTAGAGTGTTGGTGTAACATAAAGGATTGATCTTTGTTGAGATTGATTTTATTAAAGGTCATGGCCGTGCTTGTAGTAGTGTGATGTTTAGGAGTGTGAGAATATTTCGATAGTGTTGACAGTTGGATGATAATGTTTATGAGTTCGATAGTGTTGACAGTTGGATGATGAGGTTATGAGTGTGAGTAAACTTTGAGGACGAAGTTCCTTTTAAGGGTGGTAGAGTGTAACATTCCATTTGATGTTATGTGTATCTGGATATTGGTTTTTATAGTGGATGATAGGTTACGGAGCTAGGAGCGTTTGTGGATGGTAGGCTTAGTTGGTGGAGTTGGTGTTAAGAGTTCATGTTTGATAGGTTGGGGTTTTTTTTAGTCCTTAGTTGCGTTGTTGTGTCTTAATCGAGTTAGTATGTTTGTTTTGGGTATGGGTTAAACTTCGGGGATGAAGTTCCTTTTAAGGAGGGAAGACTGTAATACTACGGTTTTCTATGTCTTTAGGTACTCTATCGAGTGGGGCTTACTCTGTCGAGTAAGTAAGTTGTTTTACGAAACATTGTTCTATCTGATGGGTACTCGATCGAGTAAATGTGGCACTCGATCGAGTAAGGGTCACTCGATCGAGTAAGTGACTTACTCGATCAAGTAGGTGCGTATTACGGGTTGTTTTAGCCGAGTTTTGTTAATAATGCGAGATTATTATAAAAGGCTTCCGTCATTATTCTTAATCATTTTATTTCTTAAAACCTTTCAAGATAAGAGAAAAGAGTTACGTAGTTCGCATTCGTCACATTATTAACAAATACCAAAGGCTAAGGTGGTCGGATCGTCGTGTGCTTTACGCCGTTGAGTTCGTCGTGTCGAGAGTATGATCCTTGTATAGTTTTTATGTTGTTTCGCCAATTTTGGCTAAACGCTAATTGGGTAGATTTGGGGGTTTTGGGTGTTTGATTGGCTTAGTAGTAACTGCATGATTGTATATGTGATTATAGGAGGAGATTTCGTAGAAGAGCATTTTGATTAGCTGCTTGTGACGGTCTTGTGATGGCTTATTCCGGGTAGCGTTTACCTACTCAGTATTGGTTACATAAGTGTTGTTAGTAATTGTTGTTTTGTTGTATATCGTATTGGCATTGGATTCTGTTGGGTTCCTTATGTTGATGATAACATGCCCATTTGATTTGTGTTATCTTAGTTTACCTTTTCAGGATTAATGATGTAATCAAGCTTGGATTAAGAAGTGTTGAAGTTGTTAATCATCCCATTGTAATTAGTCGTGTGTCATCTAATGTACAAGCGAGAAAGTTAAGTATAGTAGAGTAATAGAAACAGTCCAGATGACTGTTGCTTCAACAAGTAAACAGCTGAGTGGACTTTGCCACAACTCGTAAAAACTTGAAGCTTCCTTTTTATCTTTCAAATGCTTTCACGTGACTCATATTTTTCAAAGATAAAAATTCAGATTTTTATTAAGGAGGTAGTATCCAATAAAGAGTGGTTTGAATTATTCAAAATATTTCCTCTTTATGCAAATTCAATCCTTTGGTTTTTAAGAAAACAAAAGTTGCTTTTTGCCATATTTGTGTTAACTTGTCATCATGTGACTTGTCTCACATCCTTTGTTTTCTGAAAATGCATGAGCTTTTAAGGCTATCTTTCAAACCTTCTTTCTCTATTCTTACCTTTGCAAAAGACTCCCTTTTGGTGCAAGTTTTTAGGTGGTTGCTATTGCCCTTCACATGTGAGGTCTTTGACCCTTCAAAACCCTAGCAACCCCTTCACTCACCTCCTCTATATAAACCGTGTGCCTCTTCATTAAATCCTTAAGACTTTTCTGATTTAATTTTTCCAACTTTGCAAATTGTTTTAAGAGTTTAAAACCGTGTCTTTGCAAAATCATTTAAAAGTCTTCAAGTGTCTTCAAGTTGTTACAGTCGTGGCCACTGTTGCTTTTCTATACTAAACTCTCTTGCTTAAAAGTGTTGATCTTGTAAAAGTTGTCCACCTCTATTCTTTGTTAAGAATGTGTTAGTGGAAACTTGATCCTTTACATTTTAAGTGTGTTAGTAGAGTTTAGGACGGAGTAGTCTTTTACTCTTGACAACCGGAGTAGGTTGTGAGTTGGCAATCGGAGTAGATTGCGAGTTAGCTTGTCAAAAGAACGGAGTAGTTCTTGTACTAGCTTTGCAACCGGAGTAGGTTGGCGTCTTTTATTACAAGGGTCTTTTAGTTTTCGGAGTAGATCACTAAAGGAAAGTAATAAAAAGGTAGATTGGACGTAGGCACTTGAGTTTCTTGCCGAACCAATTCAAAAATCTCGTGTTCAAGTGTTTACTTTATTTCCGCTGCTTTTTTACCTTGTTTGTTTGTATTGTTTCGCTTAAACTTAGAAGTGTGATTCATCATCTTTATCGCATTTGGTCTGCAGTAATACTTCACAAACCGAGACAAATAGATACAATCGAACGATTGTTGCTTTCATACTTCAGCAAACATTCATCGTGATACTTGTTCAATCTTTCAATATTATTCAAAGTATCCTCTAATCTCTTTTGTTCACTTAACTTACTTTAATCCAATAAAGTTGAAGTTAAAATTTTTTAAAAGAGTACCTAATTCACCCCCTCCCCCTCTTAGGTACTTGAATCCATAAACTCAACAATTGGTATCAGAGCCTCATGCTCTTGATCGAGGCTAACCGCCTTAGAGTTTGATTCGTGGGTAATGGATTCCGAGAAACACTCCAAGATCCCGGTCTTTACCGGTTCGAATTTTGGATGGTGGAAACTCAAAATGGAACATTACATCAAAAGTATCGATTATCAATGTTGGAACATAATCCAAAATGGACCTCTTGCCATTGAGGAAAGCGATATTCTTAACGGTTTCACAAAGACAAAAGAGGAAAGAAATTACAATGAGAACGACTTCAAGCTTGCCGAAAAGAATTCCAAAGCAATGTCGATTCTTCAACGTTGTGTTGGTGAGGGGGAAGTTAGTCGAATCTCCGGGTGTCCTACGGCAAAATCTATTTGGGATTCCCTTGTACTTGCATATGAAGGGACGTCCCAAGTAAGAAAACACCGTATTGACCTTCTCATGCAACAATATGAAATGTTTAGAATGTCAAAGGACGAGTCTTTAAATAATTTTTCTTCTCGTTTTTCTTGTATAATTAATGAGCTTCAAAGTCTAGGAAGGAATTTCGAGTCCGAGGACATCATTCGAAAAATCCTTCGTAGTCTAACCCCTAAATGGCAACCTAAAGTCACCGCCATAGAGGAAGCTAAAGACTTGTCAACCCTATCTCTTCATGAACTAATGGGATCACTAATGGCTCACGAGTTTAATCTCGATAAGCTTTCTAGTGAGTCATCAAAGGGAAAGAGTCTCGCCCTCACATCCTCTCCAAGTGATGAAGAAGATGAGGAGGAAGACGAGTTTGCTATGTTCACAAGAAACTTAGCCGGGTTGGTCAATGGACAAGGTAACAAAAAGTTCACTAACAATTACTCGAAAAAACGCTTTCCTAAGAGACGACCTACTTCCACCGTGGGATGCTTTAAATGTGGTGACAAAACTCATCAAATTAAAGAATGTCCCAAGTGGGAGGAAATCAAATCTAAGGAAAGAAGAGAAAAGGTTAAAAAAGACTATAAACATAGAGTCATGAGTGCTATATGGGGAATGTCCGACTCCGAGGAAGATGAGGAACTCATTGAGGAGGAACTTGAGGCTAAAATGTGTCTTGCAAATCATGGTAAAGAAAAAGTCTCAAAAAACCCAAAACTTGAACACTTAAGATGCCTCATGGCTAATCCCGACGATTCCGACTCCGATTCCGACAACGAGGTAAATCATCTAAAGGCCAAGGCTAGAACTTACTCCAAAGAGAAAGTATGTAAGCTTCTTGACCAACTTTTTGATAAGTGTCGGTCTCAAACTAATAAGCTTGATATAATGCAAAATGAGATTGAGGAAATTGCTCAAGAAAACTTTAATCTGAAAAATGAACTAAAAGCAACAGACTGTGTCACTGTCACCTCTGAGGCATATGATGAAGTTAAAAGAGTCAACAAGTTAAATAAACATTTGACTAAAGAACTAGAACGTCTTAGGTCGACACCCACGGACGTCTCTGACCTTGAAAATGTCAACACTACCTTGGTGATGCAAGTTTCCTCACTAACCAAGGAACGTGATGATCTTTTGAAGGACAAAGATGATCTTGAAAATGAGATCTATGACCTTGTAGTTGAAGTTGTAGACTTGAGAGAAACAGTCTCTAAGACTGTTGCTTCTGACCACGACTTAGACAAGCTTAAAAGAAAAAGTGAATGGTTGGAAAATGAAAATGAGTGTCTTAAAAGTGAGGTTGTTTGTCTCAAGAATGAAATAGAAGATCTCCATGATAGGCTTACCTTCTTTCAAAAAGGTATGCCCGAATGTAGCACTTCTAGGTCTTCTCCTCATCAAAGATCCGATGAAGTCGTTGATCTAAACAAAAGACTTGACAAGATGACATCTAAATATGAAGAGTCCAAAGAAAAAATCATATATCTTGTGTCAAAACTCAACAACCACACCCATGACTTCATTGTTGCGAAAAGATTGTCCATAGAAAGTGACAACAATGATGAACTTAAAAGAGAAAAGGAAAAGAATTTGCATCTTCTTTCACGTGTCCATGACTTGACCAATGAACTTGTTCATGCTAAGAACATCACTGATAAATGGGAAGGAAGTCAAACCGTGTTAAACTTCCTCACGAATCAAACCGAGAAATGTGATAAAACTGCTGGTTTGGGGTTCAAATGGAACAGTCAGACTGACTGTTGCATCCAGAAGCCCAAAAACGATTTTAGAGGAAGGAAGTATGTAGGTCTTCCCGAATATATCATTTGCAATTATTGTGGTGACAATGGTCATGTTTTTAACGGATGCACAAAACGATTTGATGACATTGACAAGAACACCAAAGCATTAAATAAAATGAACATTAAGAATGACACCACAAGTTATGTTGATCACAAAAAGGGACCCAAATTCATTTGGGTTCCTAAACTCAAAAACTAATCTTGTGTAGGGCTTGGTGAGAGGCGGCCGCAATTGGTACTTGGATAGTGGATGCTCTCGTCACATGACGGGTGATAGAAGCCAATTCCTCTCACTTAAAGCATATGATGGTGGCACGGTAAGGTTCGGTGACAACAAGAAAGGTGAAGTAATTGGTATTGGAAAAGTTGGTAAGTCATCCTTACTTTGTGTCGACAATGTGCGGCTTGTCAAAGGTTTGAAACATAATCTCCTTAGCATTTCTCAACTTTGTGATAAGGGTAATGTTGTTGAATTTCGTGCCAATATGTGTCGAATTTTTGATGCCACTACTAATGAACTAATACTCGAAGGAAGACGTGTCAAAGATGTTTACTTAACTAATTTGAACTCTCTATCCGGTCACACTATGTCTTGCATGAGTGTAATGAACAATGATCCTTGGTTATGGCATAAAAGGTTTGGTCATGTTTGTACAAAAACTCTTAATACCCTTAAAAGACTTGATTTGGTTGAAGGCATTCCTAATATAAAATTTGACATTGATAAAGTATGTGATGAATGTGCTAGAGGTAAACATGTTAAAAGTTCCTTCAAATCCAAAATAATTATGAGTACATCTCAACCTTTGCAACTTTTACATATCGACTTGTGTGGACCAATGAGAACTAGAAGTAGAGGTGGTAGTCGTTATGTGTGCGTCATTGTTGATGATTACTCTAGGTTCGTTTGGGCACTCTTCCTAAGCTCTAAGGATGAGACATTTGATGAGTTTCTAATTTGGCTAAGAAAAATTCAAAATAAACTTGGTTTAAAACTTGTTTCAATGAGAACCGATCATGGAACCGAATTCGAAAACTCATCATTTGGTGCTTATTGTGATGACAATGGTGTAGACCATAACTTCTCGGCTCCTAGAACCCCACAACAAAATGGTGTGGTTGAAAGGATGAATAGAACCCTTGAAGGAATGGCTAGAACAATGTTATTAACTAGTAAGTTGCCTAAGAACTTTTGGGCCGAAGCGGTAAATACCGCTTGCTACATTCATAATCGTGTCATGATAAGGAGTATTTTAAATAAAACTCCCTATGAATCATTACGTGGAAGAAAACCCAACATTTCATATTTTAGATGTTTTGGAAGTAAATGTTTTGTTCACAACAATGGTAAAAACAACGTGGGTAAGTTCGATCCACGTAGTGATGAAGGAGTATTTATTGGGTACTCCGATCAAAGCAAGGCCTATAAAGTTTACAATAAACGAACCTTGTTAATTGAAGAAAGCATCCATGTCATTTTTGATGAATGTAGTGTGCTTGGACAGGTACAAAACATGGTTGATAATGATGAGGACGAGGATGATGAGTTTGAGATTGGTCTTGTTCGAAAAGACTTCGTGTTCACGGATGAAGAAGCTCCCATCACTGAATTGCAACAGACACAGAGACTGTCACCTTCAAAGGAGAGCAGCAACTCAGGGGGAACACGTAATACTTCTGATTCCTCTCTGGAAGCAACAGACCCAACGATCGTTGCATCCACCTCCGAATCAAGTAGCCCAAAACAAAGTGAGGATGAAGAACCTTCCAGGCCAATAAACGATCTTTTGTGATCGATCTCGTTGAGGGGGAACAAGAAACCATTGTTCCAAAGAAGTGGAAACATCAAAGCTCTCATCCACTCTCTAATCTCACAAGTGATCTCAACTCGGGAATTCGAACAAGATCATCCGTCAACAATCTCGCTCACCTCAATGAGTATTGTGCCCATAATGCCTTCCTATCTCAAATTGAGCCTTCAAATGTGATCGCCTTGATCGATGCAGATTGGGTGCTTGCCATGCAAGATGAGCTCAATCAATTCAAAAGAAATGAGGTATGGCACTTAGTCCCTAGACCGCCTAATCGTACCGTCATTGGTACTAGGTGGGTCTTTCACAACAAGCTTGATGACTCGGGAGAAATTGTAAGGAACAAGGCTAGACTAGTGGTGCAAGGTTATAACCAACAAGAGGGTATTGATTACGATGAAACCTATGCACCGGTAGCTAGACTTGAGCCCATACGATTGCTTATAGCTTTTGCGGCTCACAAAGGCATTAAACTCTTCCAAATGGATGTCAAAACCGCTTTCTTAAATGGATATTTGGAAGAAGATGTCTTTGTAGAGCAACCACCGGGTTTCGAGAACAATGATTTGCCTAACCATGTTTTCAAACTAGACAAAGCTCTTTATGGTTTAAAACAAGCACCAAGATGTTGGTATGATAGATTGTCAAAATTTCTTATTGAAAATGGTTTTAAAAGAGGCTCCGTTGACAAAACATTGTTCTTGAAGCAACAGTCCAGTGAACTGTTGGTTGTACAAGTATATGTTGATGACATTATATTTGGTGCAACAAATGAACTCCTTTACTTATATTTTTCGGAACTAATGAAATCGGAGTTTGAAATGAGCATGATGGGTGAGCTAGGATTCTTCCTTGGGCTCCAAATTAAGCAATCTAATGAAGGAATCATGATCCATCAACAAAAGTATATTAAGGAAATGCTTAAGAAATTTGGGATGACTAATGGTAAGCCTCATGATACACCTATGGTAGCCGGGTCCAAATTGGACAAAGATGAACTCGGTAAGAATGTTAGTGATAAGGTGTATAGAGGTATGATAGGCTCACTTCTTTACTTGACCGCAAGTCGTCCCGACATTCTCTTTAGCGTTTGTTTATGTGCTAGGTTCCAAGCAAATCCGAAAGAATCACATTTCAAAGCCGTTAAACGAATTCTTCGGTATTTGATTGGAACACAAAATCTTTACCTATGGTACCCTTTACATTGTCCTTTTGATATTATAGGCTTTTCGGACGCGGACTATGCGGGGTGCACGGTGGATAGAAAGAGTACCTCCGGAATTGCAACGTTCTTGGGTCCTTGCTTGACTTCTTGGGCCTCAAAGAAACAAAACACGGTAGCTCTTTCTACGGCCGAAAGTGAGTACGTTAGCGCGGCACATTGTTGTTCTCAACTCCTTTGGGTAAAACAACAACTCTTGGATTTTGGTATTATTTTTGACTCCATTCCTTTAATGTGTGATAATACGAGTGCAATAAATATTTCCAAAAATCCTATTCAACACTCTAAAACCAAACATATTGATATTCGTCACCATTATATTCGTGATCATGTGGAAAAAGGACATATTAAACTTATCTTTTGCAAGACCGAAAATCAAATTGCCGATATTTTTACTAAGCCACTTGCAAGAGAACATTTTGAGAAATTTAGACTAGAAATTGGGTTAATTAATAGCTTGTGATTTTTAGTATGAGTATTACCAAATTCCTTAATTGATTAAATTAAATTTGGATATGTGTTATTAAGTGTTCTAAGTGCATTGACATCATGTTTGGACCAAAATTGACACCGTATTTGTGAGTCGGTAATCACTCAACCTCATATCTAAATTTACGTTTATTATATGCTACCTTGTGTTTTTATTTCGAGTGATTAAATTTTGTCTAAGTCGGGCCAACTACCTCACTTACCTCATTAAATGGGCCATTAAATTCCTCAACCCACTACCTATCACTACCCGTCCAAATCGCCTAAACCCAATTACCCTTCCATCTCCCAAATCCATTAACACCATCAAAGCTAACCTACCCTTAACCCACAATGGTAAAAACCTCCTTTAACACAACCATACCCATTAAACCCACAAAAATTACCTCCCCTGTCACATCAAATCCGCCCACATCACCAACCCCAACCATGACTCCAGTCAAAACATCCTACGCCTTTCCTCCACAAACCTCAAACACAACTTCAACAAACCCAGATCCACCTAGCCCTCAACCATCACCGAAAACCACTGATCCCCCATCATCCGACGACATACCCATCTCCTCAATGGTAGGACGACACACACGTGGTGGTCGGAAGAAAAGCTCCACTGTTCCGAGCTCCTCCTCTGAACCGGTCACTGTATTGGTTGAAGATGTTGAAGATGAAACCGAATTTGATTTGAATGAAAATCCGTCGAAATCCGGCGAGTCTGACTCGACTCCGGCGAAAAAGAACAACAAAAGAAAAGAAAAGGCCTCCTCCTCTCAATTACCCCCAATCTCAGAAACTATCGAGCAAAGTAATGTTGATAACCCGATTGTTGATACCCCAATTGAAAATCCCAGTGAACCTCCTCATAAAAAATCGAAACCACTGAAGAAAAAGCTTGTATACCTTGCTCCCTCTGATCCGGTCTCCCTAACCTCAAAATGGGACTTGGCCATGGTTTGGGATCACCTTGAGAGTATTGACCTCCCCACTTCCATTTATAAAAATTGTGAGAGGTTAATGAACATCAAAGCCATTCACTCCCCTCGGGCTTACAACCAAACTTGGTTTGACCCGCCTGCCTTTCACTCAGTCCGTGATATGGTTTTAGCTCAAGGTTGGGAGAAGCTGTTGGAAATGCGTGAGCCGGTGTTTGTGAGCGAGGTAATTCAGTTCTTTGCAACGGTACGGGTTGATAAATCTGGTGAATTTGTTACGGCTAAGGTAAACGGTAAGCCTCTAAAATTGTCTCAATCTGATTTCGCTACTGCTCTTAATATTCCGGTCGGAGGTTATGACAAACTTCCTTCTGAAACTTGGGTTGCCTTACCATATGCCTCCCCTCTTAGCATTGCTCAAACCGTTTGTCCCAAAACTGTTTCTCCTGGACCCGTGAGCAACACCCAAATCCCACCTCCTCTTCGAATTATTTTCAACATGTTGTGTAGGTCTATTTACCCCTCGGGTGATAGGGGAAAACTCACCATAGCCCAACAATACTTAATCTATCATATTGCTACCCATAAGAAGGTGAACCTAGTCGGGTTAATGTTTAAACGTTTTCAACTCATTTCGACCAAGCTTCGTCGACCTTCTTCTACTGTGATTTACCTACCCTATGGCATGTGGTTATCGGTTGTGCTCAAGGCACAAGGGGTGTTGGTGAACACTAGCTTGGGTTCGTTGGATATGTGTGATGTTATGAGTGATGGGCAAATGGGGAAGATGTTGATCAAAATTGAGAATGATGAATTAATTTCTGTGAAAATTAAGAAGGACCCGGAAGTTGGGTCAACAAGTCAAGTGAATACGGGTGGTATGCGGGAAGTGCTTAATGCCGTGGCTGAGTTAGGTGCGTGGATTAGGGAAGATGCTCGTCAAAAGGACGTGGCAATCTCGGCTCTTGCTTCTACTTTGGACCTCATCCGTGGAGAGGTGGATATCATTTCCACCCTTGTGTCAACAAAAGAAGTTGGTGAAGATGCTAATGTGGATGATGATCCGTTGGGTAGTGGCTCGGATGGTGAACAAGCCTCCTCCCCCTAGCCTTTCCCTTCCCTCTCGGCCTATTAATATTTTACCCTTGCCATCTTATTTTGTCCCACCGGTTGTGCCTTTCTAAGACTTGTTTTCTTGCTTGTTATTTTGAACATTTGGTGGTGTATGTTAAACTCTATTTAGCTTTGTTGAACTTTGATTAACATATGCTTAATCCTTGTTGATGTTGACCTTGTTACCTTGTCACATTTACATGTGTCTTTTTGTGTTTTCTTATGACTATTTGCACTCTAATGCTTGTGACATCTCTATCCTTTTGATGATGTCAAGAGGGGGAAAAGGTAAACTCATGCTTTAAATCTCCTTGCTTATTGATTAAACTAATGTCTTGCCTAACCTTCCTAGCTTGATTCTTGTTTGGGGCAACGTAAAATTGTCATGATAGTTTGATTCTAGCTTTTGCCCTTGGTAAGGTAATATTGTCCCTTCTCTATCATTTGATCTTGCTTGTTAAAAATCTTGAATCAAGGTGTTTACATTGCTTATACATTCGTTTGGGGCTTGTCATCATCAAAGGGGGAATTTGTTGGGTTCCTTATGTTGATGATAACATGCCCATTTGATTTGTGTTATCTTAGTTTACCTTTTCAGGATTAATGATGTAATCAAGCTTGGATTAAGAAGTGTTGAAGTTGTTAATCATCCCATTGTAATTAGTCGTGTGTCATCTAATGTACAAGCGAGAAAGTTAAGTATAGTAGAGTAATAGAAACAGTTCAGATGACTGTTGCTTCAACAAGTAAACAGCTGAGTGGACTTTGCCACAACTCGTAAAAACTTGAAGCTTCCTTTTTATCTTTCAAATGCTTTCACGTGACTCATATTTTTCAAAGATAAAAATTCAGATTTTTATTAAGGAGGTAGTATCCAATAAAGAGTGGTTTGAATTATTCAAAATATTTCCTCTTTATGCAAATTCAATCCTTTGGTTTTTAAGAAAACAAAAGTTGCTTTTTGCCATATTTGTGTTAACTTGTCATCATGTGACTTGTCTCACATCCTTTGTTTTCTGAAAATGCATGAGCTTTTAAGGCTATCTTTCAAACCTTCTTTCTCTATTCTTACCTTTGCAAAAGACTCCCTTTTGGTGCAAGTTTTTAGGTGGTTGCTATTGCCCTTCACATGTGAGGTCTTTGACCCTTCAAAACCCTAGCAACCCCTTCACTCACCTCCTCTATATAAACCGTGTGCCTCTTCATTAAATCCTTAAGACTTTTCTGATTTAATTTTTCCAACTTTGCAAATTGTTTTAAGAGTTTAAAACCGTGTCTTTGCAAAATCATTTAAAAGTCTTCAAGTGTCTTCAAGTTGTTACAGTCGTGGCCACTGTTACTTTTCTATACTAAACTCTCTTGCTTAAAAGTGTTGATCTTGTAAAAGTTGTCCACCTCTATTCTTTGTTAAGAATGTGTTAGTGGAAACTTGATCCTTTACATTTTAAGTGTGTTAGTAGAGTTTAGGACGGAGTATTCTTTTACTCTTGACAACCGGAGTAGGTTGTGAGTTGGCAATCGGAGTAGATTGCGAGTTAGCTTGTCATAAGAACGGAGTAGTTCTTGTACTAGCTTTGCAACCGGAGTAGGTTGGCGTCTTTTATTACAAGGGTCTTTTAGTTTTCGGAGTAGATCACTAAAGGAAAGTAATAAAAAGGTAGATTGGACGTAGGCACTTGAGTTTCTTGCCGAACCAATTCAAAAATCTCGTGTTCAAGTGTTTACTTTATTTCCACTTGAGTTTGTATTGTTTCGCTTAAACTTAGAAGTAACAGTTCATCATACTGTCGCATTTGGTCTGCAGTAATACTTCACAAACTGAGACAAATAGATACAGTCAGAACGATTGTTGCTTTCATACTTCAGCAAACATTCATCGTGATACTTGTTCAATCTTTCAATATTATTCAAAGTATCCTCTAATCTCTTTTGTTCACTTAACTTACTTTAATCCAATAAAGTTGAAGTTAAAATTTTTTAAAAGAGTACCTAATTCACCCCCTCCCCCTCTTAGGTACTTGAATCCATAAACTCAACAGATTCTGATTTGGTGATTGTTGGTAGTGTAATGTGATTATCGTTGTATAACCGTCTGAGCTCTTCGGGGTGCGTCCCTGGCTGAGTGGAGTCACTTGCGGGAGTGGCTTCACGCCCTTGATTCGCCTTCTGTGGAACCCGCCACAGAAGAGATGTGCACATTAATGAACATTGGTTTATCGCTCGATGGAGATGATCGGGGCTTAGGTGGGAACGGCTGCGGTTCCCCACTGGCGGCGAGGAATATCTATTGCGATGGATACTTTGGCAGGGCTACACACTTCGGTGTATAGTCAGATATGTGGAGATAGGGTGGAGTTGTGGAGATTGAGATGTGCTGTTTGAGTTGTTCATAATATGGTTTCATTGCAGCTGTTGTTTTTATGTAATTAGTACTGACCCCGTTTAAATGTTTTAAAAACTGTGGTGTTCCATTCGGAGGTGGTGAGCAGTTATTGAGCAAGTATGAGATGATGCGCATGAGATAGCTGGGATGAGTCACCACATTGCTGTTTTTGAAGTCTTCCACTGTGTCGAACACTTTTAGTTGTTTAGTATTTGACAGTTTTGAGAACCTTTGTGTTTTCTCTTGACAATTTTGGTGTTTGGTTGTATCACATAAACGTTATTATCATTTAAGTATGTTTCGCTATTGTCCATTTGATTATCATTGCCTCGGGTAACCGAGAAGACGGCATTCTCATACCTTAAGTTGTCCTGGTAAGACACTTGGAGTATGGGGGTGTCACATACCTTGTATGCACCTTAGCTTCATCTTCTCCTCGTAAGGCTTCTAACTTCTTCATAGCTTTTTATAAGGACTTGGAAATGGATTCAAGTTTGTGAGGCTTCACTTTTGAATATGGAACAGAAGAAATATACTCCGTTGCTACTTATTTTCCCATAAAAAATTCAGACTTCATGAAGCACATGAAAATAGGATGTAGAGTTTAATAAGAGCAGCACCAAGTCTCACAAGCATTCAAAAAGCAAACGAAAGCTCTAATAACCAATTTGAACTAAAACACAAAGCTTAAAGATTTGTGAAATTAATTTGGAGAAATAACAGGTAACTATGTTTCTGAAATAATGTGACTATAAAGTGAGCGAACGAAACAACAAGATAGAACTTAACCAAGAACTTGAAAAAAACTTGTTTTGTGTTGCAATTTACTGAATTGATATGACATGAAAAAACCAGAGATAGGCTCTTCCAAAGCACAAAGCCAATGGATATAGGTTATCTTAATCAAAGCACAAAGCCAATGACCAGGATTCATAATATTTTCGAAGCACAGAGCAAAGGAAAACACTACACTTCCATAACTAAGCCAAAAGGTTTTGCTCAAGTACAATGCCAAGAGCTAATTTTTAGAAAACAAAGGTTTCCTTCAATTCTCATTCACTAATCAAGTCTGATTGTTACATGTTGGTTCATTGGTTTATATAGACCAAGGGATTACATCTTGAGCATATAAAATAACAATTTAAGGGCTCTAGTTTCCCCTCACAACAATACAAAATAACAGCTACAAACTTTGTACACAAAGTGAAATAGAAACAAGACAAGCTGAAAAAGCATAAAGCAACTCTATTATTGTCCATTGTTTTATTAGTAACATTATGAATGATTTCCCAATGGATAAACTGCATAAGAGTTTCAGTTTTAACTAGTGTGATAGTCTTAAGGTTCCAAAAAATCCAAACTCTCCCATTATAGTGAGCATGGTAATTATTAATGATATTATAGTTGGTAAATTTTTTAGCATTAGGTGCCTTTACATGAGTTTCCAGTAAGTCATAAAGATCTATTTTATTAAGAGCTAAGAAGTACCTAACCTCTTGGTGTTAAAGGGGATCATTAAATCCCCTAATGTTCCAGGTGGAGAATTTTGTGAAGAGGTAGAAGGTGGACCAGAAAGTGCACCCCCTCTTAGTATAAACAACCACTAAGAGAACTTCCAAACTAGTGAAGTCTGACAGGACACCAAAGCTATTTGAGATGGCTAAGCTTCCTGCACACCCTTTGGCCCTTATATTGCATGTGACCCGGCCCCCAACACTTCTTGCTTACTACCAGTTATGGTATGCCCTAACATCTGGCATTCTGAGTCTCCATAAGTCCTCAGAGTAGGCAAAGCATCATCCTGAGAGGAGATGAAGCTAGCTATAAGAATTCTAAGCTTACCTCAGTCCCATTGAGACGTCCTGCGCAAAAGGAGTTGGACCTAGCTCAGTGCATTCCGAAGCCCCATCAGCTGGTAGGGATGAGCAAAATTCTACGATACAGTTTTATTATACGTATCTGATACGCTATACGAATTTAATCATACGGATTTCCGGATATCTGATACGAATTTCTGGATATCCGATACGGTTATTTAAAAACCGTATTGGATAAGGATCGGCAAAATATGAAACCGGATATACGGTATCCGATACGGTTGCCTCTTTTCTAGAATAAAATATTAAAATAAATACATAAATCACAAAATATCGAATATGCAGGTGATTAAACCTTATTAGTATTAAACTTTATAAGTTATTTACTCTTATAATTTTTTAACACACTTTTAAGTTTCTAAAAAACCTAATAATCAAACAAAGAAAAGAAAATAAATATATTAAATTATATAAGTGAGGCTGAAAACCGGATACCGGATATACGGAAAAACCGGATATATGTTTCCGTATATACAGAAAAACCGTATCGGATAAGGATACTAAAAGGGGAGATTTAAAAAACCGGATATCTGATACGGTTTCCAAAACCATATCGGATATCCGGTTTTGCTCACCCCTATCAGCTGGTGAAGAAGTACCGGTATGAGCCTCAGTAATAGGTTGGTATACTTGTGCTACCTATTTTTCCATGCCCTTATTCAATATGCAGTAATCCTAGGAATGTCTGAATTTCCTACACCGCTCACAATAATATGTCATCCATTCATAGATGAGTTTTTGAGAAATAAGATCATGATTTTTGAGAAATAAGATCATGATAAGGAGTGTTAAGCAATACTTTTTTCAAGTAAGTGTTTTGAGATATCAACCCCAACCATCACCCTTGCAAAGGACAGTTGTGCCTTGCAAATAGTAATTAGGTGAGCAAAGAGAGGCCTACCAATTTTTATAGCAACCCTACTAAGAGCATATGAATGGACTAAGTTTAGGAATATAATCCATATAGAGACAATAGTGATAGTGTCCATATCCTCGGCAAAAGTGGGTGTCCAATGCTTAAGGATTAAGGTATGAGCTCCCATATTCTATGCACCCCCCCTTAGCAAAGTATTCATATCCTCTTCAGAGCTAAACCGAAAGGTAAACCAATTCTTCCTATAATGTTGAATCACAGGGGTTAAAATGATTCCAGGGTTTAGGATCCGTAGGTTTAGTCGAAGTAAGAGGTTCAACAACATTATTAGTGTGAGAAATAACAGTAGCAGATGTAGTAACAACATCAGTAGTAACAAGTTCAATTACAATATTTTGAACAGTACCAGCAATAGAGTCAGTCACATTAATGGCAGTCGGTTAATCACTAATTCTAGGATTAGATCTAAAATTAGTGGAAGGATCAGTAGCAGAGACGCAATTACTAGTAAATCTCAAATGTAATGGCGAATTATGAATAGCAGAAGAGAATAAGGAGTTAATAGTAACATAAGTTCTTAGAACCTCCGCTTCTTCCGCCTCGTGATCTACCTCTAAAGCAGTTCCTCTAGTATCATGGGTAGCACGTTGCAATACCCGGATACTTTTGGACCCGTAAAAGTACACTGGGATACGTGAGGAGACCTCAGGACTGGAGGAGAACTTGTAACACCCCCATACACCAAGGTGCCTTACCAAGACCACCTAATGTATGAGAGTGCTACTATCTCGGTTACCCGAGGCAATGTATGTCAAATAGACCATAAAAGAACGTACTTTAAGTAAATAGTTTAAGTGATTACAACAAACCCAAAACTGCAAAGTACGTTACAACTGTTCCAAAATCAAAATCCAACGGAAGTAAATAAAATGTTCGACACAACAACGGAAGACTCCTAGTTAACTCGTGGTGACTCATGCCCAACTAATTCCTCGCGGATCCAAATCATATCTGCTCAATAACGGTTCATCATCCCCGAATGGATCACCATAGTTTTTAAAACAATTAAACGGGGTCAGTTACTGCATACACAATATAAGATATTACAACGACAATACACAGACACAATTATCCAATACCGTCACATCACCAATCACCTGACTAGCTTGAAGGCATAGTCCTGCCAGATTACCAATCGCAACCAGTAATCCACTCCGCCAGTGGGGGACTACAGCCGTTCCCACCTAAATCTCGCTCATCTTTACCGAGCGAAAACCCATGTTCCTTAATGTGCACATCCCTTCTTGTGGCGGGTTCCACAAGGGGTGAATCAAGGGCATGAAGCCACTCCCGCAAGTGACTCCACTCAGCCGAGGGCGCACCTCGCGCACCACAGACAAACAACAACAACCAATTACAATACCAAAAATACCAAATCAATTACGATATAATCAAATGGCAACAACCAACAACCACAACCAACAGCCAACGGCCAACAACCACAGCCAACATCCAACAACCAACAACCAACAACCAACAACCAACAACCAACAACCAACAACCAACAACCAACAACCAACAACCAACAACCATCTCATAATCATGTATATAATAACTGAGTAGGAAACTCTACCTGGAATGCAATCACCACTAATCGACACAATCAGCAGATCAAAAGTGCTCCTCTAAGAAATCACCTCCTATCACATATAATCATACAATAACAATCCATAACGACAATACAACCAAAAATCCCCAAATTACCCAATTAGAGTTTAACCAAAACTAACGAATAAATATAAAAACTTTACTAGGATCTTACCCACAATACGACGATCTCAACGGTGTAAAGAACTCTGGAATCCGACGACTCAAGCCCTTGGATTTGAGAACAATGTCAGAGAAGAAACCAACATAGTTTGTTTTCTCTTTGTAGAATGTTTTAAAATAAAAATAAGGGTAAAAGAAACTCATGAAAGTACTTTATATATCATTCTCGCATTGCTATCAAAACCCGGCCAAAACTCCGTAAGAACCGATGTACTCGATCGAGTACTCATCAGACAGAACACTATCCAGAATGCAAAACTCAATTACTCGACAGAGTAAGCCTTACTCGATAGAGTACCCAACAACTCATAAAACCGTAGTATTATAGTCTTGTCTACTTAAAAATAAATTTCGTCCCCGAAGTTCAAACCCATACTCAAAAACAAACTTACTAACTCAACTACGACATAACAACGCAACGAAAACTCAAAAAACAAAACCCAAACACCACTCATACCGACTCAAAACAACCACTAACTATGCTTTAACAAACATAAAACCATACCAAAACCTTATGCGATCATCTCCTACCCCCTAAAAGAAACATGGTTACGTCCCCGTAATCACACATATCTAATCAAAAAGAGACGGATACCGCTCCTTCATAACCTCTTTCGCCTCCAAGTCGCTTCCTCAACATTGTGATTAGACCATAAAACCTTTAGCAACACTGTTTCCCCATATCTAGTTTTGCGAACCTTGCGATCAAAAATGTCTTTCGGCACTTCAAGGTAAGACAAGGATTCATCCAACTCGATGTTCTCCACCTCTAACACATGGGAAGGTTCACTCACATACTTTCGTAACTAGGACACATGAAACACATTGTGTACACGATCCAAAGCTGGTGGCAAAGCTAACCGATAAGCAACCTCTCCCACACGATCCAAAATCTCACACAGGCCAATGAACTTTTGGCTTAACTTCCATTTCTTACCAAACCGCATTAACCCGCGCATAGGTCACACTTTCAAAAGAACCTTATCCCCAACCTGAAACACAATGTCCCGACGATGTAAGTCGGCATAGCTCTTTTATCGATCCTGGGCCTCTTTCATCTTTTGCCGAATCACTTTCACTTGTTCTATCATCTCTTGTACCATCTGTGGTCCTAAAACCACTGCCTCATCACTATCATCCCAGCAAATTGGACTCCTACACCTCCTCCCATACAAAGCCTCAAACAAGCTCTCAACATATCTTCCAAAGTCTTGATTTTTCTCTCTGTTTGTCCATCTATTTCAGGATGAAATGCAGTATTCATCTTCAAAGTAGTTCCCATCAACTTCTACAACTCTTGCCAAAACCGAGAAATAAATCTCGCATCCCGATCTTACATAATGTCCTTTGCCACCCCATGTAACCTCACCACATGTTCCTCTACCTATTGGCCAATTGCACCTTACTCCATGTATCTTTCATTGGAATAATGTGAGCTGACTTAGTCAAACAGTCAATGATCACCCATATCATGTTATTACTTTGTTGGCTCCTCGGTTAACCTACTATGAAATCCATGGAGATAGATTTCCACTTCCACTCAGGTACCTCAAGAAACTGAATCTTATCTTGTGGTCTTCGCTGCTCCCCTTTAACTCTCTGACATGTCAAACACCTAGCCACAAACTCAGCTATATCCCTTTTCATCCCAGGCTATCATAAAGTCTTCTTCAGATCTCTATAAAGCTTGTCACCACCCGGATGCACTGAATACGGTGTGTAATAAGCCTCTGTCATGATTACCTTTTTCAACTCTTGATCCTTAGGCACACACCATCTCCCATCAAACAGAACACACCCATCAGAATGAATAGAGAACCGAGACACTGTCCCTTTCTCTACTCCAGCCCTCCACTCCTGAATCTTAGATTCAAGAGTCTGCCTCCTGCGAATGTAATGATAAAGATCTGGTTCCACTGTCAACTCTCCCCTAGCATCCCTTTATTGAATCACATGTATACCCATCTTACCTACCTCATCTCTCAACCTCATCAAAGACATAGCTGTGCATAAAGAATGCACACTCTTCCTGCTCAATGCATCAGCAACCACGTTTGCCTTCCCTTCATGGTATATGATATCCATGTCATAATCCCCGATAAGCTCCATCCACCTCCTCTGTCTCATGTTCAGCTCCTTTTGAGTAAATATGTACTTTAAACTCTTGTGATCGGAAAACACCTTAAAGGTCGCCCCATAAAGATAGTGCCTCCAAATCTTGAGAGCAAACATAACTGCACCCAACTCCAGATCATGTGTCAGATAGTTCTCCTTATAAGGCTTCAATTGCCTAGAAGCATAGGCAATGACTTTCCCGTTCTGCATCAACACACAACTCAACCCGTTCTTTGAAGCATCTGTATACACCTCAAAGTTCTCACTCCCCTCAGGTAAAGCTAAAACTGGAGTTGTGATCAAACGCGCCTTCAATGTTTGGAACGCCATCTCACAACTTTCATCCTAATGAAACCTGTTCTCTTTCCCCATCAACGCGGTCATATGTCTGGCAAACCCAAGAAACTCCTGATCTCGACCATATTATTTGGTGCTTCCCACTTAGACACCGCATCTATCTTGCTAGGATCAATAGATACACCTTCCTTAGAAATCATCTGACCAAGAACAGCCACTTTCTCTAACCAGAACTCACACTTAGACAACTTTGCATACAACTGGTTGTCGCGTAGAGTTTGCAACAACAACCTCAAATGCTCCTCGTGCTCTCTCTTACTCTTGGAATAGACTAAGTTGTCATCTATGAACACCACCACGAACTGATCCAAAAACTGACTGAAAACCCGATTCATCAAATCCATTAACACTGCCGGCCCTAGCTTCAGATTGTTAGTCGGATAATTCTCCTTATAAGGTTTCAACTGTCTCGAAGCATACGCTATCACCTTCCCTCTTTGCATCAACACATATCCTAATCTATTTTTTGAAGCATCGGTATATACCTCGAAATTCTCATTCCCCTCAGGTAAAGCTAATATAGGAGCTGTGGTCAAGCGCTCCTTGAAGGTCAGAAAAGCCGTCTCACAACTCTCATCCCACTTAAACCTATTCTCCTTTCTCATCAATGCAGTCAAAGGCTTAGCAAATTTAGACAAATCTTTCACAAACCTCCTGTAGTAGCTAGCCAAACCCAGAAAACGCCTCACATCTGGCACGTTTTTCGGTCTCTCCCAATTAGACATTGCCTCAATCTTACCCGGATCAACCGACACTCCATCTTTTGACACTACATGTCCCAAAAATGCTACCTTATCCAACCAAAATTCACACTTACTCAACTTAGCATATAAATCATTCTCCCTCAAGGTCTGCAACCCAATCCTCAAATGCCTTTCATGCTCCTCTTTATTCCTTGAGTATACCAATATGTCATCAATAAAGACAACTACAAAGTGATCAAGGTAAGGGCTAAACACTCTATTCATCAAATGCATAAATATTGCAGGTGTATTAGTCAAACCAAAAGGCATGAATACAAACTCGTAATGTCCATATCTCGTTCTAAAGGCAGTCTTTGGTACATCCTCCTCCTTAACTCTCAACTGATGGTATCCCCGACTTAAATAAATCTTAGAGAAAACTCCAGCTCCACTGAACTGATCAAATAAATCATCAATTCTTGGCAAAGGGTATCTATTTTTAAGCGTCGCATTATTCAACTCCCTGTAATCTATACACAATATCATGCTCCCATCCTTCTTTTTAACAAATAAAACTGGTGCTCCCCAGGGCGACACACTTGCCCTCACATAACTCTTATCCAACAACTCCTCCAATTGTTTCTTCAATTCCTCCAACTCCTTAGGTCCCATCCTGTAAGGTGCTTTAGAAATAGGTCCCGTTCCTGGTTTCAACTCAATATTAAAATCCACCTCTCTCTTTGGAGGTAAATCTGGAATCTCTTCTGGAAAGACATCCTGGAATTCACTCACTACTGGAATCTCATTTGCACCCTTCACGGTCTCACGCAAGTCCCTTACGTGACATGAAATCAACTCTCCTCCCTTCCTTAAACAAGATTTTAGGGTAAATGTTGATATAAGTCTCACCTTTGGTCTTACTACAAATCCCTTATAAGACACTCTTACTCCCTTCGGTCCCTTCAGAGATACTTTCTTTTGATGACAATCTATAAAAGCTCTATTTCTACTCAACCAATCCATCCCTAAAATAATCTCAAAACCACCCGATGGAAATTCTATTAAGTCCATAGAAAACAAAACTTTGCCGATAAGAATATTTACGTTTTTATATGCATGGGTACAAGATATCGACTCCCCATAAGGTATGGTTACTTCATCTTTTATCATTACTGGGTCAACCAATCCCAACACCTTAACATGGTCACTTGATATAAATGAATGGGTCGCTCCCGAATCAAATAAAACATAAGATGGTTTTGAGTTGGTTAGAAAAGTACCCAAAACCACATGAGCATCTCCCTCAGCTGCCTCTTTCCCTATCAAGAACAACTTGCCACTATTTTTTGCGCCTCCTTGCACCGTTGACGCTGACGCCATCCCTTGTTTCGTGGTGCCATTCTGGTTCCCTCCATTTTCATTGCCTTGATTAGTGTTGACGCGATTCCGAAAATTGTTGTTATTGTTATAGCTCCTTTGATTATTCCATGATCCATTCAAACGATTGCTTCTATAACTAGGCGCTGGTGTCTTAAATCCATTAAATTTCCTCTACCAAAACCTCCATCCATATCATTCATGCCATTCCTTCTTGTAGTGGTTCGACACTCAAAAATTTTATGATCAAACCTACCACATACATAGCATTGTGGCCTCTTCGCATCACTCGCTCCGCTTGTCACTCCACCACGGCCGAAACCACCTCCACTCAAGGCTCCCCCGGCAGAAAATGAACGATATTGATTGAAATTATGCTTCATGTTTTCTCCAGCCCCTTCACTAGTAGTCTCCACCTTTCTCTTTTCACCCTTGTCTTTCTTCTCCTCCTTCACCATGTCATCAATTCTTTCAGCATGACCCGCTCTTTGGTACACCTCCTCTACGGTACTTGGCTCTTCAGCTGCCAGTCTCTTTTTGATACGCGTAGTTAAACCCTTGTCAAACCTTAAAGCCAATACCTCCTCCCCATAATACAAGTCCGACACGTACTCTGCTAACTCCATGAATCTGTTATGATAATCTTCTATGGTCATCTCCTCTGTCATCTTAAATGAATCAAACTTCGACCTCATATTACTCCTAACATGCTAGATACAAATGTGCCCCTCAAGGTATCCTTAAAACCTCTCCATGAGACAAGCAGTTCCTCACTCTCTTTTCGTGCCTCCCTAATTACTTCCTTGTTGCGGTTCCACCACAACCCATCCTTTCCTTTTAAGTAGTGAGCAACTTGATCTACTTGCATTTTCTCAGGACAGTTTAATACTGCGAATAGATTGTCAAACTCCCTGCACCAATCTCCCAGCAATGACGGTTCACCAAGTCCATCATACTTCATTGGATTATGACGAGCAATAGCAGCACTCATCTTAGCAGGATCCTTCGTCGCAGTCTTTGATTGTAAAGCAGCAGTCAAAGCATCATTGGTTGCAATGAGCCTATCGATCTCTTCCCCGGTCATAGCTATGGGTGTAGCTCTCTTGGGTGCCATTTGGGTTCTAATAAGATAAAATCAGAAATATAAGTTTCCGTTCTAAAGAAGTTTTCGGGTATAAGGTAGAAGATAAAATTCTTGCATATAAAATAATGTGTGATTGATCTAGCTGATCTTGCCCGACCACCCACGGTGACTCACGGCATCACGCCTCCCACGAACTTCCTCTTTTATTTTTCACAAATTAATTATTTGGATACATGTTTAGTATTTAATTCATGCAATTTCATAATTCTATGCCTATAGGCTCAGGGCAACACATACCGCGTATCTCTAGACATGAAATTTTACTAAATATGTGATTCACATATAAACAACCAATTCCTATAACGATGCAACAATCCGTGATTCATATTTTCCGTCTTATGAGATTATGATATGTCAAGAAAATTTCCAGGTGTAATCATGCTATGAATTAAAACAAGCTCAAAATCAATTTTCAACCACCATACTACCATCACATAGGCAACGCGCCTATTACTTACAGCCGTCTCAAAATTTCATACCTTTTTGATTTCGTCCTGTAAATAAAATTAGTACCTCTTACAATTTCAGGACACAATTAGACCCTTAATAGAATCCCCTATAAAATCTAGTGCAAAACAGTGGCGGAAACACTGTCGAATTGGTTTAAATACACAATGATAAAACTAAATAACCAAACTCGGATTAAAATAAATATAATCCACCGAAAACATTCACGAAAAGGTAGTCGATACAATTGCCACTTTTGCTAAAAAGGGCTAAAAATTAAAACTTCCAAAACATGGTTCTACAATCCAAAAGAAACGAAAATAAAAAGAGTAGGATCAACTACTCGCTAGCTTACTCCTCGAATCCCAGCAAACAAATACTTGTCATGTTATATACATAACAACCACAATCAGTGGGGAGTAACTCAGCTCCCAGCCATATTTCATCAAGTTAAAGGCAAGCAAATGCTAAAACCACAATTAGTTGAAATATGAAACCTCAATACATTATAAAATGTTAAAAACATAAATAACCATTTGAACAGTAACATTAAAGTATAAGATACAATATCAAATACTCCTTATGGAAAACCAGCTTAGTGTCTTAGTATAGATTTTCACTCGGACTATGCTAAAGTACCGCGGTTCCACAACCATAATAGGGCGGCGTCTTACTCTGCAGTGCGAGGCCTTAGTCTAAGTGTATGTACATAACTCCCGGGGTGCAACACTCCCAGACGACCTCCAATGACAATCATCAGTTCTATAGCTAATGGCAAAACTAAGCATATTCTAAGTTTATTATTCTAAACATTACACCTAACTGTTCCATAAGTATTAAAAACCACTTCAAAGTGTTCATTATTCAAATCCTTTAAAAGGGAGACCTTCCAAGAAGGCAATTTCTAAAAATAGTAACTTTCTATAAATAAAATCATACTTATAATAAATACCTTCTCAAAATAGAAATATTATGAAAATAGTAATGTATGGTGTTTTAAATAATGTCATTTAAAAAGTTAGAAAATAAAAGTTATTATCTTATTCCCAAATTGGGTAATCCAATTTAAATACTAATCCAATATTTAAAATGATAAAATAATTTTAGTCAAATACTTCTTATAAAGCAGGCTCTTAACACATTCTGGAATCATATGACAAATGACGATAAGACCCTTCTTCATATATTAACTTCAAAACCATTATTTACTCGGTTTAACCAAAATAGTGTTTTATTTTTATAAAATCGATTTTAACTTCGATACACATGAAATTTAACGTGATTACTTTTTATAACATCTCTGACCAACATATAAAATTTCGCAAAAAGATATGCTCATTTGTTATACGAACCGAATTAAAAATCAGATTATCGTAAAAACCGCAAAACACCATTTCAATTATTAAAAATAGTTTCTGACCATAACGGTTCCCAAGAAAATTTGTAACATTCCGAAATTAAGCAGAAACACCAAAAATAAATTTTCCAGCAACTAAAAATCGTAAATACTATTTATTAAAATTGTATTCCGAAAACAACCATAACAATATTTATTCAACCCAAATAATTTTTAACAAAATTTATATCATTCCATAATGCATTATCAGAGCTAATAAAATAGGTTTCGTAAATTAGAAAAATCAAAAACGAATAAATACCTAATAAACATCAAAACCGCTGAAACATTGTATAAATCATAATAATTAGTAATACGATTAAAAGATCAAAAATTTTATGATCTTAAGTCTTAAAATTTGTCATAGCGTTTTTTTTCGAAATTGAAATGTTTATGTGCAACGGTCCTTACTGAGACAAATAAAGGGCCAAATGATGACAGATTTTTGTGTTCTTTAGTGTTTTAGAATCGTGGGACTTCTAATTTTGTGAATTTAGTAAGAGAAATGGTCAAGGATGGTTAGATATATAATTCAAAAGGTCAAGAACAGGTGTTGCTCGTGGTACTCTGTTTTCGCGAAACGGAGGGTGTTGACTCATTTTCATTACTAAGGCATGAATTACAAAAAAAAAAGGCACAAAAAAAACTTACACTACTGCGACGAGGACAGAGAGACAAAGCAAAAGACGCGAGAATCACTTAATTCTGTTAAGAAACGAGGGAGATATAAAGGTTTGAAGTTAGGTACTCGAAATAGGATCGCAACATCGAACTGCTCGAAGAACTGGATTTCGACCAATCAAACACATGTAATTTGAAAAACGACTACCATAATATTGTTCTAGACATAAAGGGCTATCACCCAGAAGTCTCGGTTTCAAATGGATCGATCGGGATGAAGAGAACGATGCCCACGAACATGTTGCTGCGAACCCGAAATCGCAGCAAAAGATTTGCGACGATCAGATTTGCAACCTGATTACTGTGCAAATAAGATGGATAGGCATGAATAACAAGACATATACTGGAAGACGGAAGTAAGGAAAATATAACGCATCAAAAATCACAAAACGATGGAGAAACGAAGGAGAACGGAGCTCAAGAGATACCGCAACTAGAGCTGGCAAACAATGACACGACACGAAAACACGACACGAACCCGACACGAAATTAACGGGTTTGGGTTGAGGCTTAATGACCCATTTATGTAAGTGGGTCGACACGAACACGACATGATATTTAATTGGGTTGGGTTTGGGTTGAGCTCTCTAAACACGAACCCGACACGAAAAACCTGTTTATTAAATTAATCCTAATTTTTCTTGATCCTCCATCAGATAAATATACTTAAAACTTTCCAAATATGGACAAGATACGAAAACCTGACACGAACCCGACACGAAATTAACGGGTTAGGGTTGAGGCTTGATGACCCATTTATGTAAGTGGGTCGACACGAACACGACACGATATTTAATTGGGTTGGGTTTGGGTTGGAGACTCCGTGACCCGTTTACATGTGACACGAACACGAACCCGACACGACCCGATCTGTTTGCCAGGTCTAACCGCAACCATTAGAGCCTGTTTCACGAAAGAGGAAGATGAATATGACGGCTTATATGGGATAAAAACAAAAGTGAAATGATGCGCACGAGGGTTTTAGATCTAGTCGATAAACTGGCCTAATTCCGAGTCTAAAGATTCTTATCGATGTAAAATAAATAAGGTTCAAAATGAAAATACGGGCTTTTAAAATCCAGCTCGAGTTATTCAAGCTAAAATACCTAGATTTTAAGTAAAATATAAATGTGGTTTTAATAACGCCATACTTTCAGTATTTTAATAAATAAATGGGAAAGACGCGTTTTTTATAAATATATATTATTTTAAATAAAATAAAATCTCAAAAACTATTTAAATAATTTAAATAAAGTGGAATGGTTAAATAAGTTAGCTAGTAAAATACGTAAACATAAGAGGGATACAAAATTAAATAAGAAAAAATAGCGGGTATTACAACCTTCCCTCCTTTTTAAAAGTTTCGTTCTCGAAACTTAAAATTATAAAACTGGAAACTCAAAAGAGGAAACACTTGTTACAATGTCGGTAACAAAGACATATGAAAATGGAATATCCAACCTCAATAAATTGCTAGATGTGTCAAATGATACTAATGGAAAATAATAGTCTTATACATTTGAATGTAAGGGTCCTTGCTGCAGTCAAGAACACAAACGATCCACTTCAAAGACAAATCAAATTTGTAAATACGATAATATATTTGAAAGTCTTTCGAGGTATTAACAAACATTATTTGAAACAATTTCGAATATTTTCAAACTGGAGACATTTCAGAACAAAATTAAGTTTAAATACTAACTAAGATTAAAAGTAAAAGTGAAGTTCAAAGTTCTGAAATTATAACTCAAAAATGTTACAATTTCTAAGATATCCACAATTTTATGTAAGTTAAAGTCCTTGTATAAAATGGAAATATTTGAGGAAAAAAGGGTTTACGACAAATCAAAACCAAAAGTTTTCAAATCTAAGTAAGGGTCGAGGAAGTTGACGAACTTGTAGTATTCATATGTTCGAGAGAAGAAGAGAGAAGGAAACATTCAAGAGCCATACAAAACTCTCTCAAGGATTGTAAAAGAGGTTAATCATCTCGATATTCCTAATACATCTCCTTCATGAAACTTCAGCTTTCTTATTTCCATCGAGATCAACACCAAGTTTGTTAACACCAGACAACTAAGTTGTCAACCTCAGAGTTGCCTGACTTCCTAGTCTATATCCTCCAATCTCATCGATTGATACAACTCTCATCCACAACATTACATAATTGCTCAACCTCTCAAAACATGATGGTAAGAATCCAAGTAGTTCAAAATCCAATGTTACTAACCAAAATTCCAAAAGTTATGAAAACACAACTAATCCAATTAACTCATAAGGCTCTTAAAATTGTTCAAAACACATCAGGCTTGCACTCGAGAAGAATTCTAAACTCAGAATAGTCAAAATAAGACATACCACACTCAAAGATTCTACTCTTCTGAGATCTCAACCAAACCAACAAGGTTATTAAATTCATAAGACTCCTCAAGTTATGGAACATCATACAAAAATCACCATCTAACAACACCATTCCATCAAAGTCTTATAGAAGTCCTACCAAAATTCCAATCATACCATTGCAACACCAGGTGGTTATCAACTCAACTAAGCCACAATCTCGATGGTCTAAGGTCCTCAAATACATATTTCCTTTAAGGTAATTCGAACCAATATATTCCTCGAAGTATTCCATATACTATGGTTAAGAAATCAAAGCACGAAAGGTACCCAATCCTCGACTTCAAGATCTTACATTCCTCAAGTAAACACAATCAACCCACAATGCAATTGTGCAATAACACTCCTTATTCCCAAGGTTAACACTAATTGATCAACTCAAGTAAAGATATGTCACACCACCAAAATTTCAAAGGCTACAACCTTATACAGAACTCAACGATCTAAATCCATCAGAATCGAAACTGAGATTAATCTAGGTCAACCAATAATGATACATGGTTGCTATAAAAACTTTAATCACATCTAGGCCAAAATATGTAAGTTCCTATACTTTAAAGCCAACATCTACGCCAAAATCCTAACTCCATTAACTACTAGTCGTCATTCAAGCTAATCCATAAGTAAAAGTTCTTACAAAATAAACATTAGAGACAAAACTTATTATCCACAAACCATAAGTAACAAGGCTCCACTATACCTCAAACGCACTTATCTTCCATCATAGTTCACCAAGAAAGGGTTAGTATAACCAATGAATCTCAAGAGAATAATTAAATAGTAAAAGAGGAAGAATCGTGAACAAAGATTCATTCACTATAATAGGAGATGAAGAGTTGTTAAAGTGAAGGAAGAGGAACCTTAATCGCAGACTAACACGATTTGAGATCAAAGAAGGAATCTTCAAGCTTCTAGAGTTGCAAGAAGGCTCACTAGATCACTCCATCTTCTTGCAATGAAATAAAAAATACCAATTTTGTGTCGCTCCATCTGAAAGATCCACAGTGTAATCATCTCTTGTCTACTGCACCATCGACACTTGAGTCTATTCTTGGTCATCTGGTCTGCAGCTTGAACAAAACTTAATTTGGGCTCGAAACCACCATTATATCTTTCTTGCAGCACCAAGTTCTCGTTCCTTCATCTTCTTTGTCGGAGAAACAAGACATAAATTCAATGCTAGTCATTGAGTTACACAATCACATAAGCTACCAAACAAGTCCTTATTTGTTTCTACCCATCTCTCTAATATATTTTTAACTTGTCAAGTAATTTTTTAGTGTTTTTACCTAGAGATCAAAGTGTGAGCGTCGGGAGCAGTATGCTCTGATACCAACTATAATCCCCTATAAAATCTAGTGCAAAACAGTGGCGGAAACACTGTCGAATGGGATTAAATACACAATGATAAAACTAAATAACCAAACTCGGATTAAAATAAATATAATCCACCGAAAACATTCACGAAAAGGTAGTCGATATAATTGCCACTTTTGCTAAAAAAGGGCTAAAAATTAAAACTTCCAAAACATGGTTCTACAATCCAAAAGAAACAAAAATAAAAAGAGTAAGATCAACTACTCTCTAGCTTACTCCTCGAATCCAAGCAAACAAATACCTGTCATGTTATATACATAACAGCCACAAGCAGTGGAGAGTAACTCAGGCATTCTCCCAGCCACATTTCATCAAGTTAAAGGCAAGCAAATGCTAAAATCACAATTACTTGAAATATGAAGCCTCAATACATTATAAAATGTTAAAAACATAAATAAGCATTTGAACAATTGAAAATCAAAATTAAGTCCAGAAACATTAAAGTATAAGATACAATATCAAATACTCCTTATGGAAAACCAGCTTAATGTCTTAGTATAGATTTTCACTCGGACTATGCTAAAGTATCGCGGTTCCACAACCATAATAGGGCGGCGTCTTACTCTGCAGTGCGAGACCCTAGTCTAAGTGTATGTACATAACTCCCGGGGTGCAACACTCCCAGACGACCACCGATGATAATCATCAGTTCTATAACTAATAGCAAAACTAAGCATATCCTAAGTTTATTATTCTGAACCTTACACCTAACTGTTCCATAAGTATTCAAAACAACTTCAAAGTGTTCATTATTCAAATCCTTTAAAAGGGAGACCTTCCAAGAAGGCAATTTCTAAAAATAGTAACTTTCTATAAATAGAATCTTACTTATAATATATAACTTCTCAAAATAGTGAAAATAGTAATGTATGGTGTTACGAATAATGTCATTTAAAAAGTTAGAAAATAAAAGTTATTATCTTATTACCAAATTGGGTAATTCATTATTTAAATACTAATCCATTATTTAAAATGATAAAAATAATTTTAGTCAAATACTTCTTATAAAACAGGCTCTTAACACATTCTAGAATCATATAAAAAATGACCATAATACCCTTCTTCATAAATTAACTTCAAAACCATTATTTACTCGGTTGAACCAAAATAGTGTTTTATTTTAATAAAATCGATTTTAACTTCGATACTCATGAAATTTAACGTGAGTACTTTTTGTAACATCTTTGACCAGCATGTAAAATTTCGTAAAAAGATATGCTCATTTGATATACGAACCGAATTGAAAATCAGATTATCGTAAAAACCGCAAAACACCATTTCAATTATAACAAATAGTTTCTGACCAGAACGGTTCCCTAGAAAATTTGTAGCATTCTGGAACTAAGAAGAAACACCAAAAATATTTTTTCCAGCAACTAAAAATCGTAAATACTATTTACTAAAATTGTATTCCGAAAACAACCATAACTGTATTTATTTATTAAAAATATAATTCAACCTAAAATAATTTTTAACAAAATTTATATCATTCCATAATGCATTATAGAGATGATGAAATATGTTTCGTAAATTAGAAAAATCAAAAACGAATCAATACCTAATAAACATCAAAAACGCTGAAACATTGTATAAATCATAATAATTAGTAATACGATTAAAAGATCAAAACTTTGATGATCTTAAGTCTTAAAATTTGTCATAGGACCAGAATAAAATCATAAAGACGAAATTATACCATGGTTAGTAATTTAAAACCCTAAAAATCAATATATTGCGTTTATAACAACAACAACATTAAATTTGATAACAACAATACTAAATATGATAAATTCATAAGTAAAATATATTTTGATATATAATGAAATATCAGAAAATTTTGTGCCATGAGAATAAACATTCGAAATATATAAATTAAATATCATAGTTTGATTCAAATAACGATAATGATAAAAAACAAGCAACTACTCAACAATAACTAATGAAATGTCGAGTCATGCCCCTTAGAGTTACGTTTAATCCCTCTCTGACTGGATGTCATAATCGTCCTCATGGTCCTCTTGATCACCTACGGAACAAAATGACAGGAGGTAGGTTCTTAGAGCGTTTTGTTTTTCGAAATTGAAATGTTTATGTGCGACGGTCATTGCTGAGACAAATGAAGGGTCAAATGATGACGGATTTTTGTGTTCTTTAGTGTTTTAGAATCGTGGGACTTCCAATTTTGTGAATTTAGTCAGAGAAGTGGTCAAGGATGGTTGGATATGTAATTCAAAAGGTCAAGAACAGGTGTTGCTCGTGGTACTCTGTTTTCGCGAAACAGAGGGTGTTGACTCGTTTTCATTACTAAGGCACGAATTACAAAAAAAAGGCACAAAGAAAAACTTACACTACTGCGACGAGGACAGAGAGACGAAGAAAAAGACGCGAGAATCACTGAATTCCGTTAAGAAACGAGGGAGATATAAAGGTTGGAAGTTGGGTACTGGAAATAGGATCGCAACATCGAACTGCTCGAAGAATTGGATTTCGACCAATCAAACACATGTACTTTGAAAAAAGACTACCATAATATGGTTCTAGACATCAAGGGCTATCACCCAAAAGTCTCGGTTTCAAATGGGTTGATAGGGATGAAGATAACGATGTCCACGAACATGTTGCTGAGAAACCGAAATCGCAGCAAAAGATTTGCGACGATCAGATTTGCGGCCTGATTATTGTGCAAATAAAATGGAAAGACATGAATAAAAAGACATATACTGGAAGAATAAAGTAAGAAAAATCCAACGCATAAAAAATCACACAAAACGATGGAGAAACGAAGGAGAACGGAGCTCAAGAGATACCGCAACCATTAGAGCTTGTTTCACGAAAGAGGAAGATGAATATGACGGCTTACATGGAATAAAAACAAAAGTGAAATGATGCGCACTAGGGTTTTAGATCTAGTCGATAAACGGGCCTATTTCCGAGTCTAAAGTTTGTTATCGATTTAACATAAATAAGGTTCAAAATGAAAATACGGGCTTTTAAAATCCAGCTCGAGTTATTCAAGCTAAAATGTCTAGATTTTAAATAAAATATAAATGTGGTTTTGATAACGCCATACTTTCACTATTTTAATAAATAAATGGGAAAGACGCTATTTTTTTTATAAATATATATTATTTTAAACAAAATAAAATCTCAAAAACTATTTAAATAATTTAAATAAAGTGGAAAGGTTAAATAAGTTAGCTTGGAAACTACGTAAACATAAGACGAATACAAAATCAAATAAAAAAAATGGCGGGTGCTACACTTAAGGTAAAGCATCCACACTAACTAGATGTCTCTCTCCTTAACCTTCCTCGAGGTGACCGGCTCAAAACTGAAAAGGGTCAGATCAAGGACGTCACCCTAACTTAGAAAAAGGGCTCCTAAACAGTTTCTACCCTGGGTTCATTTTGTTAGACTCATCCTAAGTTCATCGAATTCATTTGTTTAGGCCTTAGGAACGTTCGCACTGATACCACTTTGTAACACTGTAGATACCTCATTTCTGCACCTCCCGCAAACTACCCGGTGATGATTGGGCCGCATGTTTGGTACACGGAACGATTTATGACAATTCGTAAGTTCATAATCAAGTGATAGCTCAAACACTTATGTCAACCCCTTTGTCGTCATCTACGCGCCATTACGGTCGTTTTGACAGTAATTAGAGTACATTTGGAGTCCGGGTCAAAAACCGTCTTTATTTTCTAATAACCGTTTAAAATGCCGAATCAGAATATTCTGGAATGTTCCGGATATTTCTATTCTATATTTTTAATCTTTTAATCTTTGGTAAATTATATCCCGAAAATATTTTATGAATAATAAGGAAATTAAGATCAAACCGCAATTCCATAATAGAAACGCGGAAATCTTTCTTCCGCAGGAGGAAACCCTTGGGGAAAGGACGCAGCAGGTGCTGCGCCTCTTCCAAGAGATGCAGTGGCTGCTGCGCCTCTTCCCCTGCTCTTTTCTGCGCATTTTAAGATCTTTTCGAGATTTACTTCCAAAGTTTTACCGAAACCTTAATTCCTTCGTGTGATTAGTATAAATAGGGACCTTCGTTCCTCATATTTCTCACGCGAGTGTCCGCCCTTCTCTTCTCCCTTTGCATTCTAAGACCACGCTCTTGCTTTTTGGCGTCTACGTGCTTGAACTTTCGACCACGTAAGCTCGGATCCTTCTGAGTACCAGCCTCGTTTTGTATGACCAACCAATTTGACCAACTCCACATCAATCAACTTAATCAATCTTGTTTAATTTCCTCTTAGAGGGCACTTTCGTCGTACATTCGAGTCGAGCATCACTAAACGTTAACTTAGATAATCTCGTTTCGTCAAACATGTAAGTCTGAGGGTGTAAATTCCATCTTTTATTATTGTACTTTATTTTTGTAATCATTATTGTAAGACTTACGTCGAAAATATATTCAAAACTAATTTATAAAACCTTTATTCAAACCCTTTTTACGGATTAACGGGAGACAGACGTCGATAAGGAACGCAACAACTGCTACGCCTCTTCGAAGGGACGCAGCACCTGCTGCGCCTCTTCCTGAGGCTGCCGCAGTTCCTGCTTTCCTTCTTCTTCCTTCGTCTCCTGTTTATTTCGTCTATTTATTTTTGTTTCGTCTTTGTTTGTTCTTATTTCATTAGCATGATAATTTTAATAAATAGATCATCAATTAATTATCCTCTTTTAAATTCCCGACTTAAATCCCTTCTAACTCATATTTGCGGGTTTTCATCATCAAATCAAATCCGGGTTTTAGAGATTCGATTCATCAATATCAAGTCTCTGGAATTCATCTTTTGTATATTCTTATCTGTTATTGTCATCATTATCATTAGTCCGTCATTAATAACCTAATTAATTTGTCATAGTTTGTTTAATTCATTAATAATCTATTAATCTTGTAATTAATTTGTTCTAATTAGTTTTGAGTCCATGTTTTATTGTTTTTATGACCAATTCACATGTAAATAATTTATTAAACCACTTCAATCCGAGTCAACTATCAATAATCGATCGTTTAAATCACCAATGAATATTAAGAATATGCAATTCCGGCTTCACAACCAGAATTCACCTCAGGAACAGACGCAGTGAGCACTGCGCCTCTTCCAAAGGACGCAGCTCTGCTGCGCCTCTTCCGGGTTGAGTTCTGCCCCTGAACTTCCGTTGTTCCTTTGACCTAGTTTATTAGTTACGTATTAATTAACTATTACTCGTATTATCACCTAATAATCTGTTCGTTAATTTATTTTCCCTTTCTTTTCTAAAATCATCCGTTTTAAGTTTATTTTCAACGTAAATCAATTAACCCGTTGTAATTTTCTTTATTGTATTTTTATTGTATTCTTTATCATATTGTTTGTAAGCTCTCACATGTAATTAACCTAAATTTCTACCTCGACATTAATGCATGTTAAATTACGTGTTTACCGACTTAGTCTAAATTCACATGCTAGGATTAATCTAATGGATGCTGCATTGCATGCATATAACCTTCAACATATCGAGTATATATAACTTCCCTAATCATTAGTCGAGGCCGCTATCGAGGCGGGCGGTATTAGGTGTTCGATCAAAAGAGCTTCCTAATACGCACCCTCATCCCTTACTCCAGATCTCTGTGAACATCCGTGTTCATTGGCATCCACGAGAGACATTCTGGACATAGAATGCTAAGGGTAACGAGTTCTTGGTGTTTACGTCACTACTTTGTGTCTTGACATGACACGAGGTTTCGAACGGTTTTCAATTTTTCACAATAAATTGGTGGCGACTCCACAAATGCAAAAGCTTGCTCGTTTTTCTCCCGAGCGACACCCGTGGGCCCGCGTCCACAGTTTGGCGACTCCGTTGGGGATAATACACTTACGTGTAGCCAAGAGTGAAAATTGAACAAGGTTAGGGAATAGCTTGTACGAGACAGTTGTTCGTTTTCATAACTCGGTCTTCCTAGATCATTTATTCGGCCTTCCTAGGCCCAACCCAGCCCATTCGACCGATCGTCCCATCTAGACGGTCCAAATTCTTATTTGGCCTAAGGATGGATAGAAATTGACGCCAACCATACCATGGTACTTACTCCTGTTTGTATCAAGGACTTTCACTATTCGAGAAAATGGAATAGGAATCGGCCTTACTCCTATTTGGTACGAGCCTCTCCACAGGCCCCGGGTTTGATTGTTCGGTGTGGCAACCCACCCTTCAAACCAAAACCCTTTTAAATGCACTCAGCATCCCGTTATAATGCCTGTATAAATGCTTGTATTATATGTGATCACCATTTATAAAGAAAACCATGACGAATTTTGTAAAAAATCAAAACCGCTTTTAAAATGTAAATTTTCGAAAATAGGCCTAAT
Organism: Silene latifolia; assembly: GCF_048544455.1. NCBI lineage: Eukaryota > Viridiplantae > Streptophyta > Magnoliopsida > Caryophyllales > Caryophyllaceae > Silene > Silene latifolia. The sequence goes on from NC_133533.1 coordinate 85,923,047, forward strand.
ATTAGCGCAAAAATAGTCAGTCGAAACTCTGTCCAATTGTCGAGTCAAAATTCGCGCCTCAAGAGCCCATTTCAAAACCTCACTTCGAGTCCACTCCGACAACTACACTATAGTTGACTAGGACCAACATTTCCAAACTTTGTCATTTCTTCAAATCTCACTTGACACAAGTGGCACACTCCCACTTCACGAGTCGAACCTTTTTTTTTCTTTGAGTAAGTGTGCTAGAATGGTCGATCGTGTTTTGATTCGTCGTCGATCTCTTATCCAGTTTTCAAGATGCCTGGAACTAGTCACGGAAGTGTCAATGGACAACCACCGAATGGTAATGATCTAATCCTAGCCGCGCTAACTCGTCTCCAAGCTAGCCAAGACCAAGTGTATGATCGCCTCAACACGATCGAGGGCCGAATTGTTGCTGTAGAAACTAGGTTGCCTCCTGCAGAGAATGAAGTGCCTCATGCATTTATGAATGACTTCGTGAATGAAAATCCTCCACCTTTTGTGGGAGCACAAGAGGTCAACCCTCCCATAGGTCTGACTGAAGCTGAAAAACGACTCCAATATTTGGAGGAACAACTGATGTATCTTAAAGGGGATGATATCTATAGGGAAAAAAATTGCAAGTATGAGGCCGTGAGCTCCAAATTGCCAACCAACTTCAACATGAAGGATATCCCGAAATTCAAGGGGCATGAAAACCCTTTGAACCATATCCGTGCTTTCAAGGATTACATGTCTATCAAAGGCATTAAACCCGAGATGTTCTTAAGGATCTTTCTTTCATCTCTTGACACTATTCCTAAGCAATGGTTCTATTCCCTAGAACATAAGAAGATTGCCATCTGGGATGATGCCGCGATCGAGTTTGCTAAGCAATATGCGGATAATGCTGAGATCCAAGTCAATATGCGCACCTTAGAGGTTCTTACCCAAAATGATAAAGAAGGCTTCACCGACTTCCTCAGTAGGTGGAGGAAGACTAGTACCCAACTTGTCGAGCGTCCATATAAAGCTACCCTCGTGGAAAAATTCGTGGACAACTTAAAGCCCATCTATGACAAGTCATTTGAGGTACCAAAACATTAAGACCTTCAAAGACTTAACTGTACTAGGGACAAGGATTGAAGATGACATCCGTAAAGGACTCTTGTCCAAAACGGTAGGTCGTGGATATCAAGGCCTAATAAGTCTTTCTTACGGCTCTACTAGCAAGACTGATGAGGTTAACCTTCTCGAAGCATCAAAGAAGATTAACCCACAAAGAAAGTTCACAAACATTGGGGATACATACTCCAACGCTCTGAAGAGATTGATGAAACAAGGTAAGCTTCAACCCATAGGGCCTACACCTAAACCAGAAAAGAAATCCAAGTCCTGGGACGAGAATTCGTACTGCGAATATTATAGAGGTAAGAGACACGATACAGAAAAATGTTATAAGCTAAAACATGTACTTCAAGACATGATTGAAGATGGCCGCCTACCAATACCGCCTGGAGGTAATCCTAACAATACTCAGAATCCTCTTGGAATTCTGATGATTACAAGTAAAGAATCCACCTTGGATTGCTCACATCTTATCTCCCCAAGGGAGGAGGAAGTCAATGGAGTATGGGAAGATGACGATGAAGATGTCTACCTCCAAGATCTTCCCTTAATCGAAAGCGCCGAAAGCATCATGGATGAGATCATTGCCACGTTATTCCCAGAAACTAATCAGCAGAAAGGATGGAGAAAGTCGATCAAGTGGACGAACAACCAAGGAAGACTCTTCAAGCTCACCACTGGAGTAGGAGAGATGTTCAAAGGAGAACCAGAAGACGATGAATTCGAGTCAGAGTCAGAGTCGGAGTCTAGAGAAGTCCCTAGAGAGTCTCCTCCTGTCGTCACTCCCACTCCCCATGTTTCTCCTAGCTTAGCAACAAGTACTAACAGTAGTTCGGGAAATGTCCCAACAGTTGTTCCTTTACCGCCATTGACTACTGAACAGATGGCTTCATTGTTTCAACTCTTTTCAAATTTTAATATGAATAAATCAGGTTCTACTTACTCTTCTTGTTATTCTGAATTCAGTTCTGTTATTGGGGAAAGGGCGCAGCACCTGCTGCGCCTCTTCAAAAGGACGCAGCTCATGCTCCGCCACTTCCTCAGCTGTATTTCTGTGATTTTTCGCGTTGGATCTTTCCTAATTCCTTAAGCATAATTTCCTATTTGTATGGGTTATTATTTTTGGTAATTCCGTCGAATTACCATATTTCGAGTTTCCTAATCCCACGGGCACGCATTTTGAGGCGAGATCGGCATTTTTGTCAATTCAGCACACTTACCCATTCCTTTTTAATTTTCATTTTTGGGGAATCATTTCACTAATTTAATTATTTATTTTGAAACTTACCCATTTCTTTTTATTTTTTCTTTTTTGGGGAATCATTTCACTCCCGTTTCATATTACATTTCAAACTTATATGTTTTCTATTTTTATTTTTTTTAGGGGGTAACCCTCCCTACCGTTCGGTCATTTTCGGCAATTTTTTTGCATTTTATCGAGTCTTTTTCTTGCGCTAATTTAGGCCATGTATACAAATATATGTTTTATGTGAATTTCTATATAAATTAAGCCAGCATGATGGCATAAACCGTCATCTACCAAACCTGTTCAAAGCTAACGTGCAGGTACAAGCAAGACAACCCACAGCAAAGGCACTCAGGCCATAGTATATACAACCAAATGAAATATGTACAACAAACTGGGGGCTCGTGCCCGAAACAAAAGTCCGAAAGTCCAAAATGAAAGTCCTAAAAATGTACAAAAGTGTATGCAGTACAACCAACAAAAAATACAGCAAAAAAGCAAAAAGTGACTACTGGTCGCCGCCCAGCTTAGTGACTCTCACCTCGAGAGCAGCGATCTCGGCGTCGCGGACCTCCAACTCCCTCAGCAGGCGAGCTGTCTCCTTCTGGGAATGCGCTAGCTCTCCTTCCAAGTCACGCTCCCTCTGCAAATGACAAGAATTGGATCATGTCAATCATTTCAAACATAAAGAAAGTTAGAAAATTCAAAAATGAAGTAAACGGAAGGTTCATACCTGACGTCCTCGATCGCCAGCAAGTGCCTCGGCGGCAGTAGCCCGTAGACGGTTGGCTACCCTCCACAAAGTCACGAACCGAGATGGCGCTACCTGCATTTCAATAAACAAGGATTCTCAATGATTGGACAAAGCTAAACAAATGTATTCTTATAAAAAAGCTAATTAAAGTTGCGGAACTTACCCTCCGAATTAGATGCTGCCACTCGTCCAGGCCAGCATCTGTCACCGCCTCGCGAAAGTCGCGAAGCTCGGAGATCGTCGTCATCCCCGTCGCATTAGTGTACTCGAGGGTCTCGGGGTACGCTCTGGGTTTAACGCCCGCCACCTCAATCTCCTGTAAAATTCAAGTGGTTTCCGTTAACCGATGATCATTCATCACATTTTCAAGCCAATCGAAAGAGAAGTGAAGCACTTACCACGAATGGCCAGTTCACCAACCTCCGATAGAGGAACGCCGAGTAGTCCTCATCGGGAAGAAGGAGGGCGTCGCCACCAACGTCTGCCAAGTCAACCTCCCTCTCAGCATCGGAAGTCTCCCTCAACATCATCCGAGGAGGATCGATGGGGACCGTGAAGGCATCTTGAGAACACTGGCGAGTCAAACGCTCGCCCAAATACCACACGGGACCCATCGACGTCCTCAGCAGCAACCAGCTCGAACTCCTAGGTCAAATGACCTCAGCCAAGGAAGGAGGGACGTCAGTGTAATCCGCCCAAGGCCTGGGCACCCACTAAGATAAGAAAACGAGAGGTCATTCTTATGATTAGCTCTAAAAGAAGGCAATGAGAAAGCAAGCAAAGAAAAGTGAGTCAAGGATACTCACGCCATCCAACTGCAGAGCGTTCACGTCCCGTTGACAGACGTCGTGAGAATAACACTGACTCCTCGTATGGCACATCACTCAATCCCTCACCATGGGATAGGCTCTCTCCTCCGGCTCCTTCCTCTTGGGCGCGAAGCACGGAAAGTAGGAGTACACCCACGCCTGCAAAACAAGATGATCAATGACGATCTTTCGTGATTCGATAAAGAAAGGAAAAGATCTTTCATGATACGAAATGAAGGTTCATACCTCCAGCAGCAATCCAGGACCGACAGTGGCAGGAGAAGTCCCTTCTCCAACAGCTCCGGACGAACCATGGCCTTCATGTAGCGAATGAGGACCGCAAAGCCAGCAGTGACCCAGTCCTAACGACATAGGCCACTCAGGTCAGAAAGGAAGGGAAGAAGCTTCGTCGTCAGCCTCTCTCCCTTGTCTCCGAGGTAGAGCGAAGATAAGAACCACCAGAGCCATATGCGAGCTCTCTGCTCGGCAGTACAAGGAGGAGGAGCCGTCTCCCTCCCATCGATCACCACCATCGTCGGGATCTTCCCAGCAAAGTAATCCCGGACGTAGGAACTCGGCACCAACCCGGGAACCGCAACAGCTTTTGCCGCCAGGTTCCAACCGATCAAACTCCTAGCCTCAGACGAGTCTACTCTCATGGTCGTCTCCGGCCACACCACAGCCTCAGTACCACACGGCAGACCAGAAATCATGCCGTAATCCTCCAACGTGACCCTGACCTTGCCAAAAGGCATGTGGAAGGTCGAGGTCGTGTCCTAGAATCGATCAAGGAAAGCTCGAATCAGGCTAAGGTTAGCCCGAATCTTCCTTCCCTTGATATCCCTCTACGCTCGTACCAAGGCACCAAACGCTCCCAGCTCGATGATGGTCTGCTCCTCCGCCGACAGCCTCCCGTAAGCCTCCATCATCGTAGTGTAACCCGAGAAAGATCTGATTTTCCCGGCCTCCTATTTTGATTCAATGCAAAGAGCTAACTTTAGCTCAAATGAAAGAAAAAAAGGAATAGCAAATGAAGATAAAAGAAGGTAAATGAAAAGAATGATGAATTCAATTTACCAAGATCTTCACAGTCCTGTAGGACAGGTGACTCTCCGCCGCCCAGATGAGATGTCGGCTATCCCATCTCTCAGCCCACTCCGGTGCTCCCCTCAGCTGACGACCACCTCGTCCAACGTTGGCCCGCCTTGGGGCCTCCTCCTCAACAGCCTCCTCCTCGACGACCTCGTCCTCAACACCCGCCGCCGCAGAAGCAAAAGCCTGCTCTAACGCCTCCTCGAACGTACGAGAAGGCTCAAGAACAATGTCCACGTCTATGGGACCTCTCCCAGACGTAGAAGCCTCATCACCTGCAAAAGTAGAGTAATTTAGGCCGCATCAAGTGACGACGAGCCTTAGTTAGGGGATTTTCGAGCCTTCAAAAGCTCCGAAATCACTCTTTTCTCGCCATCTTTGGTCATTTTCCTCGAAACGCGACCGCTCATGTGGTAATATGGGTCAAGTCAAGCCTAAATACAAGCCTAGTCATGGGTTCGAGTCGGAATTTCGACAACATTTTGTTATTACGGCGATTATACCCTAGAAAAGTGTCCTGAAAATCTGTCCCAAATCAAAAATCCGAAATGTAGGAATTTTAGCCATCACACAAGGATTCCAAATATCAAGTTTTGTCACAAATGGGCAATCGCAAGGCTATTTTCGAAGCTATTTACGACTCAGCTGTGAGACCGTCACAATTTCACTCAAATGCTCAAAACTCAATAAAAATTCGAAATGAACACATGGTTATGATCCTTATACTACCAATTATCCATTTACAAAGTCAATTTTACAAGGCAAAATCGTTTGGGGGGAAAAGCCCCAAATTTTTCGACATTTTAGGGTTGGAAACCCTAATTTGTCGGTCCAAATTGCTCAAATACGAAAGATTAATACAAAAATAATACACATACCTCGATTAGTCATGGCAAATGCAAACTTTGGATCAAATTTTGGCGAGAAATGGTTGGAATTTGAGAGAGTTTTGAAGGAATTGTGTTTCGAAATTATGAAACAAAACACGATTTTTATCGAGTTTTTACTCAGACAGGGACACATCCAGGAAAGGACGCAGCAGGTGCGGCGCCTCTTCCAAGAGTCGCAGCTCTTGCTGCGCCTCTTCCTCAGCTTCCCTCCAAATCAATTATCGAAAATTCGTTATAGGTTCGTTATTTGTGGGCCCATCTTTGGTGCGCCTCTTTCTCGACACCATATATCGTATATTTGGTCCATTTAATGTTTATTCTTCGCCCGGATTCGTATTTTCGAGCAAACTGCAAACTGTCGCGGTGCCTTATCAAGACCTCGCTTGCCATAACGAGCGAATGTTCTCTGACAGGTTTTTTGACACACCTCAATCATGTTCCCCCAGCGAGAGTTCCGGATAGCCAATTGTTCCTCTCAAGACGTGGAGATCAACATCAACCTCAATTATGTTCTCCCAGCGATAGTTCCGGGCGGCCAATTGTCCCTCTCAACACGTTGAGATCATAATCAATCTCAAGTTTTGCCGAAGTTTGTTTGAAGACCGACCCAAGCATATTTCTCCCAGCAGTTCCCGCCGACGTCCTGCTGCCCCCTTCAATCCTTCAAATATTACGTTTTGCTTCCCGTTGGAGTCCGACAGAGTAAGGAGTCTCAAGGAATCTCAGGTATTATCTCTTCTTATGGCTGGAGAGCCTCCTTACGTAGTCTAATGGACATTAAATGACCCTCCCCGATAGTCAACATACTCTAAAATGTTCCCGACGACAGGTCCTTGGCTCAGACCCCTTGAGCCACCTTGCGTCGCCATAGTCGTCAGGTTGTAATCTTCGATTGACTTGATGGCTATACTTTGACTTTCGCCTTGTCCAAGCCTCAGTCAAAGTTGGGGTTCTGTAGATACCTCATTTCTGCACCTCCCGAAAACCACCCGATGATGATTGGGCCGCATGTTTGGTACACGGAACGATTTATGACAATTCGTAAGTTCATCGTCAAGTGATAGCTCAAACACTTGTGTCAACCCCTTTGTCGTAATCTACGCACCATTACGGTCGTTTTGACAGCAATTAGCGTACATTTGGAGTCCGGGTCAAAAACCGTATTCATTTTCTAATAACCGTTTAAAATGCCGAGTCAGAAAATTCTGGAATGTTCCGTATATTTCTATTCCGTATTTTCAATCTTTTAATCTTTGGTAAATTATATCCCAAAAAAATTTTATGAATAATAAGGAAATTAAGATCAAACCGCAATTCCATAATAGAAATGCGAAAATCTTTCTTCCGCAGAAGGAAACCCTTGGGGAAAGGACACAGCAGGTGCTGCGCCTCTTCCAAGAGACGCAGTGGCTGCTGCGCCTCTTCCCCAGCTCTTTTCTGCGTATTTTAAGATCTTTTCAAGATTTACTTCCAAAGTTTTACCGGAACCCTAATTCCTTCGTGTGATTAGTATAAATAGAGACCTTCGTTCCTCATATTTCACACGCGAGTGTTCTCCCTTCTCTTCTCCCTTTGCATTCTAAGACCACGCTCTTACTTTTTGGCTTCTACGTGCTTGAACTTTCGACCATGTAAGCTCGGATCCTTTTGAGTACCAGCCTCGTTTTGCATGAACGACCAATTTGACCAACTCCACATCAATCAACTTAATTAATCTTGATTAATTTCCTCTTAGAGGGCACTTTCGTCGTACATTCGAGTCGAGCATCACTAAACGTTAACTTAGTTAATCTCGTTTCGTCAAACATGTAAGTCTGAGGGTGTAAATCCCATCTTTTATTATTGTACTTTATTTTTGTAATCATTATTGTAAGACTTACGTCGAAAATATATTCAAAACCGATTTATAAAACCTTTATTCAAACCCATTTTACAGATTAATGGGAGACAGACGTCGATAAGGAACACAGCAACTGCTACGCCTCTTCGAAGGGACGCAGCACCTGCTGCGCCTCTTCCTGAGGCTGCCGCAGTTCCTGCTTTCCTTCTTCTTCCTTCGTCTCCTGTTTATTTCGTCTATTTATTTTTGTTTCGTCTTTGTTTGTTCTAATTTCATTAGCATGATAATTTTAATAAATAGATCATCAATAATTTATGCTCTTTTAAATTCCCGACTTAAATCCCTTATAACTCATATTTGCGGATTTTCGTCATCAAATCAAATCCGAGTTTTAGAGATTCGATTCATCAATATCAAGTCTCTGAAATTCATCTTTTGTATATTCTTATCTGTTATTGTCATCATTGTCATTAGTCCGTCATTAATAACCTAATTAATTTGTCTTAGTTTGTTTAATTCATTATTAATCTATTTATCTTGTAATCAATTTGTTCTAATTAGTTTCTAGTCCATGTTTTATTGTTTTTATGACCAATTCACATGTAAATAATTTATTAAACCACTTATATCCGAGTCAAATATCAATAATCGATCATTTAAATCACCAATGAATATTAACAATATGCAATTCCGGCTTCACGGCCAAAATTCTCCTCAGGAACAGACGCAGTGAGCACTGCGCCTCTTCCAAAGGACGCAGCTCTGCTGCGCCTGTTCCGGATTGAGTTATGCCCCTGAACTTCCGTTGTTGCTTTGACCTAGTTTATTAGTTACGTATTAATTAACTATCCTGGTTCTCTGTGGCGGCATCTTGTAACTATATAAGAGAAAGGTAAACATAAACATATATATCCCACATCTCTTACATTGATATAACCTGCACAGAACCTACTCGATCGAGACCCTTAACCCACTCGATCGAGTTCAGGTCACTCGATCGAGTTGCCCCCTCTACTCGATCGAGTGCCTCGACTCCAGAACCTGACCAGAAAGCTCCCAAAAACATACTCGATCGAGCTGACTACCCACTCGATCGTGCCGACCCTACTCGATCGAGTGCCACCACCTACTTGATCGAGCGCCCAAAATCTTACTTCTGCCCAGAAAACGGAAAACTACCTACTCGATCGAGTCAAACCCACACGATCGAGCCTCTCACCTACTCGATCGAGTGCCCCTCACTCGATCGAGTCATGTAGACTCGTATACACTACCCGCATGTTCAACTCCCACTCCCAACTTTCTATATATTAGAAAAACGAATACAACAACATATGTACTTACGCAGCAATTCATATATATCAACAAAACACTACTCATAAATCTAACATGCCACATTATAAATCAAACATCATGCTTTCAATCAATCCACATACGATTCATGTCATTATCATCCTTCAATTATATCTCCCATCCTCCATATGCATACATCCACCGATTCACACCACATACTACTATATAGATATGAAAAGCACAAGAATAACACATAACTATCCCGACACATACCCCATGTGACCGGTTCAAAATTGTAGGGCGAGTTCGCGACTTTAGGACGTCTCCCAAGCCTTTGCATTAGCTCCTATAACTTCTACCCCAGGTTCATTTTAGTTTGACTCCCTACATTCATTAGGTTCATTGGTTACCGGTTTCAGGATCGTCGCTCTGATACTACTTTGTGACACCCCCATACTCCAAGTGCCTTACCAGGACCACTTAAGATATGAAAACGTCACCATCTCGGTTACCCGACGTAATGATAATCAAATGACAATGAAGAAACATATTTAATTAGCAATATAGTTTAAAATGATTACATGTCCAAAAGCCAAAATTGATAAAAGTGAAATACAATGTTCTCAAATCCAAAAGTGCTAAACAACTAGTCCAAATAGCGGAAGACTTTAAGATTGCATCGTGGTGACTCATCCCAGCTAACCCAAGCGTATCTTCTCATACCTGCTCAACAACTGGTCACCATCCTCGAATGGATCACCACAGTTTTTAAAACAATTAACGGAGTCAGTACTAATTACACAAAAACAATGCCACAATGAAATAAGTACACAAACAGTTCAAACAGCTCAACACAACCCCAATCTCCATCTCCAATCTCCACACAACTGACCACACACTAAAGTGTGTAGCCCTGCCAGAGTACCCATCACAACAGGTACTCCTCGCCGCTAGTGGGGGACCGCAGCCGTTCCTACCTAAGCCCCGCTCATCTCCATCGAGCGATAAACCCATGTTCATTAATGTGCACATCCCTCCTTTGGCGCGTTCCACAGAAGGTGAATCAAGGGCGTGAAGCCACTCCCACAAGTGACTCCACTCAGCCAGGGACGCACCCCGAAGATCACAGACTGATACAAACCAATCAACAATAGAAAATCCACAACCAACCAGATCAACCAACATTATACGTAACCAATAGTCACAACAAAAAGCACCACACAATCATGTAAGTAATACTGAGTAGGGAAACCCTACCTGGAACGAAAACACCGATAATAGACGATCAAGCAGCTAACTCAGAATCTCTCCTCAACGAATCCTCCTTCTATACATACATACATACAATCACAACGATATTCACATAAACCACCAAAACCGCCAAATCACCCAATTAGGGTTTAACCAACTTTAACAAAACAGTATAAAAATTATATGTAAAGCTTACCCTCGACTCAAGGATCACAAAGATGTAAAGAACGACGAAATCCGACACTTCTAGCTCCGGTATTTGCTAATAATGCCGCGAGGATGAAAGAACGTAACTCTTAATCTTCTGTTGTGTGATTTAGGTTGCAAAAAGTGTTTTAAGAAAAAGTTACAGAAGTCTTATATATCAATCCGCATTATTAACAAACTCATCAAAAATCACCCGTCAACCGACTTACTCGATCGAGTAAGTCAATTACTCGATCGAGTGACTCTTACTCGATCGAGTGCCAAGCTTACTCGATCGAGTACCCATCAGACAGATTAATGTTTTGCGTAAAGCATACTTACTCGACAGAGTAAGCCCCACTCGATAGAGTACCCTAAGATCCATAAAACCGTAATATTAGAGTTTCAAGCTCCCTTTTAAGCATCTAGCACTGCACACAAGCTAACCTGAAATAAATCTGCTCCCCATTATGGTTCATCATAGGTATTCACGAATACACTGCCAACCACGAGGTTGAGTAGGATAACCAAACAACAATAATAATATAATAATAATACGACAGCCCGCAATAAAATCAATGATCCAAACCAAGACCATCACACACACGCACGGCTCAACCATGAAACCCATCACACGCACGAACCTATCACGCCACCACTACTACAAATACAGGCAACTACAACGGCCCTTTAACAAGGCTTATTCACGAAAATCATCAAAACACATTGTAGAATTGATGCCGCGAATTTTACCAAACGTAATTACAACGATTCTGTGTTGTTAACCGTTGTTATTGGTATTAACAACGGGTCATACTTTCAAAACTGTTGTTAATATAAAAACTAATAACAACGGTTAAATTTTAACCGTTGTTAATAATTTGGCGCAAAATTAGTGAAAAGTAATTACAACGGTTTGTTTAGAACCCGTTGTTAATACTTTTTAACAACGGTTGTAGAGTCAATAACCGTTGTTATTAATGTTATGAAAATCTTAAAAACAACAGATTGCTTTATTCTGCTATACGCTACAAAACACAAACACAAGCTAATACTGCTACTATATCATCCTCCATTCCTCCCTGATCGTCTCTCTGTCTTCATCTCCATCACTGTTGTCACCGTCTTCTCTCCCTCATCGTGTTTATCAATCAGGTATATATATGTTTCTTAGCAACGCTTATAGATATAGGATTTTTTGGGTTATTATCTAATTTGTTGATAATTTAGCTTAATTGCTTTCCTGAATTTCGTTTATTTGTTTGCTTATTATTTTATTTTCTAAATTAGTTGCCTATTATTACGAATGTAGAATAATGACTCGAACTTGGATGATTGATGCAAATATGAGTGGCCGCACCTACAAGGATGGTTTAGCTGAATTTTATGAATTCGTTTCGAACAATTTGAAAGGTTCTTCTAGTATTGCATATCCTTGTGAAAGATGTGGTAATATTAGCTATATGGCTTTTCCGGATGTTAAAATACACCTAGAAAAGTGGAGATTTAGTCGATCCTATACATGTTGGATTTTTCATGGGGAATCATTAGAGGAAGAAAATAACTCTGAAGAAGATGATGTTGAGGTACACGAAAGGCTAACTGATGATCCTGAGTTTGCCGAGTTTTTTGAGTTGGAAGAGTTGGAAGTAGAGAAGTTGAATTTTGGGTCTATAGATAATGAAGAGAATGATGATGAGTCGATTGCTTTTGAAGATGTAGGTGATGACACTAGTAATTGGGATGACCTTAACAACATGTATGAGAAGTTGTGTGAGTCTGAAACACCTCTGTATCCTGGTTGTAAGTTCACAAAAATGTCGGCTGTGGTGAAGTTGTATAATATTAAGGGGGCAAATGGGGTGAGTGACACGTGTTTCACTAGTTTTTTAGCCTTGATAAAGGAGTTGCTTCCTGATGGTAATGTTCTACCTGTTAAGACATATGAGGCGAAAAAACTAATAAGAGGAGTGGGTATGAAATATGAGAAAATACATGCATGTCCAAATGATTGCATATTGTATCGGAAATTATACCAAAACTTAACCAATTGCCCTAAATGTTTGGAGTGGCGTTATAAGGATAAGGAAGGGATCCCGGCTAAGGTGTTGTGGTATTTTCCATTGATACCAAGAGTCATAAGGATTTATGCGAATCCCGATGATTCAAAAATGTTAACTTGGCATGAAACAGGAAGAACAAATGATGGAAAGCTAAGACACCCGGCAGATGGTATACAATGGAAATCGTTCGACGCTAAGTATCCCGAGTTCGGCAATGAACCTAGAAACTTACATCTAGCGCTGTCCACTGATGGAATGAAACCACACGGAAACATGAGTAGCCAACATAGTACTTGGCCAGTAGTGTTGGCTATTTATAACTTACCTCCATATGTGTGCATGAAAAGAAAGTATTTGATGTTGTCGTTCTTAATTTCCGGCCCTAAACAACCTGGAAATGATATAGATGTATATTTGGAACCTCTTCTAGATGATTTGCGATTGTTGTGGGATAGTGGGATAGAAGTATTTGATGCATATAAGAACGAAACTTTCAATTTGAGAGCGATGTTATTGTGTACAATAACTGACTATCCGGCTTATGGCGACCTTTCTGGGCACACAGTTCATGGGAAAGAGGCTTGTCCATTGTGTGGGGAGGATATCGAGTCTGAATACTTGAAGTCTTCTCGTAAGTATGTGTATATGGGAAATAGGAGGTTCTTGTATCATGACCATTGTTATCGCAAGATGCAGAAAGCATTCAATGGAAGACAAGAACTTCGTCAACCTCCTAGAATTTTGAGTGAGCATGAAGTTTATCAGAAAGTAAAGCATATTGAGATAGATTATGGGAAGAAGAGCGGCTCTAAATTGTCTACTCGTGGGTATAAGAAAAGATCCATATTTTTTGATAAACTTCCATATTGGCCGACTGGAGGTCGGCATTGCCTCGATTTCATGCACATTGAGAAAAATGTCTGTGATAATATTATCAATACCCTTCTGAATGTTCCTGGTAAAACAAAGGATAACGCCGCAGCTAGGAAAGATATGAAAATGATGGGTATTAGGCTAGAGTTGGCACCACAGAAGAGAGGTAATCGTACATTTTTACCGCCAGCAGCTTATACCCTTTCACGGAATGAGAAAAAAGAGTTATGTGCATGCTTGAATGGAATTAAAGTGCCACATGGTTATTCGTCGAACATCAAAAGCCTAGTGTCGATGCAAGACCTAAAACTCACCGGGTTAAAGTCACATGATTGTCACACTTTGATGCAACAATTACTACATGTGGCTATTCGTTCCATTTTACCTGAAAAGGTAAGATATGCTATAACTAGATTCTGTCTCTTCTTCCAGTCCATATGCGAGAAAGTCATCGATCCCGATGACGCGGATTCATTGCAGGACCTCGTTGTAACCTCTCTTTGTCAGTTGGAAATGTATTTTCCACCCTCTTTCTTCACTATCATGATTCATCTGACCATTCACTTGGTTAGGGAGATTTTGTACCTTGGGCCCGTGTACTTGAGATACCAGTATCCTTTTGAAAGATTGATGAAAGTCTACAAGGACTATAAATCTAATCGGTATCGTCCGGAAGGTTGTATTGCTGAACGCGCTATTTTAGACGAAGCTCTTTCATATTGTTACGCTCATCTCTCCCCTGAGGAGTTGATTGGCGTTCCTAAGAATTGTCATAGTGACTGGATGACCGGAAAAGGTATTAGGGGCCGAGTTGAAAAAATTGTGACACGTGAAATGTTGCATTTAGCACACACGTATGTGCTAAACAACGAAGATGAGGTGCAACCTTATATTCAACAACACAAAGATGAGCTCAAATACGATCACCCAAACAAGACCGAGAAGTGGATTGCGAACGAGCATACGAAGACGTTTGCATAGTGGTTTAGGAATATTGTCTTAGAGTGTACGGATCAAACTGGTGATGACATCTCTCCTAGGTTACTACGTCTTGGTTTAGGTCCAAATGCCATGGTCACCTTTTACAACAGTTTGCCATTAATGGATATACTTTTTACACCCGCGAGCAAGATGAGTTGAGCACAATGCAAAATAGTGGTGTGAGTTCTGAATTTGAGGCAATGCACTTTGCTACTTCAAAAGATAAAAAGCCTATTTGGGGAAAATGCCTTTATTATGGTGTTATTCAAGAAATATTGGTACTAGATTACATTTATTTCACGATGCCTTTGTTTCGATATAACTGGGTTGATAACAACATCCATTGTGTTCGAAAGGATAAGATGGGATTTACGTTGGTCAATCTGGGTAAGGTTGGCAATAATAAGGATGATCCTTTCATAATGGCATCCCAAGCTAAACAAGTGTTCTATGTCACCGATCCTATGGATAAGAAATGGTCTGTTGTACTGTCTATAAGGAGTAGAAGGAGTAGTCCATCCGATAATGGTGATGATGATCAGGATGTCGTTTTTGAGGGAATGGATCACTCTACGACGATGTTGACACTGATCATGAGGACACTGAAAGCATCTATATGCGTGATGACCATGGTGAAGGTATTTGGGTTAACGAAGAAACTATGACATCCAAGAAACGTCCCCGATCCTGAGTTGGTCTATAATGTAAGTTATTATCTTTTATTTTTATTTTTATTTTTATTTTTATTTTTTAAATATATATATCTTCCTTTTAGTTTTTATTTTATTTTATTTTAAATAACAATCTCCACTGAACAGATTTGCATTTAGGAACTGCATATTTAATACAAACGTAAAGCACTGATACAGACACACACAGTGATATGGACGATCAACATTTTGAGTCATTTTCAGACCAGTAATTTGATGGTTTAATTTATTGGTAAATCAATAATGGTCATTGTTAAATAAAAATTCCCAAATTTGCATGGCATGGTAAATCCTGTAGCTTAGATATGCAGTATGCATGCATGCTGGTGTTGTCTTATTTTCTTGATCTTATTATTAGATGTGGATGCTCGTGTTGAAATTGCTGAATAATGTTGCAGTATATGGTGCTTCTACTGTTACAGTATATATTGTTACAGGTTTGGATTGTAATGGAATTACAGTTAATTTTTTTTAAAAAAAAAGGTTCAACAATAACAACGGTTATATTTAAATTACCCGTTGTTATTACTTTCAACAACGGGTATATTTACATCACCCGTTGTTGTTACTATCAACAACGGTTGTAGTACCCCTACCCGTTGTCATTGATTTTTTTGACATATTTCATTTTGGCGCAAATTTGGTGAAAATATATTACAACGGGTATATTTTAACCGTTGTAATAAAGTTTTGACAACGTTTGACTTTTATTGACCCGTTGTTATTAACATATAACAACGGTTTTGATTTGAGCACCCGTAGTCAATAGTTTATCTTAATAAAAAACTAATTTACAAACACACACAGCATACCATACACAAACACACACAACACCAGTTCAACCGTTGGTATCCTGAGTTTATTCTTCTCTCTTCCTCGCTTTCTACATTCTCGTCGCCGGCCGTCGCCCAGTTTCCGGCGCCCAGATTCCGTTGCCTTCCCTTATCATCTACTTCACTCCTCTTTATCATCATCATCATCATCAGGTATGTTCACTTTTGTTTTGTGTTTCGTCATTAGGGTTTTAACACGATCATCTTTTTTTCTTTTTCATGCATCTGTTTGTTTTTCGTCTTCTTTGTTATCTTTATCATCCCGCATCATCTACTTCACTCCTCTTATTAGGGTTTAGGATTTAAGAAGCTCAATCTGTTGTTTTAAATTTTTATTCCTATTAGGGTTTAGGGTTTTAGATAATACTCTGCATGTACGTTGTTAAGTTGTTCATTTCCTATCACTAGTACAAAAATGGCTTTTGGCTACGGTTAAAAACGACTTTTGGCTACGGTTCCTCGACCGTAGTAAATCGGGGCGTTGCCTTAGATCAAGTAGTTATGGCTACGGTCAGGAACCGTAGCCAAAAGTGACTTATGGCTACGGTTATTAATAGGAACCGTAGCCTAAAGGGGCTTATGGCTACGGTTATTAAAATTAAACCGTAGCCATAAGTCACTTTAGGCTACGGTTCTCTTTCAACAACCGTAGCCATTTCTCAATTAAATTTAAAAAAAAAAATATTTCCATTAATATTTTTGTTAAATGTAAAGTTTTTATTAAGATAATAATTAATTACAAGACCAATCTTAAACATAGAATTGTCATTACAAATCTAACATTAAGTCTCAAAGCTAAACAAAATAAGTATAATACAGAGTTACACGGAGAAAAAAATTGTACCAAAATCATTGTTATCTACGAGTATAGTTTATAAACAAGCTAACGAACTATTTAGTACTCGTATTTATAACACCCGCCAAAGCACTGTCAGTTTTCCCACCTGTACCGAAAATAAAATGGATCATTCATGGATCAGAGTCCGAGCATGCATGAAGAATTACATGATTATAAAGAATCTAAGCATGTACCTCATCTTTATGCATCAGAGTAACAAAGAGTCAGAGACTAATTTAGTCACTTTAGCTGCTTCTTCCATCAATGCTATCTTCTTCTCCTGAAAGCATTATTGCATAAAAGCCCAGCAAAAAAACTAAATATTTAACCAGTGAAACTACTTTAGCTCAAGTTTGTCAAATTATGAACAATTTCACGACAGATGGACGAAATATTCTCTTTTCTTTCCGCGATTCCACTTAAGGTAGCAAAATGTCGCATGAAAACATCTAAAGGTAGTAGCTTTAAACTTCTATTTCGAAGATAGTGTTTCAAATTTCGCCTTACAAGAGAACATAGGATGATATTGGCCAAACATCCTAGCTCAGTATAGTGTGCATTATCACTTAACCTTATCACTGCCTAACAAGCCGGAAATGATCTAAACTAATCTAAACTGCTCCACCAAAAACCCAAATAGCCGAAACAGGAAATGATCCAATGGAGCAATGTTACCAGTATATATGTCACGAACTGTATCCTCCATTTACCTGGTGGCAAAGGGACGATAGACAGCAACTACACACCGTCGTCCAATTCTTATTATTAGAGGCAATGTTAAATGTAATAAGTGTAACAAATTAGCAAATTAACACTCTGTACCTTCAAATCTATCACATTCTAAGCCTATACAAAATTAGAGACTACTAAACCACAACCTATAAAACTTGACAGGTCGGTAGCGATCATCATCTTGGCCTGTTAACACTTAACAACGAACAGGAAATAATAAGTGCACGATGGTAAAATTTCCTAAAGAGCAAAATTGAAACAGTATGCAGGAAATCCATTTTTACTAGAAACTTATGAAGTGTACGATTGTTCCGTAGAAATTAACATTAGTAGTAATCATACATCATAAAATACTTACATGTTCAGGAAGCTTTTTCCATGTTGATCAAGCAAATTTCCTTGTCTGCGTAAATGTGTTAAGAATTAGAGAATACCCAAATGACACGATAAATTGGCAGGTTCAACCAGCAGGTTAACATTACTTACCCTGGCGTAGTTCAACCATGGGTTTTTGCTCTTGATTTTATTCCTGGAAATTAAACATTAAAATTTAATCCAAAGATGAAAGAACAGGATAATATGCATGCCAACTTGTTATCTTTTTACCATTTAAGTTGGATGACATACAGTAATATGTAGAAGCCATGAATATGAAGTTTGCCAGCATCCGATCTGACAGATTAATGCTATGATAAGTATTCATTAAGGGAAACAGACATTGTTGTTGTTTTCGATGAAAAAAAAAGTCAAGAGAACATACCTAGCAACTACAACTTTGCTATAATAGCGGTTTCCTAAGAAACCACACGCTAACATGTTAATGACATGGTTACTCGGCTTCAAAACATATCCTATAATGAGAACTTGTAAGGTAAAAATGCAAATTCCTCTCCCCAAAGTGGTAATGGTGACGAGGAATAAAATTATTCAAATAGACCTTTGCAAAAAATCCGTAGAACCCTACATATTAAGTACCCTATTCTAAACCAGGAAGCTGGAGTGATGGAGATGGGGCCTGAAGTAAGCCTTTCTGAAACCACACTGGAACTACAACCCCTTATTTATGTAGAAGAGATCTTTTTGACACAGTTTTTACAGAGGGATAAGAGACATCCTCACAGAAAAGTCACATAAGAATGTTTGTTTTGATGGAACTTGAATTTCTGTAAAAGTTATAAGGCAAATGCCTTGTTCTGGATCAATTCCGGCAAGCCAATTTGAGCAAAGACCAGGCCGCTTTCTCTTAAGGCTTTGTCCATGCATGACACAATGATCGCGGTCAAATGGACTTCTATGGGATGAGCAGTTGGAGAGGAGGAAATGGAGAAAAGCCCTGGACTAAGCATTCCAAAGACATTTGGACAAAAGGGAAATCCTCTAAAACCTTAAATTCATTTGAAATGGATCCGCATAAATGAGAGAAATCTTAAATATTAGTGTATTTACATAAGCTATAATAAAACCAAATAATTACCATAAGGACGGTCCTCCTTTCCTTTTGGTTATATTCATACAGATCATCACGCCCTTCACGCCCTTCAGGTGAGGCAGAATATTGTAATCTTTATTTCTCGTGCTCCGCAGTTGCAAAGTGACTCATCACCTGCAGATACATTGACGGTAATATGCCATTTGAAATTATACAAATTCAATTATCTCCATACTATGGGTTAGCAAAGTCGCACAGTACTTGGTGTTCAACCAAAGTAAACTCTAGTCATTAGTTTCTCCAAGTAGCAAAGGAAGTATCTAGTAAACCCAAGTAAAAGAATAGATTTTTAACCGCAGACACACACATAGAAAACCCTCATTAGCAACTTGCACAACAAAATAGACATACAGAGAGATATAAGCGTGACAAAGCGTGCTAGATTATTTACCCAGATGAATATACCACCTTTTCATTGACATTTAGGAATAACATGAAATGCATATCAAAAAAAATTAACAACTTAATTCTATGGTAGTACCTCCAAATTAATTCTCGGAATTGTGAACAACCCGCTCTATTTTTTCCAAGTATTTTCTTCATTCCAGGAGTAAATCTCATTCAAGCTTATCAGTTAAAACCTCAAACCAGACTTCATTTCTAATCCCCAGATTCACTCTATTTCTCCATTCAATGCCATCATTAATGCCACATATACGGCCACAATACAACAACAAATAGGCAAGAAATTGGCTCTATTACTTCATATTTCACTTTCTTTCGAAACCGAATGTTTATAACACGAGGTTGTGCTCTCAGATCTAATTAGAAACACAAGGTAATAAATTAGTATTTGCGACTATGCCTAATACGAGTATAAACTTCCGTTCAAATATTTTCAGCCATTTTCCCCGAAGTTGTTGCTTTCTACCAACCATTGATTATATTTATAACTAACAACAAAGCTAGTGTATCTCAAAATCGAAATCAAAGGCTCAAAAACCAACAAATGTCATTCTAAGGCAACATTTAATTATGAAGTACCATCAAAATATGAATTACCTCATCTAAAATCATCGAACTTGCGAAAAGCTCGTATAAATCACATGGTTAACTACTCCATTAGCAAATCATCAAACGATTGTCTTTGATCTCCTCTTACTTATGTAGGCTATGAATGAACACATGGTTAACTACTCCAAAAGCTCGTATTAATCATATGGTTAACAACTCCATAAGGACGGATGTAATTTAAAGTTCTTTGAATTTGATGAAGGATAATAGATTTAGAGCATTGTCAAAATCAAAAACTGTAATTCATATGAAATGTCTAAAATACTTGGGGTCCTAAAGTAACAAGAGCTTCCATTTGAGTACCACCCAACACAAAACAGCCAGTACTCCGTATATGAAAAGAATTCTATCAGAATAAGTTCCAAATATCCTACCATTTCCAATACTATAGGCTACAATACTATATACGTACTCCATTAAAAAGTGCCAAGCTAATACTAACAGGAGGAAGTAATACAAAAACTATGTGACATACCTAAGAGAAGCAGAAGTGATGAATAGGTGTTGTGAGAGCGAGTAACATAAGCTTCAATTATTGCTTCTCGTTCTTCTCTTTTTGTTCTTTCCTACAAAACGTCACTACATCAACATCTTTGTCCATCAAATAGGAGCAGGCCTTGCACATCTACATCTGTCGATCAAATAGGACTACACCCTTGCAAAGAAAACTGTCGTATTAGTTTAGATGCCGAAGATCAAAGGCGGCGGCGTTAGGGGCGATCCAGGATGGAGGTGAGGGCGTTATGGGCTGTTCAGGATAGGATCGTGTCGACGATGACTCGCTGTGTGCGGTGGAGGGGCGGAGAGGAGGTGAACTAGGGATGGAGGTCAGGGTAAGGGTTGAGAGTGTGTGAGAGTTACAGATTGAGAAACGATAAATGGGGATTTCCGATAAGGTTTTGTCTTTCCTTTTCCTCTTATATCAAACGATTATACGGAGTATTATATTTCTTTGTGGGCCTTAGTTTATTACAAATGGCCACGGCTAATAAAAAACCGTTGCCTTTAGTGTATATTGGCTACGGTTTCTAGTGTGAACCGAAGCCTTTTGTTTTTTTGGCTACGGTTTGTTTCCAACAACCGTAGCCTATTATAATAGGCTACGGCTATTTTTCATAACCGTAGCCTTTTGTCCCCGCCTAATGTCATTTATGTACTAGTGTATATCATTCATATTTGGGTTTTAGGATTATCATGGGTGAAAAACGGAAAAGAAGTCAAAAGAATAATAAGCCTGGGGTAAAATAAGCCTGGTGAGAGGGGTGCTACGAAGTGCCCGAGAGCCCTTGCAGCTATAGCCGCTAAAGAACCGATGGAAATAACATGGAGCTCGATGGGTTTCCCTACTGGTCCAAATGCGGGTTTATTATCCAGTTGGATTGGATGTTGCACAAGACAGTTTGTGCCTATCCATTTAGATGATGTTAGAACTTTGAATCCAAAATTGGCAGAGTTATACTTGGCTCGTGTAAAGGAAGCCTTTATTATACCCGATGAAAGCCATGATAAGTATTTAATGCATAAGGCAGCGGATGTCCATAGGCAGTGGAGGTGTGACGTTGCTAGGGATTGGTTGTATGTGGACAAGGCAACGGGGGAGATGCGTAAGAGCCCACCGGCAAACAAGTGTCCCACCATCAGTCAGGAACAATGGGATCTTTTCAAAGAGATGAGAACTACTGAGAAGTTTCAGGTTAAATATCCTCGCCTTTTAACGATTTACCTATCATTTTTTTAATTAATGAGTCCTTTATATAATCTTTTTATTATCTCATCTACTTGCGCTTTTATATAATTATTTGAAGGCCGTTAGCAGAAGAAATCGTGCCAACATTTCATGCAAGAAGGGGAAATGGTATGGTTTTCGAGGCGGTTACAGAAGGATAGAAGAGAACCTCGTAAGTAGCATGCACTATTCCCCGGCCTGTGAGACTTTATTTTTTTAATCACACTTGGACTTGCATTCATACACGTTTACATGTATAAATGTTACCATGTTAATGTGTAGGTGGCAAAGGGAGTGACCAACTTGGATCGGGATGTAACTTATAAAGAAGGGCACACGCCTAAAGGATCCCGGTCGTCGCGTGACAAATATGATGAGGAAGTGTTGGCCAACATAGTAAGCATTATTTTATTAAGACGAGTTCATTACTAACTTTATTATTTTAGTCACACATATAATTTGAAGTTTATTTAATATATTATAGGACAACGTATTGAAAGAGATAGAAGAAGGGAAATTCACTCCCAGTGGTCGTAATGACGTTCTTGCTAGAGCGATCGGCCGACCCGAACATCCAGGTCGTTTGAGGGGCGTCCCGTTACAGGTTAGAGTAACGAAATATTATGGGACAACTGCCCCGATAAAGAAGAAAAGGAAGACTAAGTCTGAGAAGACTGACATGGTACCATTTATTCTATTATTTTCATTTAAGTTCAATTCACATGTTATTGTTGGCATAAAAATTGCTGAAACATTACATTCTTGGCACGCAACTTCAGTTAATGGCATCCGTACTACTAAAGTTGAATGCTGGAGGCAAGCTTTCCGAAGAAGAAGTGAAGATGATGGAGGATGTCATTTACAAAGGGGGTAATAAGGTACAACAGATTGGTCAAGAGGCCGCTACTACGTTGGCAATACATGAGAAGGAAGTATCGGTCAACGAGATTCGTAAAGATCGGTACCTAATGCTTCAAGTCAGAACAACTAAAGCCGATCGGTACCACCTAATACTTCCTTAATTTTTTTATTTTTTTGGGTAAGATCGGGGGTGTGTTCCCTGCCAGCTCTAATGCTATAACTTCTGACATCGTGCCATTGGTTAATTTTATTAGGTAAATAATGGGTCTGAAAAGGAAATGCAACTTGAGAAGACGGCTGCTGGAAAATAGCATACATCCCCTTCAAGTCAGTTCCCTGTTTTTAGTAAGGTATGCATACATGAAGTGTTTAATAAATAGTTAAATTTATATGAATTCTATTAAATTTTGGGATATAATAATGTATGTGTATATTCTTCAGGCCGTAAACAAGAGGGTAGTAGTTATTCTTGCTGACCCTAAATTCGAAAATCCAAATGTGCGTGTTGGCCGGGGTCTCGTAGAAATGCAAACCAAATCAGCAGCGCAGAATCGCAGAGTTCATGGCGAAAAACTTTTGCCGAATCATAGAAAAGTAGAGATAACTACAGTCTTTCCAGGCCATGAAAACTTTCAAACCGCCGTCCCGATTCGTGACGAC
The DNA here is from genome assembly GCF_048544455.1 of Silene latifolia. Classification (NCBI taxonomy): domain Eukaryota; kingdom Viridiplantae; phylum Streptophyta; class Magnoliopsida; order Caryophyllales; family Caryophyllaceae; genus Silene; species Silene latifolia. The sequence continues at coordinate 85,946,298 of NC_133533.1, forward strand.
ATTACCATTGTGGGAGATGCGGTTGGGAGTTTCATCCAATGGCTCGAAACTCACATCTACTTGGCTCGATTCGTCTCCGCCTCAAAGAACAAAAGCAGTTGGGGTTAGAAGAAATACCTTTATATATATGTTACATTTTTAATTGTTGAATGTTTTTATATGTTAAATTTATATGTTATTTTTTTTTGTAGGGAACAAAAAAACCGGCTTTGGCGGATAAGCCTAATGTCCGGGGACTTGATGAGGTATTTAATTAACTTCTCCATTTTTATGAAAACCTCCCTTTAATTTTTTTGTTTCTGTATTTCTAAAAAGCATGGAAATTTTTTGTATGTAGGGAACAGAAAAGCCGGCTAAGGCGGATAAGCCTAAGTCCCCGGACGTGCCAACTACCTCGTCCAGACAACAACTTGATGAGGTATTTAATTAACTTCTCCATTTTTATGAAAACCTCCCTTTAATTTTTTTTGTTTCTGTATTTCTAAAAAGCATGGAAATTTTTTCTATGTAGGGAACAGAAAAGCCGGCTAAGGCGGATAAGCCTGAGTCCCCGGACATGCCAACTACCTCGTCCAGACAACAACTTGATGAGGTATTTAATTAACTTCTCCATTTTTTTAAAAACCTCGCTCCCTTATATTTTGTCTGTATTTCTAAAAAGCATGCATGGTAATTTTGTGTAGGGGACAAAAAAGACTGATAAGCCTAAGTCCCCAGTCATACCTGCTACTACTACCTCATCATTGAAAGAGCAGGTTGACGAGGTATTTAGTTAAGTACACTTTTATTTTTATTACTCCAACTAGGATATGTTACCTTTGGATTTTTTATTATTTTAATTATCTACATGTGTAGGCTGGTGGTAGTAGCACAAAATCAAAGAATCATTATTTCCCCGACCTGAAAGAAGTTAGGAGTTTAAACGACACACAATATACTGGGAAGGATTACATGCAAAAAGTAAGAACGACCACGATGAGGAAACTGCATGAGGAGGCTGGCCGTCGCATAGCAACCGAGCAATTGATAATTATTCCGCTCGAGGAGGATATTCTAGGGGTTGAGAGCGAAGCACTTATGTCATGGGATATGCTAGCCATTTGGGCTGGCCTAGACCAGATTGATGTCCAACACCTATTTGTTTGGATGAAGTAAGTTTCTTAATAAATAATTTCATATTCTAATATTCTGACTACTAGATAGTGTTGTAATTAAATACCGGAATTAATACCGTAATAATGTAGGATATTGAAATTGAGAGTGATCCCCGAGAAGAAGATTCCAGTTGATCAATACGGATTCCTGTGCCCCTATGTTTTATCTTTATTTATTCCGGAATTCTCGTTCGAAGATCGGGTAGAATATATTGCTCAGCAATTGGCGACACCCAAGAAGCTGATTTTTGCCGCTTATAATGAAAAAGGGTAATAAACAAATTAATATTACGTTTCCCCCTACAATTGCATTTTCATAACTAATATATGTACTTGTTAATAATGATGATGTCTCTTGATGTAGGACTCATTGGGTGCTAGCAGCCATCATGCCGACAAAGAAGAAAGTTTTTTTGTTGGACTCTATACATAATCCACCAAGCGAGACTTTTAAGCGCTTGATTAATAAGTAAGTTTATAATACTGATTTATTTATAATAACATTAAGTTTCAATTTTTATTTATAGGAAAAAGCTCATTTTTGCCCCTAAAAAAATGAGTGTCTGCCTCTTTTTTTTTTTTTTTTAAAAAGGGCCTTTGAGAAGAGAAGATTCTGATGATGGCCCTGATTTTATTACGATAACAGGGGTACATGCTCAAATACAATACATTAAGTGCAAAAATCTGTGTTTAATACTAATACAATACCTAAAGTTCAAGATTCTGATGTGAGCCTTCTCTCGTCTGTTTGTTTTTATGTAATAATTGGTCCCTCTCCAGCCGGATAGCATACAATGTGGATACTACGTTTTTCGGTTCATGTTGGAGATTATTAGGCGAAGATATATCCTTATTCCAGAAAAGGTTAGTAATTTAATAATGTGTTTATTACTTTTTTTAAATTAGTGCTGATGTTGTCTTGCTTGCTGCTATACCATGATGTTGCTATGCAGTATTTGATGTTGTTACAATAATGTCTTATCTTTGTTTTTTCCGCAGTATGTAATCAACCCGTCACAAGAGATTCAGCAGTACTCAAGTGTAGATATAGACGAGGTAAGGGACATGTTGGGCAAATACGTCTTAGAAAATAGAAATGCATGATACTCAGAGTTTAGATCAGCTTATTAGTAAATTTTTTGTTGAAGTTAGGGAATGCTTTGATTAGTTCATGTAAATTTAACTCCTTGTAAGTATATATATATATATATATATATATATATATATATATATATATATATATATATATATATATATATATATATATTTATAATGTCTTTGTTGTGGTTGAATTGAATCTATTGAGTTTCGATGAACTCAATGTGATTTATCGGGTGTCTTTGGTATAAGGTGCTGCTGATATATGCAGGTTTTTGAATGGCATGAAATAAATTTAATTTTTTGAAACATTAGGAGTTCGTAATAAAAACGGTTACTAAAAAAAACCGCTGTTAAGACCTTTAACAACGGTTACTAAAATAAAACCCGTTGTGAATACCTTTCACAAATACCGCGCATAATAATCAACAACAGGTTTTAAACGAAGAACCGTTGTTAAAAGTCTTCACAATTTTGGAGTAAACGTTACAACAACGGGTTTTAAACTAAGAACCGTTGTTACTAAAAATATCAACAACGGGTATGTAGCATATACCCGTTGTTACTACAAATTTCAATTTTGGAGGGAAAGTTACAACAACGGTTATACATATGACAACCGTTGTTATATTATTCCCACCAAATTTTTGAAACACTTTCCACAACGGCTTACACGCAACAACAACGGCTTTTAACCGTGGTTAATACTTTCGACAACGGTTTAGGTAAATAACCTAACCGTTGTAAATACCTTTTACAACGGCCGCTTTAACAACGCCCGCTTTTTGTTTTTACAACGGTTTTTACCCGCTTTATACGACACCACACGGTGTTCTGCTCAGGTCTACGGCCACTCCCCAACACAACCGTGCCTGACCAACCATAATTCATTCAGGACCATGGCACTTGCACATCCCCATGCCTGACCGGCCTATTAATCTCAATAGCAATGCCAATCTCTTTCACAAAACCAACCAACAATAGAAAACCAACCAACAAGATAATAATGTGATCATAAGACAACTATGATAACAATATGCTCAAGACAACAATTACAACAATAAACCATCTTTCAACAAATCTCCAATTACCAATACAGTATAGTTGAGTAGTTGTCCTACCTTTTAGCAAATCTTCTCAAATAATCAAATATCAAAAAGCTTCTTCAACAATTTCACCACTTAAACAATAATTGAATTATGTATAATTACTAACTAATCTTATTAATGAATTTAAGATGTTAACTATCCAAAACAATCCCGCAAAATCGACACAAATACACCCCTAATCACACGGCCAACCAACGATGGTCAACCCGCCGGCCAAACTGCCACGACCTGGTCAACGGCCCTCACGGTCAACGGTTAATTTTTGGTCTTTAGTCAATACGTAAACAATTGATATTAGGTGATTAGATAACTTACCACAATTTAATTATCGCAAGATGAAAACTCCGTTTTAAAGTTGTCTCACAAAAACACTCCTCACAATAGTATTTGATTTTTTAAAGAAAAATAATTATGATTGTGAGGTATAGGGTTGGTATTTATATAAATTGGTAGAAGAAGTAGGAAGGTTCTAGGAAAGTCTTTTCAATATTAAAATAATGAAAATATCTTAGAACATAGGTAACACCCAAACCAAATACTACCTTCCTTCAACTTGGTCCAACCGTGGTACCACACGGTCCAAATACACGTTCCAAACCGTGTGCTTACACGGTCTCATTTGCTTATTTTATTTTACTTCTTTTCTTTTACGACAACAACTTATTATTTATTTATTCCACTTAATATTATTTAGGGTTATTTCATGGGAATAATCCATCCTATACCCCTTCTTCCCATATTAATCCATCATAGTGTTTAACTGAGAAAAATCTCATCTTTGACGTCATTTAACTTATATTAAACCCAGGCCATAATTAACCTGTTAATACGGGTTTTCCAACAGGTCAATTTTTTTATTTTGTTTATGGTTTCTCCATTAAACCTTCGTCACCAACCACCACCGCTCCACCACTCTTAACACAGCCAATAACCACACCATAACTACCACAGCCGCCTCTACAACGGCACCACCATCAGGCCACTACTGAACCAACCCTTACGCACCACCACCATCACTACCCATTTACACTACGACTGTTCGCCAGCCACCGTCGAAGTAGTCGTTAATATTATATCAGCCATCGTCGCGCCCCTCCACCAGTCGGAGTAAATTCCTCGTTGAAGGGTATGTAGCTAAATTCCCAGTTCATTACTGAAGAATAAAGAACCAGCAAACACGGGCATTCATCGTTCTCCTTCAGCGACCTCTCACACCACCGCCGCCGCCTCTACTATCTCTTCTTTAGCCACCATAATTCCAGATCTGCTCGTGGGTCGTTCATTGGTGGCTGGTGGTGCATGCGGTGTCAGGTAAGAAATTGGGTTCTTGACTTCTTGGAGGTAATTAACGGGTTATGGTGAATTAAATGGAGGAGGTGGGAATCGAAGATGATGGGACGTGCTTGTCACTGGCTATGGTGGTTAATGGCTGCAATTTGTTTTTGATAATGGAAATTGAGAGCTTGGGTATTAGATTGAAATTTTGGTCAATGTGCATCAAAAATGCTTAAAGTAACAGGAGGGAAGGGAATGAAGGGAAGGGATGGGAAGGGGTTAGGTTAGTATTGTTTTAATAGTTGAGTTAAGGTTTTCACCAAAAAAAAAAAAATAGTTGAGTTAAGGTTATTATTAATTTTACCTTTTTTTTTTTGTAAGTGTGACCCGACAAACAAGTAGTCGGTTACCTGGTGCATTGTGAGATAACACCCGTCAAAGATGAGATTTTTCTCAGTTAAACACTAGGATAGATTAAAATGAGAAGAGGGAGCTTAGGATGGATTATTCCCATAAAATAACCCTTTTTTATTTACTCAACTTATTATTTATTTATGACAACTCACATAAATATAAATATAAATTATTAATTAAAATAAAGAGTATTACACTAACTCCTTAAGACCCATGCGGTACGGGGCCTTAGAGATTGGTCCCGTCCGTGGTTTCAGCTTCACACTGAAATCTCTCTATCTCTTTTGTGGTAAACCTGGTATCTCCTTTGGAAAAATATCTGGAAACTCTCCCACCACTTGTATCTCATCTGTTGTCGGCTCTACCATACTATGATCTTTCAAATGGCATAGAATCAAAGGACACCCCTTCCTCAAGTAAGACTTTAAGGTCACCGCTGCAATCACTTTGACTTTGGGTTTGATAACAAACCCACGATAAGACACACTAGCTTCGTTAGGACCTCACAAAGAGACTCTCTTTTGGTGACGGTCTATTCTAGCCTTGTACTTACCCAACCAATCCATCCTAACTATCATCTCAAAACCATCCATAGGAAACTCTAACAAATCCACTGGAAGATCAACCTGCCCAACTATCATGAATACCCCCTTATACAACCTCCCACAAGACGCTGACTCACCCGACGGTATAAAAACTTCCATATTTTACAGACTCAAATTCCCTCAAACCCATAGAACTAGCATGACCCGACAATACAAAAAAGTATGGCGCCCCCGAATCAAACAAAAAAAAAGTAGGAACATCGTTAACAAGAAAGGTACCAGTGATCACGTGTGTATCATCCTCAACAGCTTTCTTGTCCATCATAAACAGCTTGCCATTGGTTTTTTGTCCACCCCCTTGTACTGTACTAGCTGAAGTAAAAAGCTTGGTAGCTGACCCCTAATTGTTGTTAGCCGACGGTTTCTGATAAGAATTACCTCCATTGCGGTTGAACCCACCGTTGTTGTTACTCTGCCCTCCCTGGTTATTCTATGACCCAGCTGGTCGGTTGCTAGCATAGCTCTGTGTTAGACCCTCTGAAAACCTCCTTGTGATGACCTTACCTCTGAAAACCTCTCCCTCCGGCACTAGTACACTCATGCCCCTTGTGGCCCATACCGCCACAGTTGAAACACGAGGTGCTCCAACTACTGCTAGTACCTCGACCACGACCATAGGAAGATCCACCACTAAAACCCGATCTCGGTGAATAAGCCCTTGCTTGATTATGATTACCCCTCTTGTAGCTAAACTGACCACCACCGTCACTCGCAGCCTTTCTCTTTTACGGACCCCTCTCTTTGTCTTCCTTGGCCATCTTCATCAACCTCTCAAATCTTCCTCCTCTCATAAACTTCCTTAACATCTGTAAGGCCCCAACCGGTAGCTTCTTCATGATCTGATAAGTCAACCCCTTCTCAAACCGAAGTGCTAAGTTCTCCTGACTCAACCTCATATCCGCAACATATCTCGATTTCTCATTAAACTTGTGATAATACTCCACCACTGTCATATCCGAGGTCATCTTGGACTTCTCCCTCAACTTACTACGAACATGTTCCGGAACGAATTCCCTTCTCATAGCTCTCTTAAACTCAACCCATGGAAGAACAGACTTATCCTGCGTCAGATAAATGTCTAGGGCACTCTCTTTCACCTTGTCCAAACACTCCCCCGCTGCATCTCTCTGGTAGAATGCAACCTATTCCACCTTAAAATCTTCGGGTACAATGAACCACTCCCAAGATATTCTCCATCTCTCGGTGACAATTGTCGAGCGAAATCGGCGGACCTGTACCCATATATTCCTTTGGGTTGAAACGGGATATCGTAGTGCTCATCTTGGCAAAATCTACCTCGACATCCTTATCTTTCCCAAACCTTTTAAGGGCTTCGGTAAGCGCATCCTGATGCTCAAGCATCTTGGCAATCTTGTCCACACTCATCTCCTGAGCCCTAGCATACATAGCAGACTTCTTTGGCGGCATATTTTTGAGTTATAAGAGGAGAGATAAATGTAAGCACTTGTCCTAGGCTCAAAGCAAATATGACCCGCACAGAACTTACTCGATCGAGTAACCACACCCGCTCGATCGAGTAGACGTCACCCGATCGAGTTGCCCACATACTCGATCGAGTACCCCAACTCTAGAACCTGACCAGAGCTGACGTAAAAACACACTCGACCGAGTCACATACGTACTCGATCGAGTAACCCCTACTCGATCGAGTACTCCCCTTACTCGATCGAGTTGCACAAAACAGAAGTTACTGCCCAACGTTGTCATATACCCACTCGATCGAGCTAAGACTACTCGATCGAGTTACCCCCACTCGATCGAGTCATGCTGACGATTCTAACTACCCACATGCCTTTAACTTTATAACTATTCGTCAAAATAAAACATACGCATACCACACAACATCTCCTATTCACATGTTACTAATATTGCCACATTATAAATCATTTCAACATACAAGATGCTTCACCACAAATCACATTATCATATACAATTACCTTCATCTTCTCCACCACATCCTCAATTCAATTACATATCATCCATCCAACATATTCATATGAACATTAGTAAACACATAGCGATCCCCATGACATCCCATAGTGCCCGATTCAAAGTTATAGGGCGAGTTCGCGACTTTAGGACGTCTCACAAGTCTTTGCATTAGCTCCTAACAACTCCTACCCGAGTTCATTTTAGTTTGACTCAGTAAGTTCATTAGATTCATTAGTTACAGGTTCTAAAATCATCGCTCTGATACCCCACTTTGTAACACCCTCATACACCAAGGTGCCTTACCAAGACCACCTAATGCATGAGAGTGGTACCATCTCGGTTGCCCGAGGTAATGTATATCAAATAGGCCATAAAAGAACGTACTTTAAGTAAATATTTTAAGTGATTACAACAAAACCCAAAACTGCAAAGTACGATACAACTGTTTCAAAATCAAAATCCACGGAAGTAAATAAAATGTTCGACACAACAGCGGAAGACTCCTAGTTGACTCGTGGTGACTCATGCCCACCTAATCCCTCACACATCCAAATCATACATACTGAATAACTGCTCACCATCCCCGAATGGATTACCACAATTTTTAAAACAATTAAACGGGGTCATTTACTGCATACACAATATAAGATATTACAACAACAACAATACACTGACACAATTCTACAACACCGTCAGATCACCAATCACCTGACTAGCCAGAAGGTCTAGCCCTGCCAGATTACCAGTCGCAACCAGTAATCCACTCCGCTAGTGGAAGACCGCAGTCGTTCCCACCTAAGCTCCGATCATCTTTACCGAGCGAAAAGCCATGTTCCTTAATGTGCACATCCCCTCTTGTGGCAGGTTCCACAAGGGGTGAATCAAGGGCGTGAGGCCACTTCCGCAAGTGACTCCACTCAGCCGAGGGCGCACCTCGTGAACCACAGACTAACAACAACTACCAATTACAATATCAACAATAACAAATCAATTACGATATAATCAAATGACAACAACCAAAAACCAACAACCAACAACCAACAACCAACAACCATCTCTTAATAATGTAAACAATAACTGAGTAGGAAACCCTACCTGGAATGCAATCACCACAAATCGACACAATCAGCAGATCAGAATGGCTCCTTTACGAAATCACCTCTTATCACATATAATTATACAATCACAATCCATAACCACAATCCACCCAAAAATCCCCAAATTACCCAAAACTAATGAATAAATATAAAAACTTTACTAAGATCTTACCCATAATACGACGGTCTCAACGGTATAAAAAACTCTGCAATCCGACGATTCAAGCCGTTGGATTTGATAGCAATATGAGAGAAGAAAGCAACGTAGTTTGTTTTTTCTTTGTAAAATGTTTAGAATGAAAATAAGGGTAAAAGAAACTGATGAAAGTACTTTATATATCGTTCTCGCGTTGCTGTCAAAACCCGGCCAAAAACCCGTAAGAACCGACGTTATCGATCGAGTACCTATCAGACAAAACACTGTCTAGAATGCAAAACTCGCTTACTCGATAGAGTAAGCCTTACTCGATAGAGTACCCAATAGCTCATAAAACCGTAGTATTACAGAACTACTCGGAAGCAAAGGATGAACGTATACAAGACCGATTGTGACCTAGACTAGACCTAGTGGGGCTGCAGTAGACCGAGTAGGGTGTTTACTTGATGGAGTGGTTGGCACTTGGCTGAGTGGACGGGTGCCCGACCGAGTGAGTGGCATTCAACCGAGTGGACTCGGCACTCGACCTAGTGCCAATGAACAATACCCGATAACATCTAACTCAGGATCTTATCCTATCTTATCCAAATCATTTCATTATTCCTCCTTCTTACTCCAAATCATCCCCCTTCTCTCTAAAACCATCACATAGACGTCCTAATAGGATTCAATCTTGGATTAGGGATTGCTCATTTTGTTCCTATTTCCTTCCCCCTTGTAAGTTGAGATTTACACTTTCTATCTTTTATGAAACCCTTACTTTTGGGGGTTTTCTTGGGTTAATTAATTAGTAATTAGTATATATAATATGGTTAATAATAAGGGGTTTTGTAATGTATAATAGTGTAGGATGTATTGTGATAGTATTATGTGATTTGTATAAGATGAGATGATTTGATGAGACGGAATCGGGTCGCATTTGAGTAACTTATGAAGATTTGCTAAAAGGTAGGTTTATCCTACTCGGCTTCAATACTGTGTGTACATATTTGTGTGTCTTTTGTTATCATTGCATCATATGAGTCATGTTGCATCATATTGGTGTTGAGGATTTTGGTGAATATCGGATATTGTAGGAAATGCATTATAACATGATATTTGGGATTGACCTTAAAATGAGTCATATAATCGGTGTCGTAGTTCATGTTACATACATGGTTGTATCGTATTCAAGATGTTGGTGGTGTCATTATGGTTGTTGTGGAGACGTAAGGCGGTTGGGAGACCGTCTTATGCTTGAGTCGCCTCTTTGAACTTCCCACTCCAAGAGGGATGTGCACATTAATTTTAACCTTTACTTCAATCACTATATATGTAAATGTTTACCCTTTTTTTAAGTAATCAGTGAAATTTGATGATTGTGGATCTTTTTTTTATTTTATGAAATAACAGGTAAGTATTTTGATATCAAATAATTACATCACAAATGTGTCATTTGCAAATTTCTGAAAATTTTTATTCTCTTAGTAGTATGGGGGATGAGGGATGGGGGATGGGGGATGGGGAATTAGCTATTTACTTATCAATTACTCCAACTTTTCCCCATAAAATTTTAACATTTTACGCCGTAGTATCTTTTTTATTTGGGTGTAAATGTGTATCGCTCTTGGTCAACAGTAGATTGAACATGCAAGTTTACATTTGATGTGTAGCAAAACTAATGATTATAATTTGAGATTGAGTAAGGTTATTATAAGACGGTATTGTATAAGAATATTGTAAAACAAATTTGTTAATAATTACTTTCCAATTAATATGGATCGTGATTTTTTTGTGGCTAAATCTATTTCACATAATATTTATATAGAAATAAAAGCATTCAATGACCACAATAGAAGTTCGTGTTTTTTTAAATATTGTAAGGTCACACAATATTAGAAAAAAGAAGAACTTCTATATTTCTAATAACTGTCATGATAAAATATTTAATAATTTAATAATTGTCATTACTTAATTTGTTTACTTACAATATTGAATCACTTTAATCTAATTTTAATTTTTTTTTGAAATAAAAATATTTCTTTATTCTTTTGAGAAAATTAAAATATTGTCTCAATATATATAAAATCTTTTTTTTTCCATTTTGAATCAATTCATGCATATGGGGAATAAAAAAATTATGCAATAATCATTTTTATAGCACCATTATTTTTTGCTTATGTACCATCAAATCTATACTCATATCATGTATCATTAAGTTTCATAATTTCATTGTTACTAATTTGAACAGAGAAAATAAAACTTTAAAACAAGAGAACAATTTCATGTTTTTCAAAATCAACCTATTTTGCAATTTTAATTGAAAAATAGTACCACAAGATATACATCCAATTAATTAAAGTCAATTGCTTAAGAATTATTAGAGGCGTTGAGGAAACGAATTGTTGAATTATTTGTCAATTAATTTTTTAAAAATTTAGTTTATCAAAATTTGTCTTTTATAAAGTAGTTATCTCATGTAAAGTTAACCTGTTAAGCAGGTAAAGGCGAAGAAAAAATTGATGAGCAATCCACCAAATTTATGCGCATCTACCAGTCTAATTACTGGAAAAAAATACATATAACTTTTAAAATTTGTAGTGAGTAATCATGAATAACAGTATATGACTATTTGACTTAGATCTAAATTGTGCCTTTTATTTTACTATTTTCTCGATTTTTAATATTGTAAAAATGAATATTTCAAGACTTATATATACGATAGGTAGAATTTTGCTCACATTTAAAATCACCAATATGCTATAAATACGGAAGTTAATTTTTTAGTACAAAAATCTCATGTAATAAATTGATTGTTTATTATAGTTATACTTTCAAACTAATATAATATAATGGTATTAATATAAATTTCTAGATTTAATTATATATATTATTTATAATGCCCGTGCAACTTTGCACGGGTCGTAAGTAACGTTACAGGTACAAACAAAACATAGTAGGTTAGCCAGTAGCGAGACTAACTGACCAATTACGATGTAAACGAAGTAAAAGGCGAATTTCACGTAAGGAATTTCGCGCAGCAATTGGGACTGGCGTTTGAGAAGTCAGAACTAAAGATAGTTTTCTTGAGGTCACCCAGAAGGTGATTGATGTAGAGGGGTCCGAGCGTAGCCGCAACATAAGCTGGTGTAAAGCCTGAGAATAAGCGGTGAAAGCAGATGTTGCACGGACGTGGAAACACTCAGTGAGTCGCGAGATGGAATCTGAGAAAGAAGCTGTGTAACAGCTCTTGACTGACGTCCTGCAGATGAAGAGGTAGTAAGAAAGAGACGGCAAGGGTAGCGTGCAATGGTTACTGTTGGGAAATGTGTCCTCAACAATAGTGCGATCATATGATTTAAATATCATTATTAAATCTCATTTCAAGAATACGGAAGGGATGATACATTACATATATAGTCAACTGGTCCACACATATCGGTAATGATTGGCTGGCTAGAGTTTGACATTTCTGTCGTGCGACGGTGATGATCAGTTGATCCCTTGAGGTCACACCTAAAGGACGATTCCCTTAATTGAAAAGGTTAATTAGTTGTATACGTCTGATTAATTAATTCCTTAAAATTGAACAATTCGATCTGTGAGAGAGAATATTGATATCTTATTGTAATGGGATTAAATAAGATTTATTTTAGTAATAAAATGATTTGTTGCTAAAATTATTTATTGTTTGAGAAACAATAAAGATAAGAATGAATGGTTAATTATAATTACAAGAAGTTGTGAATTATAACTATATGACCCATTTTATTTATGTGATCAAGTATCACTTGTCAATTTGTTGTATGTAATTTAATTAATTCATGAAATGATATTTATGTGATAAATATGCATTAAATTGATTAATAATATGTATCATACTACATGTGACATATTGTGTGACAAATGACAAATTGACAAAATAAAATGGTAGTCCATTTTAAGTAATGGACCGAAAATGGAGGGTGTGTTAGTGGGTTTTGGTTGTTTTATTTTAATTGATAAAATAAACATAATGATGCCTACCTACAACTAGTCTTACACATCTTACACACCTACTATTTTTGAGAAGAGAAAAAGGAAAAGAAATGATGCCATTTGAGGCTCCAAAAACCGTGACACTCCCTCTCTTTATGGGTTGTTGGTTCTTTTCTTTTATTCTTACACTACCATTCAATTAACATGCAAGTGTTCATGAATATTCTCTCTTCTCTCTCTTTAATCTTCATCAAAAAGATGAGATTTTAATCCAAATTGTTCATGTAAGATTACTAATTTTATCAAAGTAATATATGACTATTAGTAATCAAATTTAAGGTAAACCACAATATAAACATCTAGTACATGTTAGTTTGTGGGATTAAGGGATTGTCTTGGGTGCTACTAATTGGAGAATCTCTACTTTGGGATTTTTGTATGTTCATCCATTATTGGAAAGCTCAAGAACTAACAAGAAGGAGATCTTGTTGGTGCCCAATATGACCGAAATTATTATGGTGAGAAAATGTTTTCTTATCTTCTTTTATTAAAGTTTGCATGCATAAAATCCACCTTTAATTTTATGACAAATTAATTTTAACATATATGAGTATGTTAGTATGTATATAGATCTACATTTCCTTCAATCGGTATCAAGAGCCACGGTTGTTTGCATGCAAATCGGTTAAAAGTTTTTCCGAGTTATAAGAATAACAAATAAAACTTGTAAAATTTGTGTTATTATGATATATCACGAAATTAATCCATGCATGTTAATATTTCTGGTCCTAAAATGTTTTAGGATATTTTGGTTAATTTTTCGGATTTTTATTGTTCATATTATACAATAATGGCATTTAAATGTGATTTTATGAGTAAAAATGTCATTTTTGGTCTAAAATTAGCTATACTTCGAATTTTCAGTTGGTTTTTGGATATGTTGTTACATATATTATTTTGAGATAACCTGTAAATTGTCATAATTTTTGGACTTGTTATGCTCGAAAAATGATTTTTTCATTATTAAATTCGGATTTAGGTGAAAAATAGGTTAATATGAGTTAAATTTCGAATCTAGTCATAGAAAATTAATATGTTGTCACATGCAATTTTACAAGATGTGTGTAAAATAATTGGCTATAAAGAAGTCTTTTTGCATGATTTATGGATTTTTGAAGAAAAATAGCATAAATAGTGACATTATTAGTGGAAAATTAATAAAACATAATCTATGACTTAGGAAAAACGTCTAATGTTGCATTTTATTATCTTTTTCAGATCTAAAATTGAAAAGTTAGTGAAAGTAATTTTTCCATGTTTTTTATGATTATTTTATTAAAAAATCGATAAACCGCAACATTGTTTTTCCGGTAAATTTTCGAAATTTTTAACCTAAGATTTTGAACATTATGAGTGTCATGGAAATTTTCCAGAATGTTCATGAGTTTAAATTTCAAATTTTGAATTTATTTGAAATTTTGTGATTTATTTGAAGTTTAATAGCTTATTTTTGTAATTTTTGGTCCATTTATGAACAATTTTATAAAATATGGGTTAATTATGGTCAAATTATTAGTGAAGACTAAATTTTGAGTCCTAAGAGGCTAGGGTAATTAACTTATGCATAAATATGAGTTTATGTATTTTTGTGATTATAAAATGTTGAAATCACGCAAATCCGTAAAAACCGAGTAATATACGATATTGGCTAATTAAAAGGCGATTTAGCATAAAATTGAGCATGTTCTTACATATTATAATGCTGCATTTTCTTTATGATTGTCATAATTTTAATTTATGTAATTTTGAATTATGTAATTTTACTTAGTATGGCCTTAGTTTTTAATTGGTATTTCCCGAAATGTATGGGAATATCGATTCGGTTGTAATTTTTATTGTGATCTCGTATCACCGTTTTGTAATTTAATAGATTTATTTTATTTTAGTTACAAATGTATAATAGGAAATTATGTAATTTATTATATAATTTTATTCATTCCGGAGTTCCCAAAGACGGATTTCTTCAAGAATGGCGATACATAAAGACGGTGTTACCTCGAGATGCGTGCCACAACCGAAGTTCAAGGGACCAATGGAGTTGGTTTCCGAATATGTAATAGTTAAATAGTTTTTCTATTTTAGGAAAGGCCATACTAGGATTTATTTATTTTATTTATTTTATGCTTGCATTTTATTTTATGTCACATGCATCGCTAAATCGCCATAACTAAACATGCATCCTTATTTTATCGAGTTTATCGACCGTGTCAATTCGAATTATCGTAGTTCACCGCTTTAGTTCACTTAAAACGTGATAGATAATAAATTGACATGACCTCTCGCTAAAACAATTAATTGAGACATAGCCTTACCAAATAGTAGAAACCATGAAAACCTATTTTGCGAGTGAGTGCGCTCGGCTACCCCGGGGTACAAACCTTGTTACGTAGGGGAAGTGGGTGATAAATGTCTATCCACCGAATTCATGTTGATGAAGGTTGCATCGGCTACCCCGTGCCTAAGTTAATGTGGGTTTGGATAATGGACACATTTATTCGAAATTTGGATTGAACTCAACAAAAGTTATTGATAAGGGTTGCATCGGCTACCCCGTGCCCTTGTTGATGTGTTTTGGGCTATAGATAAACATTAAAGTAATTTTATCGACCAAGAGTTCTAAAAGTAGAATCGATTAAAAAGTTAATCTACCGAGTTATATTGATGAAGGTTGCATCGGCTACCCCGTGCCTAAGTCGATATGAATTTGGGTCTTGGAATCATTTATCATAGTTGGGTAGAGGTCACTATGTAAATGCTTTACTTGTTATTTACAAGTATTAATATAACGATAAATGTTTTGTTTTCACTATTCCGTTATTATATTATTCTATTTCTTTACCACAATTCATATACGATATCATTTCAATTTTGATACACATCTCCATTAAAACATCGTAACTAAAGACAAAATTTGAATTTGCTTATAAAACCTCATATGAACCATTGTTAAGGATCTCTTGTAAAGAGTATAGATTAAAGTTATTCATTATCAAACAGGTTTTTTATTCTTGACTAACACATCTACTTACAATGGATTGTTTTTCATGTACTTAAATGAATTAAGTACCTTGAAGCGATAAATTGTTTTGGTAATTAGTTTTGTCCAGAATTCGTAATTGACCAAAATAACGCAACCACTTCAATGAAAGTTTTAAGACTAAAACGAACAAATGAAGAGTGATCTTCGTGAATTCAATTTTGCTTCTCAAAGCAAAAACTCATTGAAATAAGTGGGAGCATTCTCTTAAACTGTTAAGATGAGGACGAGGTTCAAGAAGTAAATGGAATTGATACATGGTAATGTTAAAGGTAAAGTTGTTGAGAATGACGATACTAAACCTATCAATTCCGACCGATAAAGTTTCCATTGTCCTAAATGTTGGACACAAGAAAGGAAACTACCCCAAATTATTGAAGAATCAACAAGTTAGTTGTGGGACATCTAATGGGACTTTCTTCGTTAAATGTTTATTTGATTAAACATAAATTTTGCTAGTATTACTTCGTCAATATTAGAAACCGGTGGTGGTTTTCATCATTATGTTTAATACATAGGATGATTAGAATATGACGACTAGCAACAATGAAGTCAAGAGATAGAGTCATTGTGTACTAAATCTAGTTTTCGGGTTTGGAGTTGTACTTAATTGTGACTATTAAGTACATAAACTCTAAATAAGAATACAATTTGTTATAGATACAAAAAAAAAGGTTTCACTTTTGTGACCCTATACACCATGATTTGATGTATGGCTAGCCCATCATCAAGGTGATTATATTCTAAACCAAACTAGAATAATATATCATGAAGATGATGCTAGACTCAAGTTGGTAACCCAAAATTAAACCTTAAAATTTTGGAATAATGAACGCAAAGAGTTAACGAGTACTCTTGAAACCATTAGATTGTTAATGGTATATGTGTATCTTGTATTGAAAGCAAGATGTCTCGTGCCTTTTGGTTGAAAAGGAGATCGAGGTTATAAATCATTGATCCATAATAGGTTGATCATTCTCTTTTACCAACGATTTAAGTTGACGCTAGTGTGTTCACTTAATAAGGTAAATAGAGAAATCTTTGAAGAAGTTCAAGAGTTCAAGGAATCACGATTTAGTCGTGATGGGATTATCAAAGTGAAGACTTTGATATAAGCCAAGGAAATGTGATATAGTATCACAAGTTAATCTCTCTTAGCACGCATTATGAAATAATGTGTGGATGGATAAGAAATCAAACGCTATTCGATAAGGTTTGAACTTCGATCAAGTTACTTTGAGTTACTTGATCCTTTTGGGGATTTTATCGTTTTGTCTAAATTATTTTTCCACTAAATCGAATCATATAAGATATGAAATGGTAAAAGTACCATGTTTGTAAGTTTTCACAAGAAACAAATGCTCATTTTTCCCTCTTCAATTATCACGAGTACGACGGGTTTGCGGCTCTTGAAGCTGTCTTTCTAAAATACAAGTTTATTTCTAGAAGACAGAGTGGGATAAATTATTCAAGAGCCACAAAGAATGCCACAGAGAATGTTATGTCGCAAGAAACTGGTCTTTCTTGGCTACATGAGACGTTTTGTGTAAGACATTGTTTCTTTTTGAACCTAGGAGGTTAAATTCGTCACTTGTTAAAAATGATGAATTCATGCTACTTTTAAGAAAGTAAAGAGCTTATAACTTACAAAAGAAATTGTTTGATTCAAGTTGATTACTTCTGGAAAGTAATCAACAAATGACTTACATAAGAGTGTTTAAGTCACAACTCAATATAAGGCTTAGAGCCATGAAAATCCAATATAAAAGGCTTGATTAGTTGCAAAGGGTTTTTGCACTAATAAAGAGAAATTTCAAGGTTTGATTGGTTGCAAAGGGTTTTGCACCATTTGAAATGCTTAAGTCTATTTGGATCTTCTTAGGGATTGTGTTTCATTATTATAAAATACACAGCAAGTGAATCTAAAACCCACTTCTTCAACAGAAGGAATGTATTCAATACATGTCATGAGTTTTATAGATTCTTGCAATCCTAAGATAATGTGAAACTTAAGAAAGAATCTTAAGTAGGACATCAATGAGTTGGAATCAACATTTTGATCATGTGATAAAACATTTCTCGATAAGTCGAGAAGTTGTGTTTATACATGGAGTTTAGTGGGAGTTACGGAATTTTTAATTAGTCCGATATGTGGATGACATATTGATCATTGAGAATGATTTAAGACTTTTGGAGTATTATAATACATCTTGAATATCCGGATTTATGAAGATAAATCCACATGATATTAGCGTCATTAAGAAGTCTTATGTTGATAAGATTCATGACTAGTTCAATTAAATTGAATATATTTGATTGATTTCATTTGCTTCCGCTGCCGAATCAATTAAAAAGAAATGATGTATAACACTTCATATGCTTTGAGTATGATGAATTTCTTTCAAAATCGAATTTAAGTAATCTTTACCAAGTAAGCTATAAAGATTACCCTTAAGTGCTTGCAGAAGCATTAAGGCTATGATGCAAAGTGTTTATGATGCAATATTGTGTAAGGGTGTTACACAAGTGACAATTGACAATTGAGATTGCGCATGGTTTCCGACAAAACCATAATCAAAACACATTAGGATGGTTAAGATACCATTGTGGCAATGTTTATTAAGAAGTAGATTTTCTAGAATCGTTCTAGGCAATAAAGAACAATGAGAGACATTTATAACGGAAATTGAGTACACTTGCGATCATGAGATGTGCAAGAAGGATGAGTCCCGCACACTGTGAAAACAGTGGGAGCTATTCTTAGGCTAGAGGGCCTATGTCTTGATTGGATCTCGACACGTACTCAGAAAGTTTTGTAATGCAAATGTATACATTACAAAGGAAAACGAGTATGTAGTGAGGTTAAGTAAGGTACAAAAAACTGATAAAACCTACTAACCAAAGCCTTCTCAAAGGCTAAGCGTGATGAGTCATGTCATTTCAATTGAATTGAAATGAACAACTACGTACAAGATCAAATTAGATTATAGAACATGAAATAGTAATCAGGCATTGACTATTCATATGTGATAATCGCATTTGTCGTTCGAGTTTTACTTTAAAACTCTTTTATTATACTTTGTTACATCCAAACGGGTTGTAGAGACAATTGAACCCCGTTAAAGTGAACACGGATTAGCATTGTATTCGCCCATAGTCACTTGTATGAGGTGACGTCTCGAAGTGACTAGAGTGTGATGCGATTAATGGCAAGTTCAAGTGCCATAGAGTCATGTGAGATGACTAGTCGATCACATAGGCAGACTGTTAGGAACACTTTGTCGGGCAAAGACCGCTTATAGAGTTCCGGCAAATTTATAAAGCCTGGTCGTGGCGAGAGCTACTATAGTATTCTAATGAGTCAATTCTTTTGACTAAAGACATTCGCCTAAGATGGCACATTTGGATTAACTTTGATTTGTGTTACTACGACCTTCGTAAATGGGGTCAAATGGGCATATTTTGGGTTATGATGCTGTGGCTAGTCGAAGGGAATAAGTGCGATAGGAATTGTCCACCCCCTTGTCGGGGTTAAAACAATATCTCAGGGCCACTCGAGGAGTAATTAATTGGAAATGCGTGGCCACGCTCGGAAGGTATCCACGGTGGATAAATCCGGTCAATCGATTATTCTCGGATCGAGGAAACCACTCTCGATATGATCACTTGCAAGTACGACCCGAAAGACACCTTGCATTGAGTGGGAGATAGTAATAGGACAAGAGAATTGGTGACGCACACTTGTCAAGGACAAGTGGGAGATTGTTGGGAAATGTGTCCTCAATAATAGTGCGATCATATGATTTAAATATCATTATTAAATCTCATTTCAAGAATACGGAAGGGATGATACATTACATATATAGTCAACTAGTCCACACATATCGGTAATGATTGGCTGGCTAGAGTTTGACATTACTGTCGTGCGACGGTGGTGATCAGTTGATCCCTTGAGGTCACACCTAAAGGACGATTCCCTTAATTGAAAAGGTTAATTAGTTGTATACCGATACAGATTAATTAATTCCTTAAAATTGAACAATTCGATTTGTGAGAGAGAATATTGATATCTTATTGTAATGGGATTAAATAAGATTTATTTTAGTAATAAAATGATTTGTTGCTAAAATTATTTATTGTTTGAGAAACAATAAAGATAAGAATGAATGGTTAATTATAATTACAAGAAGTTGTGAATTATAACTATATGACCCATTTTATTTATGTGATCAAGTATCACTTGTCAATTTGTTGTATGTAATTTAATTAATTCATGAAATGATATTTATGTGATAAATATGCATTAACTTGATTAATAACATGTATCATACTACATGTGACATATTGTGTGACAAATGACAAATTGACAAAATAAAATGGTAGTCCATTTTAAGTAATGGACCGAAAATGGAGGGTGTGTTAGTGGGTTTTGGTTGTTTTAATTTAATTGATAAAATAAACATAATGATGCCTACCTACAACTAGTCTTACACATCTTACACACCTACTATTTTTGAGAAGAGAAAAAGGAAAAGAAATGATGCCATTTGAGGCTCCAAAAACCGTGACACTCCCTCTCTTTATGGGTTGTTGGTTCTTTTCTTTTATTCTTACACTACCATTCAATTAACATGCAAGTGTTCATGAATATTCTCTCTTCTCTCTCTTTAATCTTCATCAAAAAGATGAGATTTTAATCCAAATTGTTCATGTAAGATTACTAATTTTATCAAAGTAATATATGACTATTAGTAATCAAATTTAAGGTAAACCACAATATAAACATCTAGTACATGTTAGTTTGTGGGATTAAGGGATTGTCTTGGGTGCTACTAATTGGAGAATCTCTACTTTGGGATTTTTGTATGTTCATCCATTATTGGAAAGCTCAAGAACTAACAAGAAGGAGATCTTGTTGGTGCCCAATATGACCGAAATTATTATGGTGAGAAAATGTTTTCTTATCTTCTTTTATTAAAGTTTGCATGCATAAAATCCATCTTTAATTTTATGACAAATTAATTTTAACATATATGAGTATGTTAGTATGTATATAGATCTACATTTCCTTCAGTTACCTGCCGTTGTAGGCGTTGCTGTGGGTAAGGGATTATCTTTCCGTAAAGCAGGTAAGCTTAAATGTAACCCTTGCTTAGAGTCGGCGAACCGAAGTATTCGTGCAGGATCAACATTGTTATGTTCGAACACAATCGAGTTACGAGTGAGCCAGATCGAGCAGGACACAAAAGAAATAAAGAAGGGAGTTAGACCCAGATGAAGAAATATGATGAAGGTAGGATATGTGATCAGCTAGCCAGCGGAGGAAAGAGACTTCTGGGTTGGCAAGGGATTGTATGCCAAGCATAGAACTATGTCAGACATGTTGAATAACATCGCAAGAGCGGAATAAATGGCCAGGATTTTCAGGGCAACACCGACAAAAAACGCAGGTAGTATCAAGCTGAAAGCCACAGTGAGCAAGGGTCATCATAGTTGGAAGAATATTATGCACAAGCCTCCAGATAAAAATGGCAAATTTGTTTGAAAAAGGAAACCGCCATATAATCCTCCAAGGAAAAGACTAGGGCAATGATACAGGAAGCGAGGCTTGAGATAAGAGATATGCATACCCAGAACGGACATTGTAACTTCCATCTTCAGTATATTTCCAGTAAAGAAAGTTATCCGGAGCAAGAATAGGTGGTTTCATAGCTAGAATATCTTTAGCGGTAGATTGCGCAAAAAGATTATAAATTATCCATGGATTCCAGGAACCATTATCAAGTACCAACTCAGAGATAGTTGGAACTAAAGGGGGTGGGGCCGCCTCCAAATCGGTGGTTGACCCTGCACCCAAGGACTAGAGAAAAGGTCCAAATAAATACCGTTACCAACTTTCCAAACCAAAGCAGGTGCGCAAGAAGCAACAGCACGACAAACACCCTTCCAAACATAAGAAGGTTGAGTAACTTTGGACTTTAACCCGGGAATAGGAAGATCCTTTCTATATTTTGGGGCAAGATACTTCGCAAGTAGTCTAGCAGGTTTATGATGAAGGCACCAAATTTTTTTCATGAGAGTTACTTGGCCAAGAATCGTCACTGATTTAATACCCAACCCGCCGTTATCCTTTAGAGCGTGCAAGTGCTGTTGAGACAGCCAGTGAATGGAGCGTCGTTTTGTATCTTTGCTCCACCAGAAAGCAAAAATTAAGGAATCAAGCTTGCGAGAAATAGCAAGAGGCAAAGGGATAGCAGCAAGAATATGAGCCATCGAACCAAGCAGAATAGAATTGATAATTACCAATTTGCTAGACTGAGACAGATGCAGAGAAGACCAAGAGGAAACACAGGATTTTAGTTTATCAATAAGCCCTTGAAAAGCAGTCGTCTTCTGTTTAGGTAGATCCACCGGAACACCTAAATAGGTACCAAAGATAGAAGAGTCTTTCATTCGAAGAATTGAAGTCATGTGGGGCTTGAAATCGTCTGGCGAATTGGGGCTGAATTTTACGAAGGACTTGTCAAGATTTATCATCTGACCAGAAGTAGCCTCAAAGCTTTGAAAAATATCCCGGAGAACCTCGAAAGATGAAGGAGTTGCCTTGCAGCAAATGAAAGCATCATCCACATAAAAAAGATGCGAAAGAGGGGGAGCATACCGAGATATCTTGAGTCCATGGATTTGATGTTGAGACTTAGCTTTTCGTAATTAACAAGACAAAATCTCCATACACATAATAAACAAATAAGGAGATAGTGGATCACCTTGGCGCAAGCCACAAGTAGGATGAAAAGAACCCGAAGGTTCTCCATTAATCATAACACTGTAGTTAACCGTTCAAATACATACCCAGATTAGATTGCACCAAGTTGTAGGAAACCCGAAACGTTCCAAAACCGACATGAGGAAATGCCAAGAAACACGATCAAAGGCCTTATGCATATCAAGTTTAAGAACAGAATAAAATTTCGTTCCTTTTTTAGTCTTGTTGAGATAATGCATAATCTCATGGGCAATAAGGCAACCATCAGACATAAGATGGCCAGGAACAAAAACTTGTTGGGAATCAGAGATAAGAGAAGGAATCACCAATTTCAGACGGTTAGCGAGGCACTTAGAAGCCAAACGGTAGACAACATTACAAAGGCTAATAGGGCGGTACTGGGAGACTAATTCCGGTTTATCGACCTTGGATATAAGAACTATAAGTGTGTTATTCCACTCCTTCAACATTATGGCGGAATTCAGAAACCGTAAAATAGCCGATGTAACCAGATGGCCAATCTGTGGCCAAAAAATATGGAAACATTTTGGAGTAATACCATTTAGGCGAGGAGATTTCGACCCATCCATGCCCCGGAGTGCACGAAGAAAATCCTGTTCCGAGAACACTACAAGAAAAAGGCTGATTTGCAACGGACTAATTGCAACGAACTGTATAAGCCGTTGCTAAGTATTACTTGCAACAGATATTATTATATTTGCAACGGATATTAAATTATGCAACGGCTAAATGAAAATTTGCAACGGATATTAAATTATGTAACGGCTTAATGAAAATTTGCAACGGATATGCGTCATATCTATTTACCCGCCTAATAAATTTAAAGCTGGTTAATTTATGCAACGGATTTTGTAATGCCTATCCGTTGCATATTGGTTAAACTCCTAAAATTCCCAATAAACCATCATGCGCGGGTTTTATTTCCATTTTCCCTCTTTATTAAAAACTCATCTTTTATACTATTTAGACAAGTCAAAATTCACAACCCCAAATTCACAACCCCAACTCCACCTCCTGATCGTGTGTGACGATTCCTTTTCCAAAAAAAAAAAAAAAAAAAAAAAGCTACGCGACCGCCGTTCGATCTCGTCCACGGCGGACCACCGCATCTCCACCCGGTACCACCGGCCGCAGCCTCCTTCCTCGCCCTCGACGGTATGTGTCGTCCCCTTCTCTTCTGCAATTTTTTTTAATTTTAAATTAGGGTTTGATTTGTATAGTTTTATTATTGATTTTTGATGTTTTTGGATGTTTGATTGTTGAATTTCGATATTTGTTGAGTTGAAATTGGATGTTTGATTGTTTAGTTGAAATTGGATGTTAATAAGTTAATAAATTAGGATGAAAATCATATCAGAAATTTCCAGTCTTTGAAAATTGTCGTCGTCGGAACCCTAATTTCTCTCCTATATCGTATTTTCCGTCATCGTTGTGAGATTTAGCAGGTTAGTTCTTCAATTAGAATTGTGGGTTAAGTTTACCATCTGATTAATTTGGTCATGCAAAAGTGTTGTATCTTGAATCTGATTCATTTAGAATTCTGGGTTTGTTATAACGTGTTCTATCTTTGTTGACTTTAGATTTTCCTGAAAAGGCGATGACTTTAGATTTTGAATCATTTGCAAAAGCAATTTCAGATTTCCAGTTGATGTCACCAGCAAAACCAAGTACCAAGTTGAAGCACTGATAACCATTTTCATTGTTATTCTCAACTTTCTCTTACTCTTTTATTTGGTAAGCTTTATCCATTTTAATTAGTCTCAATTCAATTTTTGATAATTTGATTTGTTTTCGAACTTTGATTTGTTTTGGAGCTTTGGATATTTTGTTAGCTGATTAAAGCTTGTATATGTTTGTTATGAATTGTGGATTTGTAAGTAATTGTCTGATTTTGCCATTATGAATTGTGGGGTTCTGAATTATCAGAAAGATCTGTGGCTGAGTTTATCTCTATCAGTAATTTCTTCGATCTACGCACCAGTCACCATGCTCGTTGGCGTTCATCATCACCCGCACTAGACATCACCCACCACTTAACCTCCATTCGACCATCAAAGACGAACAATCAAGCCTAATTCTTATGGTGTTATAAGGGCTAGCTCCTTTTAAAGTATACAAATGATGTATACTAAGCGTGTTAGAATGCTCATTTCTCCCTTTTCCGCTTATGTTTCTTCATTTTTCTCCATCTTTGCCCTGGTAGGTGGTAGCTTTGTGCATTTCTTTGTCAACTTTTTCTAACAACATTATCATATGTGATATTTGTGTATGGCTTGGCTGAAACCAAGAAATCATCAAACAAAATCATCAACTAGAGTGATCGACATAGAAGATCAATCAACTCATAATATTTCTCATCCATCTACTGTCTTTCTCTTTCAGTGGGGGTATTTGATCAGATGTTTACACCTCTGGCTGACCACATGCTTGATATGCTGAGCAATGATGAGGGTTATGATGATCGAATCTTCAAGCCTGCACTTGTTCCTCTGCTACCAAATATGGTAAACACGTGCACTGAATGTAGCTTTGATGATTTTTTTTTTTTTTTTTTTTTTTGCATTCTTGATTTCCTGGGTTTTAGAATCCAATTCATAGCATTGTCCCGTCCGTTCTGATTTGGAGCCAATTCTCAATATGCTGGAAAATCTGGCTACTATATGAGCATTGAAAAAATAGGTGAGGTATAGTCTAATCTGCAATTTGACATGGATAGCAAAGTAAGTTGTCTCCTAGGCCAAAATTGCTCAATTTAACTCTTCAATTTGACATAGATTATTGGGCCGAGATTTATTGTACAGCTAGAGTTGCACAATGTGAACTTTTTTTGTCCAAAATGGCTAATGAAGATGCAAGGAACATAATCTTGTCAATTTGGTTTATGCTAATCTGAAATGGGGGAAAACCCGAGGTCTTCTATGCAAATATAGGAATATAACTATGCATTCATATATTACTTTGATTGTTATTTTGTTGCAATTGCTTCAAATTATTTTGACAAAGTACAAAGAATGGAGGCGTTTCTACAAGCAAAGTTTGGGTCTGACTTTGACCCAAATTGTGATAGCAACCAGTTCCAAAATCGAGACGACTTCAATGATGATGGTGGAAGTGGCAACTCGACATCAATCCCAACTAATTAGCTAGATTACTCCATAATAGCTAGACAACGAAATTGCTTAGCAAATTACGTATGGATTTTTTTTGAGGATGTTTTCAATGTATGTACTCTTTTAAATTTGCTAAATGAACAATTCCAAGTTTCTATATTGTTGGCTTCTTTAAAGTTTATTGTTTAATTGTTTGATATCGTAACGAAATGGAGGAAAATGGATGCAGGAATGCTTGAATCTCCCATTTGTGTTTGCAACGGAAATTACAGTTTTTGTGACAGCTATCCATTAATTTAAAAAGTCAATGCATTTGTGTTTGCAACGGAAATTACAGGTTTTGTGACGGCTATCCATTAATTTAAAAAGTCAATTTGTTGACTTTTCCCTCTACTATGCAACGGAAAACATTTTTTTTGCAACGGAAATCCGTCTCATAATTGACCAAATAGGTGCCACGTGGACCTCATTTAAGCAACGGATCATTCGTTGCAAATAATATACGTCCGTTGCATAAAAATTAGCAACGCTGATCCGTTGCATTTTTTTCATTTGCAACGCCATATAAGCAACGCACCAGTTTGCAACGTATATCCGTTGCAAACTGTATATAAGCAACGGATTAGGGTTATTTCGCAACGGACAAGTGGGAGTTTGTTGGAGCTGTGTCCTCCAGTTAGTGCGGATAACGTCATTGCACATACACTTGTACGGACAAGTGGGAGCTTGTTGGGGCTGGTGTCCTTTACAGTTAGTGCAAGGACTTATAAATCTCTAAAAGGATCAAAGGGTATACTTTTGTATTATAATCAGTTGGTCCACGTTTATCAATAACGGTTGGCTTGCTAGATAAGTTTGACGTTATTGTCATACAGATGGCGGTGATCAACTGGTCCCTAAAAGTCACACCTATAGGATACGTTTGAGAGATGTGACGGTATGAAAATACAGTCATGTTGATGCCAGAAAATTGACTAAGCAGTTAGTCCGAGTTATTTGACTAATAATTAGTCAAAATGCGATGTTGAGATAATTATTTAATACGGATTAAATAATAATGGCTAAGGCGAATTAAGCAGTTAATTCGTAAATAAAATATAAACGATTATATTTAATTAATGTATATTGAATTAATTATACAATATTGTCTTTGTCGGACATGTATTAATATATCGGCTAATCCTTGTTACTAGGCGATATTTTTAAATACCGATAACCGATGACAATTTATAATAAGACCGCATCATATACATTTAGTAATTTGGAGTCGGATCACGAGTTTAAATGAAGAGGAAATGAAAAAGCCCATGGCTCCCCCTCTCACTCGGTTTTGGCCGAACCAAATGAACAAAAGAGAGCTCTCTCTCTTTTGTGACCTAATGATTCATTAGTGAAAAATAATTAGGGTTTTGGAAGGGCATTTTTCTCTCTCAAAACCTAGATCTCACATCTAAGAAAAACTCACACAACTATTCTCTCAATATTATATTGCAAGGCAATTAGAGAATACATTTCTAGCACAAAGGCATAGTCTCAGACGGTCTTGGGTGCAACGATTAGGAGGAAATCTCTGTTGATTTCTGTTCTTTACGCCGCACTACAAAGGACCCGAGGTTGATTCTTAATCTTTATCGTTTCATTGTTGTTTTTCTTTATGACAATAAATTGCATATTAAATTTACGTTATAGTCCTATAATTTAAGGGTATTATACGGATATTACCCCACAAGTGGTATCAGAGCGAGGCCACGTAAATTTTTCTATGTGATTTTCATAAAACGATTTGAATCGATAATTTTTTTTTGCCTTGAATACCGTTCGGCCGAACTGATATGCTCACGGCTGTTTTCTGTTTTTTTCTTTCTTGAAAACCGTGACATGCTGCTGTACACGGCTGTTTTTTTTCCCGTGTTTTCTCGTCTGTTTCTGTTGTAAACAGTCGGCCGAACTGTTCAGTCGATCGAGGACTGCAGTGTCTCGATCGATTGTTTTTGTTTTCGATTTGATTTTGCATATTGTTATTATAAACGGTTATTATTGCAATATGTTAAAGTTTTGACAATTGTAGATTTACTTCTATACGGATTAGGTTTAAATTGCAATTGGGTTTTTTTTGTCAAATCGATTTTGTTTGGTTTTGGCCGAGCTATAAAAATTTGAGCCGCTGAAAATTGTTTTTGCTCTCTTTGCTCTCGGCAAAACCCGCTGGAAAATAAAAAAAAAAAAAAAAATTTCGTGTTTTTCCTTCTTTTGGCCACAGCTGGAATTTTTTTTGTTCTAAATTTTTCCTTTTTGGCCATAACATGTGCATAATACGGATTTTGTGCACTCGCTTGATAGTGAAACGGTTCACCCACGTACAATTTAGTTACTTTAAAACGATTTAAAGTAACGGATTATCACGGATTAAAATTAACTTGACTAAAGCGGTTTTGTCACATAATTTTAATCATTAAAGGTGGTTTGGATAAATTTAACATAATTACGGAATTATGTCACGAATAAATTTTGTTTTAGTTGATGCATTTTATTTATCGTTATTTTGAATGTTTTTGAATGCTTACATTACGTATTTATTTTATTTTACAAACGGTTGTAACTTAGTGTGGCCTTAGTAGAACGTGTTACCGTAATGATGGAACACGGTCTTGGTTGTATTTTGAGATCTCGTATCTCCATTTTTATTTTTTCCCTTGTAATTACAGTTTTTATTTAGAATGTAAATAGGTTTATATTTTGTAAATTTTAATTGTAATTTTGAGAAGACCAAAGATGGAGATCGGATGCTCACTCCCGCTACATGGACAAAGATGGAACATCAAGACAAACTTCTTGGGTCCAACGGTGGATTCCAAAGTTGTATTTTGTTCTTTTTACTAGGATAGGCCACACTAGGAATTTTTATTTACGTTTTGCATTCTTTCATTTATTTTATCGTAACGATAGATTGCATCATATTCCGCCTAAAAACCAAACCACCTAATAATTGCATGAAAACTGACTCATATAGAGGTCACGCGTTAGTTTTCTATGACATTCATATGTCACACGATTTAAGCCATCATCTAAATTAATTCATTCACGCAGTTGCTAGTTATTCGTTCACTTAAAATGAATTTAAACTTAGTTGATGGGATCTTCCTCGTATAAACCAAAATTGAGAATGGTCTTTATAGGTCAAACTCCAATGAGTCCCTTCTTCGTCGGTAGGCATAATATGACCCCTTCTACGTCGGGTAAGTTGGAACCGATTGACCTATTTTATCTCAACGCTATGGTCACTCGTACGATCCTGTGATCATGGTGGACTATAGATAGGATTTACGGAAATCTATCGACCAAGAGTTCTTACGGAAGAATTAGCTAAACAGTTGGCTTATCAATTTACGGAAATTGAGTCTTGGGATCACTTGTATTATTCTTGAGGGAGATCAATTATGCAAGTGCAATGAGTCTAAAATGAATTTTAAATAGACTTAAATCACCTCGATGAGTTGCTTATTATTTCGTTTTTGTTTTTCTTTCTTTTTCAGTGTAGAACACGAACTTTTAAACTGCTAATAACGAAATGGCTGGTCCTACTAACGACCCAATGCCAAGTGCCACATTGGACCGTGAGTCCGGCCGGATCTTCATGAATCGGATGAATCAGTCTACTCGATGAAGAATGATGGATCAAACTTCGCGGACCGGGAGGCGGCATTACGGAATCTGCCGCTGGCGACGGAAGCTCAAATATCTAATTGAGCCCATCCCGCCAAACCCAGGTCCCACGGCTAGAGCTAATGAGATCGCCAAGTTTAACGATTTCTGTATGGAAGCGGGTGCGATTAAAAACGTACTCATTTTTGCAATGGAACCCAATTTGCATAAACGCTTCATAGCCCATGGTGCAAACAAGATTTTCACCACGCTCACTAAGGAATTCTCAAAGCACCAAGAATCGTGACCTATGAGCATACCACTCGCTTCTTTGATGCGAGACTCGGGAATGGGCCAACCAGTTAGCCCACACATTCTCGGCATGATTGAGAATGTCAAGAAGCTGGAGACGCTTGATTGTAAAATCAGCGAGAACATTGTGATTGACCGCATGCTTCATTCACTCCATGATGGTTTTGCGCTCTTTAGAGCGAATTACTATATGAATGATTTGAAGAAAAGTCCCCATGAATTGCACTCCCTTCTCGTACATGCACGAGAAGGACATGAAGTTCGGTGGGAGTATGAAACAGGATGTTCTCGTTGTGTCAAACAAGGGCAAGGGTAAGGGCAAAGCTAAAGCGGACCTAGCAGTAGGTAAGGCGAAGTTTAAGAAGTCGGGTTCAGGTAAGAGTGGGCCTGGTGAGTCGAGCAACTCATCAGGCGCGACAAAGAGCAAGAATGAAAACATGGAATGCCATCATTGCCACAAGACTGGGCATTGGAGGCGTACATGTCCTGTTTACCATGAGGACATAAAAGCAGGTCGCGTTAAACCTGTTGGTATGTCTTCTTCTTCTACTTTTATTCATATGATTGAGATTAACCACGCAAGTTACGGAACTTGGGTACTAGATACTGGTTGTGGTTCTCATCTGTGTAATCATGTGCGGGGGCTCGATACATCGAACCCCTCGTAAAGGGTGAGGCGGACTGCGTGTCGGGAATGGAGCACGAGTGGCGCCGTCTCGAGGGGAACATATGTGATCCAGACTTCCTAGCGGATTTGAGTTATCTTTATATAATCGCTATTATGTACCAGTCTTTCGAAAAACATTATTTCGGTTTTCGCACTTGACAAACTTGGTTTTTCATTTGTAATAGAGAATAATACTTGCATTTTCTCATTACACGATATGATTTATGGCAAGGCAGTCTCCATGAACGGAATTTATGTTTTAGATCAGACCACCGAAATATTACACGTAATGAATAAAAAAATAAAGGTTGGTGACAAAGATCAAACGTATCTATGGCACTGCCGTATGGGACACATTAATGAGAAACGCGTAAAACAGCTCATCCAAAATGGAGCTATCTCGGCCTTTGATTTTCAATCATTTGGCACGTGTGAATCATGTCTCATCGGTAAGATGACTCGTATTTCCTTCAAAGGTGTTGGAATGCGCGGCTGCGACCTATTAGGACTCATACATACGGATGTATGTGGGCCTATGTCAATCACCGCACGAGAAGGCTATAGGTATTTCATCACTTTCACGGACGATTTAAGTAGATATGGCTATGTCTACTTAATGAAGCACAAAAGTGAATCCTTTGAGAAATTCAAAGAATACCAGAATAGGGCAGAACCTACTGGGTAGAAAGATTAAAACATTACGTTCAGATCGTGGTGGCGAGTATCTTTCTCACGAGTTTGATCAACACCTCAAAGACTGTGGGATTGCCTTACAGTTAACTCCACCTGGAACACCTCAGTTGAATGGTGTGTCCGAACGGAGAAATCGAACTCTACTTGATATGGTTCGATCCATGATGAGTCACACCGTGTTGCCTGACTCATTGTGGGGTTATGCTCTTTTTGTCACCGCTCTAATACTTAACCGAAGTCCGTCTAAAGCTGTTGACAAGACTCCATATGAACTATGGAAGGGAACGGTCCCTAACTTGTCCTTTATACGGGTTTGGGGCTGCGAGGCTTATGTCAAGTGGAGACACGAGGACAAGCTCGGCCCACGATCGGTCAAGACATACTTTATAGGTTATCCTAAAGGAACACTTGGTCATTACTTCTATTCGCCAACCGAACAACGTGTTTTTGTTGCGGCTAGTGCGACATTCTTAGAGAAGGAATTTCTCGAGAATGCAAAGAGTGATAGAACCTTCGACCTGTCGGAGATTCCAGAACCAAACACCGAGCAACCATTGGAGGAACCAATTCCTTCAATCCCGGCTGCGGTGAATATTCCTGAGGAACCTAGGAGGTCGGGAAGAGTCTCTATTCCTCCGGACAGATACATTGGTATGGTCGAGGAACATGACATAGATGACATTCTACTCTTAACGAGTAGTGAACCCGCAACCTATAAAGGTGCCATAACCAGTTCTGACTCAAAGCTATGGCTTGAGGCCATGCAATCCGAGATGGACTCCATGTATGAGAACAACGTATGGGATCTTGTTGACTTACCTGCTAAGGTTCGTCCCCTTCAATGCAAATGGCTTTACAAGATAAAGCATTTCAGTGAAAGGTCAACAAGATATCTATAAAGCACGACTAGTTGCTAAAGGTTTCACCCAAGTGCCAGGTTTGCACTACGATGAAATTTTTGCACCCGTAGTCATGCTGCGTTCCATTCGGATTATCTTAGCGATTGCCGCTTTTCATGACTATGAAATTTGGCAGATGGATGTGAAAACCGCCTTCTTAAACGGTTATTTGGAGGAAGAGTTGTACATGGTACAACCCGAAGGTTTCATCGATCCTGAACATCCTAAGAAAGTATGCAAGCTTAAGCGGTCCATTTATGGACTTAAGCAAGCATCTCGGAGTTGGAATCATCGCTTCGACCAAGTGATAAAAGACAATGGATTTACTCGATCGGTCGAGGAACCATGTCTATATATCAAGTCGAGTGGGAGCAAGATTGTCTTCCTAATATTGTATGTTGACGACATACTCCTGATTGGGAATGACATACCTCTCTTAACTTCGGTGAAAGTATGGTTGAAAAACCATTTCCGGATGAAAGATCTGGGTGAGGCACAAAGAATTTTGGGCATCCGTATCTATCGAGATAGATCACGGCGGATGTTATCTCTCGATCGGGAGTCTTACATAGACAAAATCCTAGAGAGATTCAAAGCATGACTAACTCTAAAAGGGGTTTCTTCCTATGGCTCCAGTGGGTGCACTTGAGCAAGTCTCGGGCACCGAGACACCGGAAGAGAAAGAGCGCATGACACGGATTCCTTATGCCTCGGCTATAGGATCAATCATGTATGCCATGATATGCACACGTCCGGGGACGTGGCATATGCGTGAGTATGACAAGTCGATTCCAACAAACATCCAGGTGAATCACATTGGTGGTTTGTCAAGAACATTCTTAAGTACCTACGGAGGACTAAAGATTAGGCATTGACTTATGAAGGCCCTCAAAAGCTATGCGCAACCGGTTACGCAAATGCTAGCTTCCAAACGGATCGAGATGACTCGAAATCTCAGTCTGGATTCGTTTTTACTCTTAATGGCGCTGCAGTCAGCTGGAAGAGTTCCAAACAAACTGTTACATCAGATTCTACGACTGAGTCCGAGTACTATGCCGCGTCTGAAGCTACAAAGGAAGCGATATGGATGCGTCAATTCTTACATGGACTATCCGTAGTGCGTAGTTCGAATGACCCGATAACCATCTATTGCGACAATAGTGGTGCCATCTTCCAAGCTAAGGAGCCTAAGTCTAGCAACAAGTCTAGACATGTACAACGGAAAGCTCATCTAATCCGAGATTACGTGGAGCAAAAAGAAGTAGTGATAGAAAAGATTGCTACAGATGATAACATAGCAGATCCTCTCACTAAACCATTACGACAAGATAAGCATGAAGGGCACGTTAATTCCATGGCAATTAAACGTGTTCCTAAGTTGTAGTACTCTTTTATGGATTAGATTCATTTTCTTTTGTACTCTATACAACATCATCGTTTTGATATTTATATATTTTGTTTTTCATGTGGATTTGTACGACAAATTTTGAACATCACAAAGTGAACTGAACAAACATTATATTTTTGGTCCTTAATTGCCCACGTGAGCTGATAACTCAAGGTAATTATTTTGTGACGTTGGTTGATGGTGGGTTCAACGAGCCATAAGTCAAAAGGTTGGTGACCAATCACGGAGGCGATTTATACGGATATCTCGTAGGACACAATTGTGACATCGACGTGGAGTCCTAAATGTTTTATAACATTCGGTGCCGGTCGTGGATAGGACCTCCATGGTGATCCTAAGAGTCGATTCTTTTGACTATCGTCTGTCTCTTGAGACTAAAGGCGATTTTGGGTGACTTTGGTTTCTTTCTCACGGTCATCCGTAACGGGGGCCAAGTTGATTTTTTTCGGGTCATTTCATCTTTGTGCTTAGATCGGAAGGAGTCGAGTTGAAGGAAATATTCAGCCTTTATCAGTACTCGATATTTTTCAGGGCCACTCGAGGAGTCAGAATCGAAATGCATGGCCATGCTCGAATACGGTCGTTTTATCGGTTGAGTTACTCTCTAGTCGGGAAACCACTCTAGATACTGGATCGATTGTAAATACGACCTTTGCGGATCCGGATCGCAAATTGTTTTACATTGAGTGGGAGAAATTTTAAATGAATATGAGAATCGGTTATCGCACATACACTTGTACGGACAAGTGGGAGTTTGTTGAGCTGTGTCCTCCGGTTAGTGCGGATAACGTCATTGCACATACACTTGTACGGACAAGTGGGAGCTTGTTGGGGCTGGTGTCCTTTGATTAGTGCAAGGACTTATAAATCTCTAAAAGGATCAAAGGGTATACTTTTGTATTATAATCAGTTGGTCCACGTTTATCAATAACGGTTGGCTTGCTAGATAAGTTTGACGTTATTGTCATACAGATGGCGGTGATCAACTGGTCCCTAAAAGTCACACCTATAGGATACGTTTGAGAGATGTGACGGTATGAAAATACATCATGTTGATGCGGAAAATTGACTAAGCAGTTAGTCCGAGTTATTTGACTAATAATTAGTCAAAATGCGATGTTGAGATAATTATTTAATACGGATTAAATAATAATGGCTAAGGCGAATTAAGCAGTTAATTCGTAAATAAAATATAAACGATTATATTTAATTAATGTATATTGAATTAATTATACAATATTGTCTTTGTCGGACATGTATTAATATATCGGCTAATCCTTGTTACTAGGCGATATTTTTAAATACCGATAACCGATGACAATTTATAATAAGACCGCATCATATACATTTAGTAATTTGGAGTCGGATCACGAGTTTAAATGAAGAGGAAATGAAAAAGCCCATGGCTCCCCCTCTCACTCGGTTTTGGCCGAACCAAATGAACAAAAGAGAGCTCTCTCTCTTTTGTGACCTAATGATTCATTAGTGAAAAATAATTAGGGTTTTGGAAGGGCATTTTTCTCTTTCAAAACCTAGATCTCACATCTAAGAAAAACTCACACAACTATTCTCTCAATATTGCAAGGCAATTAGAGAATACATTTCTAGCACAAAGGCATAGTCTCAGACGGTCTTGGGTGCAACGATTAGAAGGAAATCTCTGTTGATTTCTGTTCTTTACGCCGCACTACAAAGGACCCGAGGTTGATTCTTAATCTTAATTGTTTCATTGTTGTTTTTCGTTTATGACAATAAATTGCATATTAAATTTACGTTATAGTCCTATAATTTAAGGGTATTATACGGATATTACCCCACAGAAGTACCCATCGCAGAATGGAACGGCGAACAAAGGCCAGCTTACGCGACAGCACAAACATTGAGGATCCATAGAAAGAAGTATCCCAAACCGTGGTAACAAGCTTTTGAACCTCTGGAAAAGCTAAACACTAGTTATCAATACGGTATGGTCGTCTACGTGGTGTTGAGACTGGAAACAACGTAAGGATAATGGGTGTATGATCGGAAACAAGAATAGAAAGATGAGTAACAAAGGCAATATGAAAGAGATGAGACCAGTCCTGATTGGCATAGGCACGATCAAGCCGTTCCATAATAATGTTTGAATTAAGCTAACTGTTCATCCAAGTAAAACGAGGACCAAGGAAAGGGAGATCCGTAAGGCCATTGGCAATTTTCCACGCGGTGAAATCACATTGTCCACGAATGGAACTGGTACCCCCAAGCTTGTTAGAAAAAAATTCGACCTGATTGAAATCCCCAATCAACAACAAAGGAGTGATGCCCGAGATTAAAGATATAATACGATCCCACAAAGACTATCGATACTCAAACCTTGCTTCTCCATATATAAATAAAACATACATTACATAATTTTTACAAGGTGGCCTAGTGAAGGCAATTTTACATAAGATGTAGTGAGATTCTAAGCAAAGGGTAGTTAGTACAACAGAGTCATTCCACCACAAAAAGGAGGCCACCACTACGTCCTTCCGAGTCGACCCCGCAGAAGTATGGCAGGCCCAGGTGAGAAGTTTTAGAGGATGTTGAAGCTACTGAAGTAATGGTTTCTTGCAAAACAAAATTGACGAATGATATTGGTGGGCGCATCTAAGTAGAAAAGGAATTGTAGGATCATCCGCTGCACCTAGCCCCCTACAATTCCAGCAAAAGAGCTTCATTGGAGTATGGGTGACGAATTAAGGTCCGCCGCCAGACCTAAAACAGGGAAGGCATCTTCATCTCTGGAACAAGGAGAAGTAAAAAGCATTAATGGAGAGTCATGTAACAAATTTTGAGAGACTTGTTTCAGCCGAGGTCTCTTAACCACAGGGCAGTCCAAGATTGAAAAAACAAAAGGACAAAAAGTTCGCTTCTTGCCCGAGTTCAGAACATATGAAGTAGAACTTGTTATCCAGAGACCATTAGAACAGAAAGGTGGAATATTTATAAATCCCAGTAGAAGAGAAGATGGTTCAGGCACAAAGTCATGATCGAC
Organism: Silene latifolia; assembly: GCF_048544455.1. Classification (NCBI taxonomy): domain Eukaryota; kingdom Viridiplantae; phylum Streptophyta; class Magnoliopsida; order Caryophyllales; family Caryophyllaceae; genus Silene; species Silene latifolia. Next base: position 85,982,751 of record NC_133533.1, read on the forward strand.
AGCCAAATCCAAAAACTTCGATCTATTAGATCATTTAAACCGAGTGCGACTGTAAAAGTTAAAACCAACTCCTACCTTGCATTTGTAGACAAACTTCACCGACCTATAATGTGAAACCACAGTAGGAACATCAGGCCTAGAAGCAACAGAATCACGAAAAAGGCATCCCACATCAACTGACTGGGGTTGTGTGGAAGGTTCCCCGAGTCCCAAATTTAAAGAGGCATCAACAGCTTCATCTGGAACTGACATACAAAAAGCAAGTGAGGCAGCCCTGCCACCAGAAGGCTCACCAGCAGCAACAGAAGAAGGACATGTAGAATTGGCCTCTTGAGAAAAGGAAAGGTTTCAAGAAGAACCTCACGCGACAGGTCCTCATGAATCCTGCATTCCGGTGGAGGAACAGAGCATGAACCATCAGGCTCATCATCCGAGGGTGAAGATGAGAACGAGAAAACTGGTGAGGCACCACCAGAGTCAACAATAACAGAGTCAGAGGGCGAGACAATATTAATCTCAGTGCTCATGTATTTTAAAAGCGCAGGTAAGCCCAGAATATCAGGCGACTAAAAATAAGACCCAGGTGGGCCATGGAGGACCATCAAGCCACGAGCAGTTAACTCATCCAAACGAGCTTGAATACCACGGGCCCCGTGCACTTTACCAGAAGGGCAAAAAGACACACGGTGACCAACTTGGCTACAAATCTTGCAGAAACGAAAGACTCCCTCATAGGAGAAGCCAATCCACTTGATGCACCACAATCTTGGGGTGAGTCACCTGGTGATTAACACAAGATTTGTTCCTTACTTGTCATATGCTATAAGTGAGGCAAACATGACAAGAACTAAACTCTCAAATTAAAATGTAAATTAACCCAAAGTGATATTTTCCCAATTAAAATAAGACCGGGTGTTACAATAGTGATTAGAGACTTACTAATTTTATTAAATATAATAGTAAAAAACTTATTATACAAAGTGGAAATTACGATGTAGAATTGGATAATAAACACGTAACATGAAAAAAATTTGAAATTTTGTACGCATAAACCTACTTTTTATTTATATCATATCATTTAAAATTCAATAATTATCACAGAGTTGCTTATTACTCTTGCATCACACGAGCAATCATCCTAGTAGTTGCTTATTTATATCATATCATTTAAAATTCAATAATTATCACAGGTCTTGGTATAGACGGGTGGGGCGAACAGACGGGTAAAGACCTCTAATAAAATGGGTAGGGGGGACAAGGTGGGGCACCCCCATATGCTTCCCACTTTATGGCAAATGGGTATTTTGTGAGGGAAAGTGGTATCCGTCTATACGTATAGACGGATAGTGTCCGTCTATAATGAGAATTTGTGTTCTAATAATTGTCCTTTTTTAATGGCAATATAAGCAACCTTTATCATTAATAATATCAGTTTGTCTTCCTTAAACTGATGTTAACTTAAGACGAGAAAAATATCGCCATTTTATAATAAAAAATGATCATTAATGAGAAAAAATTATAACTAATACTGTCACTTCCTAACAGTAAAAACTTGTTATCTAAAATATTTACATTTATCCTAAAATGATCACATGTTTTCCTTCACCCTGAATCTTTCTCATAATACCACTAAATGGATCATATAGAGTTAAAAAATAGCACTTAAAAAGAAGCAAGAAAGGAAATACTTTTTGAAAATTTAAATTTGGAAATCATGTTGCACTTGTGAAAAGAATGTCTACATGAACTACAACGCCTACATGTAATCAAATAACATTTTCTAATTCACATGAATTCTAAAATCATGTGATATGACACTTCATAGGCATTGTAAGTTCCCGTATATAACCAAACGACTCCTAAAATTGGCTTAGTTTGTTATATATGACTGAATACAAGAGTCTTCGTTTAAATTTTTTATTTTTTATGAGAGGTGTGTGGCTTAAGATTATGAGTGGTTGACCTAATATATGTAATTTGTAAACCATCTATCGGCTAAAGGTTAATAGTATTGTACTCCATACATCGTATAAAGGTAACGGCTGGAGATTCATTATAAAAAAAAAATAGAAAGATCACTTATCATATAAAAAGTTGGCAAAAAAAGAACATTTTATAACATAAAACTACTATAAAAGGTAAAAGAAAATAATTGACTAAAATGTATTCGATCAAAACATAATGAGTATGGAAGATATGAAAGTGTTTTCGTCCTTACCACACTGTATTATTGACATGTTACGATTTATTTATATGAAAGTAGCTAATTTTCATGTAGTAATATTTTTTAGAATAAAAAATATTATGACTAGTGAAAAATTTATATGTCCACTAGGTGTACTACGTCGTTGTACATCTCATCTAATAAGAAAATTAAATTTTTATCATTACCCGAAAAAAGTAAAATAAAAATGAAGAATTCTCATGGTAGACCTTGAGGACAAAAGATTTTTTGTAAGAATAGTATATGATACGTTTGGAAAATTTTCTTAGACAAAGAACCAAATTTGGAAAAGAGATATAGATTCTTCTTAGTATATATTCTCCATTATATCATAAAAGAATCGAAAAGCATGAAATTAAAAGAGGTACACCATAAATATATATTCTCCGTCATTTTTTGGAAATGAATAAGAAAATCACAAATTCTCATTAAAGATGGGCGCTATTTATCACAAATTGAAATCGAATAGTGCGCTTCTCACAATATGTAAGTGTCATTATCCATGGGATGCTCCATTTTCCTTCCACTTACCTTTCCACTTGCCTTATTATGAAAAGACACTATCCGTCTTTTACCTGGTGACGAATAATGTCTGTCACAACAAAGACACTTTGTAAGAAAATATGGAAATCATGGAAGGATAAGATTGTTCGATTTCCTATGAAATTAAAAGGAGCATATAGGTGTGGGTTATGTGGTAATTGGGTCCGTTTTAAATCTGATTAATATATGTCGTATTCTGCTTGGTTTTCTACAGCTAGCATTATTTCAGAATGTGTGTTCAATTAATTAGGTAATAGAGTTTTAACTGTTATATGAGTAGTCATCAAGGTTTTGTGTGAAATAAATTATGTTATTGTTAAGTTAATATGACTAAGGTTATTAATTAAATTAGGGTGAATAAAACACGTTTAATTAATTTTGATTTTGGCTTAAGTTTGTTGGAACAAATCTGATTATGTTTGTTATATGTTTTTCTTCGGTCCGGATCACATGTCCCATAAAATTATCTCACTTCCTGTCCCATCCACAAAAAAATTAACATAAGGCAGAAAATAAAACTAAAAAGAAAAACATCACGTGCATCTGTTTCATTCATCTAAACACTCCATTTTCTTCCCCATCTCTCTCATGAAACATTAAAATCAAAATCATAATAATCAAAAGATTTTTTTAAAAAAATTGCAGGATCTCCTTGTAGGAAGTATGAACTTATCTGATCGGAAATAACCTTAACTAAGACGTCGTGTAAGACACTGCCTAAGTCACTTAGACCTCCACTATAGTGCGCCTGGGTACCTTAGTCACCGACTCCAGTTTTAACGCCTCCTTCCCTACCATGGTGCACTCCAAATAGATACGTGGGAGCCGCTCTCAGAATTTAGAAGTAAGGCAGAGAAATGTAAGATAAAGTTTCTGTATTTTTGTGTGTCTAGAAATAATGAACTTAGAGGGTTTATATAGCGGTTAGAGACCCCTAGCAGTCAGATAAGAGCCAGACAATCTGGTGTTTAATGGCAATAAAACTCAACAATGAATTGTAATAAATCGGCAGTAATTAAAAGATATTATTGTGTACTTAATGCAACGGACAGAATCCAACAGCTAGAATCCGAAGAAAATATTTGGACCAAAAACAAAAAAAGGCTGGTGTTTAATGGCAATAATGTAATACCACGGTTTTCCGAGTCTGGTTTACTCGACCGTATAGAAGGAACTCGGCCGAGTAGGGTATCGTGTGTTTTCTGGTCAGGTTACTGTCCAGGAACACTCGACCCAGTAGTGAGATACTCGGCCGAGTAGAGCGTACTCGGCCGAGTATCCGGCCTGACGGGATTAATTTCCGCGGTTTTGATTAATGTGATTAGAGATTATAAATTACGTTTTAACAGTGTACAAATCACTTTTACAAAAGCTAACGACGTTCATCATCTCTTTAATCACCCTAATCACTCTCAAGGCTAATTGATCGATCGTGAGTTTAGCTTCCGTCTTTTTTTTTTGTCCCGATTTCGCCGGTAAGTTTCTTGTATATTGTTAATCTTTAGTATGTTGTCTTTAAGGTTTTGTCCTAATTGTTAGTTTGGGAAAAAAGATTTTTGGTATGATTGTGACATAGGCATGATTGTGATTATTGCTAGGTGAAGGATTCGTACAGGAACAATTCTAGCTTCCGCTGTTTGCTTGTGATTCAGATTCATAATAAGGTAGGGTTTACCTATTCAGTTCCCTGTTTAATTGATTGAAGATGACAATGATTGATGTATTGGCATGATTAGTATTGTTACTGAATTTGTGATTTTTGGATGTTTAGCTTGGTTGTTGTTTGTCTTTGGTTCTCGAGGTGTGTCCTCGGCTGAGTGGAGTCATCATCGGGAATGGCTTCACGCCCTTGATTCGCCCCTTGTGGTTCCCGTCATAAGGGGGATGTGCATATTAATGGACATGAGTTATTGCTCGTTGTGGTGAGCGGGGCTTAGGCGGGCAAGGCTGCAGTCCCCCCACTGGCGGTGATGATTACTTGTTGCGATGGGTAATCTGGCAGGGCTAGACACTTTGGTGTGTAGTCGGTTACTGGTTACTGACGGAGTTCGGAGGATGGTTCTACGATTGGATTGGATTGGATTGGATTGTATTGGATGTATTTGTGTTTTCTTATCTTGATTATTCATGGAACTGATTCTGTTTATGTTTTAAAAAACTGTGGTGATTCATTCGGGGATGGTGAGCAGTTGATTGACAGGTGATGATGTATGATAGCTGCGGGTTCGAGGAAGGGAGTGTCATCACCTAGAGTCTTAGCATCCACGGTCTTAGTCTTTTGGATACTTTATGAGCTGTAGTTGGTTTACATTTCTTATACTTTGGTTTTGGTTTTTGAGACAAGTAATAAGTTAACTTTATACTTTAATAATTGTTCTTTGATGTCCCTATAGATATATTTACCTCGGGTAACCGAAATAGTAGCACCTTTATATGTTAGGGTGGTCCTTGGCAAGACACCTTGGTATATGGGAGTGTTACAAAGTGGTATTAGAGCGACGATTTTGGAACCTAAATCAATGAACAAAATCAACATAGAGTGTCGAATTAAAATGAACCCGGGTAGGAGTTGTTTAGAGCTACCGCAAGGGCTTGGGAGACGTCCTAAAGCCGCATTTTAGCCCTTACAACTTCGAGCCGGTCACTATGGGGTGTCTATGGAAGTCGTTACGTGTGTTATATATGTTTCTTGTGAGCTTGTTGGATGAATTGAAAGTATATGATTGCATAAATAAGGAGTGTTATGGATGATTCAAGGCATGTTTAAATGTTAATTACTTGGCTTTGGTTGAATAACAACATGGTTAGGAATGATGTATGTAAAGATATATGTAATGTTAAAGTTGAAGGGTTAATCGTTTGGCATGATTCGGCCGAGCAGGGCGGGTACTCGACCGAGTTGGGGTTACTTGGCCGAGTGTGGGTATCTGAGTTTAAGCAGTAGCTACTGGTTATAACCACTCGACCGAGTAAGAGGGGCACTCGACCGAGTGAGGCGTACTCGACCGATTATGTTGAGTACTCGAGCGAGTATGCTTTATTTGTTTTGAAGGTCGGCTACTGGTGTAGGATACTCGACCGAGTAGTTTTGGTACTCGACCGAGTAGTCCGTACTCGACCAAGTAGTTCGTACTCGACTGAGTACTCCCAGGTACTCGACCGAGTACTTCTTTGACGGATGCGTTATTTATTTTGAGCCGTAGGCTATGTGCTTATGTTTACCTTGTATATATATCAGCTCAAAATGCCGCCAAATAGATCAGCCGCTTACATTCAGGCATCTGAGATGACTCTGGATGAGGTTGCCAGAATGATCGAGCAGCAAGAAATGCTCATTGAGGCTCTCAAGAATGTGGGAAAAAGGGAAGGGAAACTGGTGGATGCATCCCGGCTAAGCAACACCATTTCTCGCTTCAACGCCACTACCCATAAGGGTACTGGTGAGCCAAAGCTGCTTGACAATTGGCACCGAGAGATGGAGAGTATGTGCTAGAGGTAGTAAAGTGTCCGGAAGACATGATGGTAGAACAGGCTGCATTCTACCTAAGGGATCAGACAAGAGTGTGGTGGCATAATGAGAGAGACGGGGCAAGGGTATACTACAAGAACCTGGGGCAACCTGCTATCCCATGGGAACAATTCAAGAAAGCTATGAGAGATCACTTTGTTCCGGAGCACATTCGCCATAAGTTGAGAGCCGAGTTTGATTCCTTTTCCATGGCTGATAACATGACCGTCACAGAGTACTATATACGCGGAGGATATATAACTGAGTCAACGGAGTTTGACTCTTCATTTTAAGGAAGGGTTAGCACCGAAGATCATGGATAGGTGACCAGCTAGAGTACTCACGGATCTTAAAGAGGTTTATGCAAGGGCGGGTCACGCTGAGAGTCTAGTAGAATTGGCTAAGGAGGCTAAATAAAAGGGTGCTGAAAAGAGAAAGGTTAAAAGTGAGGGTGGCAATCAGACGAGCCACAAGAGGATCAACTATAACCAGGTTAGGACCTTTTCTGTAGGATCTAACTATGGAGGGGGATCTCGAGCTTAGGGAAGAGGAGGAGGTAAGAGTACTAGTGACAACTCCAATCTTACGTGTTTCAACTGCGGTGGTACGGGTCACAAAAGGTATGAGTGTACGAGTGTTGTAAGAGGAGAAGGAGGTTTTCCAGGGACATACCAAGGAAACTTTTCGCATACTCCAAGTTAGAGTTTGGCTAGTAACAGACCATCTGGGTCGTGGAATGATCATCGAAGCCAAAACAACAATAATGGCGGTTACAACCGCAATAATGGAGGGCCCTACTAGCGCCCAAACAACAGGGTGACACAGAATTCGGTTGGCAAGCCTACCACTTCAGCAACTATGGTACAAGGTGGAGGCCAGAAGAATAGCGCGAAGCTTTTTATGATGGGAAAGCAGGAAGCTGAGAATGATGCTCATGTTGTTACCGGTACTTTCCTTGTTCATAACAAGCTATCTTTTGTTCTGTTTGATTCAGGGGCAACCCACTCTTTTGTGTCTAGGTGTCATGCCTTAGCTATGGGTTTGGGAGAATATGACCTGGTAAAAGATAACTTATTTATACCTTCGAGAGAGTCAGTGTCATGTTCTAAGCTATATAGAGGAGTGTCCATGATGGTTAGGAAAGTAGACTTATCGGTCAATCTGTTAGAGTTTCCTATGGATGGATTGAGGCTATCGTCAGGATAGACTGATTGGGCAAGTATGAGGCTAAGGTAGATTGTCGGCAAAATAAAATGTCTTTAAAAGGGCCTAAGGGAGTCAAAGTGCCATATAAGGGGTTTGTGGTAAAACCTAAGATGAAGTTGATCGTGGTAATGACTTTAAAGTCATGTTTGAGAAAGAAGTGTCCTTTAATCCTTTGTCATGTGAGGGATATGCGGGTAGAGGAACCAATAGCATCTGCCATACCAGTGGTTGGGGGAGTTTGGTGATATTTTTCCAGACGAGATACCGGGGTTACCACCTAAGAGGGACATCGAATTTAGTGTTAAACTCAAACCGGGGACGGGACCTATATCTAAAGCACCGTACCGGATGGGGCCTAAAGAATTAGAGGAGTTGAAGAAGCAGCTGTATAAGTTGCTAGACAAGAGGTACATTCGACCTAGTGTATCACCTTGAGGTGCACCAGTTTTGTTTGTGAAAAAGATGGACGGGAGTATGAGGCTATGCATCGACTATAGGGAGTTGAACCATGTCACAATGAAGAATAGGTATCCTTTGCCAATGAGTGATGATCTTATTGACGATCTGAGTGGTGCATGAGTGTTTTCTAAGATCAATTTGAGGTCGAGTTATCACCAGTTGTGGATAGGATTAATGCTAAAAGAAGGAATTAATGCTAATTTAAGACACTCTCTCTCTCTACCTCACTAATCCACCTAATTAAAAACTAATTCACTATATATCAATTATTTCCCCAACCACTTCTCTCTCATCTCACAAATATCACTACTCTCATCTCTCTAAAAACCCAAATAATTCAAAACCTAAAAAATAAATCACTCATCTCTTCCCCACTCACCCACCACCACCCACACGACCACCTTCCCGACACACACAATAACCACCCAACCACCACCAACCGTCTTCTACCCCCACCTTGAACTCTCTCCCCTACCTCCTCCCTCCTGACCGCCGCGGCCCCACTAGTCACGACCACCGCCTAACCACAAATCCATCACCTCTGCCACCACCAGCTACAACCACAAACAAAAAAAAAAACTGAAAAAGTCAGATCTACGTGGCCACCACCACCGACCAAACCGCAACCCCTCCTCTTTCCGCCACCTTGCTCATCACCATACACCACCGACACCTCCTCTCCTACTCTCCTCCCCTCCGATGTCCATCACCCGCAACCACCACAAAAATGACCAACCACCACTACCTCTCCAACCACCCTCCCGAACACCAGATCTACAACCACAAAAAAAAAACAAAAAAAAGCAGAAAAAGTCAGATCTAAAACACCACCACCACGACGCACACCACCACCATGCACCTTATTTACCACCCTCCACCCACGGCCTTTTCTTCAGATCTTCCGCGGAGCCCACCGCCAACCTTCCTCTTCACGCCACCATCTGTCGCCTCCTCCTACTATCGCGGCTGCCTCCTCCTCCACCACAACATTCTCCTTCTTCCACTCCCTCCGCCCGACACACAACTCGAAACACGACGAGACAGTGTCCCTCAACTCGTATGTTCTTTTTTTTTAAAAAAGTCAGATCTACTTTTTTATATGCTGCTTGTTCTGTGTTGTTGTGTTGTTATACTCAGATCTATGTTTTTTATGCTCATCTACGTTCGTTTTTTATACTCATCTACGTTTTTGATACTCAGATCTACGTTTTTTTATATGTCGTTTGTTATGTTATTGTTGTGTGTAGTCGTGTCGTGTTATTGTTGTTTCATTTTTTTTCATTTTTTTTCTCTTCATCAAAGTTAACACTCGTATTATGAAGAGTAAATGTGGTATTCTCAGATCTTGTTTTTTTAAAGTTACACTCGTATTTCTTTAAATTTATACTCGCTATTCTTTAATTTACACTCGTATTTCTTTACATTTACACTCGTATTTCTTAAAATTTACACTCGTGTTTCTTTACATTTACACTTGTATTTCCACAATTTTACACTCGTAATTCCTTAAAGTTACATTAGTTTTATATTTTTTACAAATCTTTTTCTGTTTTATATTTTTTCAAATTTCTTTTTGTTTTATATTTTTTTAGATTTACACTCGTATTACATCAGAGTTACACTCGTATTTCCTCAGAGTTAACACTCGTATTCTACATTTTTGGTTTCAAATCTAGTTTTTTTCTTTATTTTTCAGGTTTTTTTAATAGGTCTACCTTTTTTATGAGAGTGGGTTGATGGTGGAGGACGGTGGTGGTGTTTGTCGGAGGTCGGACTACAGTTACACTCATACAGGATTAAAGTTACACTCTTAAAGGACCAAAGTTACATTAAAAGGACTAAAATTATATTTAAAACATTAAATTTACACTTGTAAACATTCAAATTTATACTCGTAGACCTTCAAATTTACACTTAAAATATTACATTTACACTCGTGAAACATCAAATTTACACTCGTAACATCAAATTTGCAAAAAAAATCAAATTCATACTCTTAATGTACTACATTTACACTCGTAAAACATCAAAGTTACACTCGTAAAATGTTAAAATTATATAAATTCAAAATTTCCGTCATAAAAAATCAAATTTACACTCTTAAAGTATTACATTTATACTCGTAAAACATCAAAGTTGCACTAGTAAAATGTTAAAATTATATAAATTCAAAATTTCCGTCATAAAAAATATAAATTACACTCATAAAACATTACATTTACACTCCTAAAATATAAAAGTTACACTCGTAAAATGTTAAAATTATATAAATTCAAAATTTCCGTCACCAAAAAAATCAAAATTACACTCTTAAAATATTACAATTACACTCGTAAAATGTTAAAATTGTATAAATGCAATTTTTTGCATACAAAACCGCCATAAAATCTATCACCAAAAAAATCAAAAATTTCCGTCACCAAAAAAAAATCAAAGTTACACTCATAAATAAAACTCATATAACGTTACATTTACACTCATAAAATATGAAACTCAAAATTGATTAATTAGGGGCTAGAGAGAGAAAGAAAATTTAATTAGTGTATAGAAAATTGATTAGTGATAATTTTTTTTTTTGTTATTTTTAATCTCAACCATCCATTTCAATCCAATCATCCACATTTTTTCCTTTTCTTTTTAATAGTCCTAATCATTTTCCTGTCCATCCATCTCTAATGAGTCCACCATATGTCATTGAGTCCCTAAGTCTCTCTAAGGGCCATTGGATGGACTCAATGGATGGTTGAGATGAAATTTCTAGATACTTTACGTAAAGATGTTATTTCAGTATGGGCATCTTATCCAATGACCCGACAAACATACTCGAAACGACCCGAAAACCCGAAAGGACCTGAGCCGACCCGACCCGACCCGAACTAACCCGATAATGTCACAAACTTGAACTGACCCGACCCCAACTGGCTTGGCCCGAACCTGACCTAGTGGAGTGTAGATAACGCTTATTTGCATCATCTATGTCATCTGCAACACTTCTAGCGTGATCGGATTCTTTGTGTGCATAAAGAAATTCATCATTAGGAGTAGACTTAGAAGGACTTTCCAAGTTTCTTTCATGGGTAATTTCCAATGAATCATTGCTAGATACTTTACGTAAACATGTTCTTTCAGTATGGGCATCTTATCCATTACATTGATCGACTGCTTCCCTTATTCTAGATTTAGTTCTAGTTGAGTACATTTCTCACTGTAATATGAGAATTAATATATTACTAGTTTTACACCCGTGCAATATTTTGCACGGGTTGCTACTTAAAATGTTATTTATATACAAATTTAACTAATGAAATACGTTATTTATATACAAATTTCACAACTATTAAATTTAAAATTCTATAAAGTACCTTCTGATAAATAAAATTTACAAATAGTCGAAAAACACTAATAAAATTAGAGCCACTCAAGTTTTAGTTTTTGTAAACATGTTCTATTTAAAGTACACTTGTTACTGTATGGTAAATCACAATTTTCATTTGCTTACCTATGGAAATCATCACATAAAGTGTCCCTAAGCAAAAGCGCGATAAAAACGATATTTTCATATTTAAATAAATCCAACAAATAGGATAACGGAAAAGTAGCAAATAAACCTCATGCTTTGGCATTATGTGCAATTTACCCCCATCTGTTTCATTTAGTGCAAATTCACCCCATTAGTTGTAGTTTATGTGCAATTAAGCCTAAGACAACATATTCCGTTAAATTTCTCGTCGGAGAAAAGTGACATGATACCGGAGAAAAAAACACGTGAATTTAACAACTTACCAGTTACCACTGCAATGCCCGTCAATTTATGCCTTACTCTCACTTTCCCCTATCTCTCTCTTCCTCTCAGATTTTTACTTCCTCCTTCGATTCATGCATCTTCACCATTTTTGCTCCAATTTTTTTGCTTTAATTAAAGTCTAGTTCCCATGTCATTCATTATTTTATAATTAAAAGTCTACCCAATTTTCAAAAAACAAAAAAGAAACTAAAAAATGAAAATTTGGGGAAAATCCAATTCCATTTTTTTTAAATACGGTAGTAATCTATTACTACTATTTAGCTTCAAGTTTATCTAGTCATTATTTTTATAAAACATGCCTGCTAATCTACCCGTTGTTTTTAAAAAATTTACTAATCACCTAATTCATGTCATTTTATTGGTGCTATGTCACTTTTCTCTAGCGAGAAATTGACCTAAATATCTTGTGTCGGGCTTAATTGCACATAAGATATAACTAATGGGGTGGATTTGCACTAAATAAAACAGACGCGGCTAAATTGTATATAATGCCAAACGTATGAGGTTTATTTGCTACTTCCCCGAATAACCCTACTAAACAACATAAGATATATAAAAACTAAACTCATCTAACTAATATAGGCGGAAGTCGGAACTAAAAAATTAAGTTAATATGAAAGAAAAAATAAAGGCCAAACCAAATATCCTACATAATCTACGGCCCAACAATAACATATGTTAAAGTTAACCCTTTCCAAAAAAAATTACCCTACATTTTCACCCGCAGCCTCCTTCCTTCTCTCACAAATACTAACCCGGTTTCCACCATGCCTCCTACTTTCTTTGTCTATTTTTTTCTCTATGTCAAAACCTAATTCTAATCCTATTAGCAACCACCCTAATTTTAATCTTTTCAAGTCTTAAACTAATATTTTTTGTGTCAAATTTGTAAAGATGAACATCTCAATGGTTATTTATAAAGATCTCACACTAACATGAGCAACAACCATGCATTCAAATTCAAATTTATAAAGATGAGCAACCACAATAAAAGGCCTTCATCTTTATAAATATGAAGGTACACAAAATAAGAAGTCTAAGCCTTTTTTTTCGTGACCATTTTTTTTCAATTTTTCTAAGATTAAATAAATTAAATAAGAAAAGGTTGAAATAATTTGTTTTTTTGCGAGGTTTTAGATTTATTCCATATAGTAAATGATTTGTAAATTAATTTTCACAAAACATTTTATATCCTTTTACTTTTAATTCATATGAATTTGTGGTTATTCTACTTTTTTAATACATTGAGTAATTATATTTTAGTGGTTTTTTTTTTTTTTTTTTTTACAAATTCGAACTATATTTTTCATCAAAATCTGTCGTTTTTGAAACATTATTGTTATTATATTTGTTCATAACACAAAATTTATGTTTTTTTAAAAAAATTAGTTGGATCTAAGCATATTCATTGATATGGGAAATTGATTTTTAGATCAATAATGTACGGTATGTTATTAAAATGTGTATTTTTTAAAACCCTTTTTAAAAATTTAATACATTTATTTATTTATTTATGTCTGGACAACAATCATATGTATCATGTATGGTTTGTATAGTTTATATTGTACTTGTATAAATTAGGAAATGCAGAACAATGAAAATATGAAATGCAACGCATGTATTGTAAGTAATTAAATTAGACCAAGGAAGTGGAGGTCCCCACACAAACAAAAAGCATCTTCACTCCCTGAAAATAAGGGACCAATAGGAAAGCCAAAATTGCTTCAGCTTTTATAGATAAGAGATAAGGATCAATTATCTTAATCCTCCCAATGTGGTCGCCAAAAACTTGTTTGTGTGAAACAAGATTACTACCTTAAGGAACCCTGGGGGTCATAACTACCCTCCTACACTTTGTGATCTACCCTTAAATACAAGGGTTTAAGCAGCGGTTGTAGATGTGTAATCTAATAAATAGCGCTAAATTACTTATAATAATTTAGCGCTCAACAATGAATGATATAATTCTCAAATTTAAACACAAGAATTCCAAACAATACTTATATATCAAGAAGATTCCAATAACATAACATCAACTATAGTCTTCACAAGAGTACTTGTGGATGCTAAATTAGAAACTAAAGAATAGATGGCTGATTATCTCCATGATCGGATGGGCTCGCCGTGCTACTTCTACTTCTAATTCTAATTTACCCTATCCCTAAGACACTAATCTAAAGATAGACTAAGTTGTAGTTGTTGTTATTGTTTGAGTTGTACTTTGCTTGAATGTTATGCCTCCTTATATATAGGCATCACCCGGCTCCTTGGAAACTACTCCTTAGTGAGAGGCGGTTAATAAACCATCGAGTCTTCTTAAAGCTTCATATGGGCGCTTATCGTGCCCCTTAGCCAAGCATTCCTCCTTTTGGACTTCTTAGCCTTCTTAGACTCCGTTCGATCTTGGATTGACTTAACTTAGGCCTAGTAACCTTATTCTTTAGTTCTCAGGCCAACATACCCTTAAAATAAAAAATTTAGTACCTTAACTAAATTAGGCGCCAACACATATATTTTGTGTGTGACATATTCTACCATATAGTCTCATGCTACTATACATTTTATTATTATTATTATTGTTATTATTGTTATTGTTGTTATTATTTTTGTTAGTATTGTTGTTGTTGTTGTTGTTGTTACTACTACTACTACTACTACTACTACTACTACTACTACTACTACTACTAATATTATTACTATAAACACAATCATTAGTTAACTTCAGGAGTATACGAGATACATTTACGAGGGCTGGGGGGGGGGGGGATTATAAAATAGAAATTGAATAAATACAAGGGTGCACAAGAGAAAAACCCCAAATAATTTTTACTTTTGAAAAAAAAAACTTTTTCGAAGCTCATTCTCACTTAATTCAATAAAAAATGAGTAAAACATTTGCCTACCTCAAACTAAGTCCGCTATCTGCTATCACGTACTAGTTATAGTTAGAATTCAAAAAAAAAAAAAAAAAAAAAAAAAAAAAAAAACAAGTCCTGTTAATTAGGGATGTCATTGGGGCGGGGCGGTGGTGGATATAGGCTCCTCCCTGCCTATATCCGTCCAGTAATTCTCATACCCATAACCGCCCTACCACCCATGGCGGGTATAAGTTTCCATACCCGTACCCGCCCCATTTACCCACCAACAACCTATATCATAATTTTTTCGGTACTTTTTTTTGAATAAAATGTATTTTAATGGCTATGAATTTCCTAAAATTTACATTTTTATATTTTTATTTTAAGATGTTTTATATAAGTTAATAAAGAACAATATAAAAAATCACGATAAAATATATATTTTTTAATAATTGGCGGGTAAGTGGGTATGACATGAAACCCATCCTTGCCCCACTATTCATGGCGGGTGAAAATTTTGCACCCGTACCCGCTCTACCACCCGCGAAAGCTTTACTGGTACCCGGCCCAACCGGGACGGGTGCAGGGCAGTATCCGCTTTTTCCGCCACGCTGACATCCCTACTCTTAATTAAATTAATTTACTTCTTAATCATACTATAAGACTACAAATTTAGCATTTAAAATAGGGCATGTAAGATACACTTTTTTTTTATTAGGTAAGAAAATTAGATTGATTTTCTTAGGTAGGACCAACCTATCTCATCCTTTCGAATGAGTAACATAAGTTGAAGTCACCGGCTTTCAAACCACCTCTAAAGAGTTGGACATGAATGTTCAATAGAAGGCATAAAGTCATCAACCTTGTTGAATTCGCGAAGGTAATGTTTAATTATCACTTCATCGAAGAACTGGAGGTCTAATTTCACATTCTTAATAATACTAAGGTGTAGATACCTCATTTCTGCACCTCCCGCAAACCACCCGGTGATGATTGGGCCGCATGTTTGGTACGCGAAACGAATTGTGACAGTTCGTAAGTTTATCGTCAAGTGGTCGCTCAAATACTTGTGTCTACCTCATGGCCGTCATCTACGCGTCGATACGGTCGTTTTGACAGTAATTAGAGTACATTTGGAGTCCGGGCCTAAAACCGTCTTCATTTTCTAACAACCATTAAAATGCCGAGTCGGAATGTTCTGGAATGTTCCGGATATCTCTATTCCATATTTTATAAATCTTTTAGTCTTTGGTAAACAATTTCCCGTAATATTCACACAAAATATTAAGGAAAACCAAATTATTCCGTTATTCCATAAACTAAACACGGAAATCTTTCTTCCGCAGGAGGAAACCACTTGGGAATAGACGCATCAGGTGTTGCGTCTCTTCCAAGAGACGCAGTGCCTGCTGCGCCTCTTCCCAAGTCCTTTTCTGCGTATTTTTTCGTATCTTTTCATATCGTTTCGAGATTCACTTCCAAAGTTTCTCCGAAAAACCCTACTTCCTCCACGTGATTAGTATAAATAGGAGCCTTCGCTCCTCATATTTCTCACGCGAGTGTCCGCCCTTCTCTTCTCCCTTTGCATTCTAGACCACGTTCTTACTTTTTGGCGTCTACGTGGTTGAACTTTCGACCACGTAAGCTCGGGTCCTTCTGAGTAGCAGCCTCGTTTTGCATGACCGACCAATTTGACCAACTCCACCATAATCAACTTTAATCAATCATATTCGTTTTCCTCTTACGAGGGCACTTTCGTTAGATTCAGTCGAGCATCACTAATCGTAAACTTAGTTCATCTCGTTTCGTCAAACATGTAAGTCTGAGGGTGTAAATCTCTCTTTTATTTATTGTTCTTCATCTTTTGTAATCATATTGTAAGGTTTATGTCGAAAATACAATTAAAACCGATTTATAAAACCATGCTTTAAATCCTTTTTTACGGATTATCAGAGGACAACCGTCGAGAAAGGACGCAGCAACTGCTGCGCCTCTTCAAAGGGACACAGTACCTGCTGCGCCTCTTCGTGAGGCTGCCGCAGTTCCTGCTTCCTTTCTTCTTCCTTCGTCTTTTGTTAGTTCGTTCGTTTCTTTTGCTTTTTTTTGTTCCTTGTTTTAATGTAACAATTCGAACATAATAACTTGACATGTATATTGTTCATCGTCATTAACATTAATTCATCTCGTTAATTCCCGACTTCAATCTCAAGTAATTAATATTTGGGGGTTTTCGTCATTAAAGTCAAATCCGGGTTGTAGAAATTCGATTCATTCGTATTGAGTTTCTGGAATTCGATCATTGATATATTCTGACCTGTTTATTATCATATTCATCATTAATCCGTCATTAATTCATCATATTTAACTTAATTAATTAGTTAGTTTGTTTAATTTGTAATTAATCCATTTAATCTTGTAATAATTCATCCTAATTCCGTTTCATCCATGTTTGTCGCTTTCATGACCATCAATCATATGTAAATAATCTGTTAATCACTTCCATCCGAGTAAATAATACTAATCAATCATTAAAATCACCAACGAGCATTAACAATTCGCAATTCCGACTTCACAGCCAGAACTGAGCCAAGGAACAGACGCAGTGACTGCTGCGCCTCTTCCAGAGGGCACAGCTCTGCTGCGCCTGTTCTTGGTTGACTTCTGTCTCTGAACTCCCGTTTTGCCTCGACCTAGTTTATTTAATTACGTAATTAATTAACTATTATTCGTATTATCGCCTTAATTTTTGTTCGTTAATTCATTCATTTTGTTCTTTTCCAAATTATCCGTTTTAAAAGTATTTTCGACATAAATCAATTAAACCCGATGTAATTATTGTAATTTTCATTATTGTAATTTTTCTTTATTGTATTTTTATTGTATTTCTTTATTATCACTTGTATGCTTTCACATGTAATCAATCTTAAATCCCGACTTTGACTCAAATGCATGTTAAATTACTTGTTCACCGACTTAGTCTAATTCTCACATGCTAGGATTAAAACGTTGGATGTTGCATTGCATGCATATAATCGACAATATATCGACTATAGACAATTTCCCTAATCATTTGTAGAGGCCGCTATCGAGGCGGGCGGGATTAGGTGTTCGATCAAAAGACCTTCCTAATACGTACCCTCACCCCTTACTCCAGATATCTGTGAACATTCGTGTTCATTGGCATCCACGAGAGTCATTCTAGACATAGAATGCTAAGGGTAACAAGTTCTTGGTGTTCATGTCACTACTTTGTGTCTTGACATGGCATGAGTATTCGAACGGTTTCCAGTTTTCCATAATAAATTGGTGGCGACTCCACAAATGCAAACGCTTGTTCTTTCCCAAGCGCCCCCGTGGGCCCATTGTCCACAGTTTGGCGACTCCGCTGAGGAATAATACACTTACGTGTAGCCAAAAGGGTGAAACTTGAACAAGGTTAGGGAATAGTTTGTACAAGACAATTGTCGGTTTTCATAACTTGGTCTTCCTAGATCGTTTCATTCGGCCTTCCTAGGCCCAACCCAACCCATTCGACCAATCGTTCCGTCTAAACGGTCCTAATTCCTATTTGGGCATAAGGATGGATAGCGATTGACGTCATCCATACCATGGTGCTTACTCTTGTTTGTATTAAGGACTTTCACTACTTGAGGAAATGGACTAGGAATCGGCCTTACTCTTGTTTGGTACGAGCCTCTCCACAGACTTCGGGTGTGATTGTTCGGTATAGCAACCCACCCTTTAAACCCAAACCCATTTAAAATGCACTCAGCATCCCGTTATAATGCTTGTATATTGTTTGTACCATACGTGATCACCCTTTTCTAAACGAAACCATGACGATTTTTTTTGTAAAATTCAAAATCCTTCTTTAACATGTAAAATTCCGAACTTGGGCCTAATATTAGCGCAAAATAAGCCGAAACTCTGTCCAATTGTCGAGTCAAAATTCGGGGCTCAAAACCCATTTCAAAACCTCACTTCGAGTACACTCCTACAACTACACTAAAGTTGACTAGGACCAACATTTTTCAAATTTTGTCATTTCCTCAAAGCTCACTGACACAAGTGGCACACTACCACTTCACGAGTCAAAACATTTCTTTTCAAGTAAGTGTGCTAGAGTGGTCGATCGTGTTTTGATTCTTCGTCGATCTCTTATCCAGTTTCCAAGATGCCTGGAACAAATGACGTGAAATTCAATCAACTCCGGGATAGTAATGATCAAGTCCTAACCGCGCTAGCTCGTCTCCAAGTTACTCAAGACCAAGTGCATGATCGCCTTGACACCATTGAGGGCCGAATATATGCCGTATAAACGAGGATGCCTCCTCGAGAAAGTGAAATCGTTGATGACTTCGTGAATGACTTCGGGGACGAAAACCCTCCCATGGGTATGACTGCAGCTGAGAAACGACTCCAATACTTAGAGGAGCAATTGATGTATCTTAAAAGGGATGACATTTATAGGGAGAATAATCGCAAGTATGAGGCCGTGAGTTCCAAGTTGCCAACCAACTTCAACATGACGGATATCCCTAAATTCAAGGGGCATGAAAACCCTTTGAACCATATCCGTGCCTTCATGGATTACATGTCTATCAAGGGCATTAAACCCGAGATGTTATTAAGGATCTTTCCTTCATCTCTTGACACCATCCCAAAGCAATGGTTCTATTCGCTAGATCACAAGAAAATCGCTACTTGGGACGATGCCGCAATCGAGTTTGCTAAACAATATGCGGATAATGCTGAAATCCAAGTCAACATGCGCACTTTAGAGGTTCTTACCCAAAATGACAAAGAAGGTTTCACCGATTTCCTAAATCGGTGGAGGAGGACTAGTACTCAACTTGTTGAACGTCCGGATGAGGCTACCCTTGTGGAGAAATTCGTGGACAATCTAAAGCCCATCTATGCAAATCATTTGAGGTATCAAAACATCAAGACTTTCAAAGACTTGACCGTACTAGGGACAAGGATCGAAGATGACATTCGTAAAGGGCTCTTGCCAAAACGATAGGTCGTGGATATCAAGGCTCAACAAGTCGTTCTTAAGGCTCTACTAGCAAGACTGATGAAGTTAACCTCCTTGAGCCATCTAAAAAGAGTACCCCTCCAAGGAAATTCACAAATCTAGGTGACACATATTCCAACGCTCTGAAAAGATTGATAAAACTCGGAAAACTTCAACCCATAGGCCCTACGCCTGAACCAGAAAAGAAATCCAAGTTCTGGGATGAGAATTCGTACTGCGAATACCATAGAGGTAAGGGACATGATACAGAGAAATGATACAAATTGAAAAATGTACTTCAAGACATGATTGAAGATGGTCGCCTACCAATACCACCTGGAGGTAAGCCTAACAACACTAAGAATCCTCTTGGAGTTCTAGTGATTACAAATGAAGAATCTACCATAGATTGTTCACATCTCATCTCCCCAGTCGAAGATGAAGTTCATGCAATAGAAAATGAAGGGAACTACTCCACCATTTCCCCAACCATCACTGATTTCATCGCATGGGCAAAAAGTGTGGATAGACAAGTCTTGGAACTAGAGAGTGCAGTGGCAACCTTACGTGGCCCCAACGCCACACCTAGAAAACGTGCACCACTAGTTTTCTCTCAAAATACTACAATGCAAGAAGTAGTAGCCGTGGTTGATGAACTAGTCGACCAGATTATCCAATTAGAAACTGAAATCAAAAGAATGAGGGAACTTGTTGCTATCAATGGAATATGGGTTGACTATGACGAAGATCTGTATCTCACTGAACACTACTTAGTCAAAATAAGTGAGGAAATAGTCCAGAATTGTGAAGATCAAGATGTAGATCACCTCACTCGTTCAGGACGCCCATACCAAAATACTTCTCAAAATGGTCCCATAGCAAACGGTCCAACCAATGTAGTCACACCAAGTGACAATGAAGAAGGCTCTACCGACCATCTACTAAAGCAACTACAAAAGATAAAGGCTGATCTTTCAGTCCGGCAACTAGTGTCAAGCTCATTCCCACATCGCCAAGCTTTGCTACAAGCTTTGGCCAAACTAAATGTGGCACATAACTCCACACCCGGCGACGTGGTCAACTTGGTCTTCCAAGAATCACCAAAGCTAAGTAATCCTATTACTTTCTCGGATGAGGATTTGCCACCCTTCGGTGCTAGTCATAACTTGGCTCTTTATATCACTGTCATTTGCTTAAAGAAGAATGTGTCAATGACCTTAGTAGATGGTGTGGACGGCGGGCCGCCCACGGGGGCGCTTGGGTTGGAAAGAGAAACAAGCGTTTGCATTTTTGTATGGAGTCGCCACCAATTTTTATGGGAAATTGGAACCGTTCGAATACCTCGTGTCATGTCAAGACACAAAGTAGAGACATGAACACTAAGCAATCGTTACCCTTAGCATTCTATGTCTAGAATGACTCTCGCGGATGCCAATGAACACGGGTGCTCACGGAGATCTGGAGTAAGGGGTGAGGGTACGTATTAGGAAGCTCTTTTGATCGAACACCTAATCCCGCCCGCCTCGATAGCGGCCTCTACTAATGATTAGGGACATCATTTATACTCGATATATTGTCGGCTATATGCATGCAATGCAACATCCAAGTTTTAATCCTAACATGTGAGAATTAATACTAAGTCGGTTGACACGTAATTTAGCAAACAATTGGGTCAAAGTAGGATTTAATGCTCAATTACATGTGAAGGAATGTAAATAAATCATACAAATGCGATAAATAAAACAATAATCATAAATTACAATAATGAAAATTACAATAATTACAATGGATTAGGCGATTTATGTCGGAAATACCTTTAAAACGGATAATTTGAGAAAAAGGAATAAAAGAAAGAAATTAAATAAATTAACGAACAGGAATTAAGACGATATTACGGTTAATAGTTAGTTAACATACGCTAATAAAACTAGGTCAAGGCAAAGAAAGGAGTTCAGGGACAGAACTCAGCCAGAAGAACAAAGCGCAGAGCAAAGCGTCCTTTGGAATAGGCGCAGCAGACGCTGCGTCTGTTCCTTGGCTCAGTTCTGGCTGTGAAGCCGTAATTGCAAGCCGTTAATGTCAATTGGTGATTTTAATGATGGATTAAAATTATTTACTCGGATGGAAGTGATTAATAGGTTATTTAACATATGAATGGGTCGTGAAAACAGTAAAACATGAATAAGACGGAGTTAAGACGAATTAATGATAGAAGTGAAGAATATTAATGAGTGAAACAAATCAATTGATTAAGTCAAATATGATGGATTAATGACGAATATGCGATGAATACGACAAAAGACAGGTGAAAACTATATCAAAGACGAATTCTAGAAACCCAATATGATTTAATCGAATCTCTATAACCCGGAATTGAATTTAATGACGAAAACCCGCAAATATTGGATTATTTGGGATTTAAGTCGGATTTTAATGATAAATTACATGTGTTAATGACGATGAATAATATACATGTGAAATTAGTGATGATTATGTCAAAGAATTAAAGAAAACAAACGAAACAAATACATACGAACGAATTACAGAGGACGAAGGAAGAAGAAAGGAAGCAGGAACTGCGGCAGCCTCACGAAGAGGCGCAGCAGGAACTGCGCTCCTTCGAAGAGGCGCAGCAGTTGCTGCGTCCTTTTTCGACGGTCATCTTCTGGAAATCCGTAAAAAAGAGATTTTAAACATGGTTTTAGAAATCGGTTTTAATTGGTATTTTCGACATAGACCTTACATTAATGATACAAAAAGTAAAGAACAATAAATAAAGAGAGATATACACCCTCAGACTTACATGTTTGACGAA
This sequence comes from Silene latifolia, assembly GCF_048544455.1. NCBI lineage: Eukaryota > Viridiplantae > Streptophyta > Magnoliopsida > Caryophyllales > Caryophyllaceae > Silene > Silene latifolia. The sequence goes on from NC_133533.1 coordinate 86,005,186, forward strand.
ACGAGAAGGACTAAGATATCGATTAGTGATGCTCGACGCGAATGTAACGAAAGTGCCCTCGTAAGAGGAATTAAAACAAATTGATTAGTTAAGTGTAGTTGGTCAAATTGGTCGGTCATGCAAACGGGGAGGCTGGTACTCAGAAGGATCCGAGCTTACGTGGTCAAAAGTTCAAGCACGTAGACGCCAAAAAGTAAGAACAAAGTCTAGAATGCAAAGGGAGAAGAGAAGGGCGGACACTCGCGTGAGAAATATGAGGAGCGAAGGCTCCTATTTATACTAATCACGTGGAGGAATTAAGGGTTCGGAGACTCTTTGGAAGTGAATCTCGGAAAGATATGAAAAAGATACGAGAAATACGCAGAAAAGGGCCTGGGAAGAGGCGCAGCAGCCACTGCGTCTCTTGGAAGAGGCGCAGCACCTGCTGCGTCTGTTCCCAAGGGGTTTCCTCCTACGGAAGAAAGATTTCCGTGTTTGAGTTATGGTAGGACGGAAATAATTCGGTTTTTCTTAATATCTTATGTGAATATTACGGGAAATTGTTTACTAAAAGATAAAATTTATGAAATATGGAATAGAAATATCCGGAACATTCCAGAACATTCTGACTCGGGATTTAACGATTATCAGAAAATGGAGACGGTTTTAGGCCCGGACTCCGAATGTACTCTAATTACTGCCAAAACGACCGTATCGGGACGTAGATGACAACTAAGAGGTAGACATTAATATTTGAGCAATCACTTGACGATAATCTTACGAATTGTCACAAATCGTTCCGCGTATCAAACATGCGGCCCAATCATCACCGGGTGGTTTGCGAGAGGTGCAGAAATGAGGTATCTACAGAGCCCCCACTTTGACTGAGGCTTGGACAAGGCGAAAGTCAAAGTATAGCCATCAGGTCAATCGAAGATTACAACCTGACGACTATGGCGACGCGAGGCGCTCAAGGGGTGCGAACCAAGGACTGTCGTCGGGAACATTTTAGAGTCTGTCGACTATCGGGGAGGGTCATTTAAAGTCCATTAGACTACGTAAGGAGGCTCGCCAGCCATAAGAAGAGACCATACCTGAGACTTCTTCTCGAGATGCTTCCGGAGGTGCGTAGGAGCTAAGGTTAAGCATGGGAGCTAAGGTTAAGCGTAGGAGCTAAGGTTGAGACCTAAAAGATATATAAGGATTGTGCTAGGGTGTGGGGCCCTAAAGGAAAGCATTGACGGGAAGGAGGCCTAAAGTAAGTTCAACTTAAGGGATAACTGAAGGTTGGGTATAGGAACTCTATTGGTTTGGGAACTTCTGGAGAACGACACCTTTGTCGAACTCCGCGGGGAAACACGAAATATTGTGAGTAGCAGGACACAGGCGGGAACTGCTGAGAGAAAACTGCTTGGGTAGTCTTCGGGAAACAATTGCGAGTAGCAGGACACAGGCGGGAACTGCTGAGAGGAAATCTACTTAGGAAGATGTCAATCCTCATGTCTTGAGAGGGACAGTACGTCCGCTTACTCTCGCTGGAGACATGATTGGGATTTATTCTTCTTGTCATGAGAGGGAAAGTATATCCGCTTACTCTCGCTGGAGACATAATGAAGGTATGTCGAATTCTGTGAAGGAATAAATGCTCGTTGCGACAAGCAAAAGGTCTTGGAAGGAATAAATAATGTGCGACAGTCTGCTGCGGGCTTGGAAATGCGGGCCGGAACGAAAGAAAATCGTCAAACGGACCAAAAGGATAAAAAAAGCATCGGGGAAGAGGCGCACCAAAGATGGGCCCACAAATAACGAATTCATAACGAATTTTTGAAAATCCGTATGGAGGGAACAAAGGGAAGAGGCGCAGCAAGAGCTGCGTCTCTTGGAAGAGGCGCAGCGCCTGCTGCGTCTATTCCCCAAAGTGGTTTTTCTGCGTAAAAACGCGATGAATCAGAGGGATTGTTTCATTATTATTCGAAACATAAATCACTCATTTCTCTCTCAAATCTTCACCATTTCCGCCAAGGTTTGATCCAAAAGCCTGCATTAATTATGACTAATGATACCCGTCGTTGTGAGTACCAAAAATAAGATTTATAATTTCCTATTAAGACTAACCTAGGCTAGTGGTAACAGGGTCGAACCACAAGGAGGCAGATGTAAATTCTAGTTGTCCAAATTCAGTCTAAGGTAACAGTCGTGGGGGTTGAGTTGAGATGGTCTATACCTAAGAACAAATAAAGATAATAAACTAAAAGATGGTTTAAACAGATAAAGAAGGGGTACTAGGATGATTGGTTCATTAAAGCTTCGGCGGAAGCATACTAAGCAGATCTAAATCGAACACAAGCGAGGCGGGAAACAAGAGGTCCTCTCGGTCCACTCTTAACAAATAGCATCTTTCAATCTCGCTATAGGTCCCTAATATCACTAATACTGACTCTCGTCCTAAAAAGTGACTAACGGTCTAACAACCTTCCCTATCTTTCAATCCAATGGGTCAGTCATAAATTAGGTATCTAACTGGTCGCATGCATTCGATTCGTTAAATACAACATTAAAACAATTAAAACGAATATAAAACCCTACGAGGTCAATCGATCGACCTACAATGTAAGTCGATCGACCAACACGCGAGACAGTCCATGTATAATCTATTGCCGCCTATGCCATAAATCGCCTACATCCTAGCACTATTGATTTAGCTACTCATGCTAAGGGTGAAAACAATAACATTGACGATGAAACTAGCTACTGAATTCATGCTTAAAACGGTAAAGAAAGCAATTAACATAAACAATGAAATTGGTTGCGGGAATCTAGCTAGCAATTCTAATCTAATAACAAAATAAGGCAATAAACTGAAATTAGGGCAGATGAATACCGAATTTGCAGAGGAAAGATTAGTTAATAAGAACCAAGATCCAATGCTCAACAATAATCCCAAACCCTAATGAATAAAGAACTGTTTTATGTCAAACTACTGAATGTCAAACTTAGGTAAAAACTTGATGATGATTGAATGTTTCTAGGTTACGTTATATAGCAACTAACGTAACTTTATTTCCTAAACCTAGCATAACTTTGGGCTTCAAGTTCCTCGGTCTTTTAATTCTCGTCTGGAATAGCAGCCTTGTCGATCGACTGCTAGGACTGGTCGATCGACTGAACAGCAATGAACAGTGGCTTCTGTAACCCGATAGTTGGTCGATCGACTGAGGAAGGTGGTCGATCGACTACTTGAGCTGCTACTTGACTCTTATAAACTCGTGGATTTGTCTTTTGGGCCTTGAAACGCGCACCAAGCTCGTTCCTCGGGTGAATACTTCACGTCAAAATGAAATGCAGGATACTCGGGGACGGATTTAGCTCGATTTCCGCTGGATTCTTCACATTTCTGCAATAATGTACAAAATACGGAAGTAGACGGAAATAGAGAGAAATGCAGCATAAACTACAAGAATGAGCTCTGAAACGCGTGTAAAATGGGATGTAAAACATCATATAAATGACACGCATCAACTAATCGAGGTAAGTGTCTCAATCTTGCATTAATCTTCTATATTTGTCCAATTTTGAGCCGAAAAAATTAGGGTTTACGACCCCTTTGATCGAAATTTTGGGGCTTTTCCCCCAAATGCATTTGCCTTGTGAAATTGACACTAGAAATGGATAGTAGGTAATATTAGGAACATAACCATGTATTTGTCTCGAATTTTCATCAAGTTTTGAGCCTTTGAGTGAAATTTGAGACGGTTTTACAGCTAAACCGTAAATCGCTTCGAAAATAGCCTTAGGATTGCCCATTTGCGACGAAACTTGATACTTGGGATCCTTGAATGATGGGTAAACTTTCTACCATCTCGGAATTTTGGTTTGTGATGGCTTTTTGAGGACACTTTTCTGGGGCATAATCGTCATTATAACGAAATGCTGCCGAAATTTCGACTCGAACCCGGAACTAGGCTTCAAATTAGGCTTGACTTGACCCAAATTACCACATGAGTGATAGGGTAGGTGGGAATATGGCCAAGGATGGCGAGAAAAGAGCGGTTTCAGGGCTTTGAAGGCTCGAAAATCCCTTAACCAAGGCTTGTCGTTACGTGACGCGGCCTAAATTTGCTTTAATGTTGCAGGTGATGAGGCTTCTACTTCTGGGAGGGCTCCCATGGAGATCGACGCTGCTACCGTCGAGGAGGCTTTAGAGCAGGCCTTCACCGCTGCGGTGATGGCTGCTGGGGACGAGATTCACGAGGAGGAGGCCGTCGAGGAGGAGGAGGCCCCGAGACGGGCCAACGTCGGACGAGGAGGTCGTCAGCTGAGAGGGGCTCCTGCGTGGGCTGAGACTTGGGAGAGCAGGCACCTGGTGTGGGCTGCAGAGGGTCACCTGTCCTACAGGACGGTGAAGAGTCTGGTAAATAGGAATTCACTACTCATTACTCATCCTCTTTCATTCATTTGTTCAAATTTCTTTCAAATTTCATTCAAACTAAAGATAGCTTTTGTTTCAAATCACAATAGGAGGCCAGGAACATCAGGTCGTTCTCGGGTTACATGACAGCGATGGAGCACTACGAGCGGCTGTCGGCAGAGGAGAGGGCCATGATCGAGCGTGGAGCGTTCGGTCCTTTGGTGTAGGTCTGGAGGGACATCGCGAAGAGGAAGTTGCGGGCTAACCTTAGCCTGGTCCGCGCTTTCTTGGACCGATTCTGGGATACGACTTCTACGTTTCACATGCCTTTTGGTGAGGTAGAGTCACTCGGAGGACTACGGCATGATTTTCCGTGCCGTGTGGGACCGAGGAGGTGGAGTGGCGGAGACCGCCATGAGGGCGGACTCGGCGAGGCGAGGAGACCGATCGGCCGGAACTTGTCGCCGAAGGTGTTCGATCTTGCGGGTTTGATACCCGGTTCTTACGTTCGAGACTACTTTGCGGGGAAGACCCCCGCGCTGGTGACGATTGACGGGAGGGAGATGGCTCCTCCTCCCCTGTCACAACCGAGAGGGCTCGCCCGTGGCTCGTGGTTTCGTCTTCGATTTACCTCGGAGACAAGGGCGAGAGGTGTCGACGAAGCTTCTTCCCTTCCTTTCTCGACCCGAGTTCCCTAGGGCGTTGGGACCGGGTCACTTTGCTGGTTTTGCGATCCTCATCCGCTTCATGAGGGCCATGGTTCGTCGGGAGTTGATGGAGAAGGGGACTTCTCCCGGTCCGTCGACTGGACTACTGCCGGAGGTATGAACCTTCCTTTAGACCAAAGTAAATTCCTTTCTTTATCAAATCACGAAAGATCATCATTGATTATTTTGCTTTTGTGCGTGGGTGTACTCCTACTTCCGGGCCTCGCGCCCCAAGAGGACGGAGCGCCGGAGAGGGCCTATCCGTGGTGAGGGATTGGGTGATGTCGAACGAAGAGCAAGCGTTCTTCTCACAACGTCTATCGGCGGGACGTGAACGCTCTTCACCGCACAAGCGTGAGTATCCCACTTATATTCACTCGTGCTTCTTATATTTGCTTTTAACTGATCGTAGGAATGATCCTTGTTTATCTTGTCACAGTGGGTGCCCCGACCAGGGGCGAGTTCGCGGAGCGCCTCCTTTCGTGGGCCGAGGTCCTTCGACCTAGGAGCCCAAGCCGCCGTTGAGGACGTCGATGGGTCCGTGTGGTACTGGCGAGCGCTTGGCTCGTCGGTGCTCGCGGGGACGTGTTGACGGTTCCGTCGATCCTCCCGGGACGATGTTTAGGAGCCTTCGAGGCCGAGAGGAGGCGGACTTGGGCGGTGCCGATGGCGACGCCCTTCTTCTTCTCTGGCGAGGACTACTCGGCGTTCCTTTACGGGAGGTTGGCGTACTGGCCGGTAGTGGTGAGTATCTTTTATTTTTCCTCTTGACTTGATTTTGAGAATTACGATGAAAGATCATCGATTAATGAGAACCATTTGTCTTCGCAGGAGGTCGAGGCGGCGGGCATCGAGCCCCCAGAGTACCCCGAGACTCTCGAGTACACTGACGCGACCGGGAGGACGACGATCTCCGAGCTGCGTGACTTTGACGTAGCTGTGGCGGATGCTGGCTTGGACGACTGGTAGCATCTGATTCAGAGGGTGAGCCTCTAATTTGGATAACTTTTGTGTAAGAACACATTTGATTGAGTTTGTTCAATTGTTGAGAATTTCTTTTTGGAAATGCAGGTTGCGCCGTCTCGGTTTGTGGCGTTGTGGAGGGTTGCCAACCGGCTGCGAGCTACTGCCGTCGAGGCACTTGTCGGCGGTCGAGGTCGTCAGGTATGAACCTTACGCCTATTTCATTTTTGATTTTTGATTTTCGATTTTGCTTGAAACGATTGACATGAGCCAATTTATTGTTTCTGGGGACCGCGAAATGGAGCGAGAGTTGACCCGATCTCGAGAGGAGACACTCGCTTGTTGAGGAGCTCGAGGTTCGAACGCCGAGATCGCCGTTCTTGTGGCGAGAGTTGCGAGTTGGAGGGCGCCAGCAGTAGTTTTGTGTAGCTTTTGTCGTATTTTGCACATTTGTACTTTTGGACATTAATTTTGAACATTTTTTGGACTTTGTTTGGGGCTTGAGCCCCCAGTTTGTACATTTCCTTCGTTTGGTGTATATAAGATGGCCTGAGAGCCTTTTTCTTTGGGTTGTGTTGCTTGTATCCGCAGTTAGTTTTGAACAGGTTTGGTAGATAACGGTTTACGCCGTCATGCCGCCGAAATTTACATAGAAAACACGCAAGGCATACATTTATATATATATATATATATATATATATATATATATATATATATATATATATATATATATATATATATATATATATATATATATGGCCTTAATTAGCGCAAAATGAGTGACTCAAAAGAATGCAAAAATGCAAAAATTTTTTTAGAAAATGACCAGGACGTTAGGGAGGGTTACCCCCTAAAAAAAAAAGAAAAAAGAAATCTATAAGTTAGAAATGTAGAAATGAAATTAAGAAATAGAAATTAAATAATATATACATTTTGAGATTCGTTAAAATAAATGAATTAAAATGAAAATTATTTCCTAAAATGACGAATTAAAATGAAAATTAATTCCTAAAAATGAAAATGAAGTTTATTTCCCAAAATGAAAATGTGCACGTGTGGTAAAATGGCGAAAATGTCGATGTCGTCTCGAAATGCGTGCCCGCGAAAGGAAATTTGAAACATGTTAATCTTCTCGTATTTTACCAAAATAATAACCCGTAGGAATAGGAAATTATTCGTCATGGAATTAGGAAAGATCCAACGCGGAAAATCACAGAAGTGAAGCTGAGGAAGAGGCGCAGCATGAGCTGCGTCCCTTTGAAGAGGCGCAGCAGTCTGCGCTGTTGTTCAAGGTGTCTTTGTTCGACGGATTTTTGGAAACAACAATTAGTATAAATAGAAACGTCGATGGAGCTTTTATTCACACAAATCTTCCGTCTCTTCTTCGTCTAATTACATAAAATTCTCAAAATAAATTTTTTCATTATGAATACTTTGGAGATCCGCTTGAAGGAATGGACCAACGAATTTTCAAATATGGAGAAGCATGATATGGGCTCTAATAATTTTGGATCGTTGTTGAGTTTGAAACTCATCAAGGTTGTTAAACCGTTCTTGGATGCTTGCCTTGACTACTGGGACCCGAACTACCACGTTTTTGCGTTCCCTGGCGGCGATATTTGCCCATTTCCCGAAGAAATTTCTGCTATTGGTGGATGGGACCCCGAACATTTGCCTGCCATTCCTTCTACTTCTCAAGGGTACAAAAGCAAATTTATAGATTTGCTCGGATTGACTAGACTTGAGGTGGACCGTCTAGTTACCTCAAAGGGTGTGAGAATGTTGGACTTCATAGATCGATTCATCAACTGGGCCGACCCCACCGTTTCTCATGTTGCTAGGCGGAGGGCATTTGGCTTTTGCTTATTGCATGTGTATGTCTTCCAAGGGCATGTTGATGAAGACTTGAGAGGTGATCCCCGTCTTCCGGGCCTTGTTGAGCGAGATGGAGTGCGCGCAGAGTGACTTGCTTATGCTTAGGAGAGATTATTCTGGGTTTGGATAATAGGAAATCCAACCGCGATTTGCCGTATTTGGGAAGTCCCGTCATTTTGCAGGTAAAAGACATCTTTTTTTTTTTTTTTGTTTTTTTTTTTCGATGTCTAATACCCGCTTTTGGTAGGTTTGGCTTATGGAACGGCTCCGATTGATCGAGCCCCCGGTTCATGCGCTTTCCTATCATGCCCGCTCGATTGCGATGAGGACAAGGTTGTATATGGTGGACTTCACTCGGGTTTGTGATTATTGGAAGAACAAGCTGAAAAGTGACGATGGCCCGTTGATTAGGTGGGTCGTGCCGTGGTGGCACCTCAAGTCCGTCACTGGAGTGTCTTCTTTGGATCCCACAAGGTCCGTGCGCATTCCTGGATTGGAGTTTATGGTGTGCATCTTCCCGGAAAGGCTGATGAGACAAGTTGGGCTGAAACAGACGATCCCGAGGCTTGACACCGTCCCGCAGACTGCTATGGCGCTTACTACAGAGAGCCGAAGAGAGTGGGCCACTAAATGGGCTCAAAGAAACAAGTGGTTCTTGAATTTCTCCGCCAATGCTTTATGGGTGTCGGATTCTTATCTAAGATGGAGAAAGGCTACTACTCCGGAAGAGCGCGAGAAATTGAGGAAGCGCGAGCCCGTTGACTATAAGATGCGCGAGGTAGAGAAAGAAAAAGAGAAGCATCTGACAGAGGGAGAAGAAGAAGTCGGGTTTCAAGTTGTTCATCCTTCGAAGAAACCAAAGACTACTCCTGTCGCGGAAATGGTGATTGGCAAGAATGGAAAAGCTAGGCCTCGAGAAAGACCGTTGGTGATTAGGTCTGAAGTGGCGCAAGAGCGTCCGGCTCGAGGTCGTGACAAGAAATATGACAAGAACGACAAGGGCAAGGGGAAGATGGAGGAATAGCCCGAGTCTCTTTATTATTATTTGATTATTATTATTATTATTATTATTGTAATAAAAAGGTGGGGTTTTTTAGGATCCTAGCCTATTCTATTTTTATTATGTAGCGTACTATTATTATTAGAAAATGAATGAAATAAAAAAGGTTAAATGGTTATGAAACCGTTGTGATTTTCTATTTATTATTCTTGTCGAATTTCAAATGCAATGCAAATGTCCTTCTATTTACATTTTAGATATGATGGGTTGAATCCTGTGAAGGATTGCCTACGTATTCACTTAAAAGCGAAATCAAACCCTTGCGCGTAGTTCGAGTAAATGTAAAAGAATAATTGTTCTAAGCAAAAGCTTGTAATGAACTTAGAAAAGAAGCATGAGCTTTTGCTTACTCTGAAGGTGCATATTAGTTTATTTGATGATATGAGGATGACGAATTTGTCAAAATGCAAGAGCACGGTGACATTAGCTTATTTCAGCTTGGCCAGGGGCCGTTTATTTAGTGCCACAAGAGTGACACGTGGGGTTACGCGAGGCGCGTTTTTGTTCCTATTCTAGGCATAGTACCGTTTCAGTTGGTCAAGGTTTGTTGGGTTTGAAAACTCATTCCCATCTAGGTCTGTGATTCTAACCGCACCCCCTGGGAGTATGGATTTGACTAAAAATGGTCCGGCCCAATTAGGTTTGAATTTCCCCCGTGGGTCAACAGGTAAGAGAGCTCTAACCGATTTAAGTACTAAGTCTCCTTCTTTGATGTTTCTTAGCCTAACCCTTTTGTTGAAAGCTCGTTTGATACGTGCTTGATATGTTTGGACATTATGCAAGGCACGTAGCCTACGTTCATCCAGGAGGATGAGTTCTTCATATCTATCCCTCTTCCAATCGGCTTCTGGGATTTGACTTTCGAGTAAAATACGCAAGGATGGTATTTCTAGCTCGACTGGTTTTACAGCTTCCATGCCGTAGGTCAAATAGAAAGGAGTAGCCCCAGTGGGTGTCGTGACAGATGCACGATACCCCCATAAAGCAAAGGGTATCTTGCTTGGCCAATCTCTGTAGTTGTCAATCATTTTCTTGAGGATTGTGACAACATTCTTGTTTGCTGCCTCTACCGCGCCGTTAGTCTGTGGTCTATAGGGCGAAGAGTGGTGATGCTTAATCTTGTATTTGGCTAGCAATTGATTGGTCTCAGCTTGGAGGTGTGATCCGTTATCACTAATGATCTCATGCGGGCAACCATATCGACAGATGATGTTGTTTTGTATGAACTTTGCCACATTTTTAGCTGTAAGACCAGTGTAGGAAGCCGCTTCTACCCATTTGGTGAAATAGTCGATTGCCACTAGAATGAAACAGTGACCTCCTGTTCCGGCCGGGGTTATCTTCCCGATTATGTCAATTCCCCATGCAGAAAATGGCCAGGGGGATGTCATTGTATAGAGCAATGAAGGAGGGACATGTTGCACATTCCCGAAGATTTGGCAGTTGTGGCAATGTCTTACATATTTGATGCAATCGGACTCCATTGTGGTCCAACAATATCCCAAACGTGTGATTTTCTTCGCCATCATGGGCCCACTCATGTGAGGACCGCATTCTCCGCCGTGGACTTCTTCCATCACCTTTCGTGCCTGTGAATGATCAAGGCAACGTAGGACTACACCAAGAGGTGTTCTTTTGTATAACTCTCCTTGCATGAGAACGTATTGGGAAGCCAGTAGGCGTATAGCACGTTGTCCCCTCTTGTCCATATCCGGGGGATAGGTACCATTAAGCTTAAAATTCAGGATTGCTTGGAACCAGGGTTCCTGTGCGATCTCCTCTTCTTCGGTGATTTGGTGGACATAAGCTGGCTCTGACCGTCGTTTGATGCACAAAGGCATTTCCATCATGTGATCTGGCATATTGATCAAAGATGCAAGTTTCGCAAGAGCGTCTGCAAATTGATTTTCTTCCCGAGGTAGGTGTAGGTAGGTTACGTGATCAAAGAATTGAGCGACCTGGTCTATTCTAGCCTGATAAGGTGCGAGGCTTTCGCTTCGGATTTTCCAAGATCCTGTAACTTGGTTGATGATCAGTGATGAATCCCCATGTACTCAGAGGTTTTTGATGCCTAAGCTCACTGCCGCTTGTAGCCCAATGAGACAAGCTTCGTACTCTGCAGCATTGTTTGTCACCTCGAAGTCGAGTTTGACAGCAATTGGTGTATGCTCGCCTTCAGGAGAAATGAGCAACACTCCTATTCCGAATCCTCTTAAGTTCGATGCTCCATCAAAGTACAGGTCCCAGGAGTCTACATCAGTTTGGAGTATATCCTCGTCTGGAAATGACCAAGTATCTATTGTTTGTGCGTCGTTGATAGGATTTTCTGCTAAGAATTCGGCGACGGCGCGACCTTTTATGACTTTCAGTGGCACGTATTTGAGGTCGAATTCTGAGAGCATCAGGGTCCATCTTTCTAGACGTCCGTTGAGGACGGGTTTCTCGAAGAGGTATTTGACTGGATCCATTTTGGAGTATATTTTGACGGAGTAGCTAAGCATGTAATGGCGTAGCTTCTTCGTTGCCCACACAAGAGCGAGGCATGTCTTTTCGAGTTGTGAGTATTTACACTCGTACTCCAAGAACTTCTTACTAAGATAGTAGATAGCTCTTTCTTCACTTCCTACAGTTTGAGCCAGCATGGCACCCATGTTCTGTTTTGCCATTCTTGTGAGATATAAACCAAGAGGTTGATCTTGTTGTGGTGGCATGAGCACTGGTGGTTTAGCCAATATCTCTTTGATTCGGTCGAATGCCTTTTGACAATCATCATCCCACATGGTATGGTCCGCTTTCTTGAGTTTCTTGAAGATAGGCTCACAAATCATCGTAAGTTTCGATATGAATCGACTTATGTACTGCACTTTTCCCAGGAATCCTCTGACTTCTTTTTCTGTTTGAGGTTGTGGCATTTCGATTAGAGCTTTGATTTTGGAAGGATCTATTTCTATACCTCGTTGGCTAACAAAGTATCCCAGGAGTTTGCCAGATGTTACCCCGAATGTGCATTTCTGAGGATTGAGCCTCATGTTGTACTTTCGTAGCCTTGCGAAGAACTTGCGAAGGTTCGCAATATAACCCTCTCTTTCCTTGGATTTGACAATCATGTCATCTACGTATACCTCAACTTCTTTGTGCATCATGTCATGTAGGAGTGTAGTTGCGGTGCGTTGATATGTAGCTCCAGCGTTGATTAATCCAAACGGCATGACCGTATAACAATAGGTTCCCCATTGGGTGACGAATGCGGTCTTATGCATATCTTCCATGGCCATCTTGATTTGGTTATAACCCGCATACCCATCCATGAAGGATAGTAACGCGTGGTCAGCGGTGTTGTCTACTAATATGTCGATATGAGGTAGAGGGAAGTCATCCTTTGGACTTGCTTTGTTTAAGTCCCTAAAGTCAACACAAACACGGATTCTCCCATCCTTTTTGGGTACGGGTACTATGTTAGCTACCCAGTCAGAATACTCGGAAACTTTGATGAACCCGGCTTTGAATTGCTTGTCAACTTCTTCCTTAATCTTTAGAGCCCATTCTGTTCTCATTCGTTAAGCTTCGTTTCACGGGTTTGAAACCTGGCTTGATCGGAATCCTATGTTCGGCGATATCCCTGTCGATCCCTGGCATGTCTTTGTAGGACCAAGCGAAAACGTCTTTGAATTCATTTAGGAGGTCTATGAAATCGGCCCTTTCGGTAGAGCTCAAGGTAGTCCCTATCCTAAGTTCTTGGGGTTCTAGTTTAGTTCCTACATTGATGGGTTCGGTATCCTCTATTACTGGTCCCCCTTCCCCTTCCTGTAGTATTTCTTTGGCTACGTAGGGAGGTATTTCGATTGAGTCTGGGTCTTGGTCACCCTCAGTATCATCGTAAACAGAATTGCACTCAAGATAACACAAAGAGTAAGCAGAACCTGATTTTTTCATATTAAGATTTGAGTAAAGTTGAAACAAAGAAGCCAACTGATCCATGGTCAGTGGCGGCAAAGGGACAGTGGTTGGGGCATTTCCCGAACTACTGTGACTACTCGAGGCTAAGCTAGGAGAAACAAAGGGAGTGAGGATGACGACAGGAGTAGACTCTCTAATGACTTCTCTAGACTCCGACTCCGACTCCGACTCGAACTCATCGTCTTCTGGTTCTCCTTAGAACATCTCTCCTTTTCCAGTGGTGAGCTTGAAGAGTCTTCCTTGATTGTTGGTCCATTTGATAGATTTTCTCCATCCTTTCTGCTGTCTTGCGTCGGTTTCTGTGATTAACGCGGTGGGGTTGAAGCGATCGTCTTGAAGTATCATGGTGACAAATCGATCTTCTCCAAACAATAGGCTAACAGCTTGTTCGTCTAAGCACTACTACAAATCCAGGCAACTACAACGCCCCTTTAACAACGATTATTCACGAAAATCACAATAGATGTTGTAGAATGTATGGCGCGAATTTTACTAAAATCAATTACAACGGGTATGGTTATAAAAACCGTTGTTATTCGTTTTAACAACGGGTCACACATGAACAACCGTTGTTAATAATTTGGCGCAAAATTGGCGCAAAGTTAGTGAAAAGTAATCACAACGGTTATTTTTGAAACCCGTTGTTAAAACTTATTTAACAACGGGTGTTTTTTACAACCGTTGTTAAAACATATTTCACAACGATTGTTGTTTAATAACCGTTGTCAATACCTTCCATACTCTAAACCACACAAACACAAGTCTCTGCTGACCACAAAACACAAACCTTAATACATACACAAACACAAACCCAGCAGCAGCCAAACACAAACACAAAACACACACTTTCTCATCGTCTCTTTCTCTCTTTCTCATCGTCGCTTTATCTTCTCGCCGTCACTGTTGATTTCATCGTCTCTTTACGTACGTTCTGTAATTATCAGGTTTGTTTCATCGTCATTATTTTATTTTTCTAATTATTTCATTTCCATGTATGTGTTTTTATCGACCATTAGGTTCCGTTCAAAGCATCTGCTAATTATTTCATTTCCATCTTCTTTGGCGTCCTTGAGACGGATCGAGCATAGTAAGAGTCTTAAGGATGATATCATTCATTTTGTTGGAGTTTGGAGTTTGTTTTGAAAGATTAAGGAGAGGGTTAATTTATTTGGAGTTTGTTTTAGCAGTTAGGGTTTGAAGAATATATTGAGATAATGGAAATGCATGTTAGTTGAGATAATGCAATGTATTTATACTAAGCAATGTGTGGGTTGAGTTGTTTTTTAATTAATATATATGTTAGGAAGTTGTGCCATAATCAGCATCATCATATCTCTCAATCTTTGCTTCAAATCTTATTGACAAGAATGGCGTAATAATAACTGGATCTTGATGATGACTGATCTATGGAGTTGAAAAAATGGAAGCAAATCAAACAAGCATAACTCAACACTTTCAAAATGATCATTTCATTTAATTTTAAACCAAATACATTACAACAATTATCAGAAATCAAAAGATGTATAATAAGCCGGAACAACCCCGATTAAGCGTAAAAAGCGCTTCTCAACCTGCCACCAATCACGCCACTCGGGTATACCGCTAACTTCGGGTCATTGGCTTCATATTTTGCAATAACAGATTGAATATATGCAAGGACACGACTTGCATGTGGAGATAAGGTTGGAAGAGTACAACTCAACATATCTCTGGCTGCAGCCAAGTTGCGATAGTAAGTAAAGCCGACGAGGGTATGAAGATGATGATGATGATGAGGCTTTGTTGACAAGCGGATCGCTTCACGCCTCTTAATCCAATAATTTCGTTGATGTTCAAGGGATGCTTTGATTAATGGGTGTTGATCGGCGGGAAGCCCGGCGAGAACCTTCCCATCATCTTCAATCGTTTGTGTAAGCCATTCTTCGTTGTTGATAAAATTAGGGTTCATTGCCATGTTGTTTCAATTAATGAATGTTAGATACTAAAGGATGCTTTAGTATTTATAGCTAGTCACATTTATAAGTTTTTTCAAAACCGTTGGTAATTAATTTAAGGGATATTCTGCATGCATCGGAATTCTAACGGGCCGTAATTATACATGCATCTAGTAATATTTAATTTAATTTTTTTATTATTTTTTAAGAACAAACAACAACGGTTATTTACAAACAACCCGTTGTCTTTAGTTATAACAACGGTTTTGTATATTACAACCCGTTGTTATAACTTTCCCCCCAAAATTGAGTCACACTTTCCACAACGGGTTTTTATACTTAAAACCGTTGTTAATATTTTTAACAACGGTTGCTTTAAGAAAACCAACCGTTGTTAAAACCTTTTACAACGGACGCTTTAACAATGTCCGCTTTTTTATATAACAACGGTTTTTAACCGTTGTTATAGCCTGTATCTGTAGTAGTGAAGCAAGGTGCTTGACGGGTTTTGACGGTAGGAACCGTTTCTGGAGGGATAAAGTAGCAATCGTGAAAGATCTCGATCCCGGCTAACTTCCTCTCGAGATAATGCCAAGGTTCGGGAAATCCGTGAAAGAGTTCTAGACTTCCTTCTTGAACAAAGTACCCATTTAAAGTAGGGAGATAGGGTCTCATTTGGATTCCTACGTGCTTGCGGTTTTGGACTTGGGCAAGCATTTCGAGAACCTCTTATTTCGTGGGTTTGTACCCTAGTCCAAGTGGTATCTTCGTTAAGTTGCCTTCCTTGTATGGTGCGAAGGTATTCTTCCGAATAGGGTTCAAAGGCATTCCAGGGAAGTATCCCTGGGATTTGAGTATGTGGTTGACCACCAAGTTGGAGTAGGGATTATAGTATAAGGGTGCCAACTCACTTTCTATGACACTTACACTTTGGAAGCCCCCAAGTTCGTATACGGGATTTGCAAGGACTTGATTGTTCGATTGTTTTTCGATTATTGCCTTGATGGGTGACGAAGTGATCGTCACTACTTTGCCATTTAGTGGGATCTTGATCTTTTGATAAAGGGTGGATGTTACCGCTTTGGAAGCGTGAATCCAGGGCCTTCCCAGAAGTATGTTGAATGAAGCTTCAATGTCCACTATTTGGAAATTAACCTTTCGTTCGATTGGCCCTGTGGCTATGGTTAGGTTAACAAGTCCTACCACCTTTCGTCGTGTACCGTCGTACGCACGCACACCTTGATTGGTAGGGGTCCAATCCGACTATTTCATGCCTAGCTTGTATGCCGTTTTGAGGGGTATGACGTTGACTGCGGAGCCATCATCCACCAAGGTCATTGGCACATTCTTCTTTAGACAAATGACAGTGATGTATAGAGCAAGGTTGTGACTAGCGCCAAAAGGTGGCAAATCTTCGTCCGAGAAAGTAATAGGATTACTTAGCTTCGGTGATTCTTGGAAGACCAAGTTGACTACATCTTCAGGAGTGGAGTTATGTGCTACATTTAGCTTGGCCAAAGCTTGCAGTAAAGCTTGGCGATGTGGGAATGAGCTTGCTACTAATTGCCAGACTGAAAGATCAGCCTTTGTCTTCTGTAATTGCTTGAGCAAATGATCAGTGGAGTCATCTTCGTTGTCATTTGGTGTGATGACGTTGGTTGGACCATTTTGAGTAGTGCTTTGTTATGGACGACCCGAACGAGTTAGGTGGTCCACATCTTGGTCTTCACCATTTTGGACTATTTCTTTGACTAGGGAGTTTTCAATGAGATACTCGTCCTCATCATCGTCGGCCAAAACTCCATTGATTGCAGCTAGTTCCCTCATTCTCATGATATCATCTTCTAGTCGTATGATTTGGTCGACTAGTTTATCAACTACGGTGACTACTTCTTGCATAGTGGCATTTTGAGAGAAGATTAGTGGCACATGTTCTTCGGGTGTTGCATTGGGATCATGTAGAGTTGTCACCATATTTTCTAATTCCCAAACTTGCCTATCTACACTCCTTGCCCATGCGATGAAGTCGGAAATGGTAGGGGAGATAGTAGAGTAGAACCCTTCATTCTCGATTGCATGAATTTCATTTTCGATTGGAGAAATGAGGTGTGAGCAATCTAAGGTAGATTCCTCACTTGTGATCACTAGAACTCCAAGAGGATTCTGAGTGTTGTTGGGTTTACCTCCCGGTGGTATTGGTAGTCGACCATCTTCAATCATGTCTTGAAGCACGTTTTTCAACTTGTAGCATTTTTCTGTGTCGTGCCCCTTGCCCCTATGGTATTCACAGTATGAATTCTCGTCCCAGAACTTGGACTTCCTTTCGGGTTCAGGGGTAGGTCCAATGGGTTGGAGTTTACCTTGCTTCATTAGCCTTTTTAGAGCGTTGGAGTAAGTGTCCCCAAGATTTGTAAATTTTCTTGGTGGGGTACTTTTCTTGGATGGCTCGAGAAGGTTAACTTCATCGGTCTTGCTAGTGGAGCCGTATGAACGACTTGTGGACCCTTGATATCCTCGACCTACCGTTTTGGACAAGAGTCCTTTACGGATGTCGTCTTCAATCCTTGTCCCTAGTACGGTTAAGTCCTTAAAGGTTTTGATGTTTTGGTATCTCAAATGATTGGCATAGATGGGTTTGAGATTATCCACAAACTTCTCCACAAGAGTAGCCTCATCCGGGCGTTCAACTAGTTGAGTGCTAGTCTTCCTCCACCTACTTAGGAAGTCGGTGAATCCTTCTTTGTCATTTTGGGTAAGAACCTCTAGGGTACGCATGTTTACTTGGATCTCGGCATTATCCGCATATTGTTTAGAGAACTCGATTGCGGCGTCTTCCCAAGTAGCGACCTTCATGTGATCTAAAGAGTAGAACCATTGCCTCGGGATGGTGTCAAGAGATGAAGGAAAGATCCTTAAGAACATCTCGGGTTTGATGCCTTTGATAGACATGTAATCCTTGAAGGCACGGATGTGGTTCAAAGGGTTCTCGTGCCCTTTGAATTTAGGGATATCCGTCATATTAAAGTTAGTTGGCAATTTGGAATTGACGGCCTCATACTTGCGATTGTTCTCCCTATAAATGTCATCCCCCTTAAGGTACATCAACTGCTCCTCTAGGTATTGGAGTCTTTTCTCAGCTACAGTCATCTCCATGAGAGGATTTTCATCCTTGGATTCGTTGTCAGAGTCACGTAGTACTTCACTTTCATGAGGAGGCAACCTTCCCTCTACGGCATAGATACGGCCCTCGATGAGCTCAAGGCGGTCATAGGTTTGTTCTTGGGTAGCTTGCATTTGGGCTAGCGCGGCTAGGATTCGATCATTACCATCTTGAAGTTGGTGGAGATTTGTTTCATCACTTGATCCGGGCATCTTGAAAACTGGATAAGAAATCGGCAGCGAATCAAAACACGATCGACCATTCTAACACGCTTGCTAAAAGAAGAAATGTTTTGACTCGTGAAGTGGGTGTGTGCCACTTGTGTTGAGTGAGTTTTGAAGAAAGACAAGGTTTTTGAAAATGGGGTCCTAGTCAACTGTAGTGTAGTTGTAGGAGTGGACTCGAAGTGAGGTTTTTAAATGGGCTTGTGGCCCGAATTTTGACACGACAAACGGACAGAGTTTTGACCGGATTTTGCGCTAATTACAAGCCTTTTTCGAAAAAAAGGGTTTTGATTTTTTGAAAAATCGTCATGGTTTCGTTTAGAAATGGTGATCACGTAAGGTATACACATTTATACAAGCATTATAACGGGATGCTGAGTGCATTTAAAAGGGTTTTGGTTTAAAGGGTGGGTTGCCATACCGAACCATCAAACCCGAAGTCTGTGGAGAGGCTCGTACCGAACAAGAGTAACGCCGATTTCTAGTCCATTTCCTCAAGAAGTTAAGGCCCTTGATACAAACAAGAGTAAGCATCATGGTATGGATGACGTCAATCGCTATCCATCCTTAGGTCCAAATAAGAATTAGGACCGTTTAGACGGGACGATTGGTCGAATGGGTTGGGTTGGGCCTAGGAAGGCCGAATAAAACGGTCTAGGAAGACCGAGTTATGAAAACCGACAATTGTCTTATACAAACTATTCCCTAACCTTGTTCAAGTTTCACCCTTGCTACACGTAAGTGTATTATCCCCAGCGGAGTCGCAAAACTGTGGACGGCGGGCCGCCCACGGGGGCGCTTGGGTTGGAAAGAGAAACAAGCGTTTGCATTTTTGTATGGAGTCGCCACCAATTTTTATGGGAAATTGGAACCGTTCGAATACCTCGTGTCATGTCAAGACACAAAGTAGAGACATGAACACTAAGAAATCGTTACCCTTAGCATTCTATGTCTAGAATGACTCTCGCGGATGCCAATGAACACGGGTGCTCACGGAGATCTGGAGTAAGGGGTGAGGGTACGTATTAGGAAGCTCTTTTGATCGAACACCTAATCCCGCCCGCCTCGATAGCGGCCTCTACTAATGATTAGGGACATCATTTATACTCGATATATTGTCGGCTATATGCATGTAATGCAACATCCAAGTTTTAATCCTAACATGTGAGAATTAATACTAAGTCGGTTGACACGTAATTTAGCAAACAATTGGCTCAAAGTAGGATTTAATGCTCAATTACATGTGAAGGAATGTAAATAAATCATACAAATGCGATAAATAAAACAATAATCATAAATTACAATAATGAAAATTACAATAATTACAATGGATTAGGCGATTTATGTCGGAAATACCTTTAAAACGGATAATTTGAGAAAAAGGAATAAAAGAAAGAAATTAAATAAATTAACGAACAGGAATTAAGACGATATTACGGTTAATAGTTAGTTAACATACGCTAATAAAACTAGGTCAGGGCAAAGAAAGGAGTTCAGGGACAGAACTCAGCCAGGAACAGGCGCAGCAGAGCTGCGTCCTTTGGAATAGGCGCAGCAGACGCTGCGTCTGTTCCTTGGCTCAGTTCTGGCTGTGAAGCCATAATTGCAAGTCGTTAATGTCAATTGGTGATTTTAATGATGGATTAAAATTATTTACTCGGATGGAAGTGATTAATAGGTTATTTAACATATGAATGGGTCGTGAAAACAGTAAAACATGAATAAGACGGAGTTAAGACGAATTAATGATAGAAGTGAAGAATATTAATGAGTGAAACAAATCAATTGATTAAGTCAAATATGATGGATTAATGACGAATATGCGATGAATACGACAAAAGACAGGTGAAAACTATATCAAAGACGAATTCTAGAAACCCAATATTGACGAATCGAATCTCTATAACTCGGAATTGAATTTAATGACGAAACCCGCAAATATTGGATTATTTGGGATTTAAGTCGGATTTTAATGATAAATTACATGTGTTAATGACGATGAATAATATACATGTGAAATTAGTGATGATTATGTCAAAGAATTAAAGAAAACAAACGAAACAAATACATACGAACGAATTACAGAGGACGAAGGAAGAAGAAAGGAAGTAGGAACTGCGGCAACCTCACGAAGAGGCGCAGCAGGAACTGCGCTCCTTCGAAGAGGCGCAGCAGTTGCTGCGTCCTTTTTTGACGGTCATCTTCTGGAAATCCGTAAAAAAGAGATTTTAAACATGGTTTTAGAAATCGATTTTAATTGGTATTTTCGACATAGACCTTACATTAATGATACAAAAAGTAAAGAACAATAAATAAAGAGAGATATACACCCTCAGACTTACATGTTTGACGAAACGAGAAGGACTAAGATATCGATTAGTGATGCTCGACGCGAATGTAACGAAAGTGCCCTCGTAAGAGGAATTAAAACAAATTGATTAGTTAAGTTGATTGATGTGTAGTTGGTCAAATTGGTCGGTCATGCAAACGGGGAGGCTGGTACTCAGAAGGATCCGAGCTTACGTGGTCGAAATTTCAAGCACGTAGACGCCAAAAAGTAAGAACAAAGTCTAGAATGCAAAGGGAGAAGAGAAGGGCGGACACTCGCGTGAGAAATATGAGGAGCGAAGGCTCCTATTTATACTAATCACGTGGAGGAATTAGGGTTTCGGAGACTCTTTGGAAGTGAATCTCGGAAAGATATGAAAAAGATACGAGAAATACGCAGAAAAGGGCATGGGAAGAGGAACAGCAGCCACTGCGTCTCTTGGAAGAGGCGCAAAGACTGCGCGCGTCCTGTTCCCAAGGGGTTTCCTCCTGCGGAAGAAAGATTTCCGTGTTTGAGTTATGGTAGGACGAAAATAATTCGGTTTTCCTTAATATCTTATGTGAATATTACGGGAAATTGTTTACTCAAAGATAAAATTTATGAAATATGGAATAGAAATATCCGGAACATTCCAGAACATTCTGACTCGGGATTTAACGATTATCAGAAAATGGAGACGGTTTTAGGCCCGGACTCCGAATGTACTCTAATTACTGCCAAAACGACCGTATCGGGACGTAGATGACAACTAAGAGGTAGACATTAATATTTGAGCAATCACTTGAAGATAATCTTACGAATTGTCACAAATCGTTCCGCGTATCAAACATGCGGCCCAATCATCACCGGGTGGTTTGCGAGAGGTGCAGAAATGAGGTATCTACAGATGGTGGCTCCGCGGTTAACGTCATACCCTTGAAAACAGCATATAAATTGGGCATGAAAGAATTAGATTGGACTCCTACCAATCAAAGTGTTCGCGCATATGATGGTACACGACGAAAGGTGGTGGGAGTTGTTGACCTAACCATAGCCACAAGGCCAATTGAACGAAAGGTCAATTTCCAAATAGTGGACATCGAGGCATCCTTCAACATACTTCTGGGAAGACCCTGGATTCACGCTTCCAAAGCGATAACATCCACACTCCACCAGAAAATCAAAATCCCACTAGGTGGTAAGGTGGTGACGATCACTTCGTCGCCTATCAAGGCAATCATCGAAAACAAGTCAAGCAATCAAGTCTTTACAGATCCAGTACATGAACTTGGGGGCTTTCACATCATAAACGTCATAGAGAGCGAATTAGCACCATTATACTTCAATACCTACTCTAACCTAGTGGTCAACCACATACTCAAAACCCAGGGATACTTCCCGGGAATGCCTTTGAATCCTATCCGAAGGAGCACCATTGCCCCCTACAAGGAGGGTAATTCACAAAGAATACCCCTTGGATTAGGATACAAACCCACCAAAGAGGAAATTCTCGACATGCTCGCTCAAATTCAAAACCGTAAGAATGTGGGAATTCAAATGCGACCCTATCTCCCTACCCTAAATGGATACTTCGTTAGGGAAGGAAGTCAAGAATTCTTTCATGGATTTCCCGAACCTTGGCATTATCTCGAAAGGAAGCTAGCCGGAATCGAGATCTTTCATGATTGCTACTTCATTCCTCCAGATACGGTTCCTACCGTAAGGACTCGTCAAGCACCTTGCCTAGACGAGCAAGCTGTGAGTCTACTATTTGGAGAAGATCGATTTGTTAGAGCCGCGCAGGACGAGATCATTACTATGATACTTCAAGATGATCACTTCAACCCTACCGCATTTATCACAGAAATCAACACCAATCAGCAGAAAGGATGGAGAAAATCGATCAAGTGGACAAACAACCAAGGAAGACTCTTCAAGCTCACTACTAGAGAAGGAGAGATGTTCAAAGGAGAACCAGAAGACGATGAATTCAAGTCAGAGTCAGAGTCGGAGTCATAGTCAGAGTCTAGAGAAGTTCCTAGAGTGTCTCCTCCTGTCGTCATTCCCACTCCCCTCGTTTCTCCTAGCCTAGTGTCGAATAGCAACAGTAGTTCGGGAAATGTCCCAACCGCTGTCCCTTTACCGCCACTGACCACAGATCAAATGGCTTCTCTATTTCAACTTTTCTCAAATCTTAATATGAATAAATCAGGTTCTGCTTACCCTTCGTGTTATCTTGAATGCAATTCTGTTTATGATGATGATGAGGATGACCCAGACCCTGACTCAATCGAGATACCTCCCTACATAGCCAAAGAAATACTACAAGAAGGGGAAGGGGGACCCGTGATAGAAGATACTGAACCCATAAACATAGGAACTGAACTAGAATCCCTAGAACTTAGGATAGGGACAACCCTGAGCCCCACCGAAAGGGCCAGGTTCATAGACCTCCTACACGAGTTCAAAGACGTTTTCGCTTGGTCCTACAAAGATATGCCAGGGATCGACAGGGAGATTGCAGAGCATAGAATCCCAATCAAACCAGGGTTCAAACCCGTGAAACAGAAGCTTCGAAGAATGAGGACAGAATGGGCTCTTAAAATCAAAGAAGAAGTCGATAAACAATTCAAAGTCGGGCTCATCAAAGTTTCCGAGTACTCGGACTCGGTGGCTAACATAGTACCCGTACCCAAAAAGGATGGGAGAATCCGTGTTTGTGTTGACTTTAGAGACTTAAACAAAGCAAGCCCTAAGGATGACTTTCCTCTACCACATATCGACATATTAGTGGATAATACAGCGGATCACGCATTGCTATCCTTCATGGATGGATACGCGGGATATAACCAGATCAAGATGGCCTTAGAGGACATGCATAAGACCGTCTTCGTCACTCAATGGGGAACCTACTGTTACACAGTCATGCCGTTTGGGTTAATCAACGCCAGAGCTACATACCAACGCACCGCAACTACGCTCTTACATGACATGATGCATAAAGAAGTTGAGGTATACGTAGATGAGATGATTGTCAAGTCCAAGGAAAGAGAGAGACATATTGCGAACCTTCGCAAATTCTTCTCGAGGCTACGAAAGTACAACATGAGGCTCAATCCCCAAAAATGCGCATTCGGAGTAACATCGGGCAAACTCCTGGGATACGTGGTTAGCCAACGAGGTATAGAAATAGACCCTTCAAAGATCAAATCTTTAATCGAAATGCCGCAACCTCAAACAGAGAAAGAAGTTAGGGGATTCCTATGCAAGGTTCAATACATAAGTCGATTCATATCGAAACTCACCATGAGCTGCAAACCCATATTCAAGAAGTTAAAGAAAACAGATCACGCCATGTGGGATGATGACTATTAGAAGGCTTTCGACCGAATCAAGGAAATACTAGCCAAACCACCAGTGCTCATGCCACCTCAACGGGATCAAACTCTTGGTTTATATCTCACGGTAACTGAAACGGCCATGGGCGCCATGCTAGCTCAAACCGTAGGAAAAGAAGAAAGAGCCATCTACTACCTTAGTAAGAAGTTCTTGGAGTACGAGTGCAAATACACACCACTCGAGAAGACATGCCTCGCTCTTGTGTGGGAATCAAAGAAGTTGCACCACTACATGCTTAGCTACTCCGTCAAAATATTCTCCAAAATGGATCCTGTCAAATACCTCTTCGAGAAACCCGTTCTCAATGGACGTCTAGCGAGGTGGACTTTGATGCTCTCTGAGTTCGATCTTAAATATGTACCTTTGAAAGTCATAAAAGGGCATGCCGTTGCCGAATTCTTCACAGAAAATCCCATCAATGATACACAAACGATAGACACCTGGTCATTTCCGGATGAGGATATACTCCAAACGAATGTAGACTCCTGGGACCTCTATTTTGATGGAGCATCGAAATTGAGAGGATTTGGAATAGGAGTGTTGCTCATTTCTCCTGAAGGCGAGCATACACCAATCTCTGTTAAACTCGACTTCGAGGTGACAAATAACGCTGCAGAATACGAAGCCTATCTCATTGGATTGCAAGCGGCAGTAAGTTTAGGCATCAAGAATCTTCGAGTACATGGGGATTCCTCTTTGATCATCAACCAAGTTACGGGATCTTGGAAAATCCGAAGCGAAAGCCTGGTGCCTTATCAAGCCAGAATAGACCAAGTAGCCTAATTCTTCGATCAAGTAACCTACTTACATCTACCTCGAGAAGAAAATCAATTTGCGGATGCTCTTGCAAAACTTACATCTTTGATTAACATGCCGGATAGTATGGTAGAAATGCCTTTATGCATCGAACGACGATCAGAGCCAGCTTATGTGCACCAAATCACCGACGAAGAGGAAATTGCGGAGGAACCCTGGTTCCAAGCAATCCTAAACTTCAAACTCAACGACACCTATCCACCGGAAATGGACAAAAGGGGACAACGCGCTATCCGCTTACTAGCTTCCCAATACGTCCTCATGCAAGGAGAGCTATACAAAAGAACACCTCTTGGTGTAATCCTACGTTGTCTTGATCATTCACAGGCACGAAAAGTGATGGAAGAAGTCCATGATGGAGAATGTGGCCCTCACATGAGTGGACCCATGATGGCAAAGAAAATCACACGTTTAGGATACTATTGGACCACGATGGAATATGATTGCATCAAATATGTGAGACATTGCCATAATTGCCAAATCTTCAGGAATATGCAACATGTTCCTCCCTCATTGCTTTACACCATGACGTCTCCCTGGCCATTTTCTGCTTGGGGAATTGACATCATCGGCCACATCACTCCAGCTGGAACAGGAGGTCACTGTTTCATCCTAGTAGCAATCGATTATTTCACCAAGTGGGTAGAAGCGGCTTCCTACACTAGTCTTACAGCTAAGAATGTGGCAAAGTTCATACAAACCAATATCATATGTCGATATGGTTGCCCACATGAGATCATCAGAGACAATGGATCACATTTCCAAGCTGAGACTGAACAATTGCTATCCAAATACAAAATCAAGCATCACCACTCCTCGCCATATAGACCACAAACCAACGGCGCGGTAGAGGCACCGAACAAAAACGTTGTCACAATTCTCAAGAAAATGATTGACAACTATAGAGATTGGCCGAGCAAGATACCCTTTGCTTTATGGGGATACCGTACATCCGTTAGGACGCCCACTGGGGCTACTCCTTTCTATTTGACCTACGGCATGGAGGCCGTACAACCAGTCGAGCTAAAAATACCATACTTGTGTATTTTACTCGAAAGTCAAATACCCGAAGCCGATTGGAAGAGGGACAGATATGAAGAACTCATTCTCCTGGATGAACGAAGGTTACGTGCATTACATAATGTGCAGACATATCAGGCGCGTATCAAACGAGCCTTGAACAAAAGGGTTAAGCCAAAAAACATCAAAGAAGGAGATTTGGTCCTCAAATCCATTAGGGCTCTTTTACTTGTCGATCCACGAGGAAAATTCAAACCCAATTGGGCCGGGCCATTCCTAGTCAAGTCCATACTTCGAGGGGGTGCGGTTAGGATCACAGACCTAGACGGGAGCGAATTTACCAACCCAACAAACCTTGACCAATTAAAATGTTATTATGCCTAGAATAGGAGCAAAAAACGCACCTCGCGTAACCTCACGTGTCGCTCATGTGGTACGAAATAAACGGCCCCTGGCCAAGCTGAATCAAGCTAATGTCATCTTGCTCTTGCATTTTGACAATTCGTCATTCTCATATCATCAAATAAACTAAATTGCATTTTCAGAGTAAGTAAAGCACATGCTTATTTTCTAAAGTTCATTACAAGCTCCTGCTTAGAACAATTATTCTTTTACATTTACTCGAACTACGCGCAAGAGTTTGATTTCATTTTTTAATGAATACGTAGGCAATCCTTCTGATGTGACCATAATTAGCGCATATTTAGCCCCCGAGTTAGCCTTGTTCTCATGCTTTTTAGTGCATATTTGGGTCATTTATTGTCTTTAGTTCTTTGTTTTGCATATTCTTTGAGATTTTGATCCCTTGGTAGGAAAGGAGTAAGAATCTTGCATTTTCATGGCAAAACGAGACTAAATTGATTGAATTCAATGACCAAGCATCAAGGAGAGACAAGATTAGAAGACCTTTGTACATATTATAAGTAGTTGGGCAATGACGAGAAAGGATCCTTGCATCCCCGAGGAAATCCCCAAGGATTTTATGAAGAAAAGGGAAGAAAAGAAGAAGGAAACAATGCTGAGCTACAATCCGAGCGGATTGACCTGAATCCGCTCGTCCTCCACAAGCACAATCCGTGCGTCTTTCTTCAAAGACGCCCGGGCAGCAAGCCCAGAAGACGCCCGGATTGCCCTGAAGACGCCCGTCTTCCCCTGCTACAATCCGCCCGTCCCGACACCAATACGCACGGATTTCAGTACAGCGAGATTTTGTCTTCTCCAAGCTACAAAGAAAGAAGCCCTTCCTTCGAAAAATACCGGCGTCTCCCTGCTCAATCTAAAAAGTGTAATTACTAGTTTAGCCCTTAGTTAATCCTAATACATCCACCTAATTTCCACTATAAATACCCGATTAGTCTAATTAGAAGAGTATGTTCTTCTTATCAATTCTTAGAGTTGTTAATATCACTCAAATCTCTCTTTAGTTTTGTAATCAACAATTAATCAAGTTTTAATACAAGTTTTATTTCCTTAATCTCTCTTTTGTTCATCCTTTATTATGGGTAATTGAAGATTATTTGGGTTATTATTGGGAGATTGACAACCTCTCATTCAAGCATCAAGTACTTCTTTTATCTTTGCTTTATTATTGGAATCATTAGTAGGTATAATCCTCTTAATCCCTTTTTAATTATTGTTAATTACTTTCATTTATTCATCATGTTTCATTTTGTTGGTATGATTGACAACCTTGCTAGCATGATCAACATGATAATGAGTGAGTAGTCACCTAGCTAGGGTTAATGGGTAATTAGGGGAAACCAACATGGGGAATGATTCATGCTTAAATTAATATGCTTTCATGGTTTATTTGCTTGCTTGTTTTGATCTCAACTCATGCACATGTTATGTTTGATGAAATGCGAGCCTATGAATCCTTGCATTTTTTACCCATCACCTATCTTTTCAATGAGACTTGTAAGACATAAACCAACTCGAGTCTCATTAGACCATGCATGTTGTTGAGTAGGGAAGACTAAGTCGACTTGTAGGTGTTGTACAATCTAATCGATTCGACTCCGGAACCCAAACTTTCCTAGGATTGTAAGATATAACCCAACTCAATCCATCACAACAATAATTGCTTGCTTATAATTTGAGAACATGTTTGTATGATCAATTCCCATGATTCCCCTATGACCCCATGACACCCTAGTGCTTTTTATCAATTGTTTATAACCCTTTCAATTCATCTTGCTTGTTTGCTTTCATTGCTATTTAGTTTAGTGACCTTCTACATCAACCCAAATTGTGACACCCCTAAGACACCACTAGTTTCAATAGAAATCTCATCTCAATTCCCGTCCCTTGGGATCCGACCTTTACTTGCCTCTTTACTAATTGTAGAGTTGTTTGTGAAGTTATAAATTGTGTTTTGATTGGACGTGACCCGACGACATCGCATTCCACATCAAAAATGGCGTCGTTGCCGGGGACGGTGTTAGCTTGATTTAGATTTTCTTATATTGTTATTAGTTGTGTCTTTCTTTGCCTTGGGGAAGTAAAACTCCTCAAGGTTTGTTCTAATTATTTTCAAGTTGTTCGATATTTTGCAAGATGGACTTTATAGATTGTTTTGTAGAGGACCACTTAAGTATACCTTTCTTCAAAGATCCCATGCAAGCATTGGACGCCTTGGAAGCAAGTGAGGCTAAAAATATGTATTGGGAATTGGAGGTGGATCTTTTTGAGGCCGCTCTAGCTAACAAAGAACTTACTCATGCACAATCCGAATTAGTGCATAACATCCTTGTAGAAGCATGTCAACCCATAGAGGATGAGCAATCCATCCTAGAAGATATTTTACAAGCTCAAGAGCAAGAGGAACCCATCATGGAGTTTGAATGTGATGAGGTTGATGAGAATGAATAACAAGTTGAATATGCTATGAGAATGGAATGTCTAATGGAGAGGAGAAAATTCTCAATGAAACTCCAAAGGAGGAAAGTGAGGTACAAACTCCTACTTTAAAACCCCTTCCCCCAAATTTGAAATATGCTTACCTTGATGAATCAAAGACCAAACCCGTGATTGTTAATGATAGACTTGATGAGAACCAATTGGGAAAATTGCTTGATGTGTTGAAACAACATGAAAAGGCTATAGGTTATAGTCTAGATGACCTTAAGGGGATAAGTCCCAACTTTTGCATGCATAGAATTCATCTAGAGGAAGACCATAGACCTACCATTTAACCTCAAAGAAGATTGAACCCCCACATGCAAGAAGTTGTCAAAGGAGAAGTTATGAAATTACTTGATGCGGGAATCATATATCCCATATCGGACTCTTTGTGGGTTAGCCCCGTCCAAGTGGTACCTAAGAAAGGAGGTACCACGGTAGTGACAAATGAAAAGAATGAACTAATACCCACAAGAATGATCACTGGTTGGCGTATGTGCATTGACTATCGAAAATCAAACTCCGCAACAAGAAAGGATCACTTCCC
The DNA here is from genome assembly GCF_048544455.1 of Silene latifolia. Lineage (NCBI taxonomy): Eukaryota > Viridiplantae > Streptophyta > Magnoliopsida > Caryophyllales > Caryophyllaceae > Silene > Silene latifolia. The sequence continues at coordinate 86,034,444 of NC_133533.1, forward strand.
CCTACCATTCATTGACCAAATGCTTGAGAGGTTAGCCTCCAACAAATTCTTTTGTTACCTTGACGGGTATTCGGGATTCTTCCAAATCCCTATACACCCGGATGACCAACATAAGACCACCTTCACATGCCCTTATGGTACTTTTGCATATAGGAGGATGCCTTTTGGTTTATGTAATGCCCTCCCCCCCCCCCACTTTCCAAAGATGCATGATGAGTGTCTTCTCCGATTACTTAGAGACCATAATGGAAGTTTTTATGGATGATTTTAGTGTTTATGGAAAGGACTTTGACTCATGTTTGCATAATCTTTCTCTTGTGTTGCAAAAATGTGAAGATGTTAGTCTTGTTTTAAATTGGGAAAAGTGTCACTTCATTGTCAATGAAGGAATTGTTTTGGGTCATTTAATTTCGGAAAAGGGCATCGAGGTCGATAAAGCTAAAGTTGAGGTGATAGAGAAACTACCACCCCCCGTGAATGTTAGAGGGGTGAGAAGTTTTCTCGGTCACGCGGGTTTTTATCGCCGTTTCATAAAGGATTTTTCAAAAATAGCGAAACCTCTCACTCAACTTTTGCTTAAAGATGCCCAATTCCTTTTCACTGATGAGTGTGTTGAAGCCTTTAATAGAATCAAGGAAACACTAATCTCGGCACCAATCATCCAACCTCCAAATTGGGAACTACCATTCCAGATTATGTGTGATGCTAGCAACTACGCCGTTGGAGCGGTTCTTGGCCAACGGGTAGGAAGAGCTCTTCATGCCATCTATTACATAAGCAAGACTTTTGACCCCTCCCAAGTGAACTATGATACCACCGAGAAGGAGCTTCTTGCCATTGTCTATGCTTTGGACAAATTCCGTTCCTACTTACTTGGATCCAAGGTGATTGTATTTTCGGATCACCGTGCTCTCCGACACTTCTTGATAAAGAAGGAGGCAAAACCAAGATTGTTGAGATGGATTTTGCTTCTTCAAGAATTTGACTTAGAAATAAGAGACAAGAAAAGAGCCGAGAATGTAGTGGCGGATCACTTGTCAAGGATCCGGTTTCATGATGAAAATGGAGAAACCCCGACCAATGACTCATTTCCCGACGATATTTTGATGGCCATTCAAACACAACTTGAAAGGCACATCACCCCATGGTTTGCCGATTATGCTAACTATATTGTTGGAAAAGTACTCCCTCCAAATTTGAACCACAACCAAAGGAAGAGATTCCTATTCGAAGTTAAGAGGTACTTTTGGGATGACCCAAACCTCTACAAGGAGTGTAGTGATGGGCTCTACCGGAGATGCATCCCTCAATGGGAAGTCCAAGGAATCTTGGAAGGGTGTCACTCATCACCCTACGGTGGGCACCATGGAGCAAGGAGGACCGTTGCAAAAATTATTCAATCGGGCTTCTATTGGCCTACAATGTTTCAAGACACAAGAGAATTCATCATTCATTGCGATACTTGTCAAAGAACGGAGAATATCTCTTGGAGGAACGAAATGCCACAAAGGGGCATTCTAGAGGTGGAGATCTTCGATGTTTGGGGAATCGACTACCAAGGTCCCTTTGTGACATCCAATGGGAATAAGTACATCCTTGTGGCCGTAGACTACATCTCAAAATGGGTGGAGGCAATTGCCACCCCAAATGATGATGCAAAAACGGTCACCAAGCTCTTCAAGAAGATAATCTTCCTAAGATTTGGAGTTCCTAGAGCAATTATAAGTGATGGAGGAACGCATTTCCATGAGAAGAAACTTGCATCTCTTTTGACCAAATATGGTGTCCAACATAGAACCGGCTTGGGATATCATCCTCAAACAAGCGGTCAAATTGAAATTTTAAATAGAGAGATCAAGCAAATCCTTGAAAAAGTTGTGAACAAGACCCGAAAAGATTGGAGCACAAAACTTGATGATGCACTTTGGGCTTATAGGACGGCCTATAAGACTCCCATAGGAGCCTCCCCTTACAAGCTTGTCTATGGAAAAGCATGTCATTTGCCAATCGAATTGGAGTACAAAGCTTTTTGGGCAATCCGAGCACTTAATCTTGATCTCAAGTTGAGTGGTCAAAGGAGGATGATTCAAATTCAAGAGTTGGAGGAATTCCGACTACAATCCTATGAGAATGCAAAGATTTACAAAGAAAGAACGAAATTGCTTCATGATAAGAGAATTAGACAAAAGGCCTTGCACAAAGGAGACAAAGTCCTTCTATTCAATTCCCGCTATTGACTTTTTCCGGGAAAGTTGAACTCTAGATGGATGGGTCCCTATGTGATAACCGAAGTTGGAAAATATGGAGATTTTGAACTCAAGGCGGAAGATGGAAGCAAGTTCAAGGTAAATGGTCAAAGGTTGAAGCCATACTATGAGGGAGCATTTATTGGAGAGGTCGAGGTCACCTACCTCGGGCCTCCTCACCCTTGAAAGAATCATCAAAAGGGAGAGTTTGGTGGAGTCCTCCCTAAACCACCATTTGTAAATATACTAACCCTCTAACTTGTATTTATTGTTTTATTGCATTTCTTTTAATAATTAGCATGAACTCTTTTCATGAGCGTAAGTGAGGGAGGATTACTAATGAATTTTGAATGAAGGAAGGAACCAATTTTCAAGTGTGGGGAAGCGTCTATGAGAGGAAAGGAACTCAAAGGAAGAATTCACAGCTTGAACACGTGCGTTTTCCCTGGAATCCGGCCGTCTTGCTGGAATCCGGGCGTCCTAGGAAGAATCCGTCCGTCCTGCTAAGCTGAGAATTTGGAGATTTTGGGACTGAAGAAGAATCCGAGCGTCTCGGAAGGGAAAACGCCCGTCCTGAAGAATCCGGACGGCTTTGCAGAAAGACGCTCGTCTTTCTACCTGCGCATTTCAAGAAAAATCCCTGTAAAGGAATCCGCCCGTCTTCAGAAGAAGACGCCCGTCCCGATAAGAAAGAATCCGAGCGTCTCATGCTCGGGACGCCCGTCTTTGTGGCGTTATATTTTTGGAAATTTAGCTGTGACAGAATCCGGGCGGCTTACCCAGAATCCGCCCGTCCCGAGAAGCCTGAATCTGAGCGTCTTCTGCTCGAATCCGCCCGTCTTCCCGCGGTGATTTGACCCGTCTTTTCTTAATTGAATTACACCCCACCACACATTTAGTGACACATCACTCTCCCTTCCACTTGCATTATAAAACCCACCTCCTTATGACTCCCAAGCATACCCAAATCACTCTCTTAACCCACAAAATCAAAAAGCCCCAATTTTCTAGGGTTTCCAAAGGCAACACTCAATCAACAAGGAGCATGCTTATCCTTTCACAAATCAAAAGAATCTAGCTCTATAATCAAAGAATGGCACCAAGGAGATCCTCTTTTAGGAATGGGACAAGACCAAGGATGAGGGGAAGTTCTTCCACCTCCCATGTCAACACATTAAGAAGGGAGCATGAAGAGATTGTAGATCTCACAAGGCTTGATGACTTCTCAAATGTGGAATTTGTCAATGATGTGCAAATATTAGTCTTCCACCGGCTTCTAAGTAAGAATATTCTTCCCATTAAGTTTTTATGTCATGCTACCTTGAGGAAACTTGGGATTTATCACCAAGTGGAAGCTCTCTTTGAAGTATTTGGTCTCTCAACCCTTTTTCGCAAGTATGAACAAACTTATCGATCTCTTGTGCTTGAATTTTTGAGCTTTTTGAAGATTACAACCTTGAACAAGACAATATGCATAGAATTTAGGTTGGAGAATGTTTCTAGGATGATGACCCTTGTAGAATTCGCAAATGTACTCAGTCTCGATGTTTCGCCTACCCGAACATCAAAACCAAAGAAGTATAGTGTTGAACCTTTGTGGAGGGCCATGACCGGCCGGGATTTCATACACACCAAGGAATGTCTTGCTTTTCATATCCAAAATCCGATCTTGAGGCTTACTTATCGATTCCTTGCGGGCACTCTACTTGCCCGCCGAGATCCGGCCATCGTGAACCAATTAGACCTTGTGTTTATGGAATCCTACCTCAACATTCAAGGAAGAAATGTGTATCACTTCAATGCACCTCTAGTATTGCTAGAGAAATGGGCAAAGTTTAGAAATGGTGATGATGATGGAATGAAGCACATTGTGAATGGAGGACTCATTACTAGGCTTGCAAAGCATTTCAACCCGAGATTCAATGAGAATAATGAGTATGCTCCTCTTTTGGGGAACACAAGGATAAACGAAGATCTTCTTCTTATTCATCACCATTGGATAACCCTTGAGGGGGTCAATAAGCGGATAAAGTGGTTAACGAAAGGAAGTGATCCGATTTATCTTCCAATGGCCGACCTACCACGTATCTCCCCAAGAAGAGGACCTTTAGCTCCAATTCCATCCTACCTCATCCCGAATCAAGCAAGGCAAGCACCACCACCTCCAAATCTACCACAACAACAACAAGAACAACAAACTCAAGATGAGAAGATCAAAGTGCCTCCCTACCCATTTCCCTATCAACCATATAACCATCCCAATCCCTTCATCCTTCCTTGTGACGACTTTGTCACGGGAATCTTACAAGATTTACACTACCGTCAATACGAAACCTCCGTGGACAATTACTATGCACTCTATCCTCAATATCACAAGATGGTTCGAAGAGGACGGATTAGTGAGGAAGGAGCATTTCCCTCATGGGCTCAATTGGATTTGCTCTTCCCCAATTCGGAGAGGGCTAATTAAGGGGCAAACGGGAGACAAGAGAAGGGGAGCGGCAATTCTTGTGGAGGAGACACGGTGGAGCTTGAAAGTGAAGAAGACGAATTCATGGACCCAAGTATGAGTGATGCATCAAAGGAGATATGGGATAGCGATGTAGAGGGAGATAATGTCGATCTCTAGAGGATTACTTCATAGCTAGATGGAGCGGGCGAGAGGCACCCACCTAAGTTTAAGTGAAGTTTTCTCATCTCCTCTCTTTATTTTTCAAAGTTTCATGAAAAGAAGTTTGTGTCTTGTTAACTTGTACTTTATTAATCTTGATCATTGTTGGAGTAGTCCTAGCACCATAGAGGACTCACACCTCGGCCCTATTGAGGTGTTCTCATTTTATTGTTCCCACTTTCAAAATCCAAAATGACAAATTAGTTTCATGCATTGCATAGTGTGTGCATGAACTACACCCATCCTTAGGACATTAGCAATAGTGTCTAACTCGGTTTGGGGAAGTCAATGCATACACAACGGGAGGTAATCTAAATTATCCTCTCCGTCATAAACAAAAAAAAAACATGCATCATGTAGTGTAGATTAGTATAGCTTGCATTTAGTGTACAAATCATGCATCATGCTTGCATAATTTCCCATCATTTTGGCCATTGAGGACAATGCCCATATTAGTGTGGGATGGGGAATTCTAACTTAACTTTTATTCAAAAATCCAAAAAAAAATTGAAAAATTTCGAAAAACCATAAAAATTTGAAAATTGAAAAGCCAAAAACATGTTTATTTCCTTTGTAATGTAGTCATGTATATATTATTGTATATATTGTGTTTGTTCTATCCTTGTTCACATTGATCGACTACGCCACATCCGAGACATAAGGATATTGAAGACCGCATGGTATGATCTTTCCAATCTCCTTTTTCCTCTTTATGTTAATGACTATGTGGATTTATTTTGATTGATGCGGTATAACAATGTGAACTTAGGACTTGCATTTAGTTTATATGTCATATTAGTTGGTAGAATCACTTGCATTAGGATGTATATAATAGTTGCATCATGGCATATAGTTGCATTTAGATGAAAAGTTTTGAAAAGTGCCTAATTAGGAACTTTGACAAGAGCAACTAAGCCATTACAAATACTTTTTCAACTTAAGACTTTGCCTACTAGAATGGTTGTAAAACACCCTAGATTGTGTCATACTAGTGTCTTTTGACCCATGACCCAAAGCCTAGTCAAGGGTTTGCATGTGAGTCACCTATCCAACCCCGTGATGCGATGTGGACTTGGTTAACTTGTCTAGGTGACCTTGATTGACCTTGTGGTAAGGCAACCCAAAAATACTTTCTATCAATAAGTTTGAAGTGCTCATTTCGAAAGTTTTGTCATGTGGAAGTAATTTAATGCCAAGGAAACCTCAAATGTTATGAAATGTTGAAATGTTGAGAAATTTAGTTGTTTTGAAGGAGGCGTACCACTTCGATGTGCTTTGGAGATGGATCCATTGAATTGGGCCCCCACACGGTTGTGAATTCAACCGCCCAGAGACAGAGTGACTATCACCCCGAAAAGCTATTGTCTAGAGGTTAACCGGTTGCCTAATAAGCGATTGGCGAAAGCAAAGGACACTAGCCCGGAAGGGACAAACCCCATCTTAAATTTTTGAAATGTGAAAGTTGAATGAGGTCAATTTTTGAATACTAGTCATATCCACCCTTTGTTTATAACGATTTGAGCATTTCATTCCCAAAAAGCCTTTTTGTCAAGCCACTTTATCGAGCTTGGGACGATCCATGACCTTTACTTTTGTAGAGAATTCGAGACTTGTCATGTCATATGCTACTAGCATCATAGGGATCATCATTCCACCACCATCTGATCGCTCTTGACGAAAGCATTTGGAAATTGAGGACGAAAGTAGTCTACTTTAACACCATTTGGAGGTGATTTAGTGCCATCCTCTTAGCCTTAGTAATTTGTTGAACTAGTATTTATGAAGGATTATATGCTCTTAAATTTGTTCCTCTTTAGTGCCTCCGCCACTTGATGAGGAAGTGGCTATTCCTTTTGTAGATGCATCCATTATTTGATTTTGTGTGCTTAATGTTTGGATGTGTCGCCATTTTGGCAAGACCCACCTTGCCTTGCAAGAAGGCATCCTACCTCATGGTTGTCTTGTTGTGAGTTGAAGAGGCGGAGTGAGACCCGCTAATTGTCTCATATCGGCTATGTTATTAGGTTAGTTTAAATAATGGTCCTAGTCTTTGTCACCTCTTTACTCGGGACGAGCAAAGGTTCGGTTTGGGGATATTTGATGTGACCATAATTAGCGCATATTTAGCCCCCGAATTAGCCTTGTTCCCATGCTTTTTAGTGCATATTTGGGTCATTTATTGTCTTTAGTTCTTTGTTTTGCATATTCTTTGAGATTTTGATCCCTTGGTAGGAAAGGAGTAAGAATCTTGCATTTTCATGGCAAAACGAGACTAAATTGATTGAATTCAATGACCAAGCATCAAGGAGAGACAAGATTAGAAGACCTTTGTACATATTATAAGTAGTTGGGCAATGACGAGAGAGGATCCTTGCATCCTCGAGGAAATCCCCAAGGATTTTATGAAGAAAAGGGAAGAAAAGAAGAAGGAAACAATGCTGAGCTACAATCCGAGCGGATTGACCTGAATCCGCCCGTCCTCCACAAGCACAATCCGTGCGTCTTCCTTCAAAGACGCCCGAGCAGCAAGCCCAGAAGACGCCCGGATTACCCTGAAGACGCCCGTCTTCCCCTGCTACAATCCGCCCGTCCCGACACCAATACGCACGGATTCCAGTACAGCGAGATTTCGTCTTCTCCAAGCTACAAAGAAAGAAGCCCTTCCTTCGAAAAATACCGGCGTCTCCCTGCTCAATCTAAAAAGTGTAATTACTAGTTTAGCCCTTAGTTAACCCTAATGCATCCACCTAATTTCCACTATAAATACCCCATTAGTCTAATTAGAAGAGTATGTTCTTCTTATCAATTCTTAGAGTAGTTAATATCACTCAAATCTCTCTTTAGTTTTGTAATCAACAATTAATCAAGTTTTAATACAAGTTTTATTTCCTTAATCTCTCTTTTGTTCATCCTTTATTTTGGGTAATTGAAGATTATTTGGGTTTTTATTGGGAGATTGACAACCTCTCAATCAAGCATCAAGTACTTCTTTTATCTTTGCTTTATTATTGGAATCATTAGTAGATATAATCCTCTTAATCCCTTTTTAATTATTGTTAATTACTTTCATTTATTCATCATGTTTCATTTTGTTGGTATGATTGACAACCTTGCTAGCATGATCAACATGATAATGAGTGAGTAGTCACCTAGCTAGGGTTAATGGGTAATTAGGGGAAACCAACATGGGGAATGATTCATGCTTAAATTAATATGCTTTCATGGTTTATTTGCTTGCTTGTTTTGATCTCAACTCATGCACATGTTATGTTTGATGAAATGCGAGCCTATGAATCCTTGCATTTTTTACCCATCACCTATCTTTTCAATGAGACTTGTAAGACATAAACCAACTCGAGTCTCATTAGACCATGCATGTTGTTGAGTAGGGAAGACTAAGTCGACTTGTAGGTGTTGTACAATCTAATCGATTCGGCTCCGGGACCCAAACTTTCCTAGGATTGTAAGATATAACCCAACTCAATCCATCACAACAATAATTGCTTGCTTATAATTTGAGAACATGTTTGTATGATCAATTCCCATGATTCCCCTATGACCCCATGACACCCTAGTGCTTTTTATCAATTGTTTACAACCCTTTCAATTCATCTTGCTTGTTTGCTTTCATTGCTATTTAGTTTAGTGACCTTCTACATCAACCCAAATTGTGACACCCCTAAGACACCACTAGTTTCAATAGAAATCTCATCTCAATTCCCGTCCCTTGGGATCCGACCTTTACTTGCCTCTTTACTAATTGTAGAGTTGTTTGTGAAGTTATAAATTGTGTTTTGATTAGACGTGACCCGACGACATCGCATTCCACATCACCTTCACGGGATACAACCCACTTAATCACTTTAAATGTAAATAGAAGAATATTTGTAAATGCATTTGAAATTCGACAAGAATAATGAAAAGAAAACCACAACGGTTTCATAACCAATTAACCTCTTTTATTTCATTCATAATAATAATACGTTACATAATAAAATCATAATAAAAATAAATAGGCTAGGATTCTAAAAACTCCACCTTCTTATTACAATAATAATAATAATAATAATAATAAATAATAAGAGACATAGGCTACTCTTCCATTTTCCCTTTGCCTTTGTCATTTTTATCATACTTCTTGTCGCGACCTCGAGCCGGACGCTCCTGCGCCACTTCCGACCTAATCACCAATGGTCTCTCTCGTGGTCTCGCTTTGCCATTCTTGCCAACCACCATATCGACGGCAGGAGAAGTCTTCGGTTTCTTCGACGGATGAACAACTCGAAACCCGGCTTCTTCCTCTCCCTCGGTCAGGTGCTTCTCCTTCTCCTTTTCCACCTCGCGAACCTTGTAGTCAACTGGTTCACGCTTCCTCGGTCTCTCGCGCTCCTCCGGAGTAGCAGCCTTCTTCCACCGCATATAGGAATCTGACACCCATAGAGCACTGACAGAAGAATTCAAGAACCAAATGTTCCTCTGAGCCCATTTGATGGCCCACTCTCTTCGACTCTCTGTAGTAAGCGCCACGACAGTCTGCGGGACAATGTCAAGCTTCGGGATCATCTGCTTCAATCCAACCTACCTCATCAACCTCTCCGGGAAGATGCATATCATAAACTCCAAGCCGCGAATACGAACAGGTTGGATAGGATCCAGGGAAGATACTCCAGTAACAGACTTGAGGTGCCACCATGGTACGATCCATCTAATTAAGGGGCCATCTTCACTTTTCAACTTGTTTTCCCAGTAGTTGCACACTCGAGTGAAGTCCACCATGTAAAGCCTGGTCCTCATTGCAATCGAACGAGCATGGTAAGAAGGAACATTAACTGGGGGCCCGATCAATCGAAGACGCTCCATAAGCCAGACCTACCAAAAGCGGGTATTAGAAAAAAAAGAAAACGAAAAAAAAAAATGAAAAAAAATGAAAAAAAAACGAAAAAAAAAGATGGAAACGAAAAAAGAAAAGTACTCTTTTACCTGCAAAATAATGGGACTTCCCAAATACGGTAGGTCGCGGTTGGCTTTCCTGTTATCCAAGCCCAATAGGATCTCTCTTAAACACAGCTTGGGCTCTGCGACTCCATTTGCTCAATCAGGCTCAAAAGACGAGGGTCGCCCCTCATGTCCTCATCAACATGCCCTTGAAGGACATATACATGAAACAGGCAAAACCCGAATGCCCTTCGCCTTGCAACATAAGAAACAGTAGGATCAGCCTTATTGATGAAGCGATCGATGAAATCCAACATTCGCACTCCTTTAGAGGTCACAAGACGGTCAACATCAACTCTGGCCAATCCAAGCAAGTCTCTAAACTTATTCTTATACCCTTGAGAAGTGGAGGGAATAGCAGGCAAATGTTCCGGATCCCAACCACCAATCGCAGCAATCTCCTCAGGAAATGGGCAAATGTCTCCTCCAGGAAAGGCAAATACGTGATGATTAGGGTCCCAATAGTCAAGACAAGCATCGAGAAACGGTTTAACTACCTTGATCAATTTCAGGCTCAAAAGCGCTCCAAAATTATAAGCACCCATGTCATACTTCTCCACACTAGAGAACTCATTTGTCCACTCTTTTAGACGAATTTCAAGAGTATTCATGATGTAGACTTATTTTGGGAGTTTTTGTGTAATAAGACGAAGAAAGACGGAAGAATTATGTGAATAAAACCTCCTCCGACGTCTCTATTTATACTAAAAGCTGTTTCCTAAAATCCGTCAGAACGGACGCACTGAGGAACAGGCACAGCAGGTGCTGCGCCTCTTCGAAGGGACGCAGCTCTTGCTGCGCCTCTTCCTCAGCTCTTTTTCTGCGATTTTCCGCGTTGGATCTTTCCTAAATTCCTCGACGAATAATTTCCTATTCATACGGGTTATTATTTTGTTAAATGCGTTAGGTTACCATATTTCGTGTTTCCTAATTTCCCGGGCACGCATCTCGAGACGATATCGACATTTTCGTCATTTTAGCACACTTATACATTTCTTTTTAATTTTCTTTTTTGGGGAATCATTTCACCAATTTAATTTCATTTATTCTTTTTTACATTTTTGATATTTAATTATATCATTTTTTCGAACTTTACATTTCTCTTTTGCTTTTTTCCTTTTGGGGAGAATCATTTCACTCTCCATTTCAAACTTATATGTTTTTATTTTTTTCTTTTTTTAGGGGGTAACCCTCCCTACCATCCGGTCATTTCCGGCCAAAATTTTTGCATTTTTGCCATTTCCGACCAAATTTTTGCATTTTCATTTCTGGTCATACTTTTTTTGCATTTTCGAGTCATTGTTTTGCGCTAATTTAGGCCATATGTACAAATACATGTTCTATGTGATTTCTGTGTAAATTTCGCCAGCATGACGGCGTAAACCGTCATCTAACAAACCTGTTCAAACATCTAACCTGCTGGTACAAATAAAATAACCCAGCAGCAAAGGCACTCAGACCATCATATATACAACCAAAAAAGGGATATGTACACCAAACTGGGGGCTCGAGCCCCAAGACAAAATCCGAATGTCCAAAAATGTACAAATGTACAAAAATACAACCAAAAACAAGAAGCAACACGGAAGCTACTGCTCGTCGCCGTCTAGCTCAGCAACTCTCGCCTCAAGAGCAGCAACCTCGGCGTCACGAACCTCGAGCTTCCTCAGCAAGCATAAAGGAAAATTAGAAAACTCAAAAATAAAGTAAACGGAAGGTTCATACCTGACGTCCTCGGCCACCAGCGAGTGCCTCGACGGCAGTAGCCCGCAGCCGGTTGGCTACCCTCCACAAAGCCACGAACCGGGATGGCGCGACCTGCATTTCAAAAGGAAAAATGTTTAGCAATTGAGCAAATGTGAGCAAATGTGTTCTTACACGAAAACTATACAGGCTAGAAGACTCACCCTCTGAATCAGATGCTGCCAATCGTCCAAGCCAGCATCTCTCACCCGCCACGTCAAAGTCACGTAGCTCGGAGATCGTCGGCATCCCCGACGTGTCGGTGTACTCAAGGGTCTTGGGGTACTTTGGGGGCTCGATGCCCACCGCCTCGACCTCCTGTAAGATCAGATGATTTCCGTTAACCGATGATCCTTCATCATATGCTCAAACAATCAAAATGAAAGAGGGCAAAACACTTACCACAACCGGCCAATACGCCAACCACCCGTAGAGGAACGCCGAGTAGTCCTCACCAGGAAGGAGGAGGGCGTTGCCACAACGCCAGCCAACTCAGTCTCCCTCTCAGCCTCAGAAGGCTCCCTAAACATCGTCAGAGGAGGATCGACGATGGGAACCGTCAAGACATCCCGAGAGCACTGCCGAGCCAAGCGCTTGCCCAAGTACCACACAGGGCCCATCGACGTCCTCAGCAGCAGCCGGCTCGAACTCCTAGGTCGAAGGACCTCAGCCACGAAAGGAGGAGCTCCAGCGTACTCCTCGCAAGGCCTAGGCACCCACTAGAAAAGCAAACAAAGGGTCATTCTTATGATCAGTTCTAAAAGTAGAAAGAGAAAACACAGACAAATGTAAGGTGAAATACTCATGCCATCCAACTGAAGAGCGTTCACCTCCCGCCGACAGACGTCGTGGAAGGAACGCCGACTCCTCGTGCGGCACATCACCCAATCCCTCACGACGGGATAGGCCTTCTCCACCGGCTCCGTCCTCTTGGGCGCGAGGCCCGAAAAGTAGGAGTACACCCACGCCTGTAAACCAAGATAATCAACAACGATCTTTCGTGATTTGACAAGAAAAAAAGATGATCTTTCATGAGAAGAAATGAAGGTTCATACCTCCAACAGCAGTCTGGGGCCGACAGCAGCAGAAGAAATTCCCTTCTCCATCAACTCCGGACGAACCATGGCCCTCATGAAGCGGATGAGGACCGCAAAACGAGCAGTGACCCAGTCCCAACGGCCTAGGGAGCTCAGGTCAGAAAGAAAGGGAAGAAGCTTCGTCGAAAGCCTCTCTCCCTTGTCTCCGAGGTAAATCGAAGACAAGAACCGCCAGAGCCACAAGCGGACTCTCTGCTCTACAGTGCAGGGAGGAGGAGCCGTCTCCCTCCCCTCGATCACCACCAACGCTGGGGTCTTCCCCGCGAAGTAGTCCCGCACGTAAGAACTAGGCACCAAGCCAGGTACCGCAGCCGCCTTCGACGCCAAATTCCAGCCGATCAGCCTCCTGGCCTCCGCTGAGTCAATCTTCATGGCCGTCTATGGCCACTCCACCACCTCAGTCCCACACGGCAGACCAGAAATCATGCAGTAGTCCTCCAACGTGACCCCCACCTCACCAAAAGGCATGTGAAACGTGGAGGTCGTGTCCCAAAATCGGTCCAAGAACGCTCGGACGAGACTGAGGTTAGCCCGAAGCTTCCTCCTCGCAATGTCCCTCCATGCCTGCACCAAGGCGCCGAACACTCCCCGCTCGATCATGGCCCGCTCCTCAGCCGATAGCCTCTCGTAGCACCCCATCAATGTCGTGTAGTCCGAGAACGACCTGATGTTCCCGGACTCCTATGTTGATTTGAAACAAAAGCTATCTTTAGCTCAAATGAAGGAGAAAATGAATGACAAACAGAAATGAAAAGAAGATGAATGAAGAGTTATGAATCCTATTTACCAAGCTCTTCACCGTCCTGTAGGACAGGTGACCCTCCGCAGCCCAGAGCAAGTGCCTACTGTCCCAGGTCTCAGCTCACGCAGGTGCTCCCCTTAGCTGCGACCACCTCGTCCAACGTTGGCCCGTCTCGGGGCCTCCTCCTCCTCAACAGCCTCCTCCTCATGGACCTCGTCCTCAGCAGCCATCACCGCAACGATGAAAGCCTCCTCCAGCGCCTCCTCAAGCACCTGAGAAGGGTCAACAACAGTGTCTATATCCATGGGAGCCCTCCCAGACGTAGAAGCCTCGTCGCCTGCAAAATTAAGGCAAATTTAGGCCGTGTCAAGTGACGACAAGCCTTGATTAGGAGATTTTCGAAATTTCGGAGCTCCGAAATCGCTCTTTTCTTGCCATCTTTGGCAATTCTCCCACAAATCCGTCCGCTCATGTGAAAATTTGGGTCGAGTCAAGCCTAAGTTGAAGCCTAGTCATGGGTTCGAGTCGGAATTTCAGCAGTATTTCGTTATAACGGCGATTATGCCCTAAAAAGTGTCCTGAAAAAGCCGTCACAAACCAAAATTCCGAGATGGTAGGAAGTTTACCCATCATACAAGGATTCCAAATATCAAGTTTCGTCACAAATGGGCAATCCTAAGGCCATTTTCGAAGCGATTTACGGTTTAACTGTGAAACCGTCTCAGTTTCACTCAAATGCTCAAAACTCAACGAAAGTTCGAAACAAATACATGGTAATGATCCTTATATTACCAATTAGCCATTTACAAAGTCAATTTGGCAAGACAAAATCATTTGGAGGAAAAGCCCTAAATTTTCGACTAATTAGGGTCGAAAACCCTAATTTTGTCGATCCCATTTGAGCAAATACGGAAGATAAATGCAAGATTGATACACATACCTCGATTAGTCATGGCAAATGCAAGCTTTTGGATCAAATTTCGATGGAAATGGTTGGAATTTGAGAGAGTAATTGAGATTTTGTGTTTCGAATAAATGAAATGAAACCCCTGTTTCATCGGGTTTTTTACGCAGAAAAGACACGCCTAGGAGTAGACGTAGCAGGTGCCGCGCCTCTTCATCAGCTTCCCTTCATACGAGTTTTCAAACATTCGTTATGAGTTCGTTATTTTTGTGGGCCCATCCTTGGTGCGCCTCTTCCTTGATGCTACATCACATATTTGGTCTGTTTGATGTATGTTCTTCACTCGTATCCACATCCTCCAAGCCAACAACAAATTATCGCCTTATTTTCTTACACAAGACCTAGCTTGTCACAACGAGCATTCCTTCTTTGACAGGTGTTTCGACACGCCTTTATTAAGTTCCTCCAGCGAGAGTACACGGATAAACTTTCCTTCTCGAGACATGGAGATCAGTTCCCGATTAAGTTCCCCGGCGAGAATTCACGACCGACAGTCACTTCCTCTCGAGACATGGAGATCAACATCGACCCCAAATTCTTCCGAAGTTTGTTTGAAGCTGAACACAAACAGATTTCCCCCAGCAGTTCCAGACTGTGTCCTGCTGTCTTTCCTCAAAATCATCGTTTTATTCCCCAGGCGAACCTTCATATCTCTTAGGTAACCCTTTTCAGGATACCCTTCATATCTTTTAGAAACTTACCTTAATCCTTCAGACAACCCTTTAGATAACCTTTGGGATAATCCTTCCTTCAGCCTTTCCTTTAGTGAGAGACAGCCTTCAGAGTTAGCCTTCGGAAGTGTTAAGAAGTTTCTTCAGAATCCTTGTGACCCCTAATGCCTTCAGACACCAAGTAATCTTCAGACCAAAGAGTTTTGCCGAAGCGTCTTCAGTCCCATTTGACCCAGGGGTATCTCAGGTATGGTCTCTTCTTATGGCTGGCGAGCCTCCTTACGTAGTCCAATGGACTTTAAACGACCCTCCTCGATAGTCGACAGACTCTAAAATGTTCCCGACGACAGGTCCTTGGCTCAGACCCCTTGAGCCGCCTCGCGTCGCCATAGTCGTCAGGTTGTAATCTTCGATTGACCTGATGGCTATACTTTGACTTTCGCCTTGTCCAAGCCTCAGTCAAAGTGGGGGCTCTGTAGATACCTCATTTCTGCACCTCCCGCAAACCACCCGGTGATGATTGGGCCGCATGTTTGGTACGCTGAACGATTTGTGATAGTTCGTAAGTTTATCGTCAAGTGGTCGCTCAAATACTTGTGTCTACCTCATGGCCGTCATCTACGCGCCGATACGGTCGTTTTGACAGTAATTAGAGTACATTTGGAGTTCAGGCCTAAAACCGTCTTTATTTTCTGACAACCATTAAAATGCCGAGTCGGAATTTTCTGGAATGTTCCGGATATCTCTATTCCATATTTTATAAATCTTTTAGTCTTTGGTAAACAATTTCCCGTAATATTCACACAAAATATTAAGGAAAACCAAATTATTCCGTTATTCCATAAACTAAACACGGAAATCTTTCTTCCGCAGGAGGAAACCACTTGGGAATAGACGCAGCAGGTGCTGCGCCTCTTCCAAGAGACGCAGTGCCTGCTGCGCCTCTTCCCAAGTCCTTTTCTGCGTATTTTTTCGTATCTTTTCATATCGTTTCGAGATTCACTTTCAAAGTTTCTCCGAAAAACCCTACTTCCTCCACGTGATTAGTATAAATAGGAGCCTTCGCTCCTCATATTTCTCACGCGAGTGTCCGCCCTTCTCTTCTCCCTTTGCATTCTAGACTACGTTCTTACTTTTTGGGGTCTACGTGCTTGAACTTTCGACCACGTATGCTTGGATCCTTCTGAGTACCAGCCTCGTTTTGCATGACCGACCAATTTGACCAACTCCACCATAATCAACTTTAATCAATCTTATTCGTTTTCCTCTTACGAGGGGCACTTTCGTTACATTCGAGTCGGGTATCACTAATCGTAAACTTAGTTCATCTCGTTTTGTCAAACATGTAAGTCTGAGGGTGTAAATCTCTCTTTTATTTATTGTTCTTCATCTTTTGTAATCATATTGTAAGGTTTATGTCGAAAATACAATTAAAACCGATTTATAAAACCATGCTTTAAATCCTTTTTTACGGATTATCAGAGGACAACCGTCGAGAAAGGACGCAGCAAATGCTGCGCCTCTTCGAAGGGACGCAGTACCTGCTGCGCCTCTTCGTGAGGCTGCCGCAGTTCTTGCTTCCTTTCTTCTTCCTTCGTCTTTTGTTAGTTCGTTCGTTTCTTTTGCTTTCTTTTGTTCCTTATTTTAATGTAACAATCCGAACATAATAACTTGACATGTATATTGTTCATCGTCATTAACATTAATTCATCTCGTTAATTCCCGACTTCAATCCCAAGTAATTAATATTTGCGGGTTTTCGTCATTAAAGTCAAATCGGGGTTGTAGAAATTCGATTCATTCATATTGAGTTTCTGGAATTCGATCGTTGATATATTCTCACCTGTTTATTATCATATTCATCATTAATCCGTCATTAATTCATCATATTTAACCTAATTAATTAGTTAGTTTGTTTAATTTGTAATTAATCCATTTAATCTTGTAATAATTCATCCTAATTCCGTTTCATCCATGTTTGTCGCTTTCATGACCATCAATCATATGTAAATAATCTGTTAATCACTTCCATCCGAGTAAATAATACTAATCGATCATTAAAATCACCAACGAGCATTAACAATTCGCAATTCCGACTTCACAGCCAGAACTGGGCAAAGGAACAGACGCAGTGACTGCTGCGCCTCTTCCAGAGGGGGCAGCTCTGCTGCGCCTGTTCCTGGCTGACTTCTGTCTCTGAACTCCCGCTTTGCCTCGACCTAGTTTATTTAATTACGTAATTAATTAACTATTATTCGTACTATCGCCTTAACTTCTGTTCGTTAATTCATTCATTTTGTTCTTTTCCAAATTATCCGTTTTAAAAGTATTTTCGACATAAATCAATTAAACCCGATGTAATTATTGTAATTTTCTTTATTGTAATTTTTCTTTATTGTATTTTTATTGTATTTCTTTATTATCACTTGTATGCTTTCACATGTAATCAATCTTAAATCCCGACTTTGACTCAAATGCATGTTAAATTACTTGTTCACCGACTTAATCTAATTCTCACATGCTAGGATTAAAACGTTGGATGTTGCATTGCATGCATATAATCGACAATATATCGACTATAGACAATTTCCCTAATCATTAGTAGAGGCCGCTATCGAGGCGGGCGGGATTAGGTGTTCGATCAAAAGAACTTCCTAATACGTACCCTCGCCCCTTACTCCAGATCTCTGTGAGCATCCGTGTTCATTGGCATCCACGAGAGTCATTCTAGACATAGAATGCTAAGGGTAACGAGTTCTTGGTGTTCATGTCACTACTTTGTGTCTTGACATGGCACGAGGTATTCGAACGGTTTCCAGTTTTCCACAATAAATTGGTGGCGACTCCACAAATGCAAACGCTTGTTCTTTCCCAAGCGCCCCCGTGGGCCCATTTTCCACATAAGGGCATGTAAGATACATTGGTCTCCTCTGTCTCAAGCTAACATTATTGTTTTGGTTTTAACGCCGAGGCGAATTGGATTTGACTAGAGTTACTATATAACTAGATTAGAGCATCCTTAAAGGTGGGGAGGTGCCTCTCCATATATTCTCTCTCTCCTCCAATAGGGAGCTTTATTATTGCACACACTTCCCCTTAATTAGAGGCTCCACCATTTGTAGAGGAAGTCCCCCAAAAAAATAAGGATAATTTGTGTTCTTTTGGGGAGGTTCCCATATATTTGGGTATGTTTTGGGGAACCCCATTGTTGCATAGATGTAGATATGATTTGGGAGGGTAAATGGAAAAGTTAATGGAAAATAAGGTAGACGAAAAAGAAAATGAACGAGAAAATATGGGGAGCCTCACCTTTGCGGATACTCTTAATATACCACAAATTTTTTGGTCGCAGTTTAAACTCGTCGTCAAAAGTTACCTAACCAAAACTATATTTATAACTTTACAAACTACTCTTAGAAAATAGGCAAGTAAAGGTCGGATCCCAAGGGACGGGTATTGATGTAGGATTTTCAATTGCAAATAGTTGTGTCTAAGGGTGCACAATTTGGGTTGAGATAAGAGGTCAACTAAACTAATCAACAATGTAAAAGTAAGGTAATAAAAAACAAGCAAGATGATTAAAATGAGATGTTAACAATTGATTAAAACATGTTCTCTACTAGATACAAGCACTTATTGTTGTGATGGGATCGAGTTGGTGTATGTCTTACAATCCCTAAGAAGGTTTGGGTCCCGGAGCCGAATCGATTAGATTGTACAACACCTACAAGTCGGCTTAGTCCTTCCTATCCAACTATATGCATGGTCTAATGAGACTCGAGTTGGTTTATATCTTACAAGTCTTATTGAAAAGATAAGTATGTGATGGGTAAAAAAATGCAAGGATTCATAGGCTCGCATTTTATCAAATATTACATGTGCATAAGTTGGAATCACAACAAGCAAGTAAATTAATTATGAAAACATATTAGATTAAGCATAAATCAATCCCCATGTTGGTTTCCCCTAATTTTCCATTAACCCTAACTAAATGACTACTCACTCATTATCAAGTTTAACATGCTAACAAGGTTGTAGTTGTGTTTGAATTTTATTTGGTTGTGTTTTGCGCATCACAATTGCATTATTTGTTTCTTAAATCAACGTGTTTTATTTCGAGGAAAATATTGTTTTTTTTTTGTGCAAAAGAGGGGAAAATTCCCCGACAAATAAAATAGAAACTAGCTAGAAACTAAACGAGGGAATGCGACCCCCAACAAGTCTTCTCTTAAGATAGCTCGAAGGCCATCAGGTGGCTCATCTATGAATGTCACGCTAGTCGAAGAATGAACTCCCGCGTTAGCTAGCCAATCCGCAGCTCGATTCGCCTCTCTAAAAACATGCTCAATTCGAACCGTCCATCCTGCCATTCCAATAAACTCCTTGCAGCGACTAACCAAAGGTCGGAGGCTATTGCTTAGGAGTTGGTCTTCCTTAATGAACCCGACACAAGGTTTGTTGTCCATATGGACGATAACCTTAGTAAAATTCATAGCTCTCATCTCCGCCCTGCAAATGCCACAGGAAAACATTGTAAAAGGAGAGTAAAAGAATGTGGTTAAAGTCCTTGATTCGCTTATTAGACTGACCACTAACATAAAGTAAAATCAAGAATAACATAGATTCTAAGTTATTTTATTATCAAGTGAAAAGGGTGGCAGTATATAAACGCAATGAATGGATCAAATTTTAGTGTGGAGCAACATTGCCCTTGTAATTACACCGTGCAAAAACTAAAGGTAATGACTTTGCTTTTCATTATGTATCTCCTTTTTAACCCAAATTCTCATTTATGACGGACATATCCGTCGCAAGTTTGCGAAAGGTTAAATATTACCCATATAGGGTAGATAAGACAAAAAAAAGAATGCTTAGGGAGTAGCAATCTGTTTTGCCTTATCTATCCACATGAGTATTACTTAACCCCCATAAACTTGTGACGAATATATATGTCCCCATGTCCGTTATAAAATAGACTTGCTGTTTAATTAATAATGGCGTCAATCGTGCTAGCAGGCTAATCCTTTCCATCTTTAGAAATAAATTTGGCGGGGTGGGTGTAATGGTTTTGCACTAGGCTAATCCTTTCCATCTTTATTATACTGTTATAATGTGTGGTCTTTCTAGTTAGAATCGAGGTCTATTTTGGATCGTCGAAATTAGACCTGGTAAAATCAATCCGATCTGATTGACCCGACTTGAAAAGGCTGACCCGAGATCCGAAATTGACCCGGAATGCCGCACCTGAATGACACCCGAAACCCGAATTGATATGATCCGACCCGAAAATGACCCGAGCTTTCATGGACCTGTAACAGACCCAACCCGAAATGACTCGATCCGAAACCACCCAACCCGAAAATGACCCTATAAAACATAACTTTAATTGACCCCAAAAGACCTGAAATGCCTTTTTATCTATTAATCATTGACCTGAAAATGACTCGACCCGAAACAACCCGACCCGCTTGACCCGTCAAAACATACCCGAAACGACCCAAAAACCTAAAAGGACCTGACCCGACCCGACCCGACCCGAACTAACCCGATAATGTGACAAGCTTGAACTGACCCGGCCCCAACTAGCCTGGCCCGAACCCGACCTAGTGGAGTGTAGAACGGTTACAATATCACATTATAAAACCATATAACAAAAGACCTTAATGTCCTTCTTATAAAATGTGATAATTGGTGGAAGTTATTTTAGTGAAGTGTTTTAGGTCAATAATTACTTAGTTTTACAATAATGGTTATCTAAAACGGTTTTATATAATAATCGTCGGTAATGGATAGGGTTGCTGCCTCTACTTTCGACTTTTGAATATCATGTCTCGTATTAGGCGAGTATTTCTATTTTCTATTGCGCTGGCTATACAGAACTTATATATCATTAAAAAAAATGATTAATGCATGTAACATGTTTCTCTCTTAAGACAAGCATATCATTCTTAAGAGTAGGACAAATCAAATAACAATCGTGTTGTAAACATGAAAAAACTAACTTGACCCGAATAGTCTTTACCCGGATAGAGGACGCAAATTTAACTGGCAATCCGGATTGACCCGAGCCTGTCAGACCTAAATGTTTATTATTAGATATTGCTCATTATCCCTAAATAACTTAGAGAAAAAACATCCAATAAAAGTATACAACTTTCAACTACCATGTGATTCGTGCTCATTTGGCAGAATAGTGTTGACAAAGCATGGCATCGATGCAAGTGGCGAAGCCGCAAAGGCAGTTATATGTCAACATGAAGAACCATACCTCAACTGAGATGCTCTGTGAGCGGTACATTAATTTTACCGAGGATCCCTCTCCAAGCGTTTTACCTCCGATTCCTGCTGGTGAAAAACTATTTTTGGACCAAGTCGCGTGGAAAGGTGCCGTTGTCTACTCTGGCTACAACAAGGAAAAAAACCCTTCTGCATGGCTTTTAGCTTGGGTTGCACCCGTTACAAAACCATCTCCAAGAAAGGTATTCACTCCTATTAAACTTTATTCGACAAAAAAACTCATATAACACTTAGACCATCCTTATTGACTGATGTAAATGTAACTGCTAGCAAATGGCCTGGTGGCACCTTTTATTTCTTACGTCGATGCAAATTCCTAAGTGAACTTATATAATCTAAATTGGACTAGCGATATCATAAGTTTGGCTTAAACGAGGGTTCCATGTTCTAACTTAGTCGTACCAAATAACTAGGTCTTTCGAACTATTACTCCCTCCATCCCGGTCAATTTTATCATTTGGTTTTAGCATAAAGACTAATGAAAGAGAGAAAGGTTAATTACTAAATGACAAGTGGAACAAATTGAGTGTGAATTATCAAATTGTTTATCAAGTTCATTCTTAAAATAGAAACGACAACAACTCACTGATCGAGACACCCTCAATATGGAAAAGGACACAAAATGACCAAGACAGAGTACATTTTTTTTGGTTATTCAAAAAATAACTAAATTACAGTGCTTATTTGAATAAAATAATATAAAAACAAAAATTAATTTACATGGCCTTTTAAATTATACATAAGAAAGGGTCAAACAAAATAACAAATAATAATAAAATAATGAAACGATATTTGAGACGGTAATAATAAAAAAAATCTCACGAATCGTTTTTACTTAAAGATGCAAAAAATATGTTTGGAACAAGTCTCGAATTTTTTGGATAATTTAGCAAACTAATTAGCGATTTAGGGTCCATTTCAAAGTATTTTGACCCAATAGTTCACTCATCAGTCATCACTTTTATTTTATTTTCCAGTTTTTATGTGAAGCCGCTAAACTGGTCCCTACCGACTTCTATGTTCTATCCCTACCATTTTGTAGTACCTACCATTATGATGAGCTCCTAATAGCCATTAGTAGGCTCTGTGCACTATGTATTTGTCCTGCCATACTCCATTCAGGAACCCTTGTTTAAGTTTCTCCTTAATTAAACTTGCATACTTGCCGTCTTCAAGTCCAGCTTGAATTAATGGACGGGTGATACTGCCACGAATCATGTTGCTTTATGTATATAGTATGAATCCATTTCACCCACAAGCTATCCTTCATATGAGAAATCCACCAAGTATATTTTCCAAGTACTGCTATGTTCCACAAATGGCAGTTGATAATACCCTGCCCACCCTTATCACAAGGAAGACAGCGGGTCTCCCAAGCTATAGGGGGAGCATGCTTGTAGTCCTCAAAACCTGCCCATAAATAGTTCCTACTTGAAATTAAGATTAGTACCAATACCTTTGATTAATTATTGGATGGTGAAAATTAGCATAGAATTGGGGAAAATAAGCAATTTACATTAGAGATTTGGGTTGGTATATACTCCCTTGGTCCCGGTTATTTGTTTACCTTTAGTTTTGGCACAAAGATTAAGGAAAAGGAAGGGAATCATTTATGTTGATTGTTAGTGGAATGAAAATTAGCATAGAATTGGGGAAAAGAAGCAATTTACATTAGAAATTGAATACTTAACTATGAATAGTGTACAAAATAGATAATGGTAGTGTGAAGTTGAATGGAAGGAGTATGTATCATCAAATTACACATACAGTTAGTCTTGTTGAAGACGGGTCGAAGCAAGTGACGGTTATGCCACTCACAAAACAGATAGGGGGGACAAGGTGGGGGCACCCCCATGTGCTTCCCTCTCTCCTCTATTTGGGTCATTTGTGAGAGGAAATGGTATCCGTCACTTCAAAGTGACGGATACGTGCCGTCTTCAATGAGATTTTGTGTTACACATAAATGACTTTCCTAATATCGAAAGATATACAAATGGATGAGATACCTTTAAATGGAATAAGTAAACAAATAACGGGGATGCGGAAGTGTCGTTTAATTCGAGATGAAGGTCTGATAGCTCTTTGAGTTATTATATTCTTCTACTCAGTAAGAAAATGAATGGCTTTCTTTTTGTTGTTATAATTTTGTTTCCTGGAAATGAGGAAAAGGGTGGTAGAGTTGCCATTTTTATTTTACTTAGTAAATGATGGAGAAGGAAGAGTGAGTATGAGCATGAAATGTTTTTATATCAGGAGCATTAAATTATTTATTCTTCTCTCTTTTATTACACTTTTTTACCAATCATTTTCTTATACATTTTACTTGATTCATTCCGGATCCTTAATTCTATTTCGGTTTTTAAAAATCGTTTTAATCTTTTCTCTCGGTTTAAATTTTATGTTTTTATAAAAGAAATCCGAAATTCGATTTTAAAACCCCTAAGTTTACCTTGACTTTCCATTACATTTTCGTTCTACCTTTTTGTTTTTCATTTTTCCTTTTTTATTCGCTTTTGGAGGCGTGCGCCCACTCATGGATGGTTTGAAAGGATGATTCATGTCAGCCGACCCCAAATTATTTTGGGATTAAGGCTCTGATGTTGTTGTTGTACAATTGAGGGGCAAGTCACGAAAGTATGAGCATGAAATGTAAGGGGTTAAAAAATCAGTTTTATTTGATTTAGTAAATTATTTCAATGTCGACTCGATTTTTAATTTATAAGATTTACCTTCGAAAAATTTAAAATGCAATAATTATATTTCTAAAACTGAAAATATTTACACTGAAGTTTTAAGTCAAAATAATTTTCATAATACTAATGGTATAATTGGACAAACAAGATTTGACTAATTAAAAAACTAGGTTCTATCACGAATTGATAATAATCGTGTAACACTATGACGAATTGACGATACTAACTTATTAGTAGCTTAAAATATACTCCCTCCCATCCACTCTTTTCTTCCCATTTGAAGTGGGCATGGAGATTAAGGGTGTGGAGTATAATATTGATAAAGATATGAGTGGAGTTTGATAATTGGAGAGAGGTATGAATAATTAGGATTAAATATTAATAAAGGAGATGGGTGGGGTTTGGTTATTGGAGAGAGGTAGGAATAATTAGAATTAAATATTAATAAAGAATATAGTGGGGTTTGATGAGTGGAGAGAGATAGGAGTATTATATTAATAAAAACTTTCTCAAAAAGGAAAGGAGAAGAAAACCTGAATAATCCGTTTTAGGAAATAGGGAAGAAAAGAGTGGATGGGAGGGAGTATTATTAGAATATCCCAAGAACAGACGTTCAAGTTAATGGAAAATTCAAATGGTTTAAGACAGAGTAAAATAATAATAAAATGGAGTTTATTTACATATGTAATTCGAAATAAAAAATTTCTGATCCATAAAGCGTCGGATAGTAATAGGCGTAATAATATGTACTACACGCGGATTATTTTAAAATGTATTTAAAAAGTTACGCATTATTTATCGTAAAATTAGATAAAATAATACTTAAGCAGAAATTATGTTTTAAAAGCATCTTTGCAATTATATTTTAATACAAAAATATTATTTTGAAAATGGTTCGACGTATAATAGTCACACTAACGTAGGGATTAGAAGTACAAAGTGTCTCACGTGACTCTTGACTTTTTTAGCTATATTTCTGTTAAGGAGATCTCTGAATTTGACTCCGACACTTTCTGTTAAGTTGTACTTCTGGTTATCTTCAAAAAGCATATAAGAACGTTTCTTACGACAAATAACAAAGAAACTATGATAGTCTTAAGTTTGGTTGAAAAACATCATACGACTAATAAAATTAATTAAAATAAATTTTGTTTGAAAAGAGGGTTAAAACGGAGTGATTTTGAAAAATGAAAAAGTAAATTTTTTTTCTATCTTATAAAACAGGTCTGGTTGTTTTGAAAATTCAATAAAATATAACGTAAAATGAAAAGAAATTATTATAGATTTGTAAGAAGACGGCATGTTACTATTACTAAAAGAGGATGTAATAAACGGATATTAAAAATCATCCAAAAATAAATTCAAAGAATCCATACTTCAAATTTTGGTCATTTCGCCCTCTTACACATATTCATGTTTTGGATGATATCGTGGTAGGTTTATGTTGCTTGTGGATCAAAGAGCCTCATCGAAAAACTGTCTCCAGAAGAAATCCTAAAGAATTTGCATGATGCTTCTTATACTAGTGAGGCCACCGATCTGATTACAAAGACCACTGCAGACGGCAAAATTTTTGGCATAACGCCCAATGACAATATTTATGTCTCTGCCGATTTCGCACTTGTCAATTGAGAACATCCTATCTCTATTGTCACTCCTACTATGAATATCTTACGAATAAAATGGTGACTATAAGAAATATTACCTTGTTTTACGAATAAATAAAATAATATAATACTCTTATATTGGAACTTGTGACTTTATGAGAAGAAGTTTAGAGACTGTCCATTTTATTTTCCTCCATATTATAAACTTATCTCACATTTTCTATGCTCTTTATTATCCGTCACAAGCTTGTGACGGATATCGCCGTCTTCAATGAGATTTTGTGTTAATATTTTCATGCCTCAATGATGCTTTTTCAAACTTTACTTAATTCATTTCATAGTAACTAGTGTAGATCACGCACAAATGCGCGGTAAATATAGGCCTTTTAATTTTTAGTGTATTAGTTATAGATTTTAGATTTATATCTCGCGGATTTTTATAAAAAATAACTAATATTAAAATTAATCAAAAGAATTGAATAACTCCATGAATTGTGTTTTTTATGAAAGTATTTTAACTACATCAATTTTTTTTTAAAAATCTTTTTTCATCACGAACTTAATAATAGGAGATACAGTGTTTATGTACAGATTATTTTAAATGGAAAATTAGTTTAATAAATGAAAATCTAATTTGTTTCCATATATAAGGTTGAGCACTTTGGAGAAAAAAACTTTAGAGAAGTTGTATTATAGGAGGATTTATACTTCTAAAATTTGCAACTCATTAATATTTATCAGTTCACTCAATTGTATTTTGTTACGAAACAAAAAAAAATTGAATTGAAAACTGATAAAAAAAATTATTAAGTTGTGAATTTTTTTAATGAATGTGTTTTGACACGAAGCTAATAGTAATCATGTGTCAAGTTATTCTCTACAGTAATAATTATTGTATTACTGAAAAATTTAGTAACTTATACTTTATAATTTAATATCTATTTTATTTTATTTTAATGAAAAAATCATAATTATGTATTTATTTAAAAAATTAGAGTTTATTTACAAGATTATATTCATTAAAAAGATAATAATGTAATGAAAGAAAATTTTATTTATTACCTTATTTAGCTAGATGTTTTTTTAAGGGAAAACTAAGGGGTCGTTTGGTTCACTACTTAGGAATGAAATGGATTGAAATGAGAAACCATAGGAGTATGGGGTTCCAATGCCATACTTTCCAAAACATGTTTGGTTCATTAGAAAAATAACCATGAAGGAATGGAGTTTGAATCCATGGGGAGGAGGTGGGTATGAGATTCCAAGGGGTTGGGGCGGAATGAGAATCCATCAAGATTCTAACTCCATTACAAAACACCCAACCAAACACTATAATGACTAGAATCCATTCCATTTCTCCCAACCAAACACCCCCTAAGAGAATTTTTATTCTCTTATTAATAGGGAGGATTATGACTTTTGCGAGTCCTAATAAGAAATTCACTAAAACTTGGGAGAGACGGTTTCTCACTAAGTTATTGAGAGACCAAAATTTCGTACCCTTTTATTTGTATTTCGTACCCTTTTTATTGTTGATCGTTACATAGTAATTTCGTACCTATTTACATATATAATAAATGTACCCATTTTATCATTAATCATAATTTGTACATATTTTATTACTTTTAGTACCACTTTTTCTTAAAATTGTACAATGGTCTCTCAATAAAGCTTATTAAGAGACCGTCTCTCAGGAGACTTACTCAAAGAAATTATGGAGGTCTAAATTATTAGATTGTATAGATGAAGAACACCTTGTTAATAGGAAAATCTGTTCATAACATCTGACCATGATATCAAATTTTTCAACATACATTGAAGCCCTTCCATTGGTTTACACGGCTAGTCTCTTCAATTAGTTGGCTTAATATATCAAATTTTTCAATCTTAAATCTAAGCTTCTCACTTCAAAGTTGTTCTCAAAACTTTTATTCACCCCTCATATGGGACATTTATTACAAAAACTTCATAGAGACGGTATCTCAATAGCGTTATTGAGAGACCTCTCACATGATGGGGTGAGGGATCTATTGATTTTCTTTTTTACCCTATTATGTCTCCCACTAAATTAATGGGAGACGGTCTCTCACGAGACCTACTAGACATTTGTAGTCTATTATCAAAAGTAATTATGCATGATAACGAAGATCGAGCTTCTAACATTTTTTACTATAAATTTTTTAAAATTTAATCCATTTTCCTTTTTTTTGAATTGCATGCAATATTTTTTTTACAGTAGTTTTTAGTTTTAAATATTTTACATAATATAATTTTTTGTAATTTATTATTTTGTAATTATTTCAAATTTCTGTTTTGTACTTAATTCATGTTTTTTTTTTTGTAATTTTCCCTTTTTCTTTGATGTTCACAATTATTTTTTAACATATGTTTTGTACTCATATTGATTATATTGTAATGTATATGTATGTATTCGGTTTTTCTAACCTATGTCCACTAGGCATAGGATAAGAAACAAAATAGGAAAGAATTAAATGCTATTTTTATGGGAAGTCGTAATGTTCCATCATTTTTACTTCAATTTACAAAAAACACATTTAGTTTTTTCCTATTTTAGTTTCTTATCCTATGCCTAGTGGGCATAGGTAGGGGTGTTAACGAGACGAGACAGCTCGCGAGCTACTCGAGATCGGCTCGGGCAAAGCTCGGCTCGTGTGAGCTCGACTCGGGCTCGGGCTCGACTCGAGAGCTTAACGAGTCAAGCCGAGCAAAGGCTGGCTCGAATCGAAAAGCTCGCGAGCGGCTTGAACTTGTGTGATTACCTAAGATATTGCTATTATTTTATAAAAATATGTTATCATGATTATATTTTTGTATCACACATATCAAATGTCTCAATGATTTGCTAAATATTTTTACATATAACTTTCGAGTCTTGTTATTGAAAATATCGAAAGGAAAAAAATAAAAAAATAAACAGATTTATATAGGCTCGATTTGGGCTCGAGTTTGGCTCGAGCTTGCGTTAAAGCTCGCAAGCTTTATAACGAGCACATTTTTTTCAAGCTCGGATAAGCTCGAGATCGGCTCGAGCTCGAGTTTTGGTTCTTGAGCACAAGCCGAGCAAGGCCAAGCTCGCGCTCGGCCCGGCTCATTAACACCCCTAGGCATAGGTTAGAAAAACTTGTATGCGTTCCATACTTACATAAGGGTGAAAGAACTTAAATCACTTTGACACCCACAATTTGCAATAGGGAACCACTTTTTAATTTTTTCCCCTAAATTTTAGGACTCTTTTTATACTATGTAGTCCTTAAATGTAATTGCTAAATCTCGTACATTAATTTACTCAATCCTGCACATATTATTACTGTAACGCCCCCATACTCCAAGTGCCTTACCAGGACCACTCAGGTAT
The DNA here is from genome assembly GCF_048544455.1 of Silene latifolia. Taxonomy (NCBI): domain Eukaryota; kingdom Viridiplantae; phylum Streptophyta; class Magnoliopsida; order Caryophyllales; family Caryophyllaceae; genus Silene; species Silene latifolia. The sequence goes on from NC_133533.1 coordinate 86,063,546, forward strand.
AAGGATGCTACCATCTCGGTTACCCGAGGCATGATATTCATAAGACAATAACAAAACAACTTAAATGATATAACTTTAGTGAAAAGTACAACTGAAACAAAATCCCAAAATACGGGTACAAGTTCTTAAAACCAACTGTCTACTGAAATACTGAAACGTCATAAAACTAAAAGACTACAGCGGAAGACTTCTATCGTCAGACGGTGGCACATCCCAGCTATTCCAGTACTCAACTCAAACCTGCTCAATTACTGCTCACCATCCCCGAATGGATCACCGCAGGTTTACAAAACAACAACCGGGGTCAGTACTAATCACACAACTCAATATATCAACAATAAGATAAACAGACAGCTTAACCGTCACACACACACACACACAATCACACCAATCCCAACAATCTCAATCACTCACCGTCCTTTGGACCGGACCACCGCCGATGGGGGACCGCGATCGTTCCACCTAAGCCCCGCTCATCATACCGAGCGATAACCCTGTCCATTAATGTGCACATCTCCTTCCGTGGCGGGTTCCACGAAGGGCGAAACTAGGGCGTGAAGCCACTCCCGCAAGTGACTCCACTCAGCCGAGAACGCATCTCGAGAACCATAGACAAACAACCACAATCACAATCACAGCCGTCACAATACAATTACTATATCAAACAATCAATCTCAACACATCAACAATCATCCCATTATGGGACTAATACTGAGTAGGAAATCCTACCTGGAAAGCAAAACTATCAGACGGTCTCTACAGCTGTATCAAAAGGCTTCTTCTACAAAACCTCCTCCTATCATACAACATACAAATGCTACTAAATCACAAACTACTCAAAAACCCCCAAATCCCTAGATTAGGGTTTAACCAACTTAAAGGAAAGACAATAAAAAGGGTACATAGATCTTATCCTCGACGCAAGGATCTCAACGGTATAACCAACGATGAAAACCGACCTTCCAAACTCCGGGATTTGCTAACAATGCGATTAAGATGATGAACGTACTTGCTTTCTCTCTTTGACAGTAAATTAGGTTTTGCAAAAGTGTTTAGAATGATGACGGAAAAGGTTATATATCTTAATCGCATAATTAACAAAACCCGAGAAAAACTCCCCGTAAACCGGCTACTCGATCGAGTATCTAAGGTACTCGATCGAGTACCCCCTTACTCGATCGAGTATCCAACAGGTCAGAAACTATTTTAAAACGCAACTCACCCTTACTCGACAGAGTAAAGCCTACTCGATAGAGTACCCAAAGACTCATAAATACGGAGTATTACAGTCTTCCCTCCTTAAAAAGAACTTCGTCCCCGAAGTTCAAACCACAACTAAACAAAGGTACTCCCACCACACTTCCGACTCAACAACCAAGACAAAACTCAACATGAAACATGTTACTAACCCAACACATCCCGACAAACATACCGACACGACATACAAAAAAGGGTATAAGACTCCTAAAAACTCTTCGCGATCATCTCCTACCCCCCTAAAAGAAACAAGGTTACGTCCCCGTAACCATACATACCTGATCAAAAAGGAAAGGGTAACGCTCTTTCATAGCTTCCTCTGGCTCCCATGTAGCTTCCTCAGTCTCGTGGTTAGACCAAAGTATCTTAAGCAAAACTGTCTTACCACTCCTAGTCTTCCTAACCTTTCGGTCAAAAATCTGCTTAGGCACCTCAAGATATGATAAGGACTCATCTAGCTCTAAGTTCTCTGCCTCTAACACATGTGACAGATCACTCACATGTTGGAGCTGGTGTCCTCCACAAATTAGTGTGATAACATTTGTAAATCTCTTACAGGTTCACAAGGGTATACTTCGTATATTTAATCAGTTGATTAACGTTTACCTAATAACGGTTTGCTTGCTAGAAAGTTTGACGTTATTATCATACAGATGGCGGTGATCAACTGGTCCCTAAAGGTCACACCTATAGGACGTATTTGAGAAATGTGGTTATAGAAATATAATTACATTGATGCCCAAAATGACTAAAAAGTTAGTCAATGTGTTGATGAGATAATTATTTAATGAAAATTAAATAATATTAAGTTGAGACGAATTAACTGTCAATTCGTAAATTAAATATAATAAGTTATATTTAATTAAATATATATAAGGTTAGTTTGGACGAATTAATCTGTTAATTCGTAGTTAAATATAATCAGTTGTATTTAATATCAACAAGTTGAATGTGTCATAGTGGTAATAGTGAGGGTACACAAGCCAAGAGGTCATGGGTTCGATCCTCACTAGATGACAATTTAACACACTTTATATATTTTTGGAAAGACCAAAATAAGGAAAATACACTCCTTATTTTCGGTCTGTTTGGCCGATATTTTCGGTCTGTTTGGCCGAAAATTAGGAGGTTGTTTCTTTCCTAATTGATTTCGGATTTCGGTCTATATAAAAAGAAAGGTAGAGAATTATTTCTGACCTAATACTTTTTCTGACCTTGCCTCCTCTTTCTCATCACAAGAACACAAAGACAATAAAATTTTACAGAAAATTTTAGATTGATTTCTAGCATAATCAAAGGGTATATCTCAGATCGTCTTGGGTGCAACCAATAGGCGAATACCTACTTTGGTATTGTTCTTAGGCCATATTTGCTAAGACCGGAGGTTAATTCTAAATCTTTTACTTATGTTTATGTATTTTATTTTATGACCTTAGATCATCTTCTTTAAATCGTTATAATCCTTCTAAATTAAGGGGAAGTATGCAGATTATTTCCCACAAGTGGTATCAGAGCACTAGGCCACGATTTTAATTTTGATGATTTTCATAAAATTGTATGTAAACTGTAACCTAATTTTCGAGTAAATAAATTAGGGTTCCTTTTTTTTTCGGTTAAAATTTTTTTTTTGGCCGAGGTTTTTTTTACGGCCTGTTTTTTTTTTGCTTTGTTTTCCCTTTTGTTTGATGATTTATATCCAATTTCTTTTGATCATATCTTTGTTTTAATCGGTTAAAATTATCATATGAAGAATTGGCGAATTTTGATTTAATGCAGATTAAGTTAGAATAGATATAGTATCATCATGTCATTGATACGAGAATTTGTTTTTGCTATATAGTTTTAGCATAAAAGATTAATCATGCTTGTTAATCCATTTGCTAAACCATGTTCTATTAGCAACTGTAAACTTTGTTCTTCATCAATCTTGTTTTAGGGCTTACTGCCGCAAAAGGGAACTTTTTTTTTGACGGCTCAAAAAATTTTTAGGGTTTGCCGTTTGATAAAAAAAAAAAAAAAAACGTTTTTAGGATTTTTTTTGATTTACCGATTCAGAAAAGGAAATAGAAAGTTTGGTTTTTTTTTTCCTTCTTTTGCCGCATAAAAAAAAAAAGGAAGGGAAAGGTTTTGTTTTTTTATTGCCGGATAAGTAAAAAAAAAAAAAAAAAATTTTTTTTGGCTGTTTTCTTTTTCAGCCGAGAGCTGGAATTTTAATTGGTTATGCCGAAACCAAACAAAAAACAGAAGTTATTTTTTTTTGGCCAATTAGTTATTGTGAATCGGTTCACAATTTAATGATACCGAGTTATTTTAAAGCAGTTTAAAATTTTGACGGATAGAATTCATATTACAAGTTTAATATGGATTATGTATGAATTAATGTGATTAAATTGCGGAATTGTCACTTAATTTAATTTAAATAGGTGGTTTGGATAAATTAATCAACATAATTAATTTATTGTATTATGTATGTTTAATTTATTTTAGTTGATGCTTTTAATTATGTTGAATGAATCGAATGAATGAATTTTATTTACGTATTTAATTTTTGCAATCAGTTGTATAATGTACTACTTAGTGTGGCCTTAGTCAATCATGTTTTCGTAATGAAGGAAACATGATTTTTATGTAATTATGAGATCTCGAATCTCCCTTATTTTAGTTTTGGGTTTTGAAATTAGAATGTAATTAATAGGTCAATTATGTAATTTTAATTATTGTAATTTCAAAGAAGACTAAAGATGAAGATTCAAGCTCACTCCCGCTACATGGATCAAGATGGAACATCAAGACAAGCTTCTCGGGTCCAAGGATGGATTCCAAACTTGTATTTATTGTTCATTTTGATAGGATAGGCCACACTAGGACTTTTACTGTTTTTTTTTACGTTTTTCATTTTATTGCTTTTCATTCACATGCTAGTAATTGCATCATATTCCGCCTAAAACCAAACCACCTACTACTAAAATGCATGAAAATTGACTCATATAGTTGTTTGTTAGTTTTCATGGACATGCAGATGTCACAGTCTATAAGCCATCACTTTAGTTTAAATCATTCTCGCATGCTAGATTATAGTTCACTTAAAATGAATTAAAAATAGTTGATGGGATCTTCCTCTAAAACGGAAATTGAGATTAGTCTTTATAAGGGCAAACATCTATGAGTCCCTTCTTCGTCGGTAGGCCTAATATGACCCCTTCTACGTTGGGTAAGTAGTTGTGTTGACTTAGTTTACCTCAACATCATAGTCCGAAGAGTTTCTCGTGATTATGATGGACTAAAGATAAAATTTACAGAAATTTATCGACCAGGAATTCTAACGGTAGAATTAGCTAACAGGTTAGCTTATCAATTTACAGAGAATTGAGTCTTGGGGTCATTTATATAATTTTTGAGGGAGGTCAATTGTATAAATGTTTTTGAGTCTTCGCGTTATGACATTAGTTCATTAGACTTAAAATAAAAACGATGCATGCTTATTATTTTATTCTTCTTTCTTGATGTAGAACACGCTAATTATCAATAATCTGTTACAACAAATGGTGGAAATAACGCAATCCCAATGCCTAGTGCCACACTAGATCGTTCATCCTGGCTAAAAGTATTCATGGACCAAATGAATCAGTCCACGCGATTGAAGAATGATGGGTCCAACTTTATGGATCGGGAGGCAAAGACTACGGAATCTTTGTCATTCTTGACGGTAAGCTCGTTATTTAATCGAGCCAATACCGGTCAACCAGGCCCAAATGCAGGAGCCAACGAGTCACTCGCTTATAGTGATTTCGTTATGGAAGCGGGTGCGATAAAGAACGTACTCATCTTTGCAATGGAAACCAATTTGCAGAGACGCTTCATTGCCCAAGGTGCAAACAAGATTTTCACCACGCTCACTAATGAGTTCTCAAAGGCACCGAGAATCATTACATATGAGCATACCTGTCGCTTCTTTGATGCGAAACTCCAGAAGGGCCAACCGGTTAGCCCACACATTCTTCACATGATTGAGAATGTCGAGAAACTGGAGTCACTGAATTGTAGAATCAGTGAGAGCATTGTCATTGACCGAATGCTTCATTCTCTTCACGATGGTTTTGCCCTTTTCAGGGCGAACTACTACATGAATGACTTGAAAAAGAGTCCTCATGAGCTACACTCCCTTCTCGTAATGCACCGAGAAGGATATGAAATTGAGTGGGAGCATGAAGCGAATGTTCTCACGATTCACAACAAGAGTACAGGTAAGGGCAAGGCTCATGGCGACCTAGCTGTAGGTAAGCCAAAGTTTAAGAAGCCAGGAAACGGTAAGAGTGCGCCTGGTGAGACTAGTGGCTCACAGGGCAAGACAAAGAGCAAGGGCGGTGACATAGAGTGCCACCATTGTCACAAGACTGGACATTGGAGGAGGAACTGTCCCGTCTACCGTGAGGACATCAAGGCAGGCCGCGTCGTTCCTGTTGGTATGTCATCTTATATTCATATGATTGAGATTAACCATGCAAGTTTCGGAACTTGGGTACTAGATACTGGTTGTGGTTCTCATCTGTGTATTTGCAGGGCCTAAAGAACATCATACCTCTCGAAAAAGGTGATGTGGACCTGCGAGTCGGGAATGGAGCGCGAGTTGCTGCTGCCTCGAAGGGAACATATGTAATACAACTCCCTAGTGGTTTTGAGTTATCTTTAAATAATTGTTACTATGTACCCAGTTTATCTAAGAATATTATTTCTGTTTCCGTACTTGCTAAAGACGGTTTTACATTTTCAATAAAGGATAATACTTGTATTTTCTCTTTTAATGAAATGATTTATGGCAAAGCAGTTTCCATGAATGAAATTTATATCTTAGATCAAACCACGGAAGTATTACACATGAATAATAAAAAATTAAAGGTTGGTGACAAAGATCAAACTTATCTATGGCATTGTCGAATGGGACACATAAATGAGAAACGCGTAAAGAAACTCGTCGATAATGAGACTATTCCCTCATTCGGATTTTCTACATATGGCACGTGTGAATCATGTCTCATTGGCAAGATGACTCGAATTTCCTTCAAAGGTGTTGGAATGCGCGCCAGTGACCTATTAGGACTCATACATACGGACGTATGTGGACCTATGTCAATTATCGCTAGAGATGGCTATAGATATTTTATCACTTTCACGGACGATTTGAGTAGATACGGATATGTCTACTTAATGAAGCATAAAAGTGAGTCCTTTGAGAAATTCAAGGAATACCAGAATAGGGTACAGAACCAACTGGGTAGAAAGATTAAAGCACTCCGTTCAGATCGGGGTGGCGAATATCTTTCAAATGAGTTTGATCAACACCTGAAAGACTGTGGAATCGCTCTACAGTTAACTCCACCTGGAACACCTCAATTAAATGGTGTGTCCGAATGGAGAAATCGAACCTTACTTGATATGGTTCGATCCATGATGAGTCACACCGTAGTGCCTGATTCATTATGGGGTTATGCTCTTTTGTCGTTTTGCTCTTATACTTAACCGAAGTCCGTCTAAAGCGTCGACAAGACTCCATATGAAATGTGGAAGGAACGGTACCTAACTTGTCCTTTATTCGGGTTTGGGGCTGCGAGGCTTATGTCAAGTGGAGACACGAGGATAAGCTCGGCCCGCGATCGGTCAAGACATACTTTATAGGTTATCCAAAAGGAATATTTGGTCATTACTTCTATTCGCCTACCGAATATCGAGTATTTGTTGCGGCTAGTGCGACGTTCTTAGAGAAAGAATTTCTCGAGAACAAGTCGAGTAATAGAACCTTCGAGCTGTTGGAGATTCCAAAACCAACAACCGAGGAACAGATGGAGGAAGCTGTACCTCCAACTGATGATACGGTTAATATTCCTGAGGAACCTAGGAGGTCGGGTAGAGACTCTCATCCTCCGGACAGATACATTGGTATGGTCGAGGAGAATGACGTTTTACTTCTAGAAAGTAATGAACCCGCAACCTATAAAGGTGCTATGGCCTGTTCCGACTCAAAGCTATGGCTCGAAGCCATGCAATCCGAGATGGACTCCATGTATGAGAATAACGTATGGGATCTAGTTGATTTACCTAATAAGGTAAAACCTCTACAGTGCAAATGGCTTTACAAAATAAAGCGTTACGTAGACGCGCAAACGAGATATCTATAAGGCACGACTTGTGGCAAAAGGTTTCACTCAAGTGCAAGGATTGCATTATGATGAGATTTTTGCACCTGTAGTCATGCTACGTTCCATTCGGATAATCTTAGTGATTGCCGCATTTCATGATTATGAGATTTGGCAAATGGATGTGAAAACCACCTTCTTAAACAGTTATTTGGAGGAAGAGTTGTACATGGTGCAACCCGAAGGTTTCATAGATCCTAAACATCCTAAGAAAGTATGCAAGCTTAAGCGTTCCATTTGCACTTAAGCAAGCTTCTCGGAGTTGGAATCATCGTTTCGACCAAGTGATAAAAGAGTATGGTTTCACTCGATCGGTCGAAGAACCATGCTTATATATCAAGTCGAGTGGGAGCAAGATTGTATTCTTGATATTGTATGTCGATGACATACTCTTGATTGGGAATGACATTCCTCTCCTTTCTTCGGTTAAAGAATGGTTGAAGAACCATTTCCAGATGAAAGATCTGGGTGAGACACAGCGTATTTTGGGAATCCGTATCTACCGAGATAGATCACGACGGACGTTATCACTTAGTCAGGAGTCTTATCGAGATAAGGTTCTTGAGAGGTTCAGCTTGACCAACTCCAAGAAGGGGAAACTTCCAATGACGTGTGGGATGCAGTTGAGCAAGTCTCAGTCACCCACGACGCCTGAAGGGATTGAGCGCATGAGTCGTGTTCCTTATGCATCTGCAATAGGATCAATCATGTATGCCATGATATGCACACGTCCTGACGTGGCATATGCATTGAGTATGACGAGTCGGTACCAAAAGAATCCTCAAGTACCTACGGAGGACTAAGGATTGGGTATTGACTTATGGAGGCGATGCAAAGCTATGCGCAATTGGTTATGCAGATGCCAGATTCCAAACGGATCGAAATGATTAGAAATCTCAGTCTAGATTCGTTCTTACTCTTAATGGTGCTGCGGTCAGCTGGAATAGTTCCAAACAGGAAGTTGTAGCAGATTCTACTACTGAGCCATTGAAATATGATAAGCATTGAGGACACGTTATTTCCACGAGAATTTAATGTGTACCTGAGTTATAGTAGTTGATTATGAATTCGATACGTTATCTTTTTCATATACTATTTATAACTTCATCGGTTTTATAATATTTTGTTTTTCATGTGGATTGTACTAACAACATTGAACGCCACAAAGTGAACTGAATTACATTATATTTGTTTTGGTCCGTAATCGCCAATGTGAGCTGATAACTCCGGCTATTATATTGTGCAGTCGATTGATGGTGGGTTCAACGAGCCATAAGTTAAACAGTTGACTAATCGATCACAGATACGAGATTATGACGATACCTCGTAGGACAACTTTTTATGACAACGTAATGGAGTCCTAAATGTTTTATAACATTCGGTGCCAGGTCGTGGATAGGACATCCATTGTGTACCTAGAGTCGATTCTTTTGACTATCAACTGTCTCTTGAGATTAAGACAGTCTTTGGGTGACTTTGGTTTCTTTCTCACAATCTACCGTAACTGGGGCTAAGTAGATTTTTTCTGGGTCATTTCATACCGTGCTTACATCTGCAAGATTTGAGTTGAGGAAAATATCCATCCCTTATCAGGTATAGTTATTTCTCAGGGCCACTCGAGGAGTTGAATCGAAATGCATGGCCATGCTCGAATGTTGATTCGTTTATCAGTTAAGTTACTCTCTAGTCGGGAAAACCACTCCCGATGCATCGATCGCTTGTAAAATACGAACTTTGTGAATTCGGATTTGCAAATTGTTTTACATTGAGTGGGAGAAATTTTAAAGGATATGAGAATCGGTTATCGCACATACACTTGTGAGGACAAGTGGGAGTTTGTTGGAGCTGGTGTCCTCCACAAATTAGTGTGATAACATTTGTAAATCTCTTACAGGTTCACAAGGGTATACTTAGTATATTTAATCAGTTGATTAACGTTTACCTAATAACGGTTGGCTTGCTAGAAAGTTTGACGTTATTATCATACGAGATAAGCGGTGATCAACTGGTCCCTAAAGGTCACACCTATAGGACGTATTTGAGAAATGTGGTTATAGAAATATAATTACATTGATGCCCAAAATGACTAAAAAGTTAGTCAATGTGTTGATGAGATAATTATTTAATGAAAATTAAATAATATTAAGTTGAGACGAATTAACTGTCAATTCGTAAATTAAATATAATAAGTTATATTTAATTAAATATATATAAGGTTAGTTTGGACGAATTAATCTGTTAATTCGTAGTTAAATATAATCAGTTGTATTTAATATCAACAAGTTGAATGTGTCATAGCGGTAATAGTGAGGGTACACAAGCCAAGAGGTCATGGGTTCGATTCTCACTAGATGACAATTTAACACACTTTATATATTTTTGGAAAGACCAAAATAAGGAAAATACACTCCTTATTTTCGGTCTGTTTGGCCGAAAATTAGGAGGTTGTTTCTTTCCTAATTGATTTCGGATTTCGGTCTATATAAAAAGAAAGGTAGAGAATTATTTCTGACCTAATACTTTTTCTGACCTTGCCTCCTCTTTCTCATCACAAGAACACAAAGACAATAAAATTTTACAGAAAATTTTAGATTGATTTCTAGCATAATCAAAGGGTATATCTCATATCGTCTTGGGTGCAACCAATAGGCGAATACCTACTTTGGTATTGTTCTTAGGCCATATTTGCTAAGACCGGAGGTTAATTCTAAATCTTTTACTTATGTTTATGTATTTTATTTTATGACCTTAGATCATCTTCTTTAAATCGTTATAATCCTTCTAAATTAAGGAGAAGTATGCAGATTATTTCCCACATCACATACTTCCGCAGTTGCGATACATGGAACACATTATGCACTCTCTCTAGCGCAGCTGGTAAAGCCAGACGATATGCAACTTCCCCAACTCGCTCTAAGATCTCATAAGGCCCGATAAACTTCTGACTTAGCTTGTCTTTCTTCCCAAATCTCATAACCCCACGCATAGGAGACACTTTCAAAAGAACCTTGTCCCCAACCTGAAACTCTATATCTCGGCGATGTAGATATGTATAACTCTTTTGCCTATCCTGAGCTGCTCTCATCCGTTCCCTGATCATCTTAATCTGTTCCACCATCTCATGCACCATCTCTGGTCCTAAAACCACTGCCTCAGCACTATCGTCCCAACAAATCGGACTCCTACATCTCCTCCCATACAAAGCCTCAAACGGTGCCATACCAATACTAGTGTGATAGCTGTTATTGTACAAAAATTCTATCAAGTCCAACCTCTGTTCCCAGCTACCACCAAAATCCATCACACAAGCTCGCAACATATCCTCAAGAGTCTTGATCGTTCTCTCAGTCTGTCCGTCTGTCGCAGGATGAAATGCTGTACTCATCTTCAAAGTTGTTCCCAACGATTCATGCAACTCTTTCCAAAACCTTGATATAAATCTCGCATCTCTGTCAGACACTATGTCCTTAGGGACTCCATGTAACTTAAGCACGTTCTTTCGATAGGCCATAGCCAATTGTGCTTTAGTCCATGTATCTTTCATTGGAACAAAGTGAGCTGACTTGGTCAGTCAATCAACTATTACCCAAATCATGTTGTTACCTTGTTGGTTCTTTGGCAAACCCGCGATAAAATCCATGGAAATGGATTCCCACTTCCACCCAGGTACCGTTAAAGACTGAATCTTACCTTGTGGTCGTCGTTGTTCCCCTTTAACTCTCTGGCATGTCAAACAACGGGCTACAAACTCACCTGTCTCTTTCTTCATCCCAGGCCACCAAAACGTATTCTTTAAATCCTTGTAAAAGTTATCTCCACCTGGATGAACTGAATATGGTGTGCAATGTGCCTCTGTCATGATAGTCTTTTTCAACTCCTCATCATTAGGAACACACCACCTACCATCAAACCTCAAACTACCATCAGTATGAATAGAGAATCGAGACACGGTCCCTTTCTCTACTCCAGCTCTCCACTCAAGTATCTTAGGATCCAACGCCTGATTACCTCGAATGTCATCATAAAACTCAAGCTGCACTGTCAGATCGCCCATGGCATCTCCTTTCTGCATCATATGTATCCCAAACCTCGCTACCTCATCTCTCAGCCTCATCAAAGATAGAGCTGTACACAAAGAATGTACACTCTTCCTACTCAAAGCATCAGCAACTACATTGGCCTTCCCTTCATGGTAGATAATTTCCATGTCGTAATCGCCAATCAACTCCATCCACCTCCTCTGTCTCATGTTCAACTCCTTTTGAGTGAAGATGTACATGAGACTCTTGTGATCATAAAATACCTTAAAGATTGATCCATAAAGGTAATGTCTACAAATCTTGAGAGCAAATACCACTGCACCCAACTCCAGATCATGAGTAGGGTAGTTCTCCTCATAAGGCTTCAATTTCCTAGAAGCATAGGCAATCACCTTACCATTCTGCATCAACACACATTCCAACCCATTCTTTGAGGCATCTGTATAAACCTCAAAGTTCTCAATCCCCTCAGGTAATGCTAAGATAGGAGCTGTGGTCAAACGCTCCTTTAATGTTTGGAACGCCGTCTCACAACTCTCATCCCAACGAAACCTGTTCTCTTTCCTCATCAACGCTGTCATAGGTCTAGCTATCTTGGAGAAATCTTTCACGAACCGTCTGTAGTATCCAGCTAAACCCAAGAAACTTTTGATCTCAGCAACATTCTTTGGTGCTTCCCACTTTGTCATCGCTTCGGTCTTTTAGGATCTGACTACTCCATCTTTAGAGATCACATGCCCCGAGAAAAGCAACCTTCTCTAACCGAACTCACACTTGGATAGCTTAGCATATAGCTCATGCTCCCTCAAAGTCTGCAACACAACCCTCAGATGCTCCTCATGCTCCTCCTTAGTCTTGGAGTAGACTAAGATATCATCGATAAACACCACTACAAACTTGTCCAAAAACTGTCTAAAGATCCTATTCATCAAATCCATGAACACTGTCGGTGCATTAGACAACCTAAACGGCATCACCACATACTCATAATGGCCATACCTCGACGTGAAAGCTGTCTTTGGTATGTCCACCTCTCTAATCTTCACTTGATGGTACCTCGATCTCAAATCAATCTTAGAAAAGACTGATGCACCACTCAACTGATCAAACAAGTCATCTATCCTTGGCAAAGGATACTTGTTCTTCACTGTCACTCGGTTCAACTCTCTATAGTCTATGCACAACCTCAAACTCTCATCCTTCTTCTTCACAAAAAGAACTGGTGCTCCCCACGGCGATACACTAGGTCTAATGTATCCCTTCTCTATCAGATCATCCAACTGCTTCCTAAGCTCCTCCATCTCCTTAGGACCCATACGGTACGGTGCCTTAGAGATTGGCCCCGTCCCTGGTTTCAACTCTACTGTGAAATCTATCTCTCTTCTTGGCGGCAACCCCAGAATCTCTTCCGGAAACACATCCTCAAACTCTCCCACCACTGGTATCTGATCAACCGTCGGACCCTCGATCCGGTCATCTCTCACATGGCACAATATCAAAGGACATCCCTTTCTCAGATATGACTTCAAAGTAACAGCTGCAATCAACTTAACTTTGGGTTTGACTAGAAACCCACGATAAGACACATTAACGCCCTTAGGGCCTCTTAAAGACACTTTCTTTTGATGACAGTCTATCTTAGCTTTATACTTTCCCAGCCAATCCATCCTAACTATCATCTCAAAACCGTCAAAAGGAAACTCTAGCAAGTCTACAGGGAAAACAACTTGCCCAACTATCATAGGTACATCTCTATATAACCTCCCACAAGATACAGACTCACCCGAAGGTATAAAAACTTGCTCACTAACAGACTCATACACCCTCAAACCCAACCGTTTAACATGACTCGAAGACACAAACGACTGAGAAGCCCCCGAATCAAACAAAACAAAGGTATGAATACCATTAACAAGAAAAGTACCAGTGATAACGTGTGCATCATCTTCAGCTGCTTTCTTCTCCATCATGAACATCTTTCCACTGGTCTTCTGTCCACCTCCCTGGACAGTACTGGCTGACGTGGTCGGCTTAGCACCCGACCCTTGATTGTTGTTGTTGTTGTTCGTTGGTGGTTTCTGATAAGAATTACCGCCGTTGCGGTTGCCTCCACTCTGGTAGCTCTGACTTCCCCGGTTTGACCACGACCCAGCCGGTCTATTGCTCCCGTATCTCTGCGCAGGTCTCTGGAAAGTTCCCGGTGCACTCATGTCTCTTGTGGCCTACACCACCACAACTGAAGCAGGTCGTTCCCCAACTACTACTACCACCTCCACGGCCACGCCCAAAGGATGCCCCCAAAGATCGAACCACCCGACCAGGAAGAAAACCTCTAGATGGGCGATTGTGGTTGCCTTTCTTGTGACTAGATTGGCCACCACCCTCGCTCTCAGACTTCCTTTTCTCGCCACCTAACCTCTCCTGAGCCATCTCCACCAACCTCTCAGCTCTCCCAGCCCTCTCATAAGCTTCCTTAACATCAGTAAGGACTCCCATGGGTAACTTATCCATAATCTTAGGGGTCAACCCCCTCTCAAAGCTCGCGCTTGATTCTCCTCACTCAAACCCATATCCTCAAAGATACCTAGACTTGTCATTGAACCGCCTGTAGTACTCGGCCACAGACATCTCAGCGGTCATCTTAAAACTGTCAAACTCTTCTCTCAACTTACTCCTCACATGCTCCGGCACAAACTCTTTTCTCATAGCCCTACGAAACTCTTCCCAAGGTATAGCAGGTAAACCTTGGTTCGCATATAACTCCTTAGCACTCACTTTCACCGTATCCCACCACTTACCACCGCCTCCCTCGGATAGAACGCACTGTTCCACTCTCATCTCATCGGGACGGTGAACCAAATCTAATATGTTCTCCATCTCTCTAAGCCAGCTATCAAGAAGGTTAGGCTCCCCAACCCCCTTGTACTCTTTCGGGTTAAACCTCGCTATATAGAGGCTGATTTTAGAGTGATCAACCTCTTTCTCCTTATCCTTATCCTTATCCTTATCTTTCCCCACTGTCTTTAAAGCCTCGAAGAGCATCCCGATGCTCCAACATCTTAACGATGTCATCTATGTTCATAAGCTCAGCTCTCGCATACAACGCATTCTTCTTGGGCGGCATCTTGAAACTATATCAGAAAAAGGGGTGAATATAAACATACGCGCCAAAACCTCAAAACACGAAAACAAGCTGCCCAGACCCTACTCGATCGAGTTCCCAAACATACTCGATCGAGTAACAGCCTACTCGATCGAGTGCCCACCATACTCGATCGAGTGCCCCAACATCAGACCCCAAACAGACCTTCTGATCTCTAACATACTCGACCAGGCTACTCGATCGAGTGACCCCCTACTCGATCGAGTGCCCAAAAACACGATTCTGGACTCAAAATCGTCAAAAACCCACCCGGTCAAGTCAGTCCCACTCGATCGAGTCATGCTAACTCAAAAACGCTACCCGCATGCTATATCATATTCTAACATGCTCAAAACTTTATAAAACCAACGTTATATCATAACTAAGCATATAATGCTACGCATCTTTGGATACGATCTACGAAATCATTATATCATGTTATTAAACGCCACATTGTAAACATCCATCATGTTTCTCATTCCAACAACAGTTCTACATATATCATCAACCTTTCTTTCACATTCTCAACTTTCTACTGCAAACATCCAACAGTTACACACACTTCATCACATTCACACACAAGCTAACCAAACAACGCATACGACCTTGACATACACCCCCCATGTGACCGGTTCAAAATTGTAGGGTGAGTTCGCGACTTCAGGACGTCTCTCAAGCCTTTGCATTAGCTCCTACAACCTTTACCCCGGGTTCATTTTAATTGACTCCCTATGTTCATTAGGTTCATTGGCTACAGGTTTCAGGATCGTCGCTCTGATACCATTTGTAACACCCCCATACTCCAAGTGCCTTACCAGGACCACTCAGGTATAAGGATGCTACCATCTCGGTTACCCGAGGCATGATATTCATAAGACAATAACGAAACAACTTAAATGATATAACTTTAGTGAAAAGTACAACTGAAACCAAATCCCAAAATACGGGTACAAGTTCTTAAAACCAACTGTCTCATGAAATATCGAAACGTCATAAAACTAAAAGACTACAAATGAAGACTTCTATCGTCGACGGTGGCACATCCCAGCCTATCCCAATACTCAACTCAAACGCTCAATTATCGCTCACCATCCCCGAATGGATCACCGCAGTTTACAAAACAACAACCGGTCCGATACTAATCACACAACTCAATATATCAACAATAAGATAAACAGACGGCTTAACCGTCACACACACACAATCACGCCAATCCCAACAATCTCAATCACCGATCGTCCACCTGGACACCGCCAATGGGGGACCGCAATCGTTCCCACCTAAGCCCCGCTCATCATACCGAGCGATAACTCTGTCCATTAATGTGCACATCCCCTTCCGTGGCGGGTTCCACGAAGGGCGAAACTAGGGCGTGAAGCCACTCCCGCAAGTGACTCCACTCAACCGAGAACACATCTCGAGAACCATAGACAAACAACCACAATCACAATCACAGCCGTCACAATACAATTACTATATCAAACAATCAATCTCAACACATTAACAATCATCCAATTATGGGACTAATACTGAGTAGGAAATCCTACCTGAAAAGCACAACAATCAGACGGTCTCTACAGCTGTATCAAAAGGCTTCTTCTACAAAACCTCCTCCTATCATACAACATACAAATGCTACCAAATCACAAACTACTCAAAAACCCCCAAATCCCTAGATTAGGGTTTAACCAACTTAAAGGAAAGACAATAAAAAGGGTACATAGATCTTACCCTCGACGCAAGGATCTCAACGGTATAACCAACGATGAAAACCGACCTTCCAAACTCCGGGATTTTCTAACAATGCGATTAAGATGATGAACGTACTTGCTTTCTCTCTTTGACAGTAAATTAGGTTTTGCAAAAGTATTTAGAATGATGACGAAAAAGGTTATATATCTTAATCGCATAATTAACAAAACCCGAGAAAAACTCCCCGTAAACCGGCTACTCGATCGAGTACCCCCCTACTCGATCGAGTATCCAACAGGTCAGAAAGTATTTTAAAACGCAACTCACCCTTACTCGACAGAGTAAGGCCTACTCGATAGAGTACCCAAAGACTCATAAATACGGAGTATTACAATTACCCTAATCTTTCATAATTACCCTTCTACTAAAAAAGAATTAAAAATCTGTTTTATCCCTCTCTCTCTCTCTAAGAGCACTCACAATAGAGAGGATGAGACATCATAACACTCTCTTTCCTCTAAGAGGATATCCTCTCTATGTGAGACACATGTTACATATCCTCTTAGCAAGAGGAAGATGCTTACTTCTTTTATCTTCCTCTAGCTAGTTTTAGAGGAAAGCTTACATTGGCCCGCCTACTACCCACAAACCAATCACTAGTTGTCTTTTGCATAATAATTCTTTTATTTTTATCTTTTATATAATTTTGAGATTATTTAAAGTAAGAGAGGTAATATGAGCGGATCCTCTCTATTGTGGAGAAAAAATTAAGAAAGAGGATGTTAATGGTG
This sequence comes from Silene latifolia, assembly GCF_048544455.1. Taxonomy (NCBI): domain Eukaryota; kingdom Viridiplantae; phylum Streptophyta; class Magnoliopsida; order Caryophyllales; family Caryophyllaceae; genus Silene; species Silene latifolia. Next base: position 86,080,659 of record NC_133533.1, read on the forward strand.
AGAAATGAGATTGATGAAAGAGAAAATGAGGTGTCGAAAAAGTAGCGGAAGAGTGGAAAAATAGGAGGAAGATAATATCCTCTCTATAGTGGATGCTCTAAACACAATCAATCCGTTAATCGTTCGACATGGATAATAATTCGCACATTATTTGCATGTATTCTCGCCGTTTTATCAACAATTTTATTATGCCCCATCTTATAATCGATTTAGTTAATGTTTTTCTTTTATTAAAAAGGGGATTTTTACAATTAGGGTTTGGATTGAGTTGGGTTGTTGAAGGAATGGTTAAGGGTCGTCATTCTGGACTAGGGTGGTCGGAGGGGGGGGAGGGGCGGCGTCGAGTGGTGGTTGTAGTGGTAGTATTGCTACGGTTGCTACAGGTTCTAGGTTGTTGGAGGGGTAGTCATGAGTGCAGGTTCTAGGAGCGGGGAAGGGGTTGTCGGCGCGGGAGAGAAGCAGGGATGACTGGTTGGCGCTAGAACGGCGGTGTGGAGTGGTGGTCGGCGGCTTTGGGAGGGTGGTGGTTGATGGGGTAAGGGTTGTCGGGTGGTTAGGTTTTGGGGTAGTGTACGCTAATTGCATTTTTTTTTCCTTTCATTCTCTCTTGGTGAGTTGAGAAATGAGAGAGGCACATTCGAAATAAAAGGGCAAAAATATACGGGATTAAGTAAATTGTTGTGCGGGATTTAGCAAGTCCCTTATTAAATACCACCCATTTTTTTCCCCTTTAATTCACACCAAATTCGTCTCAGAATTACAAATCTTGAATTCTGGGTTTTATTACCCAAATTCTAACTATTATCAAAGTATCAAGTATGTTTGTTTTATCTCTACTTTCAGCTTTGCATGCACCTATTCATTTCATTTTAAACTAATTTATTGCCTAATTTGATTTAATGTCGTGGAATTATTACATAAGACCGTTGTATAGCGTATTGTCTTACGATATACTCCCTCCGTCCCGATCAATTGTTGTCCTTTCGTTTTGGCACAAAGACCAAGGAAAGAGGAGGGGGCCAATAACTAAATGACAAGTGTAACAAATTGAATGAGAATGATCAAATTACTCATCAAATTCATTCTTAAAATAGAAAGGACAACAAATGACTGAGACACCCTAATATGGAAAAGGACAACAAATGACCGGGACAGAGAGAGTATTTTACATCGAAAAGTTCTTGTGTACTCCGGGAGTACCGTACTCCTTACACCTAGGTTATTATTATATTCTATTTGGTGGATTAGTTGTAAGTGTAAGGAGTACGGTACTCCCGGAGGACGTAAGAATTTTTCTTTTACATCTCATCCATTTCATTTCATATCATTAAATGAGACGTATAAGGCATGGTAAGACGACGTAACAATTGGGTAGCTGTATTGGCTAACAATTTGAATAGAGTATACTCTCGATCCTAATTATTCGTTTACCTTTAATTAGAAACCTAAATATAAACAAATGATTGAGACGTAGGGAGTATCAATCTAAATGATCGTATGCATAATTCCTCCGTAATAGATTGTTGAAGAGGTTTAGTCGTTTATAGACTGCAATTGTTTGAATTTCGTAAGGTAATGCATTTTGTTTGGTGTTTGACGTAATTCATCTAATTATATGATTTAAACTGTTCCTCAGGGTAGTAGGTGAAGAACGTTGATAGCGGTATAGTATGTCCCGTTTCGTTTTGCATCTAGTACTTGTTATCTGGGATCCTAATCTCAATCTCATGTTTCTCCTCAGTCTGTCCCGTTTCGTTTTGCATCTAGTACTTGTAAACAACCTTCAAATTTATATTGTGTGATTGTGATAGGAATCTTGAGTTATCAATCAACTCAGCTACCTTGCTCGACGGAAATCAACCTAAAAATGAATGCCGAAAATACACCTGCTAAAACGGTTACTTGTATTTGACAACTGTGAAATATGAGAAACTGGAAAAAGTGAATGAAGGTGATTTCTCATTAATTCAACACCATCATACAATGCACAATTATATACACCTACGATCTTCCCACTAAATAGGAAACAATATTTAAACTACTTATAATATGGTAACTAAATAACAACCTATCTCTAAAAGGTACAAAAGAGATATGATACATATCAATTAGCTGTCATACCAAATCACACGATATTATGGATATCAATTATCCATATTCTAACACCCCCCCTCAAGTTGGAGCACTTGGTAAACCGAGGCCCAACTTGAACTGCAAATGATCAAACGATTCTCCGCCAAGCGCCTTTGTAAATAAGTCCGCTATTTGCTCCTTGCTCCGGACATGAAACGTCTTGATCGTGTTAGACACTAAGTGTTGCCGTACAAAATGACAATCAATCTCTATGTGTTTCGTACGGTCATGAAAAACCGGATTTTTAGCTATGTGCAACGCCGCTTGATTATCACAATGTAGATGCATAGGTTTGGTATGAAAAATACCGAAAGATGCCAAGAAAGATTTGAGCCATATGAGCTCACTTGTGACAGCTCCCATTGCCCTATACTCGGCTTCGGCGGTTGATTTTGCTACCGTTACCTGCTTCTTTGCTCTCCATGAGATGGGAGAATTTCCAATAGAGACAAAGTATCCACTCAAAGACCTCCTAGTAATAGGGCAACTAGCATAATCCGAGTCACAGTAGCCTCGCAACTGGTAATCCACACTCTTCCGGAGAATTATTCCTTTGCTCGGGCTCCTTTTAATATAACGAACTACTCTTAGGGCTGCTTCCCAATGTTCCTTACGAGGTTCATTAACGAATTGAGACAAAATATGGACGGCATAGACAAGGTCCGGGCGTGTAATTGTCAAGTACACTAACCTGCCAACCAATCGACGGTATTTCATGATATCCTTCAGTATTTCTCCCTTTGCTAAAGCTAGAGTATGCCTCGGCTGGATAGGAGTATACATGGTTTTAGCTCCTGACATTCCACTTTCTTCAATAATATGCATAGCATATTTTCTTTGATTCAAAAATAATCCATTTTTACCATGTGCTACCTCAATTCCCAAAAAGTACTTGAGTCGTCCCAAGTCTTTGACACCAAACTTCTTATCTAAAAAACTTTTGAATTTGTTACATGCCTCATCATTGTTGCTAACCACGATCATATCGTCAACGTACATGAGTACACCGATAAAAATGCCATTTCGATTGAGTGTAAATAAGGAATAGTCCGCAAGGGATTGTGTGAAACCATACCTCGTCATTGACTCTGTTAATTTTGCAAACCAATTACGGGAGGCTTGTTTGAGCCCATAAAGCGATTTCATGAGTTTGCAAACTTTATTCTTTTCACCTTTTTCGAACCCCTGTGGTATCTTCATATACACTTCATCATCGAGATCGCCATGAAGAAACGCATTATTCACATCAAGTTGCTCTATCTTCCAACCTTTCATTACTGCAATAGCGAGCATACAACGAACACTTGTCATCTTTGCTACGGGTGCATATGTCTCATGGAAATCAATCCCCTCTACTTGGGTGAACCCTTGTGCCACGAGTCTTACTTTGTATCGTTCAATATTTCCATTTGACAAGTACTTGATCTTGTATACCCACTTACAACCGATCGGTTTCTTTCCTTCTGGCAGCGTAACTATCTTCCAAGTCCCATTTCTTTCTAAGGCATCAATTTCCTTTCGCATTGCTTCACGCCACTGTGAACTCTTGGCTGCCTCGTGATAATAAGAAGGCTCCATGTTCTCATCAATTTTGGCTAGAAAAGCTTTGTGAGTTTTAGAAAAACAATTGGTAACAACATAATTCGCTAAAGGATAGCGCGTACCTGACGACGAAGGTGATGCTTGTGCGTGATGAGCATGCGACATGGGTGTAGTTATGCGTGTTGACTTGCAGTAATAATCTTTTTTCCATGATGGTTCGAATTTCTGTCGTGCCCCTCGACCCATTTGAGTTTCTGAAACTGTACCAGTTGGTTGCAAAACTTCTGTATTCTCGTTACTGGTACCCTGCACTGCTGTATTATTTCTTCCAGAGTCGTTCTCCTCTGCATTATTCCCAGCAGAACCGTTCCCCTGAATCTGATCAGATGCGGCCTCAACATTATCCCCTGCAATTTGATCATTTCCTAAACTTTGGCTCCCCCTATCAAAGTGAGAAATACCACTATTCCCCTCTGGTTCATCATCAAAGAAAGGTTGATCTTGCCCAATACTATCACTGTGAGTGACTTGGGTATCCTTATTTTTGTCAGAATGCAAATAGGGATAAATGTGTTCGTAGAACATTATATCTCGTGATACGAAAACTCGCTTTTCTTTTAAATCATACACCTTCCACCCCTTTTTGCTATGTGGGTATCCAATAAAAATGCAACGGGTTCCCCGCTCCCCAAATTTATCTCGACTTCTGTCTTTATTATGCACATAACACAAACATCCCATGACTCTTATGTTGTCGAGGTTGGGTTTTCTTTTGTACAAAATTTCATATGGAGTTTTCCCGTCTAACAATGGCGTAGGTGTTCGATTTATTAAATAAGCGGCCGTCAAAATGCACTCTCCCCAAAAATATAAAGGCAATCCTCCTTCAAAACGCAATGCTCGTGCCTTTTCTAAGATATGTCGGTGCTTTTTTTCGACTCTACCGTTTTGTTGTGGCGTATCTGTGTTGCTAGTTTGAAACAAAATACCATTTTCCTTATAATAATTTTGCATATTACCGGACAATAATTCTGTTCCATTATCGCTTTGAATTTTCTTAACACTAGTCTCGAATTGAGTTTTAACCATTTGGCAAAAGGTTCTCATCCAACTCCCAGCCTCACTTTTGTCTTTCATTAGAAACACCCAAACTCCCCGACTGTGATCATCGACTATGGTCAAAAAATAATGTGCCCGGGTCAAACTAGCTACTCGATACGGCCCCCATATATCACAATGAATCAATCCAAACAATATATCACACCGTTTGTCATTTATTTTGAAAGAACTACGGGTCTGTTTTGCTCTACAGCAAGAATCACAAACAACATCTGAATTCCAATGCAAATTGCTCCCAACTAAAGAAGAAAATCGAGATAAAATACTCTTTGACGGATGCCCCAATCTTTTGTGCCACAACTGACCTTCCTTCGTAACCTTTGTTGAGTGCACGACTTCTGTCTCTCTTATCTTATAATAGTACACCCCTTGTCGATGCTCACCTCGTGCAATCATCATCTTCGTAGTCGAGTTCTGCATTTCACAATAGTCCGAATAAAATGTTATTACACAATTATTTTCACTTATTAATTGTTGGACGGAAATGAGATGACAAGTAAGATTTGGCACATATAAGACATCCTTCAAAACAAAATTATCATTAAGCCTGACTTCTCCATGTAGTTGTGCTTCGACTTGTCTTCCATCTGGTAGACTCACCATCGAAACATCATCTATCCAACTATTCTTTAACAAGGCTCGGTTTCCCGTCATATGATGGGAAGCCCCACTATCAATTATCCATTCAATATCTATAGTGAGTTTCATACCTTGCAATTTATTAACATTACTGTTAACGGTCGCGCTCAACAAAACGCGTAACCTCTCTATTTCATCACTGGTGAATAGAAAATTCTGTTGCGATATTGCGTTCGCCTGATGCTGCTCACGGCTTCTGTCTCTTCCTCCATCACATTCTGATGAATGTAAATACAATGGTGAATTTGCTAGGATAGTCTTTGGACCTCCCATTGAATCTCTTAATTTGTTTCCATCACCTGCCATGGTGATAGTTTGTTTTGATTGTTTTTTTTTTTTTTGGTTTAATCGTAACCTTGCTCTGATACCATGTTAAATTCAACAACGGGCCTGGGCCGCACCCGAACGGAGGAGAAAGAGTCCACAACTTAGGCCCAAGAGGGTTCCACTCTAAAACCAATTGGCAATAGAGGGAGTTGCCTTATAAAGTGGTAATTCTTCTCCTCTTTTATCAATGTGGGACAACCCTCACATGTGGGAACTTTGGGTTTCTTCACACTCCCCCGCACATGTGAGGCCCACTTTTCACACAGACTGGACAAATTCATTCAACTGAGCAACTTTGCTCGTCCAGCTGCAAACATGACCCAGTATTAACTCAGACCGGACAAATTCAACTGAGCAATTTTGGCTCGTCCGACTGCAAACTTTGGCCCATGAAACCCAGGTCTTTAGCCATGGGCTCTGATACCATGTGAAATATGAGAAACTGGAAAAAGTGAATGAAGGTGATTTCTCATTAATTCAACACCATCATACAATGCACAATTATATACACCTACGATCTTCCCACTAAATAGGAAACAATATTTAAACTACTTATAATATGGTAACTAAATAACAACCTATCTCTAAAAGGTACAAAAGAGATATGATACATATCAATTAGCTGTCATACCAAATCACACGATATTATGGATATCAATTATCCATATTCTAACAACAACATTTGTCTAGAATACTGTTACTTGTATTTGACAGTCCGATCCATAAAGAAAGGCACGGCTATTGTCGTTTTAAACAAGAATTTTTGTAGATCTTAATACTTAAAAGAGAGCCAAATATTTCCCAAAAGGCCAATACTGAGAGAGTACTCGTAATATTTAACATAGATGAGTTACGACAATTTCGTCTCTGGTTTCACATGGAGCAAGGGTATTAGTGTTGTTAAGTGGTAGAATGAGTGAAATCTTGTAATGCTGTTGCCTTCTCCTTTGGCAACAATGCTACTATAGAAACTACAAATGCACTCTGCCACAACCCAACAATAGATTATGTCATACAATGCCATTGCTTTTAATTTTATTGATGAAAACAAAACAAAAATAAAGGAAATTGTGCTCTGAATATTACTACCTTTACCCCGTCCATGGACATCATGTGATGCAGAAGCACTTTCAAATCCTCGCGGGTGTGAATGTTTTTTAGTTTGTCACTAATTGTACAAAAAATAACAAAAGATACATCCAGGAACACCTGAAGAAGTAAGGAATTATCAAAAGAAAATAATTTGAAGCTTCTTTCAGATGGCAACCAATTAAAATAACGCAAATTCTTGTTTTAGACGGGCCATTTTCATATGAAATAGTAAGAAGCGGATTTGAGACTATTTTATGGTGAAATGTAATCATAATGATCCAGCAACAGTTTCCAGCTTATATTGGTTTTTCTTCCAAAAGGGGTATCAAAACTCCGTCTTATTGTTTCAAACGAAAAATGGTCTATTTAAAGGAGAGCACAATTTTTGGATTTGGGAAAAGAACACGAATATGCAAAGGCAGAACCTCTGAATCAGAGGGAAAATATAAGAAGAGTAGCATACCTTGGTACAACGGATAGAGTTGGACCTGTTGGCTTCAATGTTGGGTGCAGACATCATTTCTTCAGAACGAAGCTTCTCAAAGGAAACTCTCACATCAGAAGACATCTTCAATGACACAAACGAACCTCTAGTTAAGGAAAACAAGGTACAGCGGCCAGGGACGTAGCCAGAAAATAATAGTAATCGGGGCCAATTTCGTTATTTACGATTAATAACTTAATAAGATATACAAATGTGTTTTTAAGAGCGTTTAATAGATCTGTTCTTCATGCCAATTTGATAGCTACAATCATATCCCATATAATCATATGATGAAAAAATTTAGAAAATTAGATACGATGAGTTTTGTATGTACTATGGAGCAATCACAAATAACATCATACCTGCAGTGGTACAATAGCATCATACAACCAAGTTATATCTTATCCAGCTTATGTGTATTTTTTTTAGCTTTCTTAAAGTTAATTTTTTTTATGTTTAAGTGAGTGAGTTCATAAATTTTATGGTATAGCTCTACTTCTTAAAAACAAAACTCGAAAACTTTATTATATAGCTCGGGTTCTAGAGCATACAACTGGATACAACTGGTTGTAGGATCTATTAACTGTGGAGCAATACACGTATTTGTATGTACTACTATTTTTTCATGCAAATCGAGGAATTTTGATCCAAGCACTTGGCTTTAGATTATTTTAGAATAAAGAAAGATTTTAAGCAATTGAGACAAATTACGAAAATTGTAGAAGAAGACAAAAAGCCAAATCTATCTATATCTATATACAAATATAATACAAGAATCACTATACATGTAACTTGACACGTGTCAACTCCTCAGCAAATGTTTTCCCGCCCACCTACAAAGCCATAAAAAGTAAAAATACAATTTTCTACTGCCGTCATCAGTCGTCAATCGTCATTGTACTTCCCTTTCCTGTTTTCTCACATCTTGCTCCATTTTCAATCAAAATTAAAATTATTGCATCATAATATACTCTATTAGACTAAACAACGAATTTTTCTATTGAATTGAAAACTCCTATCTTAATTTCTCACATATCCTTATAAAATTCTAGATAGTTCTCTCACGTATCTTGATCTATGCTTTTTTGTCTAATCTAAAGAAGATAACAGGATGTACATGTGAAGAAAATCAGAAATTACTTCCTTGATTGAGATAGTGGAAGTCTATAGATCTTCTTATGCTATCTATTTATATTTTTCTGCTATTTTTTACGTTTAAAAATAGATTTAAGTTTGTTTATTGTTTAGATTTATGGCTTGCGGGATGAATATTGTTTGGATATGTATTTATGGGATGAATATTGTTTAGATTTATGGAATTCCGGATGAATATTGTTTCGATATGAGTATTGTTTGATGGAATGCAAGTCAATTTTGAAGTCATCTTTATCTTGCGATTCCTTCGTCTTGGGTTTGGTTCGATCTTGGAATGCAGTTGTTTGTTTTAGTTTTTATTGGTTCATCCCGAATCCGTATGTTGAAATTTTTCCAGAATCATTTTGTTTTTTTTTTCTCTTAATTTTTGATTGGTCATAAAATTCTATTAATGATATTATTTACATTGCCTTTTAATTTTTTTAGAGGTGTTTTTTAAAATTAGAACTAATATTTTTAAGATGCAAACATATTATGAGTCCATGGAAAATGTTGACAATAAGTGTTGGAGACTAAGGAAGAAATTCGGTTAGAAAGTTAGTTACAAGTTGTTATGAACATAACTAACTCCAAGTTAGTTATGATTACCATAGTTAGTTAGAACCACCTAGTCCTATGGTTAGATCAGTAGGTCGGTTTATCTCAGCTATATAAGTAAGATCATATGTACAATTGTATGACACAATACTGAATTCATTCAATATACAAGATTTCGTTTCTCAAGTTCATTCTCTCTGCTTCTCTCTATACTTACACAAATCATTGTATCACGTTTGTTATCATCAATCATGATGCAATTCCGTTACCAACATGGTATCAGAGCAAGGTCATTAGTTTGATCTTGTTTCTGCATATCTCAGTTTTCTTTTAGCGTATACTCATATCTTCATCTTCATCCTTCTTTTTCTTCTTTCAAATCTTTTCTTTCATCTTCAAGATCATTTCTCTTTTTCTTCAACCAAATTCATAATTCTACAAAAATAATCATGCCAGAAGTTTCTGAAGTTAGCACTACTGTTGGTCCAGAAGACCCTCACTTCATACACCATTCTGATATTCCTGGAATTAAGCTGGTAGGCACTGTCTTTGATGGAACTGGCTATGGAGGTTGGAAACGAGCCATGTTGATTGCTCTCTCAGCTAAAAAAAAACTTGGTTTCATTGATGGTAGTCTGCCTCAACCTGCAGCAACTGCATCTACAGCAAAATCTTGGCAACGCTGCAATGATATTGTGTTTTCCTGGATATTGAACTCTTGTTCTCCAGAAATTGGCAAATCGATTCTTTACAGCAACTCTGCAGAGATTGCTTGGTGTGAATTGGAAGATAGGTTTGGTCAAAGCAATGGTGCTCAGTTATATGGTACACAGAAAAAGTTAACTGATTTTTCTCAGGGCAACGATAGCATCTCAACCTATTTCACCAAGTTGAAATCAATTTGGGATGAACTAGATGGTATGGGTATGAACCCTCCCTGTTCCTGCAATTGTCAGTGTGGTGCAAAGATCAAGCAGAAGAAATTTCAAGAAGATCAAAGAATTGTTCAATTCTTGATGGGTCTAAATGACTCGTTTGCAGTTGTTAGGGGTACCATCTTAATGCAAAATCCTCTTCCTAAACTGTCATCCATTTACAATAATCTTCTTCAAGAAGAAGGTCAAAGAGAAATACATAATGTTGTCAATTTTCAGGCTGATTCCGCTGCTCTTTATGCTGGTAATTCTAAGGGTCCTTATAAGGGCAACTATAATGGTTACAATAATTCTGGTTTTAACAATGGAAATATTGGTTATCATAACAATGGGTATAATCAGAAGAATCAATTTTACAAGAATCAAGCTTCTGGTTCTAATCAACAAGGGAATTTTAATGGTAGACGAGGAAATTTTCAACAGCAATCTCAACCAAACTTTCAACACCAGAATGCTCAACATCAACAACAATTCTCTAGTAAAGGAAAAGGGCAAAACATAGATGACAATGTTGTTCCTGCAGTTCCCATTCCTTTCTACAACTACTGCAAGAAGCATGGTCATAAGATTGAAGTTTGTAGGCATCTTCAGAATAGAAATAGGAGGTTTGCAGGCAACGTCTTTAATGAACAGGAAGGACCTATACCATCTGAAGGCTTTGTTCAGGCTCCTAACCCTGGTTCAAATCAAGTTCCAAACACTGCACCAGGCTCTTCTTCTAGAGGTTTTCCTTTTGCATCTGGTTCATCTGCAAATTTTGCTGGTTTTAATTCTTCTGACGATTATAATGGACCAGCTTCTTCTGCCAATTTTGCAGGTAACTCTCATTCATCTTCTTATGTTTTTCCACAGTGTTTATCAAACCCTTTTCTTAATTACTGGATCCTTGACACGGGTGCCAGTGACCACATGTGTTCTAACAAGGCATTATTTTCTGAGTTTAAGTCATTACAACGACCTTATTCTATTTCCTTACCAAATGGTAACATAGTATGCATAGATACCATTGGTTCAGTGCCTGTTACTGCTGAGTTGTGTTTGCATGATGTTTTGTATGTACCTTGCTTCAAATATAACCTGTTGTCTATTAGTAAACTTAATAAACAATTCAACTCAGTAGTCATCTTTACCCCATCCCTTTGCTATATGCAGGATTGTTCCAAGAGGCACTTGGTCCTTGGTAGGAATTGTAATGATCTATATCTTCTTCAACACAATAAATTTGCTGTTCCTGCTGATTCTCTCAATAAAAGCAGTTCTAATAATGCTCTCACTACTGAAAATTGTAATATTTGGCATACTAGATTGGGTCACTTACCACTTTACAAACTTAAGAAATTGTGTAATGTTTCTTCAATAAATGAAACTTCTCTTTTATCTTGTTCTATCTGTGCAAAGGCCAGACAACACAGGCTATCTTTTTCTCATAGTAATTCTGTTTCTTTGCAAGCTTTTGACCTAATTCATATTGATTTATGGGGCCCTTATCATACTGCCACTTACAATGGATACAAATACTTTCTTACCATTGTTGATGACTTCACACGATGTACTTGGACTCATTTACTTACTTGCAAAGGGAATGCTTTTGTTTTTATCAAATCTTTCATTCAAATGGTTGATACACAATTTGGTAGGAAAGTAAAGTGCATCATGTCTGATAATGCTTTCGAATTAGGGACAAGTAACATTACATCTCAGTTTCTCACTGATCATGGCATCTTGCATCAGACATCTTGCATTCATACTCCCCAGCAGAATGGAGTTGTTGAAAGAAAACATAAACACTTGTTAGAAACTGCTAGAGCTTTAGGTTTTCAATCTAATTTACCAACAAAATACTGGGGAGAGTGCGTTTTAACTGCTACTTATATCATTAATAGGTTACCTTCTAAAGTACTAGATAGCTTGTCACCTTATCAAATTCTATTTGGAAAAGAGCCTGATCTTAGTCATATGCGTTCATTTGGTTGTCTAGTATATGCTTCTTCTCCCAAGCCTGGTAGGGATAAATTTTCCCCTAGGGTTGTTGCTTGTGTGTTCCTTGGCTACCCTTTTGGTAAGAAAGCATACAAATTATTGAATTTGGACAATCACTCCATCATGTATTCAAGAGATGTGGTTTTTCATGAGCATGTATTTCCTTATATTAAAGATGATGTGCACTCTTTTATTCCTGTTTCTTTATCTGATTGCCCTGAACCTACCGTACCTGTTGCTACTAATGCACCACATACATCACAAACATCAGAAGCTGTGCATACTTCTACTATTCATACATCTATTCCACATGATACTCCATCTAGCATACCTAATACCACTTCACAAGCAAGTACACATGTTAGACAGTCCACTAGACAATCCAGGCCACCCTCATATCTACAACACTATGTCTGTCAAACACAACACAAGACCTGTAATGCTGCAATTTCTGACATTTGTGACCATACCCTTACATCTTTGTGTATTCAAGACTTTTCTATGCCAAATTCCATGTGTATGTCTGTCATTGTTGAGCCCAATTCCACTATTAGAAATATTCTTCCTATACAAGAGCCTAAGAATTATGAGGAGGCATCTGTTTATCCTGAATGGCAAGAAGCCATCACTGCTGAATTTAATGCATTAGAGGCAAACAACACATGGTCAGTAGTTCCTTTACCACCTGGAAAGAAGTCTATATCTTGTAAATGGGTTTTTAAAGTCAAGCACAAATCTGATGGCACGATTGAGAGATACAAAGCAAGGCTCGTTGTGAAGGGTTTTACCCAAAAGGAAGGCATTGATTATACAGAAACTTTTTCGCCTGTTGTAAAAATGACCACAATCAGGTCTTTAATTGCTGTTGCTGTCAAAAAGAAATGGAAGATGAATCAATTGGATGTGAATAACGCATTTCTTCATGGAGATTTACATGAAGAGGTGTATATGAAGGTTCCACCAGGACTTACAGTACCAGGCAAAAACATTGTATGCAAGTTGGAGAAGTCTCTGTATGGCTTGAAACAAGCCTCTAGGCAATGGAATGCCAAGCTTTGCCAGTCTTTAAAATCCAGAGGCTATACACAATCGTTGAATGATTATTACTTATTTTCCAAGCACAACAATGGCAAAGTAGTCTATATAGCTATCTATGTAGATGATATCTTACTGGTTGGTGATGATGACAATGAAATGGCCACTCTAAAGACATTTCTAGACAGCACGTTCAAGATAAAGGACTTGGGACAACTGAGTTATTTCCTGGGGTTAGAATTTCATCATTTAAAAGATGGCATAGCAATAACACAGGCCAAATTTACAAAGGAACTACTACAAGAGTTTGATTGCATCAATGTGAGAACAGTCTCATGTCCATTAGATCCAACAATCAGGCATAACAATACAACTGGCAATCTTATTAATGACCCAGCTGCTTACAGAAAATTAGTAGGCAAGCTTAATTATCTAACCAACACTCGTCCAGACATAGCCTTTGCAGTACAACTATTAAGCCAGTTTATGGCCTTTCCTAGAGAACAACACTGGTCTTCAAAGAATACACGTGCTCAAATACATTGCAGGAGATGTCTCAAAAGGAATTCTCCTCAATAATAAAGAAGATTTTACCCTTCAGGGCTTCTGTGATGCAGATTGGGCATCTTGTCCTGATACAAGGAAGTTAGTAAGTGGATTCTTGGTCTTTTTAGGAGGATCTTTAATTTCCTGGAAGTCTAAGAAACAGCAGACCCTTTCCCTTTCGTCTGCTGAGGCTGAGTACAGGTCCTTACGTCGCATAAACAGAACTTGCCTGGTTAAGCCGTCTTCTTCTTTGAATTATCCGTTCCCAACATTACGCCTATACCTATCAAGTGTGATAGTCAATCCGCAATACACATCGCGTAAATCCTGTTTTTCACGAAAGAACCAAGCACATAGACTTGGACTGTCATTTTATTCGAGAAAAGTTGCAACAAGGTTTAATAACTTTATCCTACATGCCTACCCATCAGCAGCCAGCTGACTTATTCACCAAAGCATTGTCTGGACCAAGACATCAGTTTCTACAGGCCAAGTTGGGGATGTTCACCACACCCTCCAACTTGAGGGGGGGTGTTGGAGACTAAGGAAGAAATTCGGTTAGAAAGTTAGTTACAAGTTGTTATGAACATAACTAACTCCAAGTTAGTTATGATTACCATAGTTAGTTAGAACCACCTAGTCCTATGGTTAGATCAGTAGGTCGGTTTATCTCAGCTATATAAGTAAGATCATATGTACAATTGTATGACACAATACTGAATTCATTCAATATACAAGATTTCGTTTCTCAAGTTCATTCTCTCTGCTTCTCTCTATACTTACACAAATCATTGTATCACGTTTGTTATCATCAATCATGATGCAATTCTGTTACCAACAATAAGTGATATCATAAGATGGTTTACCGTTTCCATGGATTAGTGATTAGTGATTACTGATTAGTGATGTACATGTATTTGTGCTGAATATACAACTTTTTATTGCTCTCAAAAGGGTTCTGATGCTTGTATTTATTTTGAATTATGAGTGAAGTTGGTAACAAAATGTTTATATGATACTATTTCCCGTCCCAATCATTTATTTGTCTTTAATTAAATAGAAATTTTTATTATAGACAGGAGATATCTGTTTATTGTTATAAACGGACCAAATATTCACCCACTCTAAGCGTAAGACAAGCAACAAATTGCATGGTGGGGCCGAAAAATGTCTCCCTTTAAGTATATTTGACTCGCCTTTCACTTTAGACGGATATATTCGTCTATAATGAGACTAATTGTTGATTAAAATAATCTCACAATGAACAAAAAAGCAAACAAATGAGACAAGGGTGAAATTTGTGTAGTCTCAGTTCAAACGTAGTTTGTCATTATGGCTGATCATGGTTATCGTGTTTGTGTTCGTACTGCTTCAAAATTCGGTTGTGATGTAATAATCCCAATCTCGATGGACCCTTGGCTAGAACAAACTCATAATCTTTCTGATTTTTTTTTTGTTTTTTGAAGGATTTTCTGATTTATTTATTAACTATGCATGCTTCTTCTCATTTTCCTATAAAATAAATATTGTCGTATCTTAAGCTTCTCTTCTTTGGTATGCAGGTAACATACAAGTTTCATCTAGACTTTTGGTCTATGATTTAACAGTCATCCTCAGCCGTATTCCTTTCATATGTTTGATTATTTGTAATTGGAAGGACGCATCACCATTAAGTGCGCAAACAAACGGGAAACACCTTTATTCAAGCTGTCCCGACTGAAAATTTTCAGTCCAATTGATCAGAATAAGATTGAGTTTAGCGACGCGGTTACCCGCTGGCAAATCCAAATCAATCCTCTTACATTGATCAACAAAGTTACTTCCTGTTCGAGCAGATTCATTTTAATGTTCTTGATGAAAAGGTTAGCTGCTTTCATTAACTTTGTGGATAATTAGATTGCGCGAGGCTGGTATCTTGGCTATCCACTTGCTTATTCTCGGCTTCTTACTAATTGCCGACGCATCTTTTAATTTTACAGTTCTTGCTGATTTGCACAACAGAGTTTTGTATATCAACTTATATCTGATCTGGATATTTTTTTTCTTGATATGGAGTAATCGAGTATGAACATATATGGTTTATAATTCCAACTTTTTTTGTTCTATTCAAGTTGGTCTTCTTTTGGGGAAGGTTACTTGTGCTATCATTCAAAACCAATTTGCATGAGGAATAGCTATATGGGTATTCACAAACCATTAATCCACATATATGTATATGTACATTATCTTGATACGAAGTAATTATCTAACAATGATAATGAAAAACTGAGATTTATACCAATTGAGAATAAAGGATTAATTAGTCACGAAAGTATGCAACTGGCTATAAAAGTTACGAGTAATTTGTAATTTATTTATTTGGGTGCAAATTGGAGTGTTTACGGTCTTATAACAGTGAGTAACCCCTCATTACGGGTGCTCTAACCAAAGTTTGCTTCTTTTAAAAATAGGATTGAATCTCGCACCTCTAAGTCAAGGGATGGGGTAAGCAACTATCACAATCTAATCCAATTGATTTCAAATTTATAATTATCATTAATTCAGCATGTTAGAACACATGTTATGTAATAAATCTGAGAAGAGTAAACGTGTCTTCATATGGCCGGGAGTGATGTACAAATTACAATAATAATAGTGTAATCATTTAAATATTTTAGTTATTATAGTTATTAAAGAAAATCATTTGCTTTTCACAATTAAAGCAATATTATATTACATAAGTATTATGAATTTACTTTGCATTTGTCCGCTACAGTTTGGGTCATTTGAGTACTTGGTTTCCATTCTCATGAGGTTGATTTAATAACAAGAGGTTTTGGGTCATTTGACTATTTGAGTACTTGGTTTCCATTCTCATGAGGTTGATTTAATAACAAGAGGTTGTACATAAAATTAATACAGTCTTTTCACTATCTATTATTTATATCTACTATTTTGCACGGGTTCTAAACTAGTTCATAAATAAATAAAAACAAAAAAAAGTCCGGTAAACTGAGTTGAACACAGGTCTTTTGTCACCAATTGCCATTTAGTTTCATTCAGCATATTAACCAACCTAGGCACCCTATTTTGTTGCAATTATAAAATACGTTATAGGAGTAGTACCTATTGTTGAAGACTCTACCCGGACCATGGACCACCCTGGCGCAGCGGTAGCTACGCCACTGACAGCGGCAATCAAAGTCCTCTAAACAACAAACAAACATGAGCTCAGGCATAAAAATTAAAACTCACAGTTAATCGGCTAGAAATCCAACGATCAGCACTGTCGAGCAGGAGTGGCACAACTTCTAGAGAGGAAAATAATATATATTCCGAGTAAATTAGATAAACGTGAAGTGTATTATTGATTGAATGAAATTTGAATTCTTACCATCGAGTACGATGTTGGTTCTCTTCTCTACATCAGACTCATATGTTCTCTTGGCATCCAACTCATCAATCTTTTGACCGAGCTGCCCATCTTCATCAAGCACCAACACCTGCATCGACAATAATAATAATAATAATAATAATAATAACAACCATAGCAGCATGTACATTAACGCTTTAGGAGAAGGGAGATAACAAAATTACCGTTAGAGAAAGAATCCGTTGATTGATGACTTCATCAAGGAGCTTAAATACCGGGTTATCGGGATTGACTGAAAATCGAGAGGACAAGGAAGACGAGCAAGGGACGTTGCGAAGATGAGATTTGGATTTGGAATTACCGAAACTCAGTGATTTGGGGATCTGGAATTTTGTAGGGATTTCAAATGATTTGTGATTCTTGTTATTGTTCAGAAAACAACATGAAAAAGCTTGTAATTTGCAGCTAACAGCATACGCTGCTGCCATTTTATTTTTCTTAGTAGTCTACTAGGGTTTTCAAACTCCTCTAATAACATTATTTATTATAAAAATTAAATACTACGAAAACAAAATGGCAGCAGCATATCCAGTGAGTTACAAGTTGCAAACATTTTCCTGTAATTGTCTTCTGAATAATAATAAGAATCATAAATCATATAAGATCCCTACCAAATCAGTGAGCTTCGGTAATTTCCAACCTGAATCTCATCTTTGCAACTTCCCTTGCTCTTCATCCTCCTCCTCCTCCTCTCGATTTTCAGTCAACGCTTTAGATTTGAAGGATGTGTATGCATCCGTTAATGAATTAATCAACAACTACTCCACGTACGCAGAGGTTTTGTCTGTAACGGTATATTTCGTTTCCTTTACTTATTTCCTGAATAATTTCTCCTCAAAACCCGAATTTCATCGTATGTGCTATTTTTTCATGGTCGTTTAATTTTATGTAGATTTTACTTCTCGATGAAGATGGAAAGCACAAACAAAAGTTGGATAAGTTGGTTGGAAATAAAATTGATGAAATTGATGCAAAGAAGGAATCTGAAATCACATTGAAGGGTAAGAATTAGATAATGCAAACTCTACTTCAACTTATTTCTAATTAAAGCACTTGACGTCTTCACTCAGAATCTAAATTTGTTTTCGATCCCTCTGTAGAGGTCGTGCCACTCTTGCTCGAGAATGCCAGTGTTTGGATGAACAGCCGCCTCATGGTGAGCTAATTTATTGCATTGTTGTAACAAATCCCCGTTGGTTTAGGAGTCCATCTTTCTGTCGTGACAGAGGCTTACTTGTTGTACTACTACATTGATCCGTGTAGGTGTCTTTGAATTTGAAAGAGGCATTTCTGAAACTGTTCAAGTCGGAGCAAGTGATGACTGATAAAATTACGCCTCAGAATGATGAGCAAGAGGCATTGGTTGCTGCCAACCCGTTTAATGCTACCCGTTGCACTGAGGTACTCACATCGTTATATGATCCCTACATTCAAAGTCTCAGTGTCTTGGTATTCTGTAGATTGTCTGCTTTATACGGAGTAATAGATTCCATATATGCTTCTTGTCTATCTACTTATGTTTGTCAGATTTCTAGGCTTTCTTCAACCATATCAATCAGCAAACTTATTTAGATTTAGGGAAGAATAAGAGTTAGCTCAAGTGGTAAGAGCTCTCTTATCCCAACTATGAAAAAAAAAATGACTACTTTACGGTAAATAGTGACGACTTTGAAAAAAATGTTCATTTTTTAGTCACAACTCATTACGTTCACTTTCTCCACTGATATGATATTGCGCCGTAATAGTGTTTCTCTCCAAACCCTGTCAATTAATAGTCTTTTTTGTTTTTGTATCTTCAGGTGTACATGGATATATGTATTAAAGATGTACTGGATAACAAATTCAAAGAAATATACACCCGAGATGATCTTATAGGCCTACTGCATCACCTAACGTCCACCGAGGCCGTAAAGGGTAATAATAGTCTGACCAGTACTTGTCTTTTTTCTTTCTTGTAAACAAAACGCGTTTTGTGTGATGATTTTTTCGACTTGTTACAGAGCGCATCTACGCTATGCCTACCTGTATTGGTTTCGAGGGAGAAGGGCAAAGAGTTGGAAATATTCTCTCATGCTACCACTTGAACCTAGACCTCACAAGTTTGATGAATAATAACTAGAAGCAACAACTCCGTATACTCCGAAATCCAAATGTGTTCGAAATGTTTGACATTGATGTTTTAATCATCAGGCTAACAATATTTTTTGTTGAGAAAAATCTATCATCTTGCATCTTGAGCATATTAGTCCTGTCACTACTCTGCCCCGTCTTACTGAATGCGGGCTTTTTGGATAACTGTTACCCAAGTATTTGGCATTTGTTTTGTATGGGAACAACTCCATAAACATGCTTTAAATGATTACTCCTCGTTGTTTCTGTATGTAGTTTATTCTAGTTAGTGTTTTCTGCTTGCAAACACCACTTTCTGTATTTTAGTTAATTACTTGGCGGCTACAAAGTGACGGATCTATTGCCAATGGATGAACCAAAATAACGCGAAGAACGTAAATGGGTGTAAAAGATAACGAAATAAGAAATGAACACAAGAGATTGGCCGGTGAACTCGGGTGAAGTGGAAAACCCAACGTGTACATATTGAATTAGTTTAATGATAATTTGAAATCATGTTATTATACAAATTACATATATGGAGTAATGTTTTATTGATACGGATGTTTCACTTTTTTCAAATCAAAAATTTAATTAGCTATATTATTATAATAAGTTAGATATTTCATTAATATTGACCATTTTATCCGCTCTTCCCCACACAAAAAAAATGTTAAAACTTGAAAAACTAACATGAAGAATTAACACTACACTATATGTAACTAGTGTAGATCCCGTGCAAATGCGCGGTAAATATAGGACTTTTAATTTTTAGTGTATTAGTTATAGATTTTAGATTTATATCTCGCGAATTTTTATAAAAAATAACTAATATTAAAATTAATCAAAAGAATTGAATAATTCCATGAATTGTGTTTTTTATGAAAATATTTTAACTACATCAAAGTTTTTAAAAAAATCTTTTTTCGTCACGAAGTTAATAATAGGAGATACATTTTTTATGTATGGATTATTTTAAATGGAAAACTAGTTTAATAAATGAAAATCTAATTTGTTTCCATATATAAGTTTGAGCACTTTGGAGGAAAAACTTTAGAAAAGTTGTATTCTCTTAGTATATAGGAAGATTTATACTTTTAAAATTTGCACCTCATTAATATTTATCAGTTCACTCCATTGTATTTTGATATGAAACAAAAAAAATTGAAATGAAAAACTAATAAAAAAATTTATTTAAGTTGTGAATTTTTTTTAGTGAATGTTTTTTAGTCACGAAGCTAATAGTAAGCATGTGTCAAGTTATTCTCTACTGTAATAATTATTGCATTACTGAAAAATTTAGCAACTTATACTTTATAATTTAATATCAATTTTATTTTATTTTAATGAAAAAATCATAATTATGAATTTATTTTAAAAATTAGAGCAACTTATACTTTATAATTTAATATTAATTTTATTTTATTTTAATGAAAAAATCATAATTATGAATTTATTTAAAAAATTAGAGTTTATTTATAAGAATATATTCATTGAAAAGATAATAATGTAATGAAAGAAAATTTTATTTATTACCTTATTTGGCTAGATGCTTTTTGGAGGGAAAACTAAGAGAATTTTTATTCTCTTAGTAGTAGGGGGATTCTATACTCCCTCCGTCCCGGTCAACTGTTGTCCCTTAATTTTGGCACAAAGACAAAGGAAAGAGTAAGGGGCCAATTATTAAATGACAAGTGGACCAAATTTAGTATGTAGAATCAAATTACTCATCAAATGTAATCCTAAAATAGAAAGGAAAATAATTGACTGAGACACCCCAAAATGAAATAAGATAACAAATGACCGCAACGAAGGGAGTAATTTGTTAAACCACCAAATATTATATGTAATTAATATCTGTATGTTATTGTTGATTTGTTGTAAGTGAGGTTTGTTGTTACCAACCGTTTATTAATTATTAGAGAAGAGCAAATAAATTTTACTATTGTGCAGATAATAATACAAACTCTTAAGAACTCTTTCACAATACTTAAGATACTCAAAAGATTTTGGCTTGATTTCGAAGTTCCAAGGATGACTCCTATATCATAACATCACTCCTCCTTATGGTAATCTTCCAATGTGGGTCGTTTGGTTCAAAGGGTTAGAATGGATTGAAATGGAGTGTAAATCCATGGAGGTATGGAGTTAGATACACATACTTGTTTGTAGTTGTTTGGTTCAACCTTGGAATGGAGAAGAAAAACAATATTGGGTGGAATGGAGTTAGAAACTTGGGGGGAGATGTGGGTATGTGATTCCAAGGGATTGGAATGGAGTTAGAATCCATTGGGTATCTAACTGCATTCCAAAATGCTCCAACCAAACACTTGAATGGATTGAATCCATTCCAATCCATTTCAATGTATGCCATCTTTTTCGCACCTAGTTCGACATCCAACTAGAATCCCGAAATACGGACAATTGCTACTCATTATATATAATAGTTATATTTAATAATATGAGCAACGACTATCTATTAATATTCGGACATTTTTTTTCTGTTTTTTATCGTAATTAAAATATGTGCAAATAATAGGAAATATATACTCTACTGATAGCCCCACGAATCTAATTATATTATTTTCATAATTTTCTTACAAACCGTTTATTGATTATGTGATAAGAACAAATAAATTTCACTATTGTGGAGATAATAACACAAATTTTTAAGAATTCTCTAATTAAGACAATTAAGGGACTCGAAAGATTTTGGGTTGATACCTAATTCCAAAAATGACTAACTCAACTCGTTCTCTACGCCTATGGTATCATCCATTAAGCTTGACAAAGATGAGATGGGTAAGAAGGTAGATGAAACGATATATCGAGGTATGATTGGTTCATTACTTTATTCTGCGAGTCGTCCGGATATTTTATTTAGCGTATGTCTATGTGCTCGTTTCCAAGCAAGTCCTAGAGAATCGCATGCACTTCATTGCCGTAAAACGTATTCTTAGGTACTTGGTTGAAACGCAAAGTTTGTATCTTCGGTATCTCTCACGTTGTCCTTTCGAGCTTTTAGGATACTCGGATGCAGATTGTGCCGGAAGCGTTGTTGATAGAAAGAGCACGTCCGGAATTGCCACTTTCGTAGGTCCGTGTTTAATTTCATGGGCGTCAGAGAAACAAAACAATGTTGCTCTTTCCACCACTGAAAGCGAGTACATAAGTGCCGCATTGTGTTGCGCGTAAATCTTGTGGGTTTGACAACAATTAAAGGATCACGGTATTATCCTCGATTCAACTCCTATCTTATGTGATAATACTAGTGCAATTAATATTTCCAAGAACCCAATACAACACTCGAGAACTTATATCGGGATTGTCGTACTCCTCACTATGCAAACAAATTAGTAAAACTCAACTACTATGTAGCTAGTGGTCGAGGTCGATCGCAAAGATGGGGTGGATATGTGCTTAATTCGTTCAAGTCTCAATTTAGCCAAGTAAATAAAAGTGATTGTTTTCTAACTAAGATGCAATTAAGCTAGATAAAAAGCAAGTTTAAACTAAAACAAGGATGTTGTAAACAAGATATGGGAAACTAGGGTCTTTGGGTTCACTTGGGTAAGATGAGGAAGATTAGAGGGTTAACTAGAGACGGGTAGTGAAATACGTCAAGGTTTAACACTAACTTCTTCTTAAGTCAACCACAAGGCTCTCACTTTGTGTTCAACTCATCATAAACATGCCATCAAAGTCCTCCCAACACTCTCGTGCAAGGAAAGAACTAAACATTTTGGTGAAAGATTTGACTTTCATGTAAACATTTCATCAAACACCTTATATGCATGTACATGAAGACACATCATCTGCCCAAAATCCAAATGTTTACAACCCAAAACCATTCCTCAAGTTTCACCCAAGATCCCCCTAAACCCTAGGGTAAACTACTCACACATCATCATGGGAGAAACACAAAAAAATGAAAGAACTAACATGTTTAACAACAAACGTGTTTAACAACACAAACAACAATTAAACAAACTAGAAATGTAAATAAACGACAAGAATTAAAATTAGGAAAGGAATTATACCAAAAGCTTCAAACTTTGGATTATTAAAGAAGATAATTTCTTCAAGTCTTAAATTACAACCCAAATACTAAATGTAAACAACCCAACTAAAGTAGAAGTGAACTAATTTTAATGCTTAATTAGGGAAAGATTAGTACTTGATTAAGGAAAGCTCAACATTCAAAAGAAAATAATTCTAAATCTAGGGTAGTGTGTCTAATACAAAGTATGACGCTTTATATATAGTGTTCCCATAATTAGGTCAGATAAAAGGGAGAAGGTCAAAAATGCGGAAAAGGGGTGAGGGTCGGTGGACCGGCCGCCGGTCATGGGACCGGCCCATAACCCGCTGAAACTTTTCTTCCAGCACTTGGCCTTGACTTGTATATGAGGGGTCTAGGCCGGTGGGACCGGCCGCGAGTGTATTGACCGGCCCATAACCCGTTGTAACTTCTTCTTCAAAGTTTGCCTTTGGACCGTGGAGGTTTCTAGGCCGGTGGATCGGCAGGGAGTCCTCCTCTTCTTTCTTCCCTTATTCTTTCCCATGCTAGCTTCTTATGCTACTTTGCTTGCTTCCTCAACCACTTTTGGCTCAAATCCTGCAAGATGATACAGAAACTCGTAGTATGGGATTACCGTAAAATGCAAGCTAAAGATGTCAAAACCATCTCAATTAGAGTCAAAACGCATGGTAAAGAAGAGGAAAATTGACACAAAATAACCACACATCAAAGCTCCCTAAACTTAAGTATTACTCGTCTCCGGGTAAGTAAGTGAACAAAATTAAGACTCTTATTCACACTATAACAAGCTAAGCTAATAATATCCGATGAAAGATAATTAACGGGCCTTCTCCGTTCCTTAAACTCGCAACGAAACACAATGAGGCATGTGCTTCTTTGCAAGGCAAGTGGAGGCTTGCGGAAAATTTTGGCATATCCAACATTGAAGCGCACAAAATAGCACATAGGATGCATCTACAAAAAGCGAACCGCTTTCCTTATCTAAGCGACCGGGTTTCATTTCAAAAACCGAAAGGCCTAGGTCGGAAGATACCATCTCAAAGTATCAACGTGGTGACAACGCCCCTGAGAGTGGCTCAAGCAACCCAATGCAACACCCAAGATGCAAAGGAAACGAATTCGAAGGCGGGGAAAAGAGGAATCAAGGCTAGACCTCCGAAATCTACATGACTCAACACAAGATTCAACCAAGATTGACCCATGACTAAGGGAGACCTAGATTACCGAACTCCTCATGATTTTCAGTCATCACTCAATTTGAAGAACGGGTGGTTTTATGTGACAAAAAGTAACCAAACCACTCACCTACTAAGACTCGTGAGACATGCCCGCAATCTAATGTGGAATCTTTTCCTATATGACCATATATAGATGCAAAAAGGGGAATGCACATAATAGGAAACAAAGGGTCGTAGAGGGGCTATGGAGAAGGTCGAAACGAGATTGGTGCAAGCACCGTTATGGATCATGTGAAGCTTCAAATCAACTAATTGTCAAAATTCCGCTTAACCCGGCCTTATTACAACAAATGAGCAAACATTAATTCTTGGAAATTAGTTACTCAAAATCAAACAAACTTTGAAAATCCGACTCACTTGGAAAAACATCATATGCCCTTTATTTTTCAACGCCTTTTGCAGAGGCTGCTGAGAATGCTAAACATCTATTTCTTTTTTGGTTCAGCTATATATGGCATGAAGTGTTTGGATTTGGTGAATGACTGACTAGGAACGCTTGTTCCTACTCGTTCTTCTTGGGACTTGTTTATAAGAAAGATCTTCAGATCTAGACTAAATGGAAGATGATCATCGCGTTGTAGTGGACATCGTCTGCGAGATGCTGAGCTTGTTGGGTAGGCCGCATGTGCTCATTTACCAGAATTAAGTTAAAACTTAAGACGCATTTTAGACTGTTCACTTGCAAGTTTTAGTTAATGGTATGACAATTGTTAGTGTAAAGAATACAGACTTGTTAAAAAAAATATTGTATTTACAATTTTTTGGAATGAAAGTATTAGCCTCTTAAAGAAGAGTTTCATTGTCTAGAAGAATTGTTGCATTATTGACATCAAATGTGTTGCATCTATTTATCGAAAGTATTGCTTTATTCAAGAAAAAAAATGTTACAAATGATAAAAGGAAATGTTTCCTTTTATACAATAGAAGTGTTGCAGTTGCTTTAAAAAGTGTTGCTGGAAAAAGTGTTACATACTAAAATAAAGTGCAACACTTTCTTAGAGTGTTGTGATACGTGCAATTTATATAGTCTTTTTGCCCTCTTATTGCACGCATTTCTATATCTTTTCATAGTTTTGTATTGTAAAATGCCCCGAATAGGCTACTTTGATTTGTTTTGCCTCATTTGCAGGAACGGACCTGAAAGTAGTGGAATCGTGCCTTATTCAGTCCTTCTAGCATGTATTTATGGAGATGGAGGATTTAGAGCGGAAGTGATGTGCCTCGGGAAGCGTGAAAAGGGTCTTTGGAAGCTGACCAAACGAAGCTCAAGCTGTTTTCAGTGGTTGGGCACTCGATCGAGAGCTCTTTTGTATGATCGAGTGGTTTTGACGGTTGCTGGTGTTCGATCGAGTCCCTGCTGAACTCGATCGAAGTGTGCTGAATTGAAGGTCCTCGATCGACTGCTGTTTTTGTTCGATCGAGAAGATTGCTGAAGACTTGCTCGATCGAGAGGAATGAAATGCCTCGATCGAGAGGTTTACTACTTAATACGGGATTTTATTCCGTGATTATCTTAGTTTAGTTAATAAAAACGCTTCCCTATATAAGGTGAAGACGTCATTAGGTTAAAAACATCCTTTACACTCTATTATTCTCTAATTACTCTCTTAAACATACTATTGCTTTCTCTTTTACACGTTGCTTTTGCCCTTAATTTCGGATTTCAATTTGTAATCTTTCTTCACTCCATACTCTTAATTTAATTATTCTTGTTTGCTCTTAATCTTTGTTTCTTAATTTTTGTTTAATAATTATTATTATTAGTTTATGATTCATCTTTACTGCTCATCTATTATGTTTCTCTCTAGTTTATTCATTGTTATTGTTTGTTTCATTAATAGCATGAGTAGCTAAATCCCTCTATGTTAGGATTAGGGGAGCCATGGTAGTGAGTTGACGATGTTATGAATAGATTAGATGATCGTATTGTAAGAACTGTTTTATGACAATATAATTGTAATCGTTTAGTTGAGTGCACGCTTCTAAACTAGTTAAATTGGTTAAATTCAGGCCTAGATCGGAAGATTGGAATGAACAGACCTGTTATGAACAGTAGACTACACTAATGAGGATGAAAGTTAAGTTAGTTGTATTCTAGGGTGGATAGCGGACCGGAAGGACCTTTCCCTTACCCTTCTCACATTAGATCGCGTGAACTATTTATGACCGAGTTAATTAACTGCCATGGTGAACCGACTTCCTAGCATACTTTTCTTTATTTGATCACACCTTTAATTCTCCTTATTTTATTTGCTCTTTTCTCTTGCCTTAATCTCTGTTAGTTTGTTAGAAATCAATTTAAAACCCCCAATTGTTACCTCGACAGACTTAGATTAGCATATAGATATAATAGCCTCCCTGTGGAGATCGACCCTACTTCCACTAGCTTCTGTTAGTTGTTTTAGGTATTTATTTTTGGTACTAAATGACAGGTATCAAATTTTAGCGTCGTTGTCGGGGAGGCAATTAGCCTATTTATCTGTTTATTTTTCTTCTGTCTTAGTCTCAAGGGATTTTTAATTCCTTGAGGCTGCTCTCATTATTTTCTTTCTTAGTTTTGTGTATGCCCAGGTCTAACAGGTCAGAATTAGTGCCGGCTGATCCTGAACCGGAGCGGTCTTTTCGCTATAGACAAAGATTGCTGAGAAAGATTCAAAAGGAAGCCTTGATTACTTTTGAACTCGAACTTGAACACTTTTTATTTGCAGAAGACCAATCTTTTGAAGAAGGCAATTCTATTTCTACAGCCAATTCTGTGAATATGCCTAATATCGCGAGTCATTCTGAGCCTACAGCTGCTTCCATTCCTAAAGGTTTCGACCTTGCAACAAAGGATGGCAGTACATTCGACATTCGGTCGTATTATATTAATTTGGTCGAGAGGAATATGTACTGTGGGGTAGCTGGTGAGGATCCCCGAAAGCACATGGAAGTCTTCACTGGTTACTGTTCTACCATTCTCGCTACTAAGGGAGTGACACAGGACAAGATTAAGGATGTTCTATTTCCTTTCTCTCTGACTGATGGAGCCCGAGAATGGCTCACTGATCTTGATAGAGCTGCAGCCGGGATTACTCACTGGGAGACCCTGGCCCTTTATACGTGCATTTATATAGTCTTTTTTAGCCTCTTTTTGAACGTATTTCTATGCTATTCTCGTAGCTTTATGCTACGAAATGCCCCGAATATTCTACTTTGGTTTGTTTTGCTTTATTTGCAGGAATGGACCTGAAAGTGGTTGAATCAAGCCTTTTATCGTCTGTTTTGCATGCATTTGGAGGATGAATGGATTTGGAGCGAAAATACTGCTGTTATGGGATCCGTGGAGTCATTTCGGAAGCTAAATCACCAAGTCAAGGCTGAAACTAACGACTAACGTTGCTGGCTGAGTCAAAGTCACTCGATCGAAGCCCTTATTGGTCGATCGAGCACTTTTGGAGAAGAGAAGACCTTGATCGAATGCTTTTAGTGTTCGATCGAATTGCGCATAATTCGAGTTCCTCGATCGAGTAGCTTTTCTACTCGATCGAGAGGTTTTGCTATGAATCTGTTCGATCGAGTAGTTCTAAATTGCTCGATCGAGTGATTTGCTAATGGGCTCGGGCTATTTTAGTTTTATTTCGTTTTCTAGGTTTTAATAATTGTCTTTCCTATAAATAGGAAAGACGACATTAGGTTTTGAGACCACTGGAGACATCACTTCATACATTACGTTTACTGTGGAACATTGTTTTTCTCTCTATTTTCCGGATCTTATTCTGTAACTTTCTCTTTCCCTTACTCTCTTTATTTAATGCTTATTATTCTTCTATCCCTTATTCTTGCTCTTTTCTTATTTAGGTCTAGCTAAATCTCTTGCTAGGATTTAGGGGAGTCAATGGATTGTTGTTAATTGCTAATTATGTTACAGATCTTTCGCTGTCGTTATGTCTGTGTTGTTGATCACTGCTATTAACTGTAATCAGCTATTTGAATCGATGCACTTAGCTTATTTAACCTTGGTAAGCCTTTACCTAGACCGGAAGGTTGGAAGGGGTGAGACCCGCAGTGAACAATAGGATGCTTTAGTGAGGGCGGAAGCTAAGCTAATAGTATTTTAGGGCGAATTGAGACCGGAAGGAGATATTTGTTGCCCCTTAGACTGACACATGTGATCGACCTGCGACCTTAGCTGCAATTATCAGATATTCATTGATGACCCGACAATCCTAGTCCTCTCTCTTTTATTGTTAATCTCTCTTATTCTTCTCTCTTTCTTTAATCTCATTTAGTTTAGTTTGAACAACCCAAACCCCCAAATTGTGACCTCAGACGGACTAAATTGACAAGTAGATAGTGACCGCCTTCCTGTGGTGATCGACCCTACTTACCGCTGACTTCTGTTAGTAGTAATAGGTATTTATTTTTGGTACCTGACGACGGCATCAAATTTTGGCACCGTTGCCGGGGAGGCAACTATTTTATTTGCTTGTTTCTGTTTGTCTATATTAAGCCTCAAGGGATTTATTCCTTGAGGCAGTTCTCTTCTTTTTCTCTAGTGTTGTTTTGATAGGCCCTACAGGTCCTACCTAGACAGTTCTAGGTAAAAGATCGTCAAAGGGAAGGCTTGAGTACCTTTGACCTCCACCTATGTTCCATCCTATGGCGCAGCAGGTGGTTTACTGTAAGAGATGTGGTGCTGCTAGGCACAATGCCACTGTTTGTTTGATGGGGAACGATGAAGTTTGCACGTTTAAGCAGCATAGACAAGCCAGTCAACCTTTTGCAATTGTGCCGCCACATCCGCTTTATCAACGGGGCTATCAAAAGCCTCCATTCATTTGGCCACCGCAACAACAAACTCCTCCTCCTGATAGACAGAAAGAAGAGATTGCGGAACTGAAATCTTTGATTAAGACACTTGCAATTCAAATGCAAAAGTATGATAGATATACGTACGCTCAAATCGATGAGCTTGAGTCTCAAATAGCTCAGTTAGCCGCTGAGACGACCTTTAGGCACGCAGAGAGTGGTCTTACCCATGAAGGACCCGAGTTGCCTATCGACGTTGATGATTTGTATGACTCGGAATGGGATTATCTATCTGAAAGTGAAGCAAGCTACGAAGATTTCTGCGCTGCACTAGAACAATCACTCGATCGAGCTAGTAATAGTGTTCGATCGAGTAAAAATCAAGAGGAAAGCTCTCGATCGGGTTCTGTCTTTACTCGATCGACTACTTTGGCCATGGAGAGCATTGATTTGTCACTTGGGTCCGTTTTGGATAACGATTTTGATGAAGACAATGGTTACGGTGAATCTTCCCTTTTCAAAGCCGAGTTGGATGCTTTAGAGGCTGCGATTTACGGGATAGAACCCACAAAGGAGGGTAATGAGAAGACAGCTGAGTCAGTGATTGTTCCTAGCACGGAAGAGGTAATACATTCTTTTATCAATGATTCCGACGTTGAGAGCAACCAACCCGAGGTAGTAAACGATAATTTCATTATTGTTAGTATTAATAGTACACTATCTCATATGACTCATGTTTTTTCTATTGATGCTCTACCCCCTCCCGGTGAGACGAATAAGTTAACGATTTTTCACCATACTTGTCATCAGAAATTCGTTAAACTGAAACGGTGCCTTAGATTATTTTTAGATGCTCCCAAGCTCTCAAATTTTCCAGTGACGGATAATTTGAGCTTTTATATTCCGCCCGTAGCTGGAGGGCAGGATTACTCTGTGGATAAATTTGGGAGCTGTCATAGGAAATTCGTTAGGCTCAAATGGTTGCATGTTTAAATTTCCTATTTTATTTTTATATTATGGTGCTACTTATGCTCTTGTGTAGCACATGCACAGATATATGATCTCATGCTAAGAGCTTTGAGTTGTTTTGATTGTGACTGATTGGAGCAGCTGGATGAAAAAGAAGGACGGGCTGGGACCTGTCTGAAACTAGCCCTGTCCGGGAGGCAACCCTGAGTTTTATCTTTACTTTTTTTTTTTTTAAACATTTTAGCTTTGTGTGTAATAATTAGGTTTTTAGACCATAGACTTGGAACAGTTAAGCTTGTGTTGTTAGTTTTGCGGACTGTTTATTGCGTCTTTGCAGGAATTTATTATGGATGGCTCGATCGAGTACTTTATATACTCGATCGAACCCTTTTGCTGATAATATCACTCGATCGAACACATATACTTCTCGATCGAGTGCCTGCCAAAGAAGATCTTTCGATCGAGAGCCCTGTTTCCTCGATCGAACACCTAAGCAGTCTAATGTACTCGATCGAGTACTAAATCTTCTCGATCGAGTACCATCGCGTGAACTTGGCCTGATTTGCTGCCTGTGACGCTGCTACGGAGCTGTTAGCGACCTCCCATGTTCATGGTCGGTTTAGGGAGGTCCCTCCTTTACGTTGTCTTGTGAGTTTTCCGCATCTCCAATCTCTCTCATTTTTAGTTTGCATTTCCTTTCCCTATTTTTGAGTACAATGAGGGCACTGTACGATTTGGTTTGGGGAGGTTATGCATCCATATCTGTGTCTGCATATTATTTTTATTGCATTTCTATTGTCACGTTTAATATCTGTATGCATTGTTGTTTATTTTTATAAAAATCAAAATCTCAAAAAAATTAAAAAATGTGATAAAAAAAATTGATGTAATAAAAATAATATGCAGACACAGATATGGATGCATAACGTCCCCAAACCAAATCGTACAATGCCCTCATTGTACTCAAAAATAGGGAAAGGAAATGCAAAAAAAAAAAAAAGAAGTTCGATTGGTGACGGTTTCACTCCTATGCATTATTTCTATCTATTAAGGAGTATGTTCAGTTTGGTTTGGTGAGTTTTGATGCCAAATGGAGGGCATATGTGCTTAATTCTATAATTGAGTGAGAATTGGATGTTGTTATATGGTTCTGTTTAGGTACTAGCTTGGCCGCCTATACCTCCACATTCCCATAAATGTTTTGCCTTTTCTTACCCATTGCCTCACTTTACCATAACTTTTGTAAACCCTCGGCTGTGACATGATCTTATTTGGTTGGAATGTATGTGTACGGTAGCTAGAATTGTCTATCATATTGTGGACGCGGGCCCACGGAGGAGAAAAGCGAAGCAAGCTTTTCACTCTTGGTTTGTTTGCATTTGTGGAGTCGCCACCAATTTATTGTGGAAAATTGGAAACCGTTCGAATACCTCGTGTCATGTCAAGACACAAATTAATAACATGAACACCAAGAACTCGTTACCCTTAGCATTCTATGTCTAGAATGACTCTCGTGGATGCCAATGAAGACGGATGTTCACAGAGATCTGGAGTAAGGGGTGAGGGTACGTATTAGGAAGCTCTTTTGATCGAACACCTAATCCCGCCCGCCTCGATAGCGGCCTCTACAAATGATTAGGGAAATTATCTATATTCGATATGTTGTCGATTATATGCATGCAATGCAACATCCAATAAATTGATCCTAGCATGTGAGAATTAACTAAGTCGGTTATCATGTAGTTTAACATACAATTAAGTCGAAGTAGGAATTTAAGATTGATTACATGTGAAAGCATAAAAGCAATACAATAAAAGGAATACAATAATAATATAATAAAGAAAATTACAATAATTAAATCGAATTTATTGATTTATGTCGAAAATACATTTAAAACGGATGGTTTTAGAAAAAAAGAATAAATGAATAAACGAACAGAAATTAGGTGATAATACGATTAATAATTAATTAAATACGTAATCTAATAACTAATTCAAGGCGGAAACGGGAGTTCAGAGATAGAAATCAACTGGGAACAGGCGCAGCAGAGCTGCATTCCTTGGCAGAGGCGCAACAGTCGCTACGTCTGTTCCTGGGTTGAGTTCTGGCTGTGAAGCCGGAACCGCAACTCGTTAATGTTCATTGGTGAATTTGATGGTTGATTAATGAACAATTGACTCGGATGAAAGTGATTAACATATTATTTACATGTGAATGAGGTCATAAAAACGATAAAACACGAATGAAACTGATTAGAACGAATTATTACAAGATTAATAAGGTTATTAATAAATCAACAAACTAAACAAATTAATTAAACTAAACAGGTTATTAATGATGAATTAATGATGGTGACGGTAAATAACAGATGCAAATATATCAAAGATGAATTCCAGAGATTCAATATGGGTAAATCAAACCTCTAAAAACTGAATTGATTTTAATGACGAAAACCCGCAAATATGAATTATAAGGGATTTAAGTCGGGATTTTGAAAGATGAACTAAATACTAATAATGAATTACATGTTAAAATTATCATACTCAAATTATCATGTTAAAAGAACGATGAACAATTGAAGACGAAACAAAACAATAGGACGAACAGAAGACGAAGGAAGAAGAAAGGAAGCAGGAACTGCGGCAGCCTCAGGAAGAGGCACAGCAGGTGCTGCGTCCTTTCTCGACGGTTGTCTTCTGATAATCCGTAAAAAGGGTTTTAAAATAAGGTTTTACAAATCGGTTTTAAGAATATATTCGACATAAATCTTACAATATTAATTACGATAATAAAGAACAATAAACAAAAGAAGGATTTACACCCTCAGACTTACATGTTTGACGAAACGAGATGAACTAAGTTAACGTTTAGTGATGCTCGACTCGAATGTAGACGAAAGTGCACTCTAGGAGGAAAACGAATAAGATTGATTAAGTTGATTGACGTGGAGTTGGTCAAATTGGTCGGTCATGCAAAACGAGGTT
Source organism: Silene latifolia (assembly GCF_048544455.1). NCBI lineage: Eukaryota > Viridiplantae > Streptophyta > Magnoliopsida > Caryophyllales > Caryophyllaceae > Silene > Silene latifolia. The sequence goes on from NC_133533.1 coordinate 86,113,729, forward strand.
GGTACTCAGAAAGATCCGAGCTTACGTGGTCGAAAATTCAAGCACGTAGACGCCAAAAAGTAAGAACGTGGTCTAGAATGCAAAGGGAGAAGAGAAGGGCGGACACTCGCGTGAGAAATATGTGAGACCGAAAGTCTCTATTTATACTAATCACACGGAGGAAATTAGGGTTTTCGGAGAAATTTTGGAAGTGAATCTCGAAAAAATACGGAAAATACGCAGAAAAAGACTGAGGAAGAGGCGCAGCAGGCACTGCGTCCCTTGGAAGAGGCGCAGCACCTGCTGCGTCTTTTCCTCAGTGGTTTCCTCCTGCAGAAGAAAGAGTTCCGTGTTTCTATTATGGAATAGCGGATTAATCTCGTTTCCTTAATATTTTGTGTGAATATTGCGGGAGATATTTTACCAAAGATCAAAAGATTGGAAAATATGGAATAGAAATATCCGGAACATTCCAGAACATTCTGACTCGGTTTTAGAAAATGAAGACGGTTTTTTGACTCGGACTCCAAATGTACTCTAATTACTGCCAAAACGACCGTATCGGCACGTAGATGACAATTAAGAGGTAGACACAAGTGTTTGAGCGATTACTTGACGATAAATTTACGAACTGTCACAAATCGTTCCGTATACCAAACATGCGGCCCAATCATCACCGGGTGGTTTGCGGGAGGTGCAGAAATGAGGTATCTACAGAGCCCCCACTTTGACTGAGGCTTGGATAAGGCAAAAGTCAAAGTATAGCCATCAGGTCAATCGAATATTACAACCTGACGACTATGGCGACGCGAGGTGGCTCAAGGGGTCTGAGCCAAGGACCTGTCGTCGGGTACATTTTAGAGTATGTCGACTATTGGGGAGGGTCGTTTAAAGTCCATTAGACTACGTAAGGGGGCTCGCCAGCCATAAGAAGAGACCATACCTGAAATTCCTTGAAACTCCAGGGGAAACAAACGCGATAATGGGAGGAGGCAGCAGGACGTAGTCAGGAACTGCTGGGAGAAATCTGCTTGGGTCGGCTTCAAACAAACTTAGGAAGAGCTTGGGGTCAATGTTGATCTCCATGTCTCGAGAGGGACGATTGCCTGTCCGTGAACTCTCGTTGGGGGAACATAGTCGGAAACTGATCTCCATGTCTCGAGAGGGAATGTCTGTCCGTGTACTCTCGCTGGGGGAACATAATAAAGGTGTGTCGAAACACCTGTCAGAGAATATTCGCTCGTTGTGACAAGCAAGGTCTTGGTAAAAATATGGCGACAATTTGCTGCTAGCTTAGAAATACGGGTCCGGGCGAAGAATAAGTGTCAAACGGACCAAATATGTGATATGACATCGAGGAAGAGGCGCACCAAAGATAGGCCCACAAAATAACGAATTTTTAACGAATTTTCAAAAATTCATACGGAGGGAAACTGAGGAAAAGGCGCAGCAAGAGCTGCGTCCCTTGGAAAAGGCGCAGCACCTGCTGCGTCTTTCCCAGAGTGCGGCATTCCTGAGTAAAAACTCGATGAAACAGGGGTTTTATTTCATAATTTCGAAACACAATTCTCTAATTACTCTCTCAAATTCCAATCATTTTTCGTCAAAATTTGATCAAAAACTCGCATTTGCCATGACTAATCGAGGTATGTGTATTAATATTGCATTAATCTTTTATAATTAATCAAATTGGACCGACAAAATCAGGGTTTTCAACCCCAATTATGTCGAAAATTTGGGGCTTTTCCCCCAAATGATTTTGCCTTTCAAAATTGACCTTATAACTGGCTAATTGGTAGTATAAGGATCATAACCATGTATTTGTTTCGAATTTTCGTTGAGTTTTGAGCATTTGAGTGAAATTGAGACGATCTCACAACTAAACCGTAAATTGCTTCGAAAATAGCCTTAGGATTACCCATTTGTGACGAAACTTGATATTTGGAATCCTTGCATGATGGGTAAACTTCCTATCATCTTGTAATTTTGATTTGTCACGGCTTTTTCAGGACACTTTCCTAGGGCATAATCGTCGTTATAACGAAATGCTGTCAAAATTCCGACTCGAACCCATGACTAGGCTTCAACTTAGGCTTGACTTGACCCAAATTACCACATGAACAGACGGTTTTGTGGAAAAATTGCCAAAGATGGCGAGAAAAGAGCGATTTTGACTTCAAAACTCGAAAATCCCCTAATTAAGGCTTGTCGTCACTTGACGCGGCCTAAATTCACTTTAATTTTGCAGGTGATGAGGCTTCTACGTCAGGGAGAGCTCCCATGGGCGTGGATACTGCTATTGACCCTTCTTGTTCGCTTGAGGAGGCGTTAGAGCAGGCTTTTACCGCTGCGGTGACGGCTGTTGAGGACGAGGTCCTTGAGAAGGAGGTTGTTGAGGAGGAGGAGGCCCCGAGAGGGACCAACGTTGGACGGGGTGGTCGCCAGCTGAGGGGAGCACCTGTGTGGGCTGAGACTTTGGACAGCAGGCACCTATTTTGGGCTGCGGAGGGTCACCTGTTCTACAGGACGGTGAAGAGTTTGGTAAATCGAATTCATCACTCTTCATTAATCTTCTTTCATTTCTTTTGTTATTCCTTTTCTTCTTCATTCAAACTAAAGATAGCTTTTGTTTCGAATCCAAATAGGAGGCCGGGAACATCAGATCGTTCTCGGGTTACACGACGGCGATGGGGTGCTACGAGAGGCTGTCGACTGAGGAGCGAGCCATCATCGAGCGGGGAGCGTTCGGTGCTTTGGTGCAGGCTTGGAGGGATATTACGAGGAGGAAGCTTCGAGCTAACCTTAGCCTGGTCCGAGCTTTCTTGGACCGGTTTTGGGACACGACCTCCACATTTCACATGCCTTTTGGCGAGGTGGGGGTCACGTTAGAGGACTACGGCATGATTTCTGGTTTGCCGCGTGGGACTGAGGTGGTGGAGTGGCCGGAGACAGCCATGAGGGTAGACTCGGCCGAGGCTAGGAGATTGATCGGCCGGAACTTGATGCCGAAGGCTGCTGCGGTGCCCGGATTGGTGCCTAGTTCTTACGTCCGGGACTATTTTGCGGGGAAGACCCCGACGTCGGTGGTGATCGAAGGGAGGGAGACGGCTCCTCCTCCCTGTACTGCAGAGCAGAGAGTCCGTTTGTGGCTCTGGTGGTTCCTGTCTTCGATCTACCTCGAAGACAAGGGAGAGAGGCTGTCGACGAAGCTCCTTCCCTTTCTTTCTGACCTGAGCAACCTAGGCCGTTGGGACTGGGTCACTGCTGGTTTTACGATCCTCATTTGCTTTATGAGGGCCATAGTTCATCCGGAGTTGATGGAGAATGGGACTTCTCCTGCCGCTGTTGGCCCTGGGCTGTTGTTGGAGGTATGAACCTTCATTTCATTTCATGAAAGATCATTTCCTTTTCTTAACGAATCACAAAATTTCGTTGTTGATTATCTTGTTTTACAGGCGTGGCTGTACTCCTACTTTTCGTGCCTCGCGCCCAAGAGGACGGAGCTGGTGCAGAGGGCCTATCCCGTTGTGAGGGATTGGGTGATGTGCTGTACGAGGAGCCGGCGTTCCTTCCACGACGTTTGTTGACGGGAGGTGAACGCTCTTCAGTTGGACGGCGTGAGTATTTCACCTTGCGTTGTTTGTCTTTCTTCTCTACTTTTAGAACCGATCATAAGAATGACCCTTCGTTTGCTTTTCTTAGTGGGTGCCCAGGCCTTGGGTGGACTACGCTGGCGCTCCTCTCTTTGTGGCTAAGGTCCTTCGACCTAGGAGCTCAAGTCGGTTGCTGCTTAGGACGTCGATGGGTCATGTGTGGTACTTGGGCGAGCGTTTGGCTCGTCAGTGCTCTCGGGATGTCTTGACGGTTCCCATCAACCCTCTTCGGACGATGTTAAGGGAGCCTTCTGAGGCTGAGAGGGAGGCTGACCTGGCTGGCGTTGCTGGTGACGCCCTCCTTCTTCCTGGCGAGGACTACTCGGCGTTTCTCTACGGGAGGCTGGCGTACTGGCCGATCGTGGTAAGTGTTTTACTCTTACTTTTGATCATTTTGAGAACACGGTGAATAATCATCGGTTAATGGAAATCATTTGACTTTGCAGGAGGTCGAGGCGGCGGGCATCGAGCCCCCAGAGTACCCCGAGACTCTTGAGTACACTGACGCAACGGGGATGACGTCGATCTCCGAGCTGCGCGACTTTGATGCGGCGGTGAGAGATGCTGGCTTGGACGAGTGGCAGCATCTGATTCGAAGGGTAAGTCTCCTAACTTGTATAATTTTGTATAAGAACACATTTGCTTGAGTCTGTCCAATCGTTTAAGAATCTCTTCTTTCGAAATGCAGGTTGCGCCATCCCAGTTCGTGGCTTTATGGAGGGTAGCCAACCGGCTGCGGGCTACTGCCGTCGAGGCACTTGCTGGCGGCCGAGGACATCAGGTATGAACCTTCCGTTTACTTCACTTTCAAATTTTATGACTTTCCTTATGTTTGAAATGATTGACTTGAGCCAATTCTTATCGTTTACAGAGGGAGCGTGAGCTGGAGCGAGAGCTTGCCCAGTCCCAGGAGGAGACAGCTCATCTGCTGAGTGAGCTCGAGGTTCGTGACGCCGAGGTTGCTGCTCTCGAGGCGAGAGTTGCTGAGCTAGACGGCGACCAGCAGTAGTTTGCTTGTTGTTTTTTTGTTTTCGGCTGTATTATGCACATCTTGTACATTTTTAGGACCCACATTTTGGACATTCGGACTTTGTTTTGGGGCTCGAGCCCCCAGTTTGGTGTACATATCCCTTCTTGATTGTATATATGATGGCCTGAGTGCCTTTGCTGCTGGGTTCATGTTTGTACCTACAGGTTAGTTTTGAACAGGTTTGGTAGATGACGGTTTATGCCGTCATGCTGCCGAAATTTACACAGAAATCACATAGAACATACAGTTGTACACATGGCCTAAATTAGCGCAAAATAACGACTCGGAAATGCAAAAAATGCAAAAAAATTGCCGGAAAAGATCGGACGGTAGGGAGGGCTACCCCCTAAAAAAAGAAAAAAATAGAAACATATAAGTTTGAAATGTAATGTGGAACGAGAGTGAAATGATTTCCCAAAAAGAAAATTTAAAAAGAAGTGTATAAGTTTGAAAATGAATAAATTAAATTGGTGAAATGATTCCCCAAAAAGAAAATTTAAAAAGAAATGTATAAGTTTGAAAATGAATAAATTAAATTGGTGAAATGATTTCCCAAAAGAAAATAAAAAAAGAAATGGATAAGTTTGCTAAGATGACGAAAATGTCGATATCGCCTCGAAATGCGTGCCCGTGGAATTAGGAAACACGAAACATGACAATTTGACGGATTTACCAAAATAATAACCCGTATGTGATGTGAATATTATTTGCGCACATCTAGTCCCCTACTTGAGCCTATTTTGCATACTATTATAACATTCCATAGCCATTTTATCCGTCAAATGCTTTCTATTTTGCTTTCCTAGTGCATTTCGTATGTTTTGTAGGAAAGAAGACAATTAGGCGGAAATTCCCATCTCCCGTGCATATTTGGAAGCTTATTGATGATATTAAATGGACTAGTATGAAGAGGAGGCAAGAATGATGACCAAGAATGTAGGAATAAAGAGTATATAGAAGGATCATAAGTTTAAAGGCAAGGATGACGAGAAGGAAGCCATTGCAAGAAGAAATTGCTCGGAACCCAAACTAAGAGTTGCTCCTTTGACTCTGAAAGTATGCTAGGTGAAACGGCGCCGAAAAATCAAGTGATCTAGGCTTTTGAATCACTCCAATAGGAGTCCGGATAAGAAAATGACGTCCGTTTTACAATCCGAGCTCAAATAAAGAAGCTGTCCGCCAATCCGCTCGTCCCGAGACTCAAGACGCTCCTCTCCTGAGACAAGACGCTCGTCCTCCATTCTAGGACGCTCGTCTTGAGGCCTTAAGATCCGAGCGTCCCGTGCTTGATCCGCTCGTCTCCCCCTGCTACAGGACGAGTGTCCCGACCCCTTGGCCGCTCGGATTCCTTTCCAGTGCAACCGTCTCTCCTACAGCCCACTCGGGATGCACATATTTCTGAAAGACTAGCAAAAAGGAGACTAGCATCTTTCTTTGAGAGGAGCATTTCCCTACTCAACAATTAGCATTGTTAATTACTAATTTAACCTTACTTAACCTAATGATCCACTACTATAAATACCCCATTTGTAATAATCAAACCACCAAGCTTTACACATTAGAAAATCCTCTTAGAATAGATTAGGAGTAGATTAGATTAGATTACTCTTTAATCTTTCCACAAATTTCACATTAATCTCTCCTTAATTATTGTTCAAGTTTATTACTTTTGGGTAATTGAAGATTATTGGGTTATTATTGGAGGATTGACAACCCTTCATCAATCAATCAAGTTCTCTTCTTTTATTCTTGCTTATTATTTGGATCATCTCAAGTTTGGTATAATTCCTTTGCTCTTTACCCTTTATTATTTATTTCCTTAAGCTCTTATTATGTTTATACTTGTTGTAATGATTGACACCATTAATGACATTTTTTCCATGATAATGAGTGAGTAGTTTCCTTTAGCTAGGATTAATGGGTAATTAGGGAACCAACATGGGGAATGATTCATGCTTAATCTAATATGTTTTCATAATTAATTTGCTTGCTTGTTGTGATGTCAACCTATGCACATGTTATGTTTGATGAAATGCTAAGCCTATGAATCCTTGCATTTACAACCATCTCTTATCTATTTAACTTGACTTGTAAGATATAAACCAACTCGAATCTAGTTAGACCATGCATAGAAGTGATTAGGGGGAAACTAAGTCGACTTGTAGGTGTTGTACAATCTAATCGATTCGGCTCCGGAACCTAACTCTTCCTATGAACCGTAAGACATAAACCAACTCGGTTCCTCCACAACATTAATTGCTTGCAACGTTGTAAACATGTTTGTATGATCAACACCATGAATCCCCTATGACCCCATGATATCCTAGTACTTATAGCCAATTGTTTACATCTCTTAGTTTATTGTTTGCTTTACTTTATTACTTTCATTAGTTTAGAACACAACTACAAACCCCATCAATTGTGACACTAGCATAAATTGAGATAGATAGACTTAGAACCCAAAGCACACCGTCCCATGGATCGACCTCGACTTACCACTAACTAGTTGTTTGTTGAGAATATAAATGTGTTTGATTGGATGTGTGACGACCAACTCTTGTCCTATCAAAATGGCGCCGTTGCCGGGGATGGTGCTATGTGATTAAGTTCTTACTTGTTTGTCTATTTTTATTTGTGCTTTAATCTAGAGGAACTTGTTCCTCAAGGTTCGTTTTTACCGTTTTATTGTAGTTTCCATGTTTGTAGTTGTATCTTTATCTTGGCTATGATGATGACCCAAGGCTTGGTACATGGAGTATGTGGTAGATTCTTTGAGTATGACTATGGGTATGGGGAGTTTGAGAAGCAAGTCAACACAAACCTACCTTACTATTCATACAATGAAAATCCTAACTACCACCCCAAAATTTCCCACCAAAATCACCACATCCATTATCCACAACAACCACCCACCCAATACCCACTTCATAATGAATTTCAATTGCCACAATACAACCACTTTCACACCTACCCACAACAAGAAGATGAACCCATTCAAAATATGATTCTCCAAATGATGGGAGATCAACAAAACTTCTTCAAACAAATGCTAGAGAAAAGCCAAAAGAGGGACAATGTTCTTCAAGGCATTGTTACCCAAGGTGAGGAGTTAGAGATTCAAATTGCCCAAATAAAGGCAATCCAAGAAACCACCCCCCACCATTCCTTGGACATTGATCATGAATGTGAATTTGAAGTAGTAACCTTTGACATGGAAAATGAGAAGTGGGAAGAGCCAAACTCATTGAGCTCTTGTGAGTATGAAAGTGTGGTGTTTGATGAAGAAGACATGAGGTTGAGTAAGCCAAGTACTCTTAGCCTTTGTGAGTATGAGGGTGTGTCATTTTAAGTGAATGTTGAGGAGTCGGAGAAAGAGTTGGTGAAGAGGAGTGAAACCCCCATTTATGATTCATATGGAGATAGCGATGATGACAAGCCTATGAAAGAAGCTTATGCGGAATATGTGTCTTGCAATGACTCATGGAATGAAGAAGAGGAATGGAGTTGTGATATTGCCTCAATTGAGGAGCCCATCCTTGAGAAGTTTGAGGTATGCTTCCATGAAGAAGATGAATTCCCCTCTCATATTGACCATGAAGACCTTTTTGCACCCACCATAGATCCTATGATTGTTGGAGATGATATGGTGGATCTTCACCAAAAAGTCAAATCATCATATAAAGGGTACTTGGTGGAAAAGCCCAAGAACAAACTTGAAAATGAACTTGCTTGTGGAAATTTAGCACCCACAACATCAATTCCTAAGGTATCCCGTCATCAATGTTATGAGAATTCTCCTTCTACTCTTGAAGGTTTGATAAATCCAAATGCTATCACCATATTTGAGGGAGACGGGAGAGAATGGAAGCCTCCCGATGACAAGAATTTTAAGCTTGCTAAATTGGAGAGCCAAAAAGGCTATGATGAAAAGGCCAAGGTGAAGGGGAGAAATTTCAATGAAAAGCCCCTTGTGGAGTATTGGCTCTATTACATTTTGAAGTGGCCATGGTTCTATCTTTGCTTATTTGAGGATTATGCTCAAGCCTTTGACCGGTTATTGAGAGCATTGAGCAACATGGACAACATCAATAACCATGGCAACAAGTAATAAGTTTGGTGGAGTCCTCCCTCAAACCACCATTGTAAGATATCCTTTTCTTTGACTTTGCATTACATTTACACTTGCATTTAGTTATATACATATACATTTAGCTTGCATTTGTATTATATTTCATATTACATTTATATTAGTTAGTTCATATAGTATAGTTGCATTATAATATATCTCACATAATTCATGTAGTTAATTGCATATAGACTAGAATTCATGCATAGTCACTAATGACCAATCCTATTCTTTTCTACACTAGAAATAGTGTTTAAATCAGTTTGGGGAGGTTTGATCATAAGTGACCATAGTTTAAAACATGCATCATATAATATAGTTTAGATTGCATTCATTTGTTATATATGTCATATAGAATTGCATTTAGTTAGAGCATGCATTCATTCATATCATATCATTGCATTTGTACTTTATTTCAAAAAATCAAAAATCCAAAAAAAATGTATTTCTTTTTCATTACTACTCCTACATGTACATTAAGAACAATGTCCAAAATAAAGTGCGGGATGGGAATTTATATTCCAAAAATGATAAAAAATTGAAAAATTTTGAAAAATACAAAAACATGTCTTTTTGCTTCATAAACATAAAAACCATAAAAATTTGAAAATTGAAAAACTCAAAAATATGTTCATTTCCTTTGTAGTGTAGTCTTGTATATATTGTTTGTATATATTGTGTTTGTTCATCCTTTTTCACGTTGATCGACTATGCCACATCCGAGACATGAGGATATTGAAGACCGCATGGTATGATCTTTCCAATCTCCTTTTTCCTCTTTATGTTAATGACTATATGGCTTTATTTTGATTGATGCGGTATAAACAATGTGATTAATTTAGATTATTTGGCATAATAGTTGATAGAAGCATATGCATTAGGATGTATATATGTTAGTTGAATCATGGCATGTAGTTTGCATGTTAGAAAAATTTTGCGAAACCGTCTATTTGGGAAGCTTGATAAGTGTATATAAGGCCCTTGTAGATACTTTTTCTTCTTAAGACTTTGCTTGTTAGAATACTTGTAAAACACCCTAGGATGTGTCATATTAGTATCCTTTGACCCATGGATTAAGGCCTAGTCAAGAGTACCTTGTGGTGTGATAACTCCTTGGCTACTGTTTATTCCAAGGTGACCCTTGAAACCATGCATCCATCATCCATATTCTACCACAATTTTGTCATAAAAAAGGGAATGGGCACAAAAATTGTTCAAATTTGAGTTCAAAAAATGAAATGAAAGTTGAAAAAGTTTGCAATTGCATCAAAAGAAAAGAGGAGTAACAAAAATGAAAACTCCTATGCTTCAAATATAAGCACCCTCACTACAATTGGGGTGACTTTGAAAATGTTCAAAAATGCAAAAAGTTGAAAAATTGTCAAGTATTGAAATGCCAAACATCAAAAGAAATGGCAAAGAAATGTTCTCAAAATGTCAAATGCCACAAATTGGGGGGAAAAACAACAACAAAAGCAAACTCCCATATGAAACTCAAGTTCTATTGATCCCTTTTCTATCGTATCCACTTTTGTGCATGGTAGAGAGGGGACGACCCTTCTTCTTGTCTAGGCAAGAAAGGGAATTCCGCGATCCTCCAGTGTTTCTAACACCATAGGGAGTCTATTCTTGACAAAAGCATTTAACGATTGAGGACAAAGGTACCCTAGCTTGAAACAACTTGGAGGTGATTTATTGGTATCCTTCTATGCTTAGTAGTTTGAAGAAACCGTATCTATGATGGAGTGTGTACCCTTGAATTGCTTCCCCTTTAGATAATTTCCGCCACTTAGATGAGGAAAGTGGCTATTCTTTTTGTAGATGCATCCATTACTTGATTTTGTGTGCTTTAATGATTGGATATGTCGCCATTTTGGCAAGACCCACCTTCCCTTACAAGAAGGCATCCTACCTCATGGTTGTCTTATTGTGAGTTGAAGGGGCAGAGTGAGACCTGCTAATTATCTCTCATCGGCTATATTAGTAGGTTAGTTTAAATAAAGGTCAAGTTCTAGTCACCTCTTTACTCGGGACGAGTAAAGGTTCGGTTTGGGGATATTTGATGTGAATATTATTTGCGCACATTTCGTCCCCTAATTGAGCCTATTTTGCATACTATTATAACATTTCATAGCCATTTTATCCGTCAAATGCTTTCTATTTTGCTTTCCTAGTGCATTTCGTATGTTTTCTAGGAAAGAAGACAATTAGGCGGAAATTCCCGTCTCCCGTGCATATTTAGAAGCTTATTGATGATATTAGATGGACTAGTATGAAGAGGAGGCAAGAATGATGACCAAGAATGTAGGAATAAAGAGTATATAGAAGGATCATAAGTTTAAAGGCAAGGATGACGAGAAGGAAGCCATTGCAAGAAGAAATTGCTCGGAACCCAAACTAAGAGTTGCTCCTTTGGCTCTTAAAGTATGCTAGGTAAAACGGCGTCGCAAAATCAAGTGATCTAGGCTTTTGAATCACTCCAATAGGAGTCCGGATGAGAAAATGACGTCCGTTTTACAATCCGAGCTCAAATAAAGAAGCTGTCCACCAATCCGCTCGTCCCGAGACTCAAGACGCTCGTCTCCTGAGACAAGACGCTCCTCCTCCATTGTAGGACGCTCGTCTTGAGGCCTTAAGATCCGAGCGTCCCGTGCTTGATCCGCTCGTCTCCCCCTGCTACAGGACGAGTGTCCCGACCCCTTGGCCGCTCGGATTCCTTTCCAGTGCAATCATCTCTCGTCCAGCCCACTCGGGATGGACATATTTCTGAAAGACTATCAAAAAGGAGACAAGCATATTTCTTTGAGAGGAGCATTTCCCTACTCAAAAATTAGCATTGTTAATTACTAATTTATCCTTACTTAACCTAATGATCCACTACTATAAATACCCCATTTGTAATAATCAAACCACCAAGCTTTACACATTAGAAAATCCTCTTAGAATAGATTAGGAGTAGATTAGATTAGATTACTCTTTAATCTTTCCACAAATTTCACATTAATCTCTCCTTAATTATTGTTCAAGTTTATTACTTTTGGGTAATTGAAGATTATTGGGTTATTATGGAGGATTGACAACCCTTCATCAATCAATCAAGTTCTCTTCTTTTATTCTTGCTTTATTATTTGGATCATCTCAAGTTTGGTATAATTCCTTTGCTCTTTACCCTTTATTATTTATTTCCTTAAGCTCTTATTATGTTTATACTTGTTGTAATGATTGACACCATTAATGACATGTTTTCCATGATAATGAGTGAGTAGTTTCCTTTAGCTAGGATTAATGGGTAATTAGAGGAAACCAACATGGGGAATGATTCATGCTTAATCTAATATGTTTTCATAATTAATTTGCTTGCTTGTTGTGATGTCAACCTATGCACATGTTATGTTTGATGAAATGCTAAGCCTATGAATCCTTGCATTTACAACCATCTCTAATCTATTCAACTTGACTTGTAAGATATAAACCAACTCGAATCTAGTTAGACCATGCATAGAAGTGATTAGGGGGAAACTAAGTCGACTTGTAGGTGTTGTACAATCTAATCGATTCGGCTCCGGGACCCAACTCTTCCTATGAACCGTAAGACATAAACCAACTCGGTTCCTCCACAACATTAATTGCTTGCAACGTTGTAAACATGTTTGTATGATCAACACCATGAATCCCCTATGACCCCATGATATCCTAGTACTTTTAGCCAATTGTTTACATCTCTTAGTTTATTGTTTGCTTTACTTTATTACTTTCATTAGTTTAGAACACAACTACAAACCCCATCAATTGTGACACTAGCATAAATTGAGATAGATAGACTTAGAACCCAAAGCACACCGTCCCATGGATCGACCTCGACTTACCACTAACTAGTTGTTTGTTGAGAATATAAATGTGTTTGATTGGGAGACCCGACGACATCACCCATCAGTATGCATAGGAAATTATTATTTGAGGAATTAGGATAGATCCAAAGCGGAAAAAACACAGAAAGAAGGCTGAGGAAGAGGCGCAGCAAGAGCTGCGTCCCTTTGAAGAGGAGCAGCAGGTGCTGCGCCTGTTCCCCAGTGTATCCGTCCTGACGGATTTTAGGAAACAGCTTTTAGTATAAATAGAGACGTCGAGGGAGGTTTTATTCACATAATTTTTCCGTCTTTCCTTTGTCTTATTACATAAAGCTCTCAAAATAAGCATACATCATGAATACTCTCGAAATTCGCCTAAAAGAATGGACATATGAGTTCTCCAATGTGGAGAAACACGACATGGGTGCTTATAATTTTGGATCACTTTTGAGCTTGAAGTTGATCAAGGTGGTCAAACCGTTCCTAGATGCTTGTCTTGATTATTGGGACCCGAATTATCACTTATTTGCCTTCCCAGGAGGCGACATTATTTCCCGAAGAAATTGCTGCGATTGGTGGTTGGGACCCGGAACATTTGCCTGCTATTCCCTCCACTTCTCTAGGATATAAGAACAAGTTTAGGGATTTGCTTGGGTTGACAAGAGCTGAGGTGGACCGTCTTGTGACCTCAAAGGGAGTGCGAATGTTGGACTTCATTGATCGCTTCATCAATAGGGCCGATCCTACTATCTCTTATGTTGCCATGTGAAGGGCATTCGGGTTTTGCCTACTACATGTATATGTCCTTCAAGGGCATGTTGATGAGGATTTGAGAGGTGATCCTCGTTATTTGAGCTTGATTGAGCAAATGGAGCTGCGCAGGAGCCCAGCTTGCCTGTGCTTAGGAGAGATCCTGTTGGGGTTAGATAACAGGAAAGCCAACCGTGACCTTCCTTATCTGGGAAGTCCCATTATTTTGCAGGTAAAAGAACCCTTTTTCTTTTTTTTTCTTTTTTTTTCTCTTCTTTTTTTTTTCTTTTCTTTTTTTTTTCTTTTTTTTTTCTCTTTTTTTTTCTTTTTTTTTCTTTTTTTAATACCCTGCTTTTGGTAGGTCTGGCTTATGGTGCGTCTTCGATTGATCGAGCCCCCAGTTAATGTTCCTGCTTATCATGCTCGCTCAATCGCGATGAGGACCAGGCTCTACATGGTGGACTTCACTCCAGTCTGTAACTATTGGGAAAAAAAATTGAAGAGTGACTATGGTCCCTTGATTAGATGGATCGTACCATGGTGGCATCTCAAATCTGTCACTGGAGTATCATCCTTGGATCCTACCCGGTCTGTGCGCATTCCTGGCTTGGAGTTTATGATATGCATCTTCCCGGAGAGGTTGATGAGGCAGGTTGGATTGAAGCAGGCGATTCCGAAGCTTGACACTGTGCGCTTACTACTGAGAGTCGAAGAGAATGGGCCATCAAATGGGCTCAAAGGAATATTTGGTTCTTGAACTCTTCTATTAGTGTTCTATGGGTGTCGGATTCCTATCTGCGGTGGAGGAAAACTACTACTCCGGAGGAACGCGAGAGATTTAGGAAACGCGAACCTGTTGACTGCAAGGTTTGTGATGTAGAAAAGGAGAGAGAGAAGCATCTGACTGAGGGAGAGAAAGAAGCCGGGTTTCGAGTTGTTCATCCTTCTAAGAAACCAAAGACTTCTCCTGCCGTCGAGATGGTGGTTGACAAGAATGGCAAGGCTAGACCATGAGAGAGACCCTTGGTGATTAGGTCGGAAGTGGCGCAAGAGCGTCCGGCTCGAGGTCGGGACAAGAAATATGATAAAAATGACAAAGGCAAAGGGAAAATGGAAGAATAGCCTAAGTCTTTATTATTATTTATTATTATTATTATTGTAATAAAAAGGTGAGGTTTTTAGAATCCTAGCCTATTTTTATTTTTTACATTATATGGCATATTATTATTAAAAGAAATGAAATAAAAGAGGTTGATTGGTTATGAAACTGTTACGATTTTCTATCATTATTCTTGTCGAATTCCAAATGCATTTGCAAATGTCCTTCTATTCACATTTAAAATAATTAATGGGTTGTATCCTGTGAAGGATTGCCTACGTATTCATTTAAAAAATGAAATCAAACCCTTGTGCGTAGTTCAAGTAAATGTAAAAGAATAATTGTTCTAAGCAAGAGCTTGTAATGAACTTAGAAAACAAGCATGAGCTTTCACTTACTCCCAAAGTGCAATTCAATTTATTTGATGATATGAGGATGACAAATTGTCAAAATGCAAGAGCAAGATGACATTAGCTTATTTCAACTTGGCCAGGGGCCGTTTATTTCGTGCCACAAGAGCGACACGTGAGGTTACGCGAGGCGCGTTTTTGCTCCTATTCTAGGCATAGTAACGTTTCAATTGGTCGAGGTTTGTCGGGTTGGCAAATACGTTCCCATCTAAGTCTGTGATCCTAACCGCACCCCCTGGAAGTATGGACTTGACTAGAAATGGCCCGGTCCAATTGGGTTTGAATTTTCCTCGTGGATCGACAGGTAAAAGAGCTCTAATTGATTTGAGGACCAAGTCTCCTTCTTTTATATTCCTTGGCTTAACCCTTTTGTTGAAAGTTCGTTTGATACGTGCCTGATATGTTTGTACATTATGTAATACACATAATCGTTCATCCAGGAGGATGAGTTCTTCATATATATCCCTCTTCCAATCGGCTTCTGGGATTTGGCTTTCGAGTAAAATACGCAAGGATGGTATTTCTAGCTCGACTGGTTGTATAGCTTCCATGTCGTAGGTCAAATAGAAAGGGGTGGCCCCAGTGGGTGTCCTAACAGATGTACGGTATCCCCATAAAGCAAAGGGTATCTTGCTTGGCCAATCTCGATAGTTGTCAATCATTTTCTTGAGAATTGTGACAACGTTTTTGTTTGCCGCCTCTACCGCGCCATTAGTTTGTGGTCTATATGGCGAGGAGTGGTGATGCTTGATTTTGTACTTGGCTAGCAATTGCTCAGTCTCAGCTTGGAAATATGATCCATTGTCACTGATGATCTCATGTGGGCAACCGTATCGACAGATGATGTTGGTTTGTATGAACTTTGCCACGTTCTTGGCTGTAAGACTAGTGTAGGAAGCCGCTTCTACCCACTTGGTGAAGTAATCGATTGCTACCAGGATGAAAAAGTGACCTCCTGTTCCGGCTGGAGTGATCTTGCCGAAGATGTCAATTCCCCAAGCAGAAAATGGCCAGGGAGATGTCATGGTGTAAAGCAATGAAAGAGGGACATGTTGCACATTCCCGAAGATTTGGCAATTGTGGCAATGTCTTACATATTTGATGCAATCGGATTCCATTGTGGTCCAATAATACCCCAAACGTGTGATTTTCTTTGCCATCATGGGTCCACTCATATGAGGGCCACATTCTCCATCATAGACTTCTTCCATCACTTTCCGTGCCTGTGAATGATCAAGACAACATAGGATTACACCAAGAGGTGTTCTTTTGTATAACTCTCCTTGCATGAGAACGTATTGGGAAGCTAGTAAGCGAATAGCGCGTTGTCCCCTTTTGTCCATATCTTGTGGATAGGTGCCGTTGAGTTTGAAGTTTAGGATCGCTTCAAACCAAGGTTCCTCTGTGATTTCCTCTTCATCGGTGATTTGGTGCACATAAGCTGGCTCTGGCCGTCGTTCGATGCATATAGGCATTTCTACCATGCTATCCGGCATATTAATCAAAGATGCGAGTTTTGCAAGAGCATCTGCAAATTGATTCTTCTCTCGAGGTAGGTGTAGGTAGGTTACTTGATCGAAGAATTGGGCTACTTGGTCTATTCTGGCTTGATAAGATGCTAAGCTTTCACTTCGGATTTTCCAAGACCCCGTAATTTGGTTGATGATCAAAGATGAATCCCCATGCACTCGAAGATTCTTGATGCCTAAACTTACTGCCGCTTGCAATCCAATGAGACAAGCCTCGTATTCTGCAGCGTTATTTGTCACCTCAAAGTCGAGTTTGATAGATATTGGTGTATGCTAGCCTTCAGGAGAAATGAGCAACGCTCCTATTCCAAATCCTCTTAAGTTCGATGCTCCATCAAAATAAAGGGTGTCTATCGTTTGTGTATCATTAATGGGTTTTTCTGCGTCGATTTGGAGTATATCCTCATCCGGAAACGACCTGGTGTCTATCGTTTGTGTATCATTAATGGGTTTTTCTGCGAAGAATTCAGCAACGGCGCACCCCTTTATAACTTTTAGAGGAACATACTTGAGATCGAACTCTGAGAGCATCAAAGTCCATCTCACTAAGCGTCCATTGAGAACGGGTTTCTCGAAGAGGTATTTGACATGATCCATTTTGGAGTATAATTTGACGGAGTAGCAAAGCATGTAATGGCGTAGCTTCTTCGTTGCCCACACAAGAGCGAGTCATGTCTTCTCGAGTGGCGTGTATTTGCACTCGTACTCCAAGAACTTCTTACTAAGGTAGTAGATAGCTCTTTCTTCTTTCCATACGGTTTGATCTAGCATGGCGCCCATGGCCGTTTCAGTTACCGTGAGATATAAACCAAGAGGTTGATCTCGTTGAGGTGGCATGAGCACTGGTGGTTTGGCTAGTATTTCCTTGATTCAGTCGAAAGCCTTTTGACAGTCATCATCCCACATGGTGTGATCTTTTTTCTTTAACTTCTTGAAGATAGGTTCACAAATCATGGTGAGTTTCGATATGAATCGACTTATGTATTGCACCATGCCTAGGAATCCTCTAACTTCGTTATCCATTTGAGGTTGCGGCATCTCGATTAGAGCTTTGATCTTAGAAGGGTCTATTTCTATTCCTCGTTGGCTAACAACTTATCCCAGGATTTTACCAGATGTTACTCCGAATGCGCATTTCTGAGGATTGAGCCTCATGTTGTACTTCCGTAACCTTGAGAAGAATTTGCGAAGGTTCGCAATGTGTCCCTCTCTATCCTTGTACTTGACAATCATGTCGTCTACGTATACCTCAACTTCTTTATGCATCATGTCATGTAAAAGCGTAGTTGTGGTGCGTTGGTATGTAGCTCCGGCGTTAATTAACCCAAACGGCATAACCGTGTAGCAATAGGTTCCCCATTGAGTGATGAAGGCGGTCTTATGCATGTCTTCTATGGCCATCTTGATCTGGTTATATCCTGCGTATCCATCCATGAAGGATAGTAGCGCGTGATCTGCCGTATTGTCTACCAATATGTCGATATGTGGTAGAGGAAAGTCATCCTTAGGACTCGCTTTGTTTAAGTCTCTAAAATCAACACAAACACGGATTCGCCCATCCTTTTTGGGTACGGGTACTATGTTAGCTACGCAGTCTGAGTACTCGGAAACTTTGATGAACCCGGCTTTGAACTGTTTATCGACTTCTTCTTTGATCTTGAGAGCCCATTCTATCCTCATTCGACGAAGCTTCTGTTTCACGATTTTGAAACCTGGTTTGATTGGGATTCTATGCTCTGCGATGTCCCTGTCGATCCCTGGCATGTCTTTGTAGGACCATGCAAAAACGTCTTTGAACTCGTGCAGGAGGTCTATGAAACTGGCCCTTTCGGTAGGGCTCAAGGTCGTCCCTATCCTAAGTTCTTGGGATTCTAGTTCAGTTCCTACGTTGATGGGTTCGGTGTTTTCTATTACTGGTCCCCCTTCCCCCTCTTGTAGTATTTCTTTGCCTATGTAGGGAGGTATCTCGATCGAGTCTAGGTCTGGGTCATCCTCAGTATCATCGTAAACAGAATTGCATTTAAGATAACACGAAGAGTAAGCAGAACTTGATTTATTCATATTAATATTTGAGAAAAGTTGAAACAAAGAAGCCATCTGATCTATGGTCAGTGGTGGTAAAGGGACAGCCGTTGGGACATTTCCCGAACTACTGTTACTACTTGATGCTAAGCTAGGAGAAACAAGGGGAGTGGGAATAACGACAGGAGGAGACTCTCTAGGAACTTCTCTAGACTCCGACTCTGACTCTGACTCGAATTTATCGTCTTCTGGTTCTCCTTTGAACATCTCTCCTTCTCCCGTGGTGAGCTTGAAGAGTCTTCCTTGATTGTTTGTCCACTTGATCAACTTTCTCCATCCTTTCTGCTGATTGGTGTTGGTTTCTGTGATTAACGCGGTAGGGTTGAAGTGATCGTCTTGAAGTATCATGGTAATGATCTCATCCTGCGCGGCTCTAACAAATCGATCTTCTCCAAATAGTAGACTAACAGCTTGTTCCTCTAAGCAAGGTGCTTGACGAGTCTTGACGGTAGGAACCATTTCTGGAGGAATGAAGTAGCAATCGTGAAAGGTCTCGATTCCGGCTAGCTTCCTTTCGAGATAGTGCCAAGGTTCGGGAAATCCGTGAAAGATATCTTGACTTCCTTCCCTAATGAAGTATCCATTTAGGGTTGGGAGGTAGGGTCGCATTTGGATTCCTAGATTCTTACGGTTTTGAACTTGAGCAAGCATCTCGAGAACTTCCTCTTTAGTGGGTTTGTATCCTAGTCCAAGGGGTATTCTTTGTGAGTTGCCTTCTTTGTAGGGTGTAAAAGTGTTTCTTCGGATAGGATTCAAAGGTATTCCCGGGAAGTATCCCTGGGATTTGAGCATGTGGTTGACCACTAAATTAGAGTAGGGATTGAAGTACAAAGGTGCCAACTCGCTTTCTATGAAGCATATGCTATGGAAGCCCCCAAGTTCATATACTGGATCCGTAAGGGCTTGATTATTTGACTTCTTTTCGATTATTGCCTTGATGGGTGACGAAGCGATTGTCACCACTTTACCATTTAGTGGGATTTTGATTTTCTGGTGGAGGGTGGATTTTACCGCTTTGGAAGCGTGAATCCAAGGTCTTCCCAGAAGTATGTTAAAGGATGCTTCAATGTCCACTATTTGGAAGTTAACCTTTCGCTCAATCGGCCTTGTGGCTATGGTTAGGTTAACAAGCCCTACTACCTTTTGTCGTGTACCATCATATGCGCGAACACCTTGGTTGGTAGGGGTCCAATACGACTCTTTCATGCCCAATTTGTATGCCGTTTTCAAGGGTATGACATCGACTACGGAGCCATCATCTACCAAAGTCATTGGCACATTCTTGTTTAGGCAAATGACAGTGATATAAAGAGCCAAGTTATGACTAGCACCAAAGGGTGGCAAATCTTCATATGAGAAAGTAATAGGATTACTTAGCTTTGGTGATTCTTGGAAGACCAAGTTGACTACGTCATCAGGTGTGGAGTTATGTGCCACATTTAGTTTGGCCAAGGCTTGCAGTAAAGCTTGGCGATGCGGGAATGAGCTTGCCACTAGTTGCCAGACTGAAAGATCAGCCTTTGTCTTCTGTAGTTTCTTTAGCAAATGGTCGGTGGAGCCATCTTCATTATCATTTGGTGTGACCAGATTGGTTGGACCGTTCGCTATGGGACCATTTTGAGAAATGTTTTGGTATGGGCGTCCCGAACGAGTAAGGTGGTCTACATCTTGATCTTCACAATTTTGGACTATTTTGTAACACCCCCGTACACCAGAATGCCTTACTAAGGACCATCCCCGTGTCTGAAGGTGTCACCATCTCGGTTTCCCAAGGAAGTAGATCAAATAGGACAATAAAAGAACATTTATATCGCATTAATGTATTTTATACAACATAACTCTGTATACATTCCTCTATAAAGATAAGAACTACTACACTCGTGTTACAACACTTCTAGACCGGTAGCGTGATGACTCGATCCCTCCAATCCTAGCAGCCACAAGCAACAATGATGCAGCTAAGCCAATGCTCACCATCCCCGAATGGATCACCGAGATACCACAAAACAACACGGGGTCAAGATCTTGACTAATCAAAAGTACAACAAATAAACAATGTAACCGGTGATCATCCTTTAACCTTGATCTCCCGATCTCGCACGATAAGAATCGACTACACACTGCCGTGTGTAGCCCTGCCAGATTACCCATCGCAACAGGTAATCCTCGCCGCCAGTGGGTGACCGCAGCCCATCCCACCTGGTCCACCTCATCAACGAGCGACTAACAATCCCTGTCCTTTAATGTGCACATCCCCTCTCGTGGCGGGTTCCACGAAGGGCGAACTAGGGTGTGAAGCCACTCCCGCAAGTGACTCCACCACAACGCAACATACACAGCATCCCAGCTGTCACAACATCTCCACACCAACACCGTCACAACAACACCCGGACACCGATGATCAGCAGATAACAATAATTATGAAACCACAACAATCTCAATCAATTAACAGTACTGAGTAGAGAAACCCTACCTCGTCACAAACCATGAAAGACATCCATATACAGCCAAGCAGGACTCCCGTATGCATCCTACAATGATAAGCACTTCCTATTACTCAACTATCCTCAATAAACTACCCTAAAGAGACACAAGGCAGAGACTTACCTAACAAAGCGCATCGACGGCGACATAGACGACCACCACGTACGCCATCCTTCCTAAGCGAATCCCGTCCTTCCCATGGTAGAGGTTTAGGCTATATATATGAGGGTATGTAGAAATGGGTTGATAGGAGAGGGAGGTAGGCTAGGGTTAAAGAAAGAGGAACTATCGAAGAAATGGAAAATGAAATAAATCTCGCGAACTTGCGTTTTATATTAACGCGTCGACAGCAGCCATACTCGGTCGAGTACTGGAGTACTCGGTCGAGTACTGGAGTACTCGGCCGAGTAGGCTCTACTCGATCGAGTATAGGTGATACTCGGCCGAGTATCCTCTGTTAGGTCAAGTAAGCAATCCTATAAAGCTCATGTTATAAGCCTGATCCCTCACCCATTCATCCCTACTGTCTGCCTTGGTCAACAGGGTCGGTCAGCAGAGTCCTTGAATATCCTGGGTATTACATATTTGCTCACTGATTTTGACTAGGTAGTGTTCAGTGAGATACTCATATTCATCGTCATCGGCCCATATTCCATTGACAGTAGCAAGTTCCTTCATTCTTATGATTTTGACCTCCAATTGGATAATTTGGTCGACTAGTTCATCAACCATGGCTACAACTTCTTGCATTGTAGTGTTTTGAGAGAAGACCAGTGGTGCACGTTCTTTAGGTGTTACGTTGGGATCACGTAGAGTTGCCACTGCACTCTCTAGTTCCATGACTTGCCTATTCATACTTTTTGCCCATGCAATGAAATCGGTGATGGTTGGGGAAATGGTAGAGTAGTTCCCTTCATTCTCTATTGCATGAATTTCATCTTCGACTGGAGAAATGAGGTGTGAACAATCTATGGTAGATTCTTCACTTGTAATCACTAGAATTTCAAGAGGATTCTGAGTGTTGTTAGGCTTACCTCCAGGCGGTACTGGTAGGCGACCGTCTTCAATCATGTCTTGAAGTACATTTTTCAGTTTGTAGCATTTCTCTGTATCATGTCCCTTGCCTCTATGGTATTCGCAGTACGAATTCTCATCCCAGAACTTGGATTTCTTTTCTGGTTCGGGTGTAGGGCCTATGGGTTGAAGTTTACCCAGTTTCATCAACCTTTTTAGAGCATTGGAATATGTGTCCCCAAGATTTGTGAATTTCCTTGGTGGGGTACTCTTCTTAGATGGCTCGTGAAGGTTAACTTCATCAGTTTTGCTAGTAGAGCCGTAAGAACGACTTGTTGAGCCTTGGTATCCACGACCTACCGTTTTGGATAAGAGCCCTTTATGGATGTCATCTTCGATCCTTGTTCCTAGTACGGTTAAGTCTTTGAAGGTCTTAATGTTTTGGTACCTCAAATGACTTGCATAGATGGGTTTTAGGTTGTCCACGAATTTCTCCACGAGGGTAGCTTCATCTGGACGTTCAACAAGTTGAGTACTAGTCTTCCTCCACCCACTTAGGAAGTCGGTGAAACCTTCTTTGTCATTTTGAGTAAGAACCTCTAAAGTGCGCATGTTGACATGGATTTCAGCATTATCCGCATATTGTTTGGCGAATTCAATCGCGGCATCGTCCTAGGTAGCAAATTTCTTGTGCTCTAGAGAATAGAACCATTGTTTTGGGATGGTGTCAAGAGATAAAGGAAAGATCCTTAAGAACATCTCGGGTTTAATGCCTTTGATAGACATGTAATCCTTGAAAGCACGGATATGGTTCAAAAGGTCTTCATGCCCCTTGAATTTAGGGATATCCGTCATGTTGAAGTTGGTTGCCAACTTGGAACTCACGGCTTCATATTTGCGATTATTTTCCCTATAAATGTCATCCCCTTTGAGATACATCAATTGTTCCTCCAAGTATTGGAGTCGTTTCTCAGCTGTAGTCATACCTATGGGAGGGTTTTCGTCCCCGAAGTTATTCACAAATTCATCAGACACTTCACTTTCTCGAGGAGGTATCCTCGTTTCCACGGCATATATTCGGCCTTCGATTGTGTCAAGGCGATCATACACTTGGTCTTGAGTGACTTGGAGACGAGCTAGTGCGGCTAGGATTTGATCATTACCATTCTGGAGTTGGTTGAAGTTCACGTCACTTGTTTCAGGCATCTTGGAAACTGGATAAGAGATCGACGACGAATCAAAACACGATCGACCATTCTAGCACACTTACTCGAAAAGAAATGTTTTCACTCGTGAAGTGAGAGTGTGCCACTTGTGTCAAGTGAGTTTTGAGGAAATGACAAAGTTTGAAAATGTTGGTCCTAGTCAACTTTAGTGTAGTTGTAGGAGTGGACTCGAAGTGAGGTTTTGAAATGGGTTTTGAGACCCGAATTTTGACTCGACAATTGGACAGAATTTCGGTATGGCAACCCACCCTTTAAAACCAAAACCCTTCTAAATGCACTTAGCATCCCATTATAATGCTTGTACCATATGTGATCACCATTTCCAAACAAAACCATGACGATTTTTGTAAAATCAAAATCCCTTTTAAAATGTAAAATTTTCGAAACATAGGCCTAATATTAGCGCAAAACCAGTCGCGAACAATCAAACCCGAGGTCTGTGTAGAGGCTCGTACCAAACAAGAGTAAGGCGGATTCCTAGTCTATTTCCTCAAGTAGTGAAAGTCCTTGATACAAACAAAAGTAAGTACCATGGTATGGATGACGTCAATCGCTATCCATCCTTAGGCCCAAATAAGAATTAGGACCGTTTAGACGGGACGATTGGTCGAATGGGTTGGGATGGGCCTAGGAAGGCCGAATGAAACGATCTAGGAAGACCGAGTTATGAAAACCGACAACTGTCTTGTACAAACTATTCCCTAACCTTGTTCAAGTATCACCCTTGGCTACACGTAAGTGTATTATTCCCCAGCGGAGTCGCCAAACTGTGGACGCGGGCCCACGGGGGCGAAAAGTGAAGCGAGCTTTTCACTCTTGGTTTGTTTGCATTTGTGGAGTCGCCACCAATTTATTGTGGAAAATTGGAAACCGTTCGAATACCTCGTGTCATGTCAAGACACAAAGTAATAACATGAACACCAAGAACTCGTTACCCTTAGCATTCTATGTCTAGAATGACTCTCGTGGATGCCAATGAAGACGGATGTTCACAGAGATCTGGAGTAAGGGGTGAAAGTACGTATTAGGAAGCTCTTTTGATCGAACACCTAATCCCGCCCGCCTCGATAGCGGCCTCTACAAATGATTAGGGAAATTATCTATATTCGATATGTTGTCGATTATATGCATGCAATGCAACATCCAATAAATTGATCCTAGCATGTGAGAATTAACTAAGTCGGTTATCATGTAGTTTAACATACAATTAAGTCGAAGTAGGAATTTAAGATTGATTACATGTGAAAGCATACAAGCAATTCAATAAAAGGAATACAATAATAATATAATAAAGAAAATTACAATAATTAAATCGAATTTATTGATTTATGTCGAAAATACATTTAAAACGGATGGTTTTAGAAAAGAAAGAATAAATGAATAAACGAACAGAAATTAGGTGATAATACAATTAATAATTAATTAAATACGTAATCTAATAACTAATTCAAGGCGGAAACGGGAGTTCAGAGATAGAAATCAACCGGGAACAGGCGCAGCAGAGCTGCATCCCTTGAAAGAGGCGCAACAGTCGCTACGTCTGTTCCTGGGTTGAGTTCTGGCTGTGAAGCCGGAACCGCAACTCGTTAATGTTCATTGGTGAATTTGATGGTTGATGAATGAACAATTGACTCGGATGAAAGTGATTAACATATTAGTTACATGTGAATGAGGTCATAAAAACGATAAAACACGAATGAAACTGATTAGAACGAATTATTACAAGATTAATAAGGTTATTAATAAATCAACAAACTAAACAAATTAATTAAACTAAACAGGTTATTAATGATGAATTAATGATGGTGACGGTAAATAACAGATGAAAATATATCAAAGATGAATTCCAGATATTCAATATGGGTAAATCAAACCTCTAAAAACCGAATTGATTTTAATGACGAAAACCCGAAAATATGGATTATAAGGGATTTGAGTCGGGATTTTGAAAGATGAACTAAATACTAATAATGAATTACATGTTAAAATTATCATACTCAAATTATCATTGATGGGGCATATTCTGCACCCGCTGACCGAGTCAACATATTGAGCAAGGTCAAAGATATCCACAGCAAGTCAACGACTTAGACAAATTTAACCTGACGCAAAGCGCGGCCGTCGACTGTCTCTCGGGTCTCGGCTGGTACAACTAGCCAGCCGGGGCACATATCCGCGAACTCATATCCAAGACCCCTCGGCGGCGAGTCAACAGGGCCCGCCGGCCTGCCATGGGTCCCTCGCCCGAGGGTAGATCAGTCTTTCCACCTGCTAGCCACTTGGCCACTACGTGACAAAAGATGAAAGTCTATAAATACTCCTCAACCCTCATTGAGGAAAGGATCCGAAAAATAACCTAAACACCTCATAATCTGGTAATATCTACCATATCTCTCTACAATATACACTTCGCCAAGTAACATACGACTTAATCCTTTGAGGTTTACTGACTTGAGCGTCGGAGTGAGTTCGCTCGGTCCAAAGCCGAGCCCTCAGTTTGTTCAGTGTTTCAGGAGACCGAAAGGAGGATACAATCAAAGACATCATTCTACAAGCGAGTGTGGTAACAAATAACTGCTCTGGAATTACACCCGGAACAATTAGCGCCGTCTGTGGGGAGAAGATACTAGAAGCTAGTCACATTCATTCCCAAACAAAAAAAAACACAAAATAAAAACCCACCCAAAAAGCTAAGAAGATGTCGAAACAACAAGAAGTATTCGTGACCGACGAAACCGAATTCTGCCAAGATGATACCGTCCACCATTCTGGAGTTGTGCAACCCCCCACCGGCCGAGTGATCCAACCGGAGTACGGGATGCCAATAATACCAGATACGCCGCTGCCCGCCGACCAAGTCACCATCATGGGACATGTGGTTGATGCAGCTAAACTGAAGCTACTCCTGGACCTAATCGGTAGCACGCCGACTCACACCGTCACAGCGACAAGAGTGGCGGCACCCGTCCAAGAGACCAGGGCCCAAAATGTGACTCCGAGAAACTTGAACGGAGCACTAGGGGAAGCGGACCCTGTCAAGACGCCGGAGGAGCCCAGAGTGCTAGTGGTAGACCTAAGTCCTTCCCGCACCCGCGGGAGGACAGCGTCACCGCAGCACCGACGAGGCCTGCCCCAGAGGAGTGAAAGAAGTCCGACTCGTCAGAGTCGGAGAAGAAGCCCGACTCACCAGAGTCGGAGAAGAAGCCCTTCCCGCCACGGGGAGAGGAGCCGGACTAGGGATGCGAGGAGCCGATCGCCGCGTGTCGTTCGACACGTGGTCGAGGGACGACCCCCTCAGCGCCTACGTCCTAGAAGTCCCGGTGCCGACTAAACTAAAGTTGCCACCCATATCATACAAAGGAGAGAGCGACCCAACCGACCATGCTGAGGCTTTCGAGTCTTACATGTCGGTGTGGGAACAGCCTGATGAGGTTTGGTGTCGTGTCTTCCCAACGACCCTACATGGGATGGCACAAAGCTGGTACAAGGGGCTGCCCAATGGGTCGATATACTGTTATGGCGACCTAAGGGACATATTTTTGGCCCAGTATTCTTGCAATAAGAGGAGGGCCGTCGAGACATCGGATCTCCGACTATCAAACGGGAGGGAGGCGAGTCTCTCCGAAGTTATGTGAAGAGGTTCGACGCCAAGGTTCAGCAGATTCGTGAGTGAAGCAATGAGTGGCGGCCTTGCGCTCGATGAAAGGCCTCCCAAGAGGGGACTTAAAAACGAGCTCATCAAGTGCGGAAGCTCGAACTTAGACTCGCCGGGAAGATGGCCGACCAAGCCATAAAGGTGGAGGACTACCACAAAACACAGGTAGGCCCCAGCGAGGCCGGGCACTCAGAGAGTAAGAGCCGCCGGGAGGACAACCCGGATGAAAGACGTCGTGACAATAATAGGTCATGATCTGACAGGTCCGCCAGGAAACAGAACTCGGCGGGCGCCGGGGGGAGTT
The DNA here is from genome assembly GCF_048544455.1 of Silene latifolia. Classification (NCBI taxonomy): domain Eukaryota; kingdom Viridiplantae; phylum Streptophyta; class Magnoliopsida; order Caryophyllales; family Caryophyllaceae; genus Silene; species Silene latifolia. Next base: position 86,140,918 of record NC_133533.1, read on the forward strand.
CGGGACCGTACTACCAAAAGCGGTCTAATGATCACACCCCCCTGGTCGTATCTGCCGCCGAGGTCTTCGCCCTGAGCAAGAACGAGGGGAAGTGGGAAAGGCCCCGGTGCCGTGGGGGACGGTGACACGAGCCGATTGTGAGTACCACGGCCACACCGGTCACCTAACTAACAACTGCCGGCATCTGAAGAATGCCATTGAAGAGCTGATCCGGAAGGGGAGCCTCGGCAAATATGTTGCCAAAGGCCAAAAGACTGACGCCGGCGGTTCAAACAAGAAATCCGTCTTTGAACGGATAGGAGTGATCCATGTTGTCATCGGGGGCAACGAGAACGGTGGGTCCGCTCATGGGCACAAACGGCACCTGAACGAGCTGTATCAGGCCATCAACTTTGTGCCCAAAACAGCGATCCCCGCTTCCAACATCCCTGATATGACTATTGGAAAGAAGGACTACGAGGGAGTCATCGCCCCTCACAGCGACCCACTTGTAGTCCACTTGGACATAGCCAACCACCTGGTCAAGAGGTGCCACGATTGACACAGCGCCTACACGAACATCATGTTCGGGGAGTGCTTTCTCGGCCTCGGTCGAAAGTCGAGGACTTGAGCCCCCGCACCAACTGTCTGATTTTAAAGGGGGCCAGCCTGGTACCCCTGGGGTCAATCAGACTGCCGGTGATGTTCGGGAAAGGGAATGCGGCTAAGAATGTCCTAGCTGAGTTCGTGGTCATCGACGGCTCGTCCGCCTACAACGTTCTCATAGGCCGAGTCACTCTGAGCGAGGCCGACGCTATATCTGTACATAGCAGTTACCTCGGCCACGGTCAGTGCCGTGATCATCAGGGAAGAAGACAAACAGCAACACCCAATCTACTTTGTCAGCCATACGTTGTTGCCCGCCGAGAGAAATTACCCGCTGATTGAAAAAGCAGCCTTTGCTGTCGTCGTCGCCGCAAGGAAACTGAAACCCTACTTTGACGCACATCCCGTGACGGTCTTAAACGACCAACCATTGGAGAAAGCATTGGAAAAATTTGAGCAATCCGGCAGGCTCATCAAATGGGCAGTAGAGCTATCCGGCTTCGGCATTCAATACAAGCCGAGGCCCTCGATAAAGAGACAGGCACTTGCAGACTTCCTTGCCGAGTGCACTTACCAAGAAGAATCACACCCCGGTGTATGGGAAGTATACACCGACGGGTCCTCCACAGCGAACAGCTCAGGAACCGGCATCCTTATCATCAGCCCAAACGGGGACGAGTTTGAGTATGCCTTGAAATTTACCTTCTCGGCCTCAAACAACGAATCCGAATACGAGGCGGTGATAACTGGAGTCGAGTTAGCTAGAGCTGCCGGTGCGAAACACATCATTTTGAAAACAGATTCACTTTTAGTGGCTAATCAAATCAGAGGAGAGTACGAGACTCGAGACGACGGGATAGTAAGATACCTGGAAAGGGTAAAAGCTGACACTTCAAAGTTGAAATCTTTTCAGATACAGTGCATTCCCAGGTCTGAGAACAACCGAGTCGACGCTCTCTCAAAGCTTGCCAGTTCAACCATCAAGAATGTCAGCCGAACCGTCTTTGGTGGACATCGGAATGCCAAGAGCATCACTGAGGCCGTCGGCATGGTAGGTAACATAGAGACCGAGACGACGTGGATGACTCCGATAATGAAATACAAATTGACAAATGAATTACCGGAGGACCGCAGTCTCTCGCAGAAGATAAAAAGGATCGCAGCAAGGTACTTGGTATTTGAAGGGGAATTGTACAGGAGATCCGTGATAAGGCCACTCCTGAAATGTGTCGGCCCAGCCGACGCGGAGCTAATCCTGACAGAAATTCACGAAGGCATCTGCGGCCATCACATGGGGGCGAGAACACTAGCCCACAAAGCTCTTCAAGCCGGCTACTTCTGACCCACCATGCTTGCGGATTCCAGAGCCAAAACCAAAAGGTGCAACAACTGTCAAATGCATGCTCCGGTAATACATGCACCTTCCCGAGACCTGCAGCCGGTACTTAGTCCCCTTCCTTTTGCACGGTGGGGGATGGATCTACTAGGGCCATTTCTAACGGCATCCGGAGGAAGAAAGTACTTGATCGTTGCCATTGACTACTTCACCAAATGGATTGAAGCTATAGCGGTACCTGCGAAGACAACGGCGGCCGTAAGAAAGGTAATCTGGGAAAATGTCATAACTCGTTTTGGGTTACCCCAAGTCATGGTATTTGACCACGGCCGAGAGTTTTGGAGTGACATAATAATGAGCTGGTTGGAAGAATTTGGTATCAAATTTGCATACTCCTCCGTCTGCCACCCACAGAGCAACGGACAGGCGAAGGCAGCCAATAAAACAATCCTCAACGGTTTGAAGAAGAAAGTTGAAGACCTAAAGGGAAGATGGGCCGATGAACTACCCGGCGTCCTGTGGTCCCTTCGAACCACGGAGAAAGAAGCAACGGGATACAGTCCATTCCACTTAGTCTACGGTCAAAGCGATCGCCAATTGAAGCAACGGTGCCCACATTGAACGGCCACCTTTAACTGGGGGCTTGATTGAAAATGAGGAAGGTCTGAGAACCTCCCTAGACCTGGTCGAAGAAAGCCGAGATACAGCACGCCTCAACTTGGCAGTATATCAAAACCGAATGAGAAGAGCTTACAACCGAAGAGTCCACAAAAGGGACTTAAAAGTAGGAGATCTAGTCCTAAGAAAGTCGGTCGCCACCAACAAAGGAAACATTCATGGTAAATTGACGGCCAACTGGGAGGGTCCCTACAAAGTGGTTGAAGAAATGAGGCCGGGTACATACCGGCTGACCGACATGGAGGGTATGCCTTTGATGAACCATTGGAACACTGACAATCTCAGGAAATACTTTGTATAGCGGCGGAGGTGTCCAAAACAATTGTTGGCACCCCAACGCGTCTATTTCTAATTAAGAATCATCCAAGTTTTCCATCAAAGTGTGTATCCCTCTTCATAGTCATATCGAGGTAGACGCCACGGCCCAAGCCGGGCAGTCACCCCAAGAAGTAGACGCCACGGCAGTCACTACCAGCGCAGTTGGTACTCGCGAAAGCGACCAACATGCTATAGGAACGTATAAGTACAGTTGAGACGCAAATCTAGCCGCCTCGGCCAACCGAAGGCCTGGCAGAGGAAGCGATCAATATGTCTACAGATACGAACGCTGTCGCGCCGTAACCTCTAGCCGCCTCGGCCAACCGAAGGCCTGGCAGGGGACACAACGGTCGATACGCTAACATGTTCACAGCGGCGGTTGGGAAGCACAAATCGGACGCCTCGGCCAGACCGAGAGTGAAAGAGGAAGCGACCAACATGCCAACATGTTTAAAAAGACGTTAAATACAGTTGAGAAATGCATTCTAACTGCCTCGGCCAGGCCGAAGGTAAAAACGAAAAGGCACTCAATTAATAACGCAAGAAGACAAGTGAAGGATTGTGATCAAAGCCCCGGCCAAAGCCGAGGGCCCAAAAAGATAACAAGTTTTATTAAAAATGATTACAAGTGAGGAGAATACATACGACGGCCGTCCCCATAGGGATAAGCCAAAACACAACCTACCAAAGTTTACAAAAAACAAGGAAAAGAAGAGCAAAAGGTAACAGACACATCATTTAAGCGCCAAAAGATGGCAGGGAGGAAAGGCTTAATAATTGGCCCCGACAGTGAAGCTATCCGAGATGCCGGGGGAATCTGGTGACAACCGCCCGTCTCCCTATGCCTGTTGCTGCTGTTGCTCGCCATCAGCGACGTTAGCAGCATCATCCTTGGTAGGCGCCCAGAAGCCGTCTTAGAAGCTTCAGCCTCAGCTGCCTTCATTCTCTCAGCTTCTTCCTTGGCCGCCTTCGCCTCCTCAGCAAGGGCCGCCTTCTCCGCGGCCTTCTCTTCCTCCCTCTTCACCTTGGCCTCCTCAGCAGCCTTCGCCTCCGCGGCCTTCTCCTTAGCTTCGAGCTTATCATCCAACAGCTCGTCGAATTTTTGCCATGGAAAGGAGCCATCAAGAGGAAAGAGCTCCCCAATCACTTCCCTGGCAGCTTCTTCGGCCAGGTCCCGGTACTGGGCACACATGTTAGGGAGGACAACGGTTTGGAGTGTCTCAATGTCCTCCTCCCTCTGGGCGATGATAGCATCCTTATTCCGGACCACCTTCCCCTGGGCCTGAAACATGGTTCTCCATTCCTCCCTCTTCCCAGCATTGAAGTCGGCGACGGCCTGAAGCTTGTCACGCTCCTCCAGCAGCTTAGCGGCTTCAGCCGCCGAAGCCTCAGCCTTGGCTTTCTCAAAGAAGGATCGCTTTTCAAAGATCCTCCCGAGTTTTCGCAAAAGAGACGACCTTTTCGGCCTCGGCCTTGGCTCCCTCGGCTTCCTTCTTCGCAGCAGCGACCTCAAGCCTGAGCCGCTCAAGCTGTGGGGCAGCTTCGGCCATGACCTTTTCCTGCTCCATAATATGAGCACCGGCCACCTCTGCCCACTTCGACAGCATCCTGGTCAAACTCAGGCCCTCCGACCTAATCTGGGCGGGGGTAGGCTTCGGAAGGGAGGAGACGACGGAGGCATCCTTACCGCCTGCCTGCGCAGCTCGCTTCTCAGCACGCCGTTCAACATTGCGTCCGGTAGACGGCGGCGGTGGATCTACAAAAATTCAATCAAGGCATCTGTGTCAACATACGTGGACATGCCAGAGAGACTGTCATCAGGAACGCCTAATGAACCGGCTAAGTCTGAACCACAGGTTAGATCCGTACCAGTCTTGGCCTTCTTGGCCGGAGGTTCCATTTCTTTGCTGGCCTCGGCAGCAGCAGCAGCGACAGCAGCGGCAGAGGTGTCTCCTTTCTCTTACGAAAGAGAGGAGATTCCTCTGCCACGGTGACCTCGTCCTCAGCAGTAATATCGACGACCTCCACCGTCTCCTTTTGGACCGAAGGGAGTGGAGGTGGAACTGATGTCGCCACCGAAGACTTTGCTTTCCGCGTTCGGCGCGGTATGTTACCAGCAACCTTCGCCTGGGCCGCCGACGTATCTAAGCCCTTCCGCTGCTGATCCATGAGATCATTTGGCGTCGGCCTGCGATCACGGGCCTGGGCCTTTGGATGCAAATCAACAACTGTCTTATCCTTGGCAAGCCCCATTCTTCGGAGGATATCCTCAGACAGATCCGGGCCAAAATGGTCTGCAAGGGAAACGAAGCAAAAGTTAAGTAGAAGAAATAAATCAAAGTTCAAGAAACAGAAACATTAAAAGCAGAGATGGGCCTCACACCGACCCCACTCACCCTATGCTAGGGCCGGTATGAGGCCGACATGGCAGAGCGGCTCGTCCTGAAGAATGATCTGCGTCGGGGGAATCCATCTCCTCGGCACCCCATTCTTCTCCGCCTCAAACAGCCTCATCGCCAGCTTCTCATCCGCGTTAAGAGGGACCTTGCTGGCGTCCATCTTAAGCTTACCCCGGGTGACCCATTTGTCATGCTCCGCCTTACTCGCACCGCAAATTGACCTGGTGCTGGAAGGACCGGGGCAGCGGATAGTCATCCGGCACCTCAACGTACACCCACCGCTCTTTCCAGTCCTTGCAGGAGGAAAGCTTATCCACGGAGACGTAACCCGGCTCTGTCTGCACGTTGTACCACCCGACGCGACCAGGAAACGACGGTCGAAGGTGATGAAGCCGACGGAATAAATTAACCGTTGGGACCTCCCCCTTGAAGAGACAGAGCCACACGAAGCCGACTATAGTCCTAATGGCCAACGGATGCAGTTGGGCCACGGCGACGTTCATGGCTCTAATGATGGCCATAACGTATTCATTCAGCGAAAACCGGAGCCCGTACTCCAGATGCCGGATGTATACGCCGATGCAGCCCTCGGGAGGGCAACAGACCGCCTGACCTTCCCCAGGGATAACAATGTTATACCCCCTGCCAAAGGAGAAGTGACGCTCGAAAAAGTCAGGACCACAACTGGCAAATTTGTGGGTCCAAGTACGGTCAGGGCCGACCTTACAGGCGCCGCCGTGATCCATGACGTACGACCTCCCCTCATTAGGATGAGCCCTTTCCTCATCATCACCGTCATCATCAAAATCATCATCATCCTCCCAATCCTCTAGGGCTTTTGGATCGACTTCAGGAGAAGGAGACCTAGGGCCCCCGGACCTTATCGGGATGGCGGCTAGTGCCTCCTCTTCATCAAAGCGCGACGGGGAACCCCCCGGCGCAGGTTTACTAGGCCCGGCGTCAGCAGAAGACATGTTCACAACAAAAACTTAAACAATTAAAAAGTTGGAAAGTTTGTTCGTTTACCTTGAAGAAAAAGTGCTACGCCGAAGTAACAATTCTGAAAACTAGAGAGAAGTTTCGTCAAAGTTAAAGCAAGAAGAAAATTTTTTGAGAAAATGAATTTGGAAGACCAAATTCAGGGGCTAACTCCCCTATTTATAGGGCAAAGCCCACTCAATCCAACCAATCAGGGCAAAGCCCATGAATCGTCAACCAATCAGCAACGAGACACATATCAAGCATGCAGCCATGGGATGTCAATCGATAAACAGGTACAAAGCTTCTTCAACATGCTCCTTGACAGAATGCCAATCGACGTATCTTTTTCAAACACGCTCTTTGGTATCTACTTGCCCAACGGCCCACTGACGAAACCAAGCTTGGCAGCACCGGCTGGGGGCAATCAAAAGCACACGGCACTCACAACCTCGGTCTTGGCCAGCGCCACTTTCTTTTCCACATCTGATGTCCATTACACATCCATGTGGAGGGGGGATATGATACGGTACGGCCTAAGCAGAACCAAGCCGAGGTAGAAGAAGCCGAGGCAGAAAATTTTTGGAAACTTGCGCAGAATACGCTCAACACTCATCGAAGGTCCATACCACGGCATAGACTACGCTGGGGGCAAATTGATGGGGCATATTCTGCACCCGCTGACCGAGTCAACATATTGAGCAAGGTCAAAGATATCCACAAGTAAGTCAACGACTTAGACGACCCCTAACCGACGCGAGCCCGTCGGCTTTTTTGTCTCTCGGGTCTACATTTGGTATAACTAGCCGGTAGGGCACATATCCGCGAACTCATATCCAAGACCCCTCGGCGACGAGTCAACAGGGCCCGCCGGCCTGCCATAGGTCCCTCGGCCGAGGGTAGATCAGTCTTTCCACCTGCTAGCCACTTGGCCACTACGTGACAAAAGGTGAAACTCTATAAATACTCCTCAACCCTCATTGAGGAAAGGATCCGAAAAATAACCTAAACACCTCATAATCTGGTAATATCTACCTTATCTCTCTACAATATACACTTCGCCAAGTAACATACGACTTAATCCTTTGAGGTTTACTGACTTGAGCGTCGGAGTGAGTTCACTCGGTCCAAAGCCGAGCCCTCAGTTTGTTCAGTGTTTCAGGAGACCGAAAGGAGGATACAATCAAAGACATCATTCTACAAGCGCGTGTGGTAACAAATAACTGCTCTGGAATTACACCCGGAACAATCATGTTAAAAGAACGATGAACAATTGAAGACGAAACAAAACAATAGGACGAACAGAAGACGAAGGAAGAAGAAAGGAAGCAGGAACTGCGGCAGCCTCAGGAAGAGACGCAGCAGGTGCTGCGTCCTTTCTCGACGGTTGTCTTCTGATAATCCGTAAAAAGGGTTTTAAAATAAGGTTTTACAAATCGGTTTTAAGAATATTTTCGACATAAATCTTACAATATTAATTACGATAATAAAGAACAATAAACAAAAGAAGGATTTACACCCTCAGACTTACATGTTTGACGAAACGAGATGAACTAAGTTAACGTTTAGTGATGCTCGACTCGAATGTAGACGAAAGTGCCCTTTAGGAGGAAAATGAATAAGATTGATTAAGTTGATTGACGTGGAGTTGGTGAAATTTGTCAGTCATGCAAAACGAGGCTGGTACTCAGAAAGATCCGAGCTTACGTGGTCGAAAGTTCAAGCACGTAGACGCCAAAAAGTAAGAACGTGGTCTAGAATTTAAAGGGAGAAGAGAAGGCCGGACACTCGCGTGAGAAATATGTGAGACCGAAGGTCTCTATTTATACTAATCACACCGAGGAAATTAGGATTTTCGGAGAAACTTTGGAAGTGAATCTCGAAAAAATACGGAAAATACGCAGAAAAGGACTGAGGAAGAGGCGCAGCAGGCACTGCGTCCCTTGGAAGAGGCGCAGCACCTGCTGCGTCTTTTTCTCAGTGGTTTCCTCCTGCGGAAGAAAGATTTCCACGTTTCTATTATGGAATAGCGGATTAATCTCGTTTCCTTAATATTTTGTGTGAATATTACGGGAGATATTTTACCAAAGATCAAAAGATTGGAAAATATGGAATAGAAATATCCGGAACATTCCAGAACATTCTGACTCGGTTTTAGAAAATGAAGACGGTTTTTTTACCCGGACTCCAAATGTACTCTAATTACTGCCAAAACGACCGTATCGGCACGTAGATGACAATTAAGAGGTAGACACAAGTGTTTGAGCGATCACTTGACGATAAACTTACGAACTGTCACAAATCGTTCGTATACCAAACATGCGGCCCAATCATCACCGGGTGGTTTGCGGGAGGTGCAGAAATGAGGTATCTACACATATTAGATTGCATGCATGTTTATGTGGGTCGTAGTTTAGGTGAGCTACTATATTTCATTCTCTTTTACATTCATATGCTTACCCTTTGCTTTATGAGAGAAGAGTGACCCGTGAGAGTCCATTATCAAAGGTCTTGCAAGGTCGACGGTTTAGCTTTATTATAAACATCTTACAACTCGTTTGCATTTGACAGTTTTTGCTATAAGTGTTAGTTTGCTGCATTAAATTGGTTAAAGTGGGCATTTGTAGCTAGCTCTGAGTTTTCATATCCGTTCCATTAGTTTGCATTTAGTTTACTCGAGGACGAGTAAAGGTTTGGTTTGGGGAGATTTGATACGTGCATTTTATATAGTCTTTTTTAGCCTCTTTATGCACGTATTTCTATGCTATTCTCGTAGCTTTATGCTACGAAATTCCCCGAATATTCTACTTTGGTTTATTTTGCTTTATTTGCAGGAATGGACCTGAAAGTGGTGGAATCAAGCCTTCTATCATCTGTTTTGCATGCATTTGGAGGATGAGTGGATTTGGAGCGAAAATACTGCTGTTATGGGATGCGTGGAGTCATTTCGGAAGCTAAATCACCAAGTTAAGGCTGAAACTAACGACTAACGTTGATGGGTGAGTCAAAGTCACTCGATCGAAGCCCTTATTGGTTGATCGAGCACTTTTGGAGAAGAGAAGACCTCGATCGAATGCTTTTAGTGTTCGATCGAATTGCGCATAGTTGGATTTCCTCGATCGAGTAGGTTTTATACTCGATCGAGAGGTTTTGCTATGAATCTGTTCGATCGAGTTGTTCTAAATTGCTCGATCGAGTGATTTGTTAATGGGCTCGGGCTGTTTTAGTTTTATTTCATTTTCTAGGTTTTAATAATTGTCTTTCCTATAAATAGGAAAGACGACATTAGGTTTTGAGACCACTGGAGACATCACTTCATACATTACGTTTACTGTGGAACATTGTTTTTCTCTCTATTTTCCGGATCTTATTCTGTAACTTCCTCTTTCCCTTACTCTCTTTATTTAATGCTTATTATTCTTCTATCCCTTATTCTTTCTCTTTTCTTATTTATGTCTAGCTAAATCTCTTGCTAGGATTTAGGGGAGTCAATGGATTATTGTTAATTGCTAATTATGTTACGGATCTTTCGCTGTCGTTATGTCTGTGTTGTTAATCACTGCTATTAACTGTAATCAGCTATTTGATTCGATGCACTTAGCCTATTTAACCTTGGTAATCCTTGACCTAGACCAGAAGGTTGGAAGGGGTGAGACCCGCAGTGAACAATAGGATGCTTTAGTGAGTGCGGAAGCTAAGCTAATAGTATTTTAGGGCGAATTGAGACCGAAAGGAGATATTCGTTGCCCCTTAGACTGACACATACGACCGACCTGCGACCTTAGCTGCAATTATCAGATATTCATTGATGACCCGACAATCCTAGTCCTCTCTCTTTTATTGTTAATCTCTCTTATTCTTCTCTCTTTCTTTAATCTTATTTAGTTTAGTTTGAACAACCCAAACCCCCAAATTGTGAACTCAGACGGACTAAATTGACAAGTAGATAGTGACCGCCTCCCTGTGGAGATCGACCCTACTTACCGCTGACTTCTGTTAGTAGTAATAGGTATTTATTTTTGGTACCTGACGACGGTATCAGCCCTAGCCTTCTATAAAAGGTACTTTCCTCCACAACGAACTAATCAGTTGAGAGGAAAGATCACGAGTTTCAAGCAAACACCAGACGAGAACTTGTATGAGGCGTGGGGTCCGTTTAAGAAGGTTGTGTGGTTCGTCCCTCATCATGGTTTCGATCAGTGGTTCTTGTGCTATCAATTTTATAATGGGTTGTATGACGATCACCGTGCTATTTTGGATGCTGCATCAGATGGTCGATTCCAAAAGAATATCGATGATGACAAGGGGTGGGGAATCATTGAGGAGATGGATACCCATTGTGCTGAATATGGGAACCGAAGAGGAGGAATTAGAATAGTTTCTTCTGTTGATAGTGCCGTTGTGGCTCAGCTAGAAGCTATGAATGCCAGGTTTGACAAGTTAGAGTTGCAGAACGCGGGAGATCAACAGACGGTTCACTTGTTGACTAGAAAAGAAACCGTTTCATGTGAGAGGTGCGGTAGTAATGATGGTCACACTGCTGTTGACTGTCAAGCTGAGAATGAGCAGGTTTTTGCCTTTCAACAATATAGGCAAGGGGGCTCCTATTACAACAATCAGAGTGGAGTCCATCCTAACTTGAGATGGACAAGTCAGAATGTATTGAATCCTACACCTCCACCGCAGCAGCAACAACCTTACGTTCCACCTCACAAACCTCAACAAGGCTTTCAAAAGCCTCCATCTTTCCCACCACCGCAACAAGATGCTTCTTCTAGTGGCGTAAATGAAATGGCCGAGTTGGAGTCAATGATTCAGTCATTGACAATTCAATTGTAGAAAAGTGACCAACAAAAAGATGCATCAATCAAGTCACTTGAGTCACAAATAGCTCAACTCGCCACCAATCAAGCTTCGAGGCAGCCGGGTCATTTACCGTCACAACCTGACAAGAAACATCATAAGACGGTGAATTTAATTAATCTGAGGAGCGGTCTTTCCTATGAGGGACCTAAAATGCCATCTGACAGTGATAAATCAGACCCGAGAATTGCAGTTCCTGAACATGAACAGTCGTTCCTTGACGAAAATATGCTGAATCCGAGAAAATTACTCGATCGACTCATCACTGGAGGTCGATCGAAGGAAAAAGCTGAGAAAACTACTCGATCGAATGGTTCAGATGTTCGATCGAGTATTGTGGAAATAGAAGCTTTTGATCGAGTGGGTAATAGCACTCGATCGAGTGAAATTGATGAAGAATCTACTCGATCGAAGGAAAAGCGTGCTCGATCGAGTAGAAATGATGCTGATCGTGTTTATTCTTTGGCAAAAATAAATGAAGGTTTAGAAATTCCCATTACGGTCCCTTTCCCAAGGCGATTGGAAAACAGGAAGGCTGAACAACAGTTCGGTAAATTTGCTGATATTTTAAAGAGCCTTCACGTCAATGTTCCCTTCGCCGAATTGCTAACTCGGGTACCCTCTTACATGAAATTTATGAAAGAAATATTAACGCGTAAGAGGCATATAAATTATTATGAAACGGTAGCTTTGACTAAAGTGGGCACTGCCCTAATTCAAAATAAGACACCACCCAAACTGTCTGACCCGGGTAGCTTTTCTATTCCATGCCATATAGGGACCCATTTGATCGATAATGCGTTATGTGACTTAGGAGCTAGTGTGAGTGTCCTACCATTGTCTCTCGCTAAGAGACTTGGTTTGACCAAATTTCATTGTACCAACATGACTGTGCAGATGGCCGACCGTACTTTATCACGGCCCCTAGGTGTCTTAGAGGACATACCTGTAAAGAACGGGAAATTCTTTATTCCCGTTGACTTTATAGTCTTAGACATCCCCAAAGATTCTTACACTCCTATCATATTAGGACGACCATTTTTATTTACTGCTCGCACAGTGATAGATTTCGGGGGAAAGACTCTTACTTTTCAGGTAGGTGATGAGGAGCTGATTTTCTATCAGTCCAATGTTCGTAGGGCCTCTATGCAGGTTCAACCTTGCAATATTGACACCTCCGCCTCAGACTGAGAGCAATATGGAGGACCATTCTGTTATTTCTATTGTTGCAGGTATAAACAGAGTGGATATTGGAGATTCCGTCGACAAAAGTACAATGAAAGTCAAGCTCATTAAAGGGAATGATGCCAAGGAAGATGCCAAAGAAAAAGATCATGAACGGGAAAAGAAAGACAAAGGAAAGAAGAAAGTAAAGGCATATGTGGACGCGAATTATTCTTCTTCAACCAATTCAAACTCATGACGATAAAAAAGGACGGTCCGCGATGCTGAAGGGACCTCCTCCAGTCAGAAGCCCTCTCTTGGGCTGTTGAAGTGCTTCGGAAGATAAACGGGAAATGTCCCGTTGTAAAAACTTTGTAATTTGAATTTCTGCTAGACATTTTATTTTCTTTTTAAACAATAGCGTAGTTAGTTTTTAGCATAAGACCGAATATAGACTGCGTATTGTGGATTTGGTATTTTCGGGAAATATTTTTTTGTGTTTTTATGCAGGTTTGGGGAAGATATGCTACATTGGGATGCGTGCTAAAGGAAAAAGCCTCAATCGAGTACTTTTTGTACTCGATCGAGCAGAATGCCCGGGTAAAGCCCTCGATCGAGTAAACAAGAGTACTCGATCGAAATGTCATCTTTGAGGGTTACTCGATCGAGTTGTCCTGTACTCGATCGAGAAGAAATGAGGAGCAAAAGTCCTCGATCAAAAACTCTGCTGTATTCGATCGAGTAAAATCCAAAGAGGAGGAGGAAGCTTTCGATCGAAAAACGCTAAGGCCTTCGATCGATCAGAATTTTAAAGAAAAGTCTCGATCGAGTGGTTGCAAGTCACTCGATCGAGTGACTACTGCTGATAACACGCAAGGGAGTATTCTTTTCCCTCTTCTATTTTCATTATTCAACTTCTTTTTCTTCTCCCTTTGTTTTGCGATAACCCAAATCTCCCCAAATCTCCTTTTCTCTTCCCATTTACCAAATTAATTACCCATAAATTGTTCCTTGCAATAATTTCGACCATAGCCTCTTGTTTCCCCCTTGAAATTTCGTGTCAATTGCGGTTTTTCTGAGGGTTTTAGGGTTCGAAAAATCGGATAATTTTCGATTGTTTGTGCTTAATTTGTTGATTTTAATTGCCATTTCTTCTTGGGTAATCCATCAAGTAAGTCCTCTTCCATATTCTTTATCGTTTAATTGCATTTTTAAGCTTTAATTTTGCAATTAGGGTTTTGAAATTTGCGAAATTTGGAGGAAAATCGTCTTGTTGCTGGATTGTTTTCTGATTATAGGACTTATTTTGATTATTAGGATGGATAGTAGCTCGATTCCTGCCACCTCTAGTTCTACTGCCCCATCTACCTCGGAGACGATGGTCCCTGCTGCCACCACCGTCACTACCCCCGCTGTCACTGTTACAACTGTTGCTCCTGTCACTACTACTGTTACTACTACTGCTGTACCGTCCACGGTATCGACCCCTGATGTGTCGACACCGTCTGTCAAAGTTACATCGTCTGCTTTTGTACCTCGACCATTTTCAGGCCGCGCTCCTGGACTAGCTGCCTCTGCCATGGCTGCTGCCACTGCCTCAGGTTCACGAGGACGGGGACGGGGACGGGGAGTGGGCTCCACAGCTGCTGCGCATATGGACGCCAGGTTCGCAGCTGATGATTCTTTGGATCCTGTACAGGAGTATCCTGAGGTACGCTTCATTAACCCACTTCACCGTATTCGTTTCATGCATTTGATGGATTGTGACATTACCTCTACACGTTTCTTGTGTCGTTCTTCATTGGACAAGTTGGGGATTTTAGAACCCGTGGCTGAATTGTTAAACGGGACTGGGATGACGGGTCTGACCACGATGAGAGCGCTCACATATGAGCAAGTGACCCTCGAGTATTTTAGCTCTTTTACTTTCTCATCTGCTGCCTATGACACTGACCCGGGGAGTTCTTGTATTTCATTTCGACTGTTTAACCGGACCTTCACTTGGACCTTAGCTGAGTTTGGGAGGAGGTTAGGTTTGACTAGTGACATCCCTCAGGATGCTCCTATGAAGCTCCTGTCTTTACTTTGGGGCACTATTGCACAGACTCCCTTTGACCAGAGGAAAATGGCTCACATCCATCTTCCCCTAGACGTTACTTTCATCGTCTCCTCGAGGAGACGATCTTTGGCCGCCACGAGCCCAACAACGTTAATAACGTTGAGTTGTCTATTTTAGCGGCCTATTTAAACATTGATGGTGCTGGCCCCTTCGTTCTTAACATTACTTATCTGACAGCTCAACATTTTAACGTTGTCCGGCAGAAGAGGAAGGGCACGATTTCCTGTGGTGGGTTGGCATCCTACATTGCCCGTAGCCTCTTTACTGACTTCCCCCGTGGCCTGACACATTTAGATAAGAACGTGTACATTGACATTGACGCCATGCTGGCGATGTTTTGGTTAGCTGAGGACCAGCGGACTTGGAAGATTAGTGGTTCCGAGTCCGTGACCTTACCTTTTCCCGACCTACCCCGTCTTTTACCTTTGACCAATGTGTCGGGTAGGTTACCTCTACCTCTACCTTCTTACCACCTTTCACTTGCTCCTCCCGCTTCTAAGAAGCGGAAAAAACCTGAGACCAGGGAGGGGTTCACACCGACTCAAGCTAGGCAGACGTCCACGTCCACGTCCACGCCTACACCTACATCGACCCCTATCCCTACTCCTTCTGTTACCCAGCCGGATTTGCCGACTAATTTTGTTCCTCCTACTCCCTTTGTGGCGCCTGAGGTCATGGACCAAGGGCGTCGGGACTCTTTGCTCCTTGAGATGTGCAATCGAGTGGCTCGTATAGAGCGGGATCAGGCATTTGCCTTGTTGCCTCTATACGAGTACCACATGAGGAGAGGACGTCCCGTTCCAGACGGCTGGCCACACCCTTCTTTCTACCAGTACCCGGCGGAGGGGTACCCACAGCCGGAGAGCGAGGCGGACACAGCTGAGCAGGAGAAGAGAGCTAGAGATGACGAGAGGAGGAGACGGGAGCGGGAGCGTGACCCCGACTACACGGTGGTTGGTGAGGAGGAGAAGGCTGACGAGTAGCTGCTGGTCTACTCACTTCCCCAGTTTTCTGGCTGGTTTGGGAAAGTTCGCACATTTTGTAAGTATTTCTGCTTTATTTATTTTTCATCTCCATTTATTTATTTATTTTATTTCATTCATTTATTTGTTGTATTTATCCCGTTCCCCATATATTATGCTGGTGTATGCTGGAGGACAACGAGGGCGTTGTCCATTTTGGTTTGGGGAGGGTATTGCATCCTTTGAGTCTGCATTTGCATTTGTTTTGCATTCACATTTATTTTCTACTTGCATTGTTATTTTAATTTCAAAATATTATGAAAAATAAAAACAATAGAAAAGTTCAAAAAAATATTTCACGTTTATTTTTGCATTTAGGTCGAGTCGGAACGGTAGATTTTTGTGATGATTTTGCACTGTAATTTATCATTTCACTTAAGCCTTGTAATAGATTGTCATTTTTACTAGCTTTGTCATGCGCATAGTCTACGAGTTAATGTCAAAAATACAGCTGAACATATAGACTTGACCTGATAAAATTGGCAAACTACTTAAAATTTCTAAGTTTTTAGAGTCGTATAACTGGTGTCATTTATGACAAGTCATGTAGGAATTGAGAGTAGTATACTCCTTGCATAACATGTTCATTAATTTGCACTTTTATGAAATTCGATTGCTTTTTGCTTGCATACATTCGGATTTGTGGTCGGTGTCACATGCAGGGAGGCGCTTGCAATTTTCTCTTTCTTTCATTTTCACCCATTTAGCTCCACATTAGCCAAACTTAGCCTTTTTGACCCATCAATAACTACACCCAAATTAAGCCTGTCTGTCAAACTAGTTTAGTGTGTTTTGCGGTATGTTTTCCATTGATGCGAGTTGGTTTGTTTTACATTGTTTGGAGTTGGTAGAAAAGAACAAGAAGGAGGATGTGATGAAAAAGAAGTTGAAAAAAAAAAAGAGTTGAAAAATGAAAAAGAAGAAATTCGTGGGCAGGAAAATGAGAAAAGAAAAGAGAAAAAAATGTGAAAGGAAAGAAAAGAAAAAGAAAACAGACCATGTGAAAAATAGAAAAAGAAAGTTTGTGTTTGTGACGGTCTTACTCCTGTGCTTTATCTATATCTATTGAGGAGTAGCTTTGTTTGGTTGAGTGAGTTTATGTGCCAATGAAGGGCACATGTGATTGATTTTATAATTGGTTAGGAATTGGATGTTGCTATATGGTATTGTTAGTTTAGGTGCTAGCTTGAAGCTTTACCTCCACATTTTCCATAACTGTTTTGCCTTTTCTTACCCATAGCCTCACTTTCCCATAACTTTTGTAAGCCCTCGGCTGTGACAAACACTGTTTGGTTGGAATGTACATATGGTGATTAGAATTGTCTATCATTTTAGTTGCAAGCATGTTTATGTGGGTTGTAGTTTAGGTGAGTGACTATTTTCTCTTCTTCTCTTACACTTTTATACTTACCCTTTGCTTCATGAGAGAACAGTGACCCGTGAGAGTCCAATTTTAAAGGTCTTGCAAGGTCGACAGTTCAGCTTATTTATAGACATCATACAACTCGTTTGCGCCTGACTGTTGTAGCTATCAATGTCAGTTTTGTTTACATTAAACGGTTTAAGTGGACAAGTTATAGCTAGCTCTGAGTTTTCATTTCCGTTCCACTAGTTTGCATTTAGTTTACTCGAGGACGAGTAAAGATTCGGTTTGGGGAGATTTGATACGTGCAATTTATATAGTCTTTTTGGCCTCTTATTGCACGTATTTCTATATCGTTTTCATAGTTTTGTATTGCAAAATGCCCCGAATAGGCTACTTTGGTTTGTTTTGCCTCATTTGCAGGAACGGACCTGAAAGTAGTTGCCTTATTCAGTCCTTCTAGCATGCATTTATGGAGATGGAGGATTTAGAGCGGAAGTGCAGTGCCTCGGGAAGCGTGAAGAGGTCCTTGGAAGCTGGCCAAACGAAGATCAAGTTGTTTTCAGTGGTTGGGCACTCGATCGAGAGCTCTTTTGTTCGATCGAGTGGTTTTGACGGTTGCTGGTGTTCGATCGAGTCCCTGCTGAACTCGATCGAAGTGTGCTGAATTGAAGGTCCTCGATCGACTGCTGTTTTTGTTCGATCGAGAGGATTTGCTGAATACTTGCTCGATCGAGAGGAATGAAATGCCTCGATCGAGAGGTTTGCTACTTAATACGGGATTTTATTCCGTGATTATCTTAGTTTAGTTAATAAAAACGCTTTCCTATATAAGGTGAAGCCGTCATTAGGTTAAAAACATCCTTTACACTCTATTATTCTCTAATTACTCTCTTAAGCAGACTATTGCTTTCTCTTTTGCACGTTGCTTTTGCAATTAATTTCGGATCTCAATTTGTAATCTTTCTTCACTCCTTACTCTTAATTTAATTATTCTTGTTTGCTCTTAATCTTTGTTTCTTAATTTCTGTTTAATTATTATTATTATTAGTTTATGATTCATCTTTACTGCTCATCTATTATGTTTCTCTCTAGTTTATTCATTGTTATTGTTTGTTTCATTAATAGCATGAGTAGTTAAATCCCTCTATGTTAGGATTAGGGGAGCCATGGTAGCATTTTGTTGTCAGAATCCCGATTCGATCCTATGATTCTACGATTTTACGATCCAAAAATGCTTGTCCGATCCCGGATCCTACGATTCTATCATGTTTGTAGAATCTTGCGATCCTATTTATTTGAAATTTTCTAGAGGTAGGATCATAATACGATTCTACGATCTTACGATCCTACGATCCGACTCCATAGTAAACATATTAAAATAAATTTTTATATAATGACATCGTAAAATCCAAATTTCATGTCATTTGTAGAAACGTGTTCATGAAATGATACTAAACGCATTAATTATCAATATTTTGGGTGTAAAGTGTTTTGATCTTCAATTATATATTTTTACCAAATAAAAAACTATATTTAGTGAATTTGTAGAATCTTACGATTCTACGATCCGATTCCACCGATTCGATCCTACCCTCCCCATCGATTCAAAGTAGAATCCCGATCATGACAACATTGCTGATGGTAGTGAGTTGACGATGTTATGAATAGATTAGATGATCGTATTGTGATAACTGTTTTATGACAATATAATTGTAATCGTTTAGTTGAGTGCACGCTTCTAAACTAGTTAAATTGGTTAAATTCAGACCTAGATCGGAAGATTAGAATGAACAGACCTGTTATGAACAGTAGACTACACTAATGAGGATTAAGTTTAAGTTAGTTGTATTCTAGGGTGGATAGCGGACCGGGAGGACCTTTCCCTTACCCTTCTCACATTAGATCGCCTGAACTATTTATGACCGAGTTAATTAACTGCCATGGTGAACCGACTTCCTAGCATAATTTTCTTTATTTGATCACACCTTTAATTCTCCTTATTTTATTTGCTCTTTTCTCTTGCCTTAATCTCTTTTAGTTTGTTAGAAATCAATTTAAAACCCTCAATTGTTACCTCGACAGACTTAGATTAGCAGATAGATATAATAGCCTCCCTGTGGAGATCGACCCTACTTTCACTAGCTTCTGTTAGTTGTTTTAGGTATTTATTTTTGGTACTAAACGACAGGTATCATGTTGCTTCTGGTGATAAATTGTTGTAGTAAGTGTTGCATTGAGCTATTGCAACGGAGCTTTAGGTAGCACTCTTAAGAGCGTTGCCTAAAGTATAAAGCAACATTTGTAAGACATTTTGCAACACTTTTAGCGTGTTGCTATAGTTCCATTTTGTAGTAGTGAGGGCTTACCAATATGTACCATCACCCTTTACTTGGATTTCTGATAGCGAATGTCCGTATCCATAACATACGAGAGTCATTCTAGACGTAGAATTCTCAGAGGAACGGGTCTTTATATATCTTTAGGTACTATGTTAACTCTGCTTTGTGCTATGTTTGACCAAGGTATAAAGTTGATTCGAAAAGTGTCCAAACACTCCATATTTGCTTGGTGACGACTCCGTCAATCACAAATTGCTCGTTTCGAAACCTTCATCAAAACGAAATCGATCGAACTAGACGATCCGGTCATCAGAAAACCCAAGTTTCTCACATCAATCACATATTTTAACCTACGAAATTCGTTAATGTACATCCAATCCAATTAATTATAAATAATTAATAATTAATGAATTGGTTAGAATGTTTGATTATTGAAAATTTCGATGTACGTTGTTGGGGTCCAAATTCCAATGCTTATTAAGAGGCCCCTATGAACTGAAATATCTAAGTAACAAGTACAACATCACGGCCCCATACTTAGATCTGAGGTAGAATCTTGGCACTATATGATTGACGGAGTACAGAAGATTAGAAGGAAGAAGTGGTATCTTTGTGACTTAGTAGATACCACTCATTTTAATATTGTCATAAATTCTGACTTCTATTACAACAAGATGACGTCACTTACCGTGCTTACAAGTTTCAAGGTGTTGCTACCTCGTCTTCTTTCCTCATTTATATTAATTCCACCCTTTTTTTTTTTTCTTTAATTCGCACCAAATTCGTCTCAGAATTACAACTATCCAATTCTGGGTTTTATTACCCAAATTCTATCTATCTACTATCAAGTATGTTTGTTTTTATCTCTGCATGCTCCTTTTTATTTCTTTTTAACTTTCCCATTTCTGAAACTCATTTATTGCCTAATTTGATTTGATTTGATGTCGGAAATTATTATGTAAGACGGTCTTACAATATCTTTTACATCTCATCCATTTGATATCATTAAATGAGACGTAGAAGTTACCGTAAGACATAAACCGGTGTTTTTAGTAGAGTATATTCTCGTCTCGTCCTAATTATTTGTAAACAAACGATTGAGACGGAGAGAATATCAATCTAAATGATCATATGATCGTATGCTTAATTCCTCCCCGGTAGTAGATTGTTGAAGAGGATTAGTCGTTTATGGACTGCAATTGTTTGAATTTGGTAAAGTAATGCATTTTGTTCAGTGGTTATGGATGTGGCGCACTCTTTGCTTGACGTAATTCATCTAATTATATGATTTAAACTGTTTTTCAAGGGTAGTAGGTGAAGATTGAATTTGTATATTTATCAATAATTTCGAGAATTGTTAATTATTACGATATTCGGTCAGAAATAGATGACGTATTTAATTGTCGTTGTTTTTATTGTTAGTCCTAGGTCCGCGGTCAACATCCGGCAGTTGAAAGCTTGCAACTGCAAGATCACTATATATATTACGGCATAAATGCACTTGTGAAGCCATCCATGGGAGTTGTGAGGAAGGAATAATTAGCAAAACAATTATCAGGAGCAATCTTTGCAGAAAACACCAAGAGGTATGTGTGTGTGTGTGTGTGTATGACTGTATGAGTGTGTTTGTGGAATCTTTGTACACGATTCGAGCTCGTATGTTCTTTAAGCTTACTTTAATCTAATTTGACAGGGATTTTAAGGCATTAATTGCATTAGCCCTATGAAAGATATGAGTACTGCCATGCATGATGAAGAATCATTGAGCAGGCCGCTTGGACGGTGCACTGTTTTTATTTACGGTGTTGGACATATGCTCAATGACATTACGTCTGCCTGTTGGTTTACCTACTTGTTGGTCTTTCTTACTGACATTGGGCTTTCCCCAGGGTATGCTTCTAACTTTGTCGAGGCTTTTGTCAATTTCGGAACTTAACTTCCACATTGTTAAAGTTGATTTCACAATTTGTATTTAGACTACATTCAGTTTAATGCCAATTGAATCTTTTTGAACTAATTGTAGTGATAGTTTAGGTTATTGCACGAGCGAATATTTAAATTAGTTACACTTCTAAATATGCGTTGGGGTCTTATATCCTTGAACTAATCTCCGTTTCACTTGAAAAGTTACGTGTTACATGATTGTTATATGTTGATTTTGACTTGCCTTGCATACGATTTGTCAGGGATGCTGCAATTGTGATGCTTTCTGGACAAGTAGCAGATGGTTTCATGACTGTGTTCTCTGGAGAGCTGGTATTATTACTATGCCCTGGGTTTAAGATTCTTGATGCTCATATTCCCTGTTTGACAATTTGCTGTTAGGATAAATGATCGAATTATATTTTTATACAATTAATGTCATCAATCTGTTTCATTTGTAGAGAATGTTATTACTCCGACTGTTGTTTAGATATTTCTCAAGTTATTTGTTTTGTTTTGGTAGCAGTTATCTGTTTTTTCATTCTCTCCTTTCCTAGTTACACCGCTTTTATAGCCATATGCTTGAATATCAGTGGAATCAACATGGCTATCATGAGTGAGTTGCTTGAAATTGAGTGGGCTCAGAGCATTACTTTTGTGAAGTATATGTATCTCTGGAATGAGATTTGTGGCCATGGGATGCGCAGAAGCTGTTGTTATCTTCATTGTGGTAATTACAAAGTCACATGGTCATTTATGTAGTCCGCACTGTGAAATCTTTAGTTCTAATGCACTACAGGTCACTAGTGAGAGTCAGGGGTATGAGGCTTGCTCAAGTGACTATGAATCGCGAATTGATTCTGGATTCTTTGGTGTATCAGTTTGCTAGATGGAGTAAAAACATAGGAAACTTATTGGTCTGCTAGGAAACAAATGGCATACTTAGACATCTCGATCCAAAAAAATACTCTTTCAGATAACAATTTTGATGTTGCCTTGGATTGATTAAGAAGATTAAAAAAAATCAGATCTCTGAAAAGGAAGATGAAGGAGATCATGAAGCTAATTTTTACAAATTTGCATGCTATCATTATCAATTTCCGTACTAGCATCACAGATTCACGTACTAATATTTCGAACTCGTGTACTAACCTGTGAATATTCAGATGCTAACAAGACCAATTTTGCATATTATGGTTCGTGATACTCCCACCACATTAGATAGTTTTTCAAGGGCAAATCATGTATTCGTATTTTGTATACATAGCAGGCGTGCTACATATTGGGTGACCCGGTGGGAGTGTGTAACTGCAGGTGTGAGGTGGTCAAGTAATAAAATTATTTACCGACAAACTTAAAAGTGATCTTATTTCATTTTTAAATATGTTCATTTAAATGAACGGTAATTAGCAGAATCCTGCCAAACATTTACTTGGCTTTGCAAACAGTTCTAATGCTTCAGTGTGTTACGAACTCGATCAGTATGAGGTTGCCTGTAAATGTGGAGCTTAGACACTCATTCTCTAATGTTTTTTTTTTAACTCTTCAATTTTAGCTCTAGATTCTTGGGGATAATGGTTGTCTTGTTTTAAGATCTGGCTCTTTTCCTGCCCTCTTGTTTTTGCAAGTCTGGTGTAGATACTGGTGCATGTTGGCTAGAACGAGCTACGAGCCTCTGAATACTCAGATGTTTGGCTGCTGTATTAGACTGTCAGTTGCATCTGATGTACTCGATTGGATTTTAGTTAGGTATTATGCCTGGTTTGATGATCTCTGTGATACGTTGACTTTTTTAATTTCATTTTTCATTGATGATGACGATGTCCATTAGAGTTTGTGATGTATAACCTGAAAGGACAACTTTGACTAGGTGTACGCATCTTTGAACCCAAGGCATGATGAGATTTGGGTTCTAGTCACAATGTTCAGATTTTTTGCATGTTCTAGTTCTCGAATCATGTTATTCAACCACAATTCCAGGAAAATCAGGTTAAGGGGTGCTTTAACCCTGCATGAAATGAGCAGGTGTATGATTTTGTTTTGTTACTGTCTTGATTTTGTGTCCTTTGTATGTGCTAGATAGACCGTTTTGGACATTTCAAAATATGGCACGGTGCTGGATCCCTGTTAGTTGCTGTTTCATTTTCTTCAGTATTTGGTGGCTGTATGCTGTGCCAAATATTTGGTACAAATTCAGCCACTCTTCAGACTGTTGGATACAGCATTTTTGCTGCAATCTTCAATATTGGTTGGGCTGCCACTCAAGTATCACACATGTAACTTTATTCCTGACTCTCTAATATTTTAAACTATCAAGCATTTAAATTGCATTATTAGTTGAGTTAAATTTCAAATAAGATTAGAAACTCATTATTCTCATTTCTTCCTCGGGCCTCGACTCTTAAGAAGATGCTGTCAACTTGTTATGATCTTTGTTTTTAATATTGGGAAAAATGTTATTCTTGCTATTAAATTAAAGTATATTGCCTTCTTTGACTCTAGGTCTATGGTAAACTGCATGACACTCAATCCAACAAGCAGAGTAGTTCTCGCTAGCTGCAGGAACGCTTTTACCATGGTGAAGTTCTTCATACTTTTATTTAATTGGCTGTCTATTGACTTTTTAAGTGTAACCTCCTTCTTCCTCCTACTCATACGCCTCCTCTTTACTATGTTTTTCCCTCTGTTCTCCTTATACAAAAACTATAGGTTGCAAATTTGAGCCTTTACGGAGTGGCTTTGATTGTCTTCAGTTTTGGTAAATCAATAAGTCTTGGTGATATAGAAAGTCAGGTACTTCTTGGATAAAACTTTTAATATTCTTAACCAATGTGTGTGCTCTTGAAATCCACACTTACATGCATTTCACTTGAGCAGTATCGCTGGATTGCGTTTTCTTCAATTGCCATTGGATGCTGCTTTGTAGGCATTTTCCATCTTGGGACAAAAGAGCCAAGGTGTGTGTTTCTTCATCTTGTTCTATAATGCCCTTTATCGTTTTTTCTGTAGTTTGTTCTTCAGAGTCCAGAAACTGGGTTCAAAACTCTGTCATTGACCTATAAAATGAGCCTTCTGATATGTTCAGATCTACTCTTTCAACTTTGTAAAGATTCATTTATGTAAAATTACCATGACATTTTGCTGTTGTTTAGTATATTTGTATGTGGTCTTACTCTGAATCCTAATGTATATTCCTTTGGATCGATGCTTCCCTTTCTAAATCGTAGATTGCAAGATAGCTTTCCTGGAAAAGTTTGTGTTAGAATTGAATGGGCCTACTGGTTTCGGAAAGTCCTCTACTATCAAGTTGCCCTTGTATATCTTCTGACAAGGCTCGTGACCAATGTCTCACAGGTCTGTGGGCTTCTTTTATACGTTTCCTAAATGCTCGTTCAAATTATATTTACTTTTTTTTCTTTTACTATAAAAAAGGTATTTGAAATGTGGTTTCTTGCGACCCCCCGGCCCTTCATTTTCACATATTTTTTTGCAAGGAATAGTATCCAGTTTGTTAACTGTTTGTGGTTACTTGCAGGCATTTTTTGCTTTCTTCGTAATCAACGACCTACAAATGGCTGTGTCTTCAAAAGCCCTGGTACCATTCTCCCTCAGCATTGTTACTCTTCTTTTGTTTGTTTATATTCAATCAACTGAATCTGTTCCACTTGAATGGTGATCAGGTACCTGCTATCATTTACATTTGCAGCTTCATCGTCTCGATAATTTTACAGGTAGTTTTTTTTTGTTTGTTTGTTTTTTTTTTTTTTTATTGTGTAGCACCTTTCTATTACCAGAAATATCTGTTACTAAATTTATCAAATAATACACTTGTGTGCTCAGGAGATTTCATGGACTGGTCGTCGCCTTAAGACAGTTTTCTCTGTTGGTGGCATTCTTTGGGTTATTTGTGGTATAGGGATCCTCTTATTGCCTCAAGACTTGAGTGGCTACATGTATCTCATATCTGTCTTCATTGGCATTGCCAATGCCCTAATGATGGTAAGTTAACCCTTTCTACGTGGAGTTCAATGGTTTATTTGATTATTGAATTAGTAGGTACCTATGCTCTTTTTTGGTCGATGATGTATAACTTGGGTATTTATTGAAATATTTTCTTGAGCAGCGTGAAACTTCGTACACCATAAATGTTAGTGATGTGACTCCTCAATTTCACTCGGTTGGTCATTTAACTTCTTCTGGAGATCGGAGAAGAAAAAAAGTCGAGTGTGCCTAATTGAGTGAAATGGAGGGAACAATTTTGAGCATCATTGTTGGAAACCTTACAAGCATGCATCTAAATCTGTTAAACCTTATAGGTAACTGCAGCAGGCATGCAAAGTGCCCTTGTTGGACAAGATCTTAACGGATGTGCATTCGTTTATGGATCGTTGAGCTTCTTGGACAAAATGTCATGTGGATTGGTGTTGTACTTTTTGGAATCATATTTGAGTAAGTTGTTTTTACTCGTTATGAGTATTTCCTTGTGAGGTGTCTTTTTGCATCTTCGGTATTTTTCTTATTTTCATATGAAATGTGATCGTGAATTATATGTTTTTGCAGATACTTCTACAAACATCCAAGGGTTTCTTACACTGTCAGTACCAAGTTACACGCTTACAAGATATGCCTTGGGGCTGGTTCCAGCAATATGCGCTTTCCTTGGTGTTGCAGTGACATTCAGCATGGATCTAGATACTCCCCCGAAGGCATTATTAGACCCTCTCCCACTCTTGGCATGAATCGGTTCAAGGTTAACGCTTAGATTGACTGTAGAGCTTTGTTCAATTGTAGGATACTTGGTTTATAACAACACTGAAAATCATTCTGTTGGTCATCCTATTGTTTTTAGCAGTTCCTCAAGCTGTTTTTTCTTTAACAGAAAATTTCTGCAGTCTGTCTATTTTGTAAATGGAGTATTGTATAAAATTACGGCCTTCGACAAGTTCTCAGTTCCTTCACATTGTAATACGTATCTGACATTTTGGTTTGGAAAATCATCTGATACAACCAACATTTTGTTAGATAACTACTCCCTCCATCCCGTTTGAATATATTACGGAGCATAATGAACCGATACCAACTCGCCTCTTTCGGTGAGCTAGATGTTAAGTGGTCCACTTTTGTGCTTTGCTATTAGATTATGAGCTGGTGGTTCTCTTGGTATTAGAAACAACATTGGTAGGAGAGTGATCTGATGGCTTGGATGGTTTTGCTAAGAGCTCTGGACGCATCTTTGTGGATGCTTCTTGGCAGAAGGACGGAAGGGCGGCTTATGGATGGGTGGTGGTTAAGTCGAATAGTGAAGTTGTTTTGGAACATGGTACCAAGACTTGAGCTGAATCTCCTCTCTTAAGGCTGAAGCTTAATTTTGTCTGAAGCGCTTTCTTGGGCTGCTAATGCGGCCATGCGGGTCCTTATCATATTGTCATCTTCTCCGATTGTTTTAATTTGGTTTTACAGGTCATGGAAATTGAAACCACCCGTCCTTCGAGACAGATATATTTCTATAAATGAATTATGCCTTTTATTGAATTGTAAAACTTTAGTACATAGATTTAAATAATATAGGACGTTGTATAAGTCCGAAACACTAAAAAATGTGCCCATGAAACTAGATTTGCTAATGGGTTAATGAACCGATTTCAGATCGGGTTAAATTAGTTCGATTTTATTTGGATTGAGCTTAGTTTTACTTTTAGTTCGATTTCATTCGGGTTCATTTCGTTTAGCCACCTTAATTATTTAGACAATTTCAAATAGACGGGTCGATATCAATTCATATGAGTAATTATGTCAACATTTTCTTGAGCTTGGGGACAGAATGTCTTAATATTAATTAAATTTTTTAATTTGAATGTAATGATTTGTATTACCATTAATAAATAAAGAATTGACTAAAAATTCTCCTAAATTTAGAGTATTTTTATGATAAAATAAATACTTTTAAATAAGGGCAATTGATTCCGTTATTAGCAGTTTAAATGTATTTCAAGTTTGGGTTTATTGAATTCCATCCTCTTTCGGTTGAATTTGAATTGAATCGTATTTCTAGTAATATTCCAAATATACTCACGTCGAGTATTCGATCGGTGTCAATTCAGATATTACAAATTACAATTGATATTTCGGGTTCGAGTTTATTTTTTTCTGGTCTAAATGAAACCATAAACCAGAACACAAATTCTTGTTTGTGACGGCACATATCCGTCATTTTAGCTCACAAAGTACCCACTTTTTCTCTATCTACAACACTATTCATGTGGTCCCCTTTCTCCACTAACCCATTTTGTTACCATTTTAACTCACAAAATATCCGCCACAAATGGTAACCCGTCACAAGGGAGACCAATTAAAACCAGAAATCCGGAAGGACATGTGAAGCCCCGGTAGGGCAGTAATAAAACTCTCCCGGAATTGAACCACTCCTTCCTTATTTTTGAAGCTCAAGAAACCACCAACACTTCTTCTACAAAAAAAAAAAAAACAAAGGAAGAAGAGAAGAATGCCTCCGAAGAAAAAAGAGGAGAGTGACTACGAAGACGACGACGATGACAAACCCTTATCCGTCAAAAAGACTCCACCTCAAAAACCCAACAAACAACAACCACCCATTGACAACAAGGTTTTCCCTTTTTTTTTTCTTATTCTTCGCTAATTCTTTTATTTTCGCAAAACAAAGTTGCTTTCTTTCAATTCTTCCTCATTCATTGCTATATTTTTTTGACTGTCATTTCTTTCTAGGTTTATAAAAATTGTGTCTTTTGATTAATTTTTGTTAATTTGTTGTTTGTAGAAAAAGGTAAAAAGGAAAACGGAGGAAAAAAAGGTCGTGGAAGATGGAAAGAAGAGACAAAAGAAAGTTTATGATTTGCCTGGCCAGAAGCGTGACCCTCCTGAAGAGGTTGGTACCCTTGTATCTTTTCGAATTCCAACCTTTGATTGTTGTTTTCTAAAATCAGTTAGTTCCAATGTTACCCAAAGTATCATGATTCGGGTTCTTAAACGGTTAAATTTTGTCATTAGAAGTCGTTAATTGATGAATGAAGTGTTAGTAATGTGTGGTTTGTGGAATATTGTTGCAATGCAGAGAGATCCATTGAGAATTTTCTATGAAACTCTATATCAGCAGAAGCCCACCAGTCAACTTGCTGCTGTCTGGTGAGAATTCTTGTATTATATTATATGTGTATGTTGATATGATGGCATTTATTTATAGATATATCCAGAACATTGTTATCCTGGCCAAATAAAGCGTGTTGTTTATTGGGAGAAACCTTGGTAAAGAATGGTTTGATAGATGACGATAATTATTATCGTAATAGCAAAGATGTAAACTTATTTGTGCGGGGATGCAATCATGCAAGTGGTTAGTATAAAGTGTGTTGTTTATTCGGAGTAACTTAAGTAAAAGATTACTCGATAGAGGGCAGTAATCATTGCTGTAATAACAAAGCTGTAAACTTTTGATTTAGTGGTGCAAGTGATTAGTAAAGTTGTAGAGTTTGTACACGAGGATTAAGTATCTTGATTTCTCTTAGTGACCATAATGTGAGAAAGGTTATCCCATTTGTTAAACAAATTCCTTCCGTGATTAGTATGCATACATTAAGTTCTTTATAATGTTGAAACATTGGTTCTGGTGTACACGATAATTAGCATGTCTTGTATATCTCCAGTCGTAATGCATTATTCTTGATATGCTTGATCTTAAATTTGTGTTTAGCAAAGCTATTTATGAGGACTATTTGATGAAGAGTGATGGAGGCAGACCTTGGTAATTTTTTGAAGCTCATGCCTAGTGTTTATGAGGATATATTGTTTTTTTTTTTGTCAAAAACAAAATAGTTCAGATTACCTTATTCAAGAGCTTTGGTGGTGGAGCTTGTCTGTGTGTATTGGTTGCCATACCCTGTGTGTTAAGAGCTGGGGATCTTGTTGTCGTACTTGCAATACTAGTGGACTAAGTGGAGCTTATTTACTTGAGCAGTTGATGCTTTCAATCTTTTATGATTTAACTTCAAGGCTGACATTGACCTTAATTGACATGATGGCTCTTCTTGGTTCATTGATCCATAATTTGTTTTCCAAAAGTCCGTTCCTGGCTCTTCAATCTCAGAATGCTTTAAATTTGATGATACACGAATAAGTTTCTAAAGTCTTCAACGTACTTCTTGCTCAGGGTAGTAAGCCTAGCTGCCTAGTTTATGTTGTCACTCCATTCTTTTAATCAAAGTGTTTGTTGGCTGGACTCAAAGTTGAAAGTTGTTGTCTAGTAAGGCTGGCTGATAACTTCCGTATGTTTTCTTTTAACTAACATGTATTGTTTGGCGGCCTAGTTCGGGTGCCCTTTCTTAAACTAAGATGTCTGCCTGAAGCTTTAGAGGACCACAACACTGTGAACACTATGCATAGGATGTAGGATAAGTCTATACTTTGTACCGTGTTAGAACTTAGATCTAATCACTATCTTTTGTGTCCCTGTATGAAACTTATTCCGGGCTTGTTCGTTTTATGCTGAACAAATTTGTAAAAAATACTGATATGTTGGTAAAGATGCAAATCTGTCTTTCCTTGGGGATGAAGTGGTTGCCTGGTTGGTAAGTCTGCTATTTCATTTTCTGTAATATGAGTAAGTTGTCCCTTTTGTTACTTGTATACTTTCCCAAACAATCATGCTTAAATGGAATTTTAGCAATGATTATACTTCAGATTATGTTGACTTAAAATCATGTAGTTTTACTACAGTAGGATAAAATACAGTTGTCCCGTGTCAGATCTTATCTCCTCAGTATTTATGCATGAGTTTTGACAATGCTTCAGTTGAGATTTGTGCTCTGGAAAAATACACATCTGAAACTATGATTTTATGCTCTTCCAATCATCCATAGGGATCTCTCACTTTCAAAATGGACTTTGTTTTTGGGGTTTACAAAAAAAATTGTTCCCTTCATCCCATTTATATTGGCTTCATTTCCTTTTGGTTTCATTCCAAAGAAATGGCCCCTTTCAATATATAAGTAAGAAAAAAAAAAAGAAAAAGATCTTACATGATTTTGTTACTTAACCCTTTGTTTGGATAAGGGAGTTTGAAATGGAAGAGCGGGAGGGGATTTGGAGGGGGACAATGTCCTTTGTTTGGGTAGTAATGTGGAGGTGGAGGGATTTGAAGGGGAGGGAAAATTGGTTCTTCCCTTTCCCGAAATTATTTCCCGTCCAACAAGGGAAAGATCTGGAGGGTCCCTTCCTCCCATCCCCCTCTCCATTCCCTTTCCCTCCATCTTTTGTATCCAAACAAAGCCTAATAATGTATTTTAGTGGGGAGAGTATGATGTTCTGTTATAATATTTTCCTTTATTAATCTAGCCTTTAATCAAGGGTACCATATAAGTGGGATAAAGGGATTACTTGCACTATAAATGCATTCTTCGGATACAAAGTAGGAGGGGAAGCGGAATAGAGCCTTGGTGTTTTCCCTCTTAACCTTTTGATTTAATGGAAGTAGTTGAAAGGAGAGGGATTGGAGGAAAAGAGAGATCATCAATTTCCTTTTCTTGGTTAACAAAATTTAGTTGGTGGGAAATGGAAGGTGGGGAGGGGGAAATGGAAATTATTCGGAAGGAAGATGATAATGTTCCATTTCTCTTTCCCTTTCCCTTCCCTATCTTCATCATTTTGTATTCAAACGAAGGGTAAATCTTTCCTGTGTTCGAGGAAAATTTTAATTAGGCTTGTAGTAGATTTTCCCTTCAATCCAGTTTGCTATCTAAATGAATTTCCCTTTTTTACCCTCCCCTTTCTTTCCCTTCAAATCCCTCCAGCATGTTACTGTTTACTGTGAT
Source organism: Silene latifolia (assembly GCF_048544455.1). Taxonomy (NCBI): domain Eukaryota; kingdom Viridiplantae; phylum Streptophyta; class Magnoliopsida; order Caryophyllales; family Caryophyllaceae; genus Silene; species Silene latifolia. Next base: position 86,171,847 of record NC_133533.1, read on the forward strand.
TGAATTTCAAGGTTGGCATTTACTTTCTGTTGAAATTATCTCTGTGAATTACAGGAGATTTTATCAAAATTCCCCGTGCTTGGTTTTGTCCAATTCATTATTGTGTATTTTTTCAGTTGATAAAAAAGCACGTTATGTTTGAGTAGTAAACTTTCAGTTTCTGTTTTCGAGGCATTTTGATTATCTGCTTGTGCACTTGGTCTGACTTATCTCCTCTTTTGAGAAGACTTAATTATTTTTCTGAGAATTATGAATAATTCGTGTAATTTAAGGATGATGGAGTCTGGATTACTTGGATTCGAAGAGGCGAAGAAAGTGTACGAAAAGAAAATGAAGGCAAAGAACCAACGGATTACATCTCCTGCTAAACCTGTGAAGGCAGTGAAGGAGGCTAATTCCGTGCCTGTTAAGAAGAAACCGGAAGCCTCTGCACGGAATTCATCAACCAAAAAGAAGACACCCGTGTCCAAACAATCAAAGAAGGCCAACAAGGCTGAAAGCTCTGAAGAAGACCCCAGCTCTGATGAAGAGTCGGCATCATCATCATCTGAAGAAGATGAAGGATTTGTTCCTGTGAAAGCAAAACCTAAAGCAAGAGCAAAAGCAAACTAAGTGGAGCATTAGGTGAGATTAGTTTGTGTAGGAAATTAAGAATATTGATTCGCGAAGATGAGACTAGTGAAGAATCAGCAGTTGACTGTAGTCAGTAATGCTTATGTAGTTGTAACTCCTATTTTGTCGATGAAACTAAATTGAGTTGTGCCTGCCTCCTAAGCAGGTTGGACTGTTGCAATTTCACAGACCTGCTTGGCTACTTCGACTTATCTCTTCACTTGGCCATTTTGTATCTCAGAGTAGTGGGAAAAACTTTGCATCTTTTGACTTGACGTCTTATTATTAACCCCTCCATTTTCACGTTAGTGGTGGGAAAAAATCAGGTTATTGCTTAAATTACTAATACCGTCTATACACTGCCCTATATGTATTTAATTGAGTCAAAATCCTCTCCCTTTCCTCAAAAGAAATGGAGAGGCCATTTCCTTTCGACGCACGAGATTGTATTCTATCAACATCGAATGGTTTACGATTTATTTATAAAAATATAAGGTTAATAGAGTATAGAGAAGATAATATTATTAAATGGGTTTGTGAGAGGAAATGGAGAGGATTCTAATTGTATTTAATTCTAGCCCCACCCAGCAATGAATAGATTGGAATGTGATGCCAATGAGAAGAGAAATGAATTTAAAACCTCGTAATTTTTGAAATGGAGTGTTGGCATATACTGTAATATTTTTGCTTCTTGTAACCAAAAAAAAAATCTAATATTTTTGCTTGTACAAAATTAAAACAAAAAATCAAAATCTTCTTCTTTTCCTCTCTAAAAACACTAGCCTCCAATCTCCATCAATCAATTCGGGGCTTCCATCGACAACCCATCGATGATAAGCCCCAAAATAGCTTTATTTATCAATTACTAATATGAAAAGTTACGAATTAATCAATAAAAGTCTCCTTTTTGGTGAGATTCGTTTGTCTGTCTCTAATTTCGGAGTATTTTATGTCCTTTATGTTCTAGGTAAGTTTTATCAGTAATATAGACAAGAGTGATTTGTTAATGATCCGCCGTACGGCTCTACAATGGATATTAATTATTCGTCAGCAATCGTTGCTGCCAACAAAAGGTAAATTTCCTCCATCAAATAATCAATTGAAGTATCCCCTTAAAAGCTACATGAAGAGAGCGATATAAAGACGAGCCGAATTATCATATCATGTTTTGAGATCCCTAGTTTTAAAAGAGAAATTTTTTATTTGTTTTCCATTAGAATTGTTTTCGATTTTACATATCTTTCGTAAGTGTAAAATCTCCTGGGATGAGGAGTCAGCAGTGACATTTCGATCACTAGCCTGCGGTTGGGAAAGGGAAACCTTCTGGGATGGAGACCCAATGGCGACGTCACGATCACCAGCCTGCGCGGGTTTCTCCTCCACTTGCTGCTCAATAAGAACGGCGACTGACAGCGGCTGATCTACAAAATTTAAAGAAAACATCAGTACCAACATTCATCGACATGCCGAAAAGCCTGTCATCGGCAGCGCCTGATGAACCGGCTAAATCTGAGCCACCGGATAGATCAATACCGTGCTTGGCCTTCTTGGCCGAAGGGCGCATCTCCTCATCAGCAGCAGAAGCAACGGCAGCGGTAAAAGCTGTCTGCTTTCTCTTACGGACAAGGGGAGACCCCTCCTCCTCGTCAGAGTCATCACCATTAGAGATGTAAACGATCTCCACTGTCTCCTTCACAACAGAGGGGATGGGGGTGGAATCGATGCGGCGCCACCACCGCCGAAGACTTCGTTCTTCGCGTACGGCGCGACACATGACTAACAACCCTCGCCTGGGCCTCCACCGCATTCAAGCATCTCAGCTGCTGATCCATAAGATCATTCGGCGACGTCCTGCGGTCATGGTTTAGAGCCTTGGGGTGCAATTTAGCAACAGTTTTATCCTTATGCAGCCCCATTCTCCGGAGGAAATCCTCAGACAGGTCCGGCCCAAAGTAGTCTGCAAAGGAAACAAAGCAAGAGTTAGGTAGAAGAAATAAATCGCGGTTCGAACAACAGGGACGTTGAGAGGGATGATGGGCCTCGCACCGACCCTACTCACCCCGCGCTAGGGCCGGTATGAGACCGACATAGCAGAGCGGCTCATCCTGAAGAATGATCTGCGTGGGGGGAATCCATCTTCTCGGCACCCCACTCTTATCCGTCTCAAAAAGCCTCATCGCCAGCTTCTCATCCGCCTTAAGGTAGACACAGCTGGCATCCATCTTGGGTTTCTTGTATGAAACCCACCTGTCACGCTCCGCTTTAGTCTCACACCGCAAATTAACTTGGTGCTGGAAGGAGCGGGGCAGCGGATAGTCATCCGGCACCTTAACGTACACCCATCGCCGCTGCCAGTCTTTGCAAGAAGTAAGTTTGGGCACAGATAAATAACCCTGCTCCATCTCGCACATGTACCGGCCCGACGCGGCCGGCATCGATGGCCGAAGAGAATGAAGCCGGCGGAATAAATTCACTGTCGGGGCCTCTCCCTTGAAGAGGCATAGTCAGACAAAACCGGTTATGGTCCTCACGGCCAACGGGTGCAGTTGGGCAACGGCAACGTTCATGGCTCTGATAATAGCCATAACGTGCTCATTCAGCGGAAACCGGAGCCCGTACTCCAAGTGCCGCATGTATACACCGGTGTGACCCGGTGGAGGACAACAGACTACCTGATCCTCCCTAGGGATAACGATCTCGTACCCCTCGCCAAAGAAGAAATGGCCCTCGAAAAATCTCTCGCCAGCACAACTGGCAAGCTTACGGGTCCAAGCACGGTCGGGGCGGGCCTTACAGGCGTCGCCGTGATCCATAACGCACTGCCTCTCCTCATTAGGGCAAGCCCTTTCGGCATCATCACCAAAATCGTCATCAAGTTCATCGGAGTCCTCCCATTCCTCCAAAACTCGAGGATCAACTTCAGGAGAAGGAGACCTAGAACCCCCCCGCGTCGGTTTGCTAGGCCCGGCATCAGCAGAAGACATGTTTACAATAATAACTTAGAGAGTTAAGAAATTGGAAAGTTTGTTTACCTTGAAGAAAAACACCCGCCGGAGTAACAACTCTGAAAATTAGACAATGAAACCCTTGAAAGTTTAGAGAGAAGAAAATTTTAGAGAAAGAAATTGATGGCCAATTTCACGGGATAACTGCCCTATTTATAGGAAAAAGCCCATGAAGAAGGACCAATCAGGGCACAGCCCATGAAACGTCAGCCAATCAGCGAACAGACACGTGTCAGACATGCAACCACGGGATGTCAATCGTTGCAACAGTTGAACGTCAATCAATGCAACAGTGACCAAGCGTCTTCAGCACGCCCATTCGTATCTCTCCGCCCATTCACCTTCCTCAACAAATTTTCAAGCATCTGTTCTCCGCTGGCCACATGATCGACCAAGCTAAGTAGCGCCGGCCGGGGGCAATCAAAAACAACCGGCTCACTCAACCCTGGTCTCGGCCAGCGTCAGTTCCTTTTCCACATCGGATGCCCTTTGCACATCCATGTGGAGGGGGGATATATGGTACGGCCTCAGAAAGACCAGGCCGAGGCAACTGAAGCCGCCGCAGAAGAAGCCGATACAGAAAATTTTTACAAATCACTTACGCAGAATATACGCTCAAAGCATACATCGGAGCCCATACCACGGCATAGACTACACTGGGGGCAAATTGATGGGGCATATTCTGCACCGCTGACCAAGTCAACATATTGAGCAAGGTCAAAGATATCCACAGCAAGTCAACGACTTAGACAAACCTAGCCGATCAAAAACCCATCGGTTTTGTCACTGGTCTCGGCATGGCAACCTGCCAGCCGGGACCCATACCCGCGTACTCACATCCAAGACCCTCGGCCGGCCTGCCATGGGTCCATCGGCCGAGGGTAGAACGGTCTTTCCACCTGCTAGTCACTTGGCCACTTGGCCACTACGTGACAAAAGGTGAAAGCCTATAAATACTCCTCAACCTTCATTGAGGAAAGGATCCAATTTAATCCACAACTTGACCTAATATCACACATAAACTGGTATTATCTCCCTCATCTCTCTACAATATATTGCTCTAAATAACACACAACTTGATCCTTTAAGTTTACTGACTTGAGCGTCGGAGTGAGTACGCTTGGCACAAAGCCAAGCCCTCAGTTCGTTCATTGTTGCAGGAGAGGCCGAGAGGAACGGTAAAGGCAAGAAGAATCCAACCAAAGACATTATTCTACAAAGCCAAGGGTGGTAACGAATACCTGCTCCGGAATTACACCCGGAACATAATAAATTGGTCTTTGTTTCAAAAAAAAGGGGGATGATTCCTCCTAATCTCACTTCTCATTTCGACTGTTCACAACCACTATTAACTACCAATCTCCTTTTAAGGAGTGTTTGGTTGAAACTTTTGGAATGAATTCACTCCATTCAATATTTGGTTAGAGCATTTTGGAATGGAGTTAGATGACGATGGATTTTAACTTCATTCTAAACCATTGGAATCCCATATCCACCTCTCCCCTCAAGTTTCCAACTCCATTCCACCCAACACATTATTATTCTCATTCCCGGATTGAAACAAACAACTTTAAAACATGTATAGGGTTCTAACTCCATATCTCTTGGAATCCATTCAATTCCATACCTAATTTTTGAATCAAATGACTTTTTTTTGTTATAATTACCTCCATTTCAAATAACCCCATACATTTTAAGAGGTTAGGGATGAAATTAAAATCTACACCACCTAACCCATTTTAAAATACCTAACCAAATATCAAAATTTAATCAAATCTATTTAATTCATTTTAGAGAATGTTTGACAACAAGAATTTAATTTAAAATGCTTCATTTTAAATTTAGCAAGATGAAATAAAGATTTGGAAATGAGGGGGTTAATGAGTGGATTTCAAATGGGTTTATTTTAACCTTACTTGGATTTTGTAGGATTTGAAAATCCAAATTTAATAGGTTTGCCAAACATGCAAATTGATCCAAATCTGAATTTGAGAATACAATGTTTGTTCCCCAAACACAATCCATTCCAAAAGATCCAATTAAACACCAAATTATAAAAATGATGAAAGAGAGTAAGACGATGAAAATCGTTAAAAGAGTGAATGCAAATGGTCTAAAAGCAAAATCAAATCAACAGAAAACCCGAAAAGGTTCGACGAAAAAAGACCCTAAAAAATCTACGGGCAAAGATCTGGTTACTAGTTTGAAACAGTGTTTGATGTGTCTTCCACATCACCCTTGTTCAACAAACAACAAGCTTTTTCTCCAGCTTAACAATGGCGGTCGACGCCGATGTTCCTCCTATTATCGCTGCTCAACTTAATTACCTTCTTTCTCACTCTCCTTTCCGCATCAAAGTTTGTACTTTTCTTCTTATTCTTCGTCTTTAGGGTTCATTGATTAACTAATTCTTCAATTATAATCGTATATGACTTGATTTCAGGTTGATCAGATGTGGTCTGGCTCTAATAACTTGCCTTGGTTTGATCATTTTACATTGTCCATACCCTTTTGCCTTGATTACATTAAATGTAATTTCTTCTATTTCTTTTCCTTTCTCTTTCTCGCCTTTTTGTATTTGTTCTTTCGTTTTCATTTGTTTACCTTTATTTGAAATTGTCAAGAAAAAAGTAACCCAAATTCTTGCTTATGTCGGAAATATCCATCTAAATTTCTAAAATGTAAAATGAGCCCCACATAGGATACATTCACAACCCCACATCCAATTGAATTTGGACCACACAAAACACACAATCCCACATCCTAAAACAGAAAGAGGGAAAAAAGGGAGTACGAGACAAAAAACAAAATGCCTAGGGACTAACAAAAGCTTGTACTGGTACTAGCTCTCAAGTGGAGTGTTATTTGACTCGTTTTAATTTAAGACGGAAATGCTTATTTAAAGAGATACCAATTGAGTAAGTAAAGGGAAACAATTGCTTGGATAGGGGGGAGTATTTTTTTTATGCATAAATTTGATGTCTTTTTCATGTGCATGTTATTTTTTTTTTTTTTGAAATTGATAGAGGGAGGAACAAAATTCGAAATGCAAGCAAGTTTAATTTGGACAAGTTTGAGTTTGATTATATACTATTTGCTGTCTGCTTATACGAAAATGATTGTAATATTTGTGTATGTATGTTTATGTACAGGGGATATAATGTTCGATGTGGAGAGTCCATTATCTGCACCAGATGTAATCTTTGGTGCAGATGATGATAAATTTCCGCCTTTTCTCCTATCTGTTAATGATCCCACCAAGTCCCCGTTATCTACAATAAGCAACTGGAACAGTCGGGACCCTTCTAAATTGTTGTCCCTCATTCTCCAGCTAAGGTTCTTCTCTACTTTGATACATGTATTTCTCAAATTGATAGCATGATTTGTGATTTAAGCCGAATACCTGATATATATGATTTTCTTTTGGGCTGTGTTTTTTTTTTTTTTTTACTATCAGGGATATGTATACAGCTTATCAAAAGAAACGCGTTGAGAAGGTTGATGATGTTCGGGTGAAGTTCGAAATTAGCACTATGGTGGCTAGGGAGGTAATGCTGGGTGATCTTTTAGTCGAGTACTTGAAATTCTGACTTCTGTCTAGTTCACACTCAACTATTAGTGTTCAAGCCTTAATTTTAGAATGCTTGCCTTACTGTCATTAAGCTAAATTCCGTAGCTTGTTTGCATGTTGATTCATGTACTTGTGCAATTTGTTTAGAGAATATCAAGCAATCAAGTATTGTAACTACAGCCATATGTGTGTTGGACTGTGACCCTGAGAGAACTTACAAACTACTTGCGCTTTGCATTATTGTACCTACTGACACACTCACCGTAAAGAAAAACTTTGTTCCTAGTAGCATACGAATATAGGTACTGAAGCTTTATATGCAAATTGATTAGTTCCCGGCAAGTCCGTCATTGTTATAGGAGACTTGACAAGAACATAAAAACAAGTAAATATCACCGATTAGATTAGATTTCCACATTTAAGCTCTCGAAGTGGCACTAAATATAGTGCAGAAGTACAGTTAGACAAGTCCTCTCTCCCTTCTATCTTCACATCAACTTTGGTAAACAAATATATTTGGTGATCTGCATCTATACTTGTTTTCAATTTCTTGTTTAGATATGCCATATTGCTCTTGTTGGTTACAGCATAAAAATTAATGAATTCCCTTTTTTTTTTTCAATTTTTCAGGGGATTGAAATGTCTTTGAGTTCAAATGTTGAAAAGGTATTTGACATATACCTATTCTTCTACCCCTCAATCCTCATCTTGTGTTAGTTTGTGACTTGATTCTTTAGTATCATAATACTGCTGCTCGTTCTTTTTGATCTTTTGTGTAGCCGGAGGAGGTTAAATTTGCAGTACCTCTGCTGGACGTAGACTTAAATAATGTGGTTCCAGGTTGCCCATGGAGACTCCCTCAAAAAATTTACCTACAGGTTTGTTATTTTACTGAAGTTTAGTTACTCACTCGCTATGAATGCGTTTGTTTAAAAATGAAAATTACCCCATGTAGTTGAAGGGCGCAACGTTTAGTCAATAGTCATGTAAATTGTCTTTTATGTAATTTCATTTTGTGTCATCTGGATATAACCTGCTATTTCAGATGTAAGATCTTGTACATTTGACAGCGCCCCACTAGATGTGATTCAATGAACTACTCTGTTTCCAAACTTCTTCAGCCTCGTATTTAGTTTCATAGGTTTAAAGAGTACATTCGTGTACATTTTCCGAACTAAAACTTCATTGAGCCACACTGTGCATCTCATATACCGGTTCTGTACTAAAACTCTAAAATGAACTATCTTGTCATTTTAGGTCATCTATCCAATCGGAAGAAATTATCAAACAGCTCCTTCAGCGCCACGTTTGAAATTAGTCTCAACTCCAGAGTTGAGATCTTTATTTTCTGTTGAAGACGTCAAACTTCCTCCCTGGATGGATGGAATGTAAGTTTTCAGGGAAAATACCCCGATAAAGTCTTCTGTAACCCCCGTTTTTTTGGTTGGGATTATCATTCAATGATTGTGTTATGTATACTCACTGCATGGTATTATATGTTGAATTTATCAGGTGCATGGCTGAATATATTCCGGTTTTGGAGCTAGTGCTCCAGAAGCAGGTTTTTTTTTTCCCTCTATCTTTTCCTTTTTTTATTTCACTCCTATCCACTTTAAGTGAACTACCAGCATCATCTAAGCTGGACTATTTTTTCTTTTTTTCTTTTTTTCTTTTTTTTTTGAAAAAGATATCGGAGGCAGTTTCTCTTATTGGATTTAGGAGGAAACTCATTGAGGCACTGCCTCCTTTCTTTGGGAGGCCCTTAGAAGCTGATGCGGTATGTGCTAGCTTTGCTGTAGTTGATTAAGCTCATGTGTTTCAATTAGTTTCCATATTCTGCTAACTTCGATTGCATCTTCTCAGATATTTGGTAGGAGAGCAACAGCTCTTGTCGCTAATGGAGTGTTTACCTTTTTGGTATGTTTAATTTGTTATTTGTTTTTATAAATTTGATTCAATTCCAACATAATTTTCATTTTGGGTATTCCAAAACAATCTCTTTGTTTTAACACCGGGTAAAGTTGTGTACATCCCATATACCCCCAAGCCTGGTAACAAAACCATTACCCCAGTGCTTCAACAATGACATTCCTCCCAAGGCCCCAACCCTGATATTTGCAGAAAAACTCGAGGCATTAGGATAATGTTGCTACAACTAAGGACAGTACATACGAATCTTCAACTTAAAAAGGCAAAGCTCACTGAATCTGAAACTGTGATTTTAAGTACTTTTTGTGACAATCATCACATTTTGAATGCTGCTGTACACACTTGTTAGCAAGATTGGGCGGTTAGTGGATTACCTATCCTCAACTGTTACTGTCCGTGTTACAGGTGCACTTCCTTATTCCTGTTCATTTCCCCCGGCAACAACCAACTTTGGTATTACAAAGCTCGCAGGTATAGCAGCTTGTATGATATTTCAGTTTTTAAAAGCGTCTTAACTATATCCATCGAGTATCTCTAGCTTTTGGTTTTTGGTTTTGTGTGTATAACTGTATATGGCATTTTCTAATCGGTCATTGTAATTTATCCCATATAACCACTATGTTGTCACTGTCTAATTCATCCATGGTGTGCGAATTTGGGTCTTGCACTACAACGAGAGAGCGAATTCCTGTACTGATAAATTTGATACGTTGCAGCATTTCAACGCACAAGGACTTCCAATAAAGTCAGCTCCATTGTCAGAATACCCATGGAGCCCAAGATGGGAATTATCCGAAATGGCTTCAAGAATATTGTAATGTTCCTTCTTGTTCATGTTTGTTTTTTCCAGGATTTGTCTTACCATTTCCCTGACAATGTTTTATAAATGTGTTTGGTTTAGTGATTATTTGGTGGCAGAGTCTACCAACTTCAAAAAGCTGTGCAGTGAAGCCACGCAACTACGTTAGCGCTGATGGATTGGGATTGAAGCTCTTTCAAGTTTATTCCCGCTACTAATCCTGTTGTATCATGTGTCTTAGGATTGGGCTGATTTTCCATACCGATCTCTTATTTTGCTTGTAAATGTAATGCTTTCTGCTTACCCATTTTTTAGAGTTTGTGACAGGATTCTCATATCGGCCACTTTGGTTATTAGATATGGTTATCCATCATCCGTTTGATGTTTTTTTTTCCGACTGGGAAATTTAACACCTGCTTACCTTTTTCACTCCATTCGAGTCTTCATCGCCTCTTGTTAACCAAATTTAATCAAGATATGTGTCAACACTAACTTTTTTAGGAAAAACAAACAAGACATTAAAGAAAGGTTTTGATGGGATGATGGTGGTGTTCTTTTGGGTCCATGTTGGTTTTACCCGAGAATGGTCTGAAGCGGTGCTTTTGGCTCAAAATTTGGTTGTGGGGCTCTCTTTGTTCCATCTTTATTGCATGCTGGATTTCTCAATCGGCTGGTCCTATGATCAAAGGGGCCGATCTCTAAGATGTAGGAGTTTTATCTCGGTCGATGATAGACTTTGTTGTCTTGTATGTCATTGTCTTTCTACGTTTTTTTCGCAAGAGCATAAGTACACCTTGTTATCGTCTCTCTGCGACTCATATGTATCGACGGTATTTGGAGATCAATCATGCTGATGAAGCTGGTACAATCGCTCGTGGTCAATCTTCTGTCCGTTACCATCACGCCTTCGTTGTTATGGTTTATCTTAATGTTGTAGTTCTAATCTTAAATAATTTGTATGTAATCTCTAAGGGCTTGGTAGCCGTAGATTTGGTCGTTGGATTTCTGGTGCTACTTAGTCGAATAGCTTACTTTGTATCGGTTGGGCCATTGTAAGTTAAAATACTCGCATTTGATTAATATAAAATGAGAGTTTGTGTTAAAATAAATACCCAAATTAGTGCATTTATTATCATAATGAAAAATGTAAATTACTTATAAATCTCATGTAAGGCCAACATCAACTCCGTTTTTTTAGTATGAAAGAAATATAAGCACACTTTTGTTTAAACTCGATTACACAAGACTTGATTTCGACAATTATATTCCTAATTTTCTGTTACAGGCTTACAGCTCTAGGAATCGACATGCTATACTAGGATATGGCGCAGCCGAATCTAATGGAAGTACATGTACATTACCTTATACAATGCATGTTTCCATATCATATCAAAAGCGTGAAATACTTGTGGTACAGACATACAGTACAGCAGCTCCGAGGAGGCGAGAATTCATAGCTACGCCAGCTGAGGTGACATTTTTGAATAAGAGATGAACAAGGTTGTCATCCGAAAGCAGAGTTCCAAACAACTACACAGTACACATCTGACAGAATCTAGTTACTAGTTACTAATGAATTTCTTATCACATTGATTGATTAAGAAGGATCTATTTACGGCAGATTCCAGTTGGATCTGCGTTCCTTATGATCCATGGATGCTCGAGGATCTTTTGGAGGGATAGCCGTTTTGAAGAGTCTTTTACCAAAAGCTGCAAAACACCATCATTACATGCTTAGAAACCCAGAAAGGTTATTGACATGTCCATGGGTTTTTAAGACGAGTAGAGGACGTCAACAACATGACTCACTGACTCAAGGGCTCAGGAGGCTCAGGATATACCAAAAGACTATTTCCACGTGACCCGTAATAGTATTATGTCAAAATCGTATCAGATGATTGTTACTCTACAATAAGAATAATTCCAACCATTTTAGTGATCCAATTTGTTGTATCCTATCACGAACAAGAGCCAAAGACTAGTGAATCTTTTCAGGGACTGAGGGAAAATAAGCTGTAAAATTAAACTTACTCGAGTGATCAGATTCTTGGCCTCTGCTGAAATTTCTGGTGAAGATGGGAAGTTCAAATCAACCATCCTAATCCTGCACAACCATACCGTACACTATTATGAACCAGCCTATTAGTCTATCTTTAGTCCATAACAGTATCCTTTGAAGTTGGTCTTACCTTTTGAAAGTATCGCGTTGGCTTTCAGCCTCAAATGGAGGGACTCCATACAAGAACTCGTAACAAAGAACCCCCAGAGTCCAGTTGTCGACTGCATAATCATGGGCTTTGTTCTCAACCATTTCTGGAGCCAAATAGTCAAGAGTGCCACACATAGTGCGTCTCTTGTCCCTTGATTGAACCGACCAACCAAAATCTGCAATCTTCAGACGACCCTATGAATGAATGAATAGATTAGTTAATTCTATGTCATTTATTACTGAGCTACCTATATGCCAAATCTGTGTAATCATAGATTTGTTTAACTTTGACCAACACTTCAGAGCTACAACGCTAAATTTAAATTTGAATTCACTCAAATCCAGAAAAGATGTCAAGGTTTTAGCTGGAATTCCTTCAGATACGCATCAAGATGATCACTTGAGTTTACTGACAATTTCATTCATAAGCAAGTAGTTCCTATGTCAATCAATAATACAGTAAAACCTCCTTTACACGGGGTGGTATAAACATTGTTTGGATTGCTCTATTGAGTTCTTATCTTATTTTTAGCAAACAATGGATAGTCACCTGGACCTTCTCTCTGCCTCTAAAAGGTTGCAAAACCAAAATTTTAAAAAATGTCCAGTGGAGTGGAGTAGAGAGACTGAGAGATATAAGATGGATAGTCGATTAATATTGTCCTCAAGCAAAGAGAATCAAATTTATTCAGCAGGTTATTTGTAAGCACCTCATGATCAAGCAACAAATTCTCAGGCTTGATGTCCCTGTGAATGACATTCTTGCCGTGGCAGTACGCCAACGCCTCTGTAAGACTAGCAATATACTGTGCCCACCAAAAAAAAAAGCAAACAGAAGTTCGAAATTAGCGGTCTCAAATCAGCAAATTTGATAAAAGAGACCCATTCAAGAAATGCACAAGCATATAGCAATTCAAGAACAATAAACAGCTTCCTGGAACTGTTAGGCCTAGCTTTGCCCCGTTGTCCCAATCCCAACACTGCATTTGGACTATAACTCAACAAAGAAGAACTCCAAGAATTATACAGTAAACTGTACACGCCACATCTATCTAGTGATACTTCGTTCACACTCCCTTCCTCTTAACAAGCTAGTTTATAAAAGCAAAATGCCTAAGTTACCACTTCATTTAAAACACCTACGACAGTCGACAGTAGCTCGATTGTATTGTTCATGAATCAAAATTTATACTTCGATGACTCATTTCATAGTTTAAATCGCCCGTCTCAAAACATACAACACCTACAACTGTAGCTCTATTATATAGTTCACGTATCAAAATTTATAACCGACCAGATAGTTCACAAAACAAGTTTCTGATCAACAAATAACGGTGACAGGAAAATGGTTTTAATGCAAAACCAATTTTAGAGTATACTTTCTACTTTCTAGCACTAAGTTGCACATGTTTTGATTTATTACAAGAAACTGCATCGAAGTTAAGCAATAAGGTTACACAAAGCACAACAAATAACAGCGTGCAGTAAATCCCCACAATATATAGCAAACAAAGTTCTAGAGCATAAATAAAGCAGATGACGAAAACAATGCAAAACCAAAAAGTTATACTGAATTTCTTCACACATTGGCGATTCTAGAGTACAATTTTCGGGACTAATTATAACTTGTTTTAACTAAGTAGAATAAAATGCAGCAAAGTTCAGTAAAATTAACAACAATTACGACATCAAAATCATCGAACCAAGCTTCTTAATTAGCGTTGGCAATTAAATGCACTTAATTTCATTTCTTTAGGTTAACTACAATGAAACACAGCAAAGTCCATAAAAAACTATCCACAGCAAACAAAATCCAAAATTTCAGAAATTATACCGTTGCAGCCTGCTTTTCCGGAAGAAAACCGGAACGACGAAGCTCCTTGTAAAGCTCACCACCGAAAGCATACTCGAGAATCAAAAAAATCCTGTCAGAATCATGAAACCAACCGAAAAGACGAAGAACATTGGGATGGCGTAAACTCATTTGAATCTCCATTTCTCTCCTCATTTGATTATGTAGCTTGTACTTATCAATCTGTTCCTTGAAAATCACCTTGATCGCTACTATATATTTACTCTGCGCAATCAATCAATCAATCAATTTCAAAATTACAAATGATTAGCAACGAATATTAGCGAAATTAAGAGTAATAATATGAGAAGTTGTTTCGTAATCGAACCTTGATTTCGCGAGCGAGGTAAACTCGACCGAATTTGCCTTTGCCGAGAGGTTTACCGATCTCGAAATCGGCGAGGGACCAATTGCGCTTGATGGTAGGGTTTGGAGGAATTTGGGGCTTTTGTGGTTGTTGATTTTGAGGTTTTGGGGGTCTTTGAAGAGGTTTAGGGATGTGAGGCGCCATTTTAAGTGTGAATTTGGGGAGATTTGAGTTAAAATGGAGGAGCTTTTTTGGTCTTCTGAAACTCTGAAAGAGATGAGTATGTTAATGAAATAAAAAAAAAAAACATAAAATGGAGGGAGGGAAGTTTTTGAGTTTGAAATTATAGGAAGAAACTCAACGTAACGCCGTAGCGGTGTTTGGAAAAAATAAATAAAAGGTATTGTTAGGGTATTACTCTATTAGTAATAGACGAACCTCAATAGGTTTGTTCTCATGTCACATAATCCTCTATTTACTAAATGAATAGGTGAAACTTGAGATTTTTCGCTCAAATAATTTCACCTATAAATTGGGCATAATACTTTGGTTAATCTATATAAATATTGGGCCTTTGTAGTAGAGAAAAAATATATTAAGTAAAATATTTTGAATTACTATATACTCCCTCCCAGTTCCCTCTTTCCCAAAACGGATTATTCAACTAATATTCCCCTTTCTATTTTTAGAAAGTTTTACTCTTATTTTATTCATTCATCTCCCCTATCACCAAACCCCACACAACTCTTTTACTCCTATTTTATTACCTTCCTTTATGTTTTGGCCGCACAATTCTTTATTTAACTAATACGGAGTAATAATTCATCCCTCTCTCCTATCACTAACCCTGCACAACTCTTTTACTCCTATTTTAATACTTTTCCTAAAGTATTGTGCCAAAATAAAATGGGTAGATTATGATGAATGAGAGGGAGTATATTTTATGTGTGTTAGATTCTACAAATATATTGTCAAACTAATATATTTTGCTCATATTATGTCTAAACTTTAATCATAAATCTATCTTAATTAGGAGTATTATATTTAAGAATCTTTTCCATCACCAAACACATGAAAATACAACATGAAAATATAAATAGTGTAACTATTACCTCTTAATACTACATATAATAATTGTGGACTATAACACTTAATTTAAAGTTTAATTATTAAATGTTAATTTCTCTACACATTACAACCTTCTAAAAAAACTGTGCATTTGTACGGGATCTACAGTAGTTGCAATCCCCTATTTACTAAATGAATAGGCGAAACTCTTATTTTTCCCGCCTAAATAATATTTCCTAAAATAAAGTGTAGTATTTTTAGCATATATTATCTCACAATCTTTTAATGACACAATCTTTTAATAAATTTAATATTTAAAACATTCTATATTATTTCACATTATACATAAATTTATCTCCATTATTATATGATAAAAAAAACTGTATACTTTTTTTAAAAATAATTGTACATAAAAATTCATTGACTTTTAATGATAAGAAGTTGCACAAAAATGTTAATAGTAAAAATATTTTAGAAATAACATCATTAATTTTTCGGTGAAAGAAAACTTTCATTAAAATATTCATTTCATGACTTTTTATAATTTAAATTTTTATTGCTCAAATTAATATTAGTGATGAGAAACATAAAAAATAAGTGAATTATCAATTTAAAATCCATAAATAATACAGTGTACACTAAAAAGTAAAATTCTATAAATATCGTGCATATATTACACGGGATTTAAACTAGTATAATATAAAAACTCATTTACTTACAAACCTCATATCAATAATAGATAAATTTTTCAAGGTTTATAACATGACCCAATGTACTATTTTCTTCTCTCACATTCTCTCTCCACAAACCTGGATACTAATTTGTAACCCCTTTCATCCATGAACCTCAACACTCATCACCAACAATAGAAGGTTTGTAGACAAACCTCTAAAAAGATGGACATGTCATCCTACAAACCTTTTGATGAACCTCTATTGCTAATGCCCTTAGTATACCCATTATTTAAACGTAGAATTACCATCTAAAACTAAATATACTCCCTCCTATTCAATATAAACTTCCCTATTTTTTTCGTCTATTCAAAATAACTTCCCTATTTTTTTTTGTCTATTCACAATAACTTCACTATTTCCTTTTTTTTGTAAGTGTTTGTGTGCCAAATTTAATTGTATGGTGGGGTAGTGTATTTATGTGATCCAAATTATTTTATATGATGGGGTACTGTGTTTCCTTCATTTTTGTGTCAAAATAAAATGAGAAGTTTATTGTTAATATGAGGGAGTATAAGATAAAAATATATGCTGATAACCTGACTCGCTAATGACCCGACCCTTCTTGCCACCTGTTGATGACCCGACCCGAAGATGACCCGACATGAGCCGAACAGACCTGAACCCGTCACTGACCCGACATAACCTAAACCCGATATGACCTAACCCGCTTTGACCCGACCAGAATCGATCCAAGTGACCCGACAGTTCTCACGTTCTCTTTTCTCCATTGTTTGAAGAGTAAATTAACAATTACTCCCTTTTATAAACCACTTTTCTAAAATAACTCCCTTATAAAAACTTTTTAATAACTTACTCCCGTAGAATGTTCTCAGGTCCAAAATTGCACCCAAATTGACAATCCGGTGAAAAATCTTTTTTTATGGCTGTTATGTTCATACCTTCTTCCCTATCAAATTTATTGCTTCCCTATCAAATTCCCAATTCCCCTTGCTCCCCTGCTACTTTGTTGGATTGACAACCAAGCCCCCAAAAATTCAATTTACTAATCGTTTAACATTTACATCCCTCATTATCACCATCCATTTACCATCATCACCATTATCAAAGCTTCAACCGCCATTTTCGTTCTCAAACTCGTTCACCATTAATTCCACCATACACAACCTCCTTGGCTCCGTTTCGCGAACCCAGATCCACGACTACCACCGTGCTCATAATTCACTCCACCTGAGAGCAGCAACTCGTCTCCGTCGCACTATCCACCTCCATCACCAATTCAACCATCAATCAATCGAGCACCACCGTACACCTGCTACATCGCCAGATCGACCACCGTACACCTGCTGCATCGCCAGATCGACAATCGTCTACTCCTCCTCTATGGTGCGTCTTCCCTGCTCCCTATTGTGATGGCAAAACTGAAACCCGAAACCAGATTGCAGCTTCAACTCGGCCAGCCGTCCTGCATCAGCAATTTAACTCAATTGATTATTTTTCCCAAATTTCCTTATCTCATACTAAACTTATATGCATATAAATCGCAATTCATAATTACCATATCTCAATTCAATTTTTTTCTCTTGTGGTTAGGTAACATTTTCTATTTTCTAGTTTTTTTTCTTTCTGGGTTTACTTGTGAAGAAGACGATGGGAAGGAGGGGCAAGACGGCTAAGGCCTGACAAAGCGGCGCACCAGTGGTTTGAAGGTGGTGGTGTTGTGGTGATGGTTGGGGAGTGGTTGAAGTATAAGGGAGAGGGAAGAACTAATAAAAACATAGGTAAGGGCATTTTCGTGCAAAAAATAGACTTTAAATCAGAAAATTCAAAAATTGACGAAATCTTTCACCGGAGTGTTAATTTGGGTGCAATTTTTGACCTAAGAACATTTTATGGGAGTAAATTATTAAAAAGTTTTCATAAGGGAGTTATTTTAGAAAAGTGGTTTATAAAAGGGAGTGTTAATTTACTCTTGTTTGAATTATCATTCCCAATTTTATTTTATTTTAACAACAATAAATCGATTTATATATACATGTGTAAATTATAAGAGTGCCGAGTAATAAACACTGCATTTTGAGTAGTTGCTAATTTGTAAGCAACTCTAACGTCTGAGTTGCTAATTATGATTTCCGATTTGATATACTTCAATTACTAATTTATCGGTAGCATTGCATTTGCATCCTTATATTTCAAGAATTTAGTTAACATTGTTAAACTGAAATTTTCCTTCTGAGAGGGATTTGCTAAATACCGCCTAGTAGGACGACCACTTATCTTAATTAGTTGTTCCGTGTCCAACACTGACACTCGTAGTTGTTGGATACACGTCTAAACGTATCGGATGTAAAGAAGAGAATTGATTGAAAGATTTTTATTGATATCTAATTGAACAATACAAAGGCTCTATTTATACTAGAGATACAATTGTAATATGGAAAACTATAAGATCTAAAATATCTACGGAAACCTAGAATATTTACGATTTAGGGAAACTAATAACAAAGAAAGAAATATACAAGATATTAGAAACCGAATTTACAAGAAAAGTATCTACGAAGATATCGTAGATTTAATATCTCCAATACGCCCCCGCAAGATGGACGATCCAACAGAGAGACCAATCTTGGAAAGTAACAAGGAATGCCGAGAAGAGGCCAGCGGCTTAGTAAGGACGTCTGCAAGTTGATCATCGCCGGAAATGTGTTGAACCCGCAGCTTGCCTTATTGAACTAAATCTCGAACAAAATGAAAGGCTAAGGCAACATGCTTCATATGTGAATGAAAAACGGGGTTGGCGGAATAGTGAGTAGCACCAAGGTTATCACAATACACGATAGGTTGTAGAACGCTAGAAATGCGAAGTTCAACAAGCAAGGATTGAATCTAAAGAACCTCAGCTGTAACATCAGCAACAGCTCGAAACTCGGCTTCGGTTGTGGATCGTGCAATGGCACGTTGTTTACGAGATGCCCATGAAATTGGGTTACGTCCAAGAAAGGTGACATAACCAGTGGTGGATAAATAAGTGTCGGTGTCTTTCCCAAAATCAGCGTCACAAAAGGCATGGAGACGAAGAGGGGAAGAGCGAAACAGTTGCAGACCATGATTGAGAGAGCCATGGAGGTAGCATAGAAGTCGTTTAGCAGCAGACCAATGAACAGTCGTAGGACTAGATATGAACTGAGCAAGTCGATTGACGGTAAAGGCAATACTTTCACATTGTCCAGCTATTCACTACCCCTTTCACATTGTTCCTCAAAGTGTTGTTTTTAAACATTTTTCTCTGCCCATTTTATCAGCCCTAATACTTTACTAACAAGACTAAAAACGTTAAAATAACCTAGAATAAAATCTGCACCGTTGATAAAAAAAAACTTGCCTAGATCTTTTAAGAGGATCAATGCGTATAAGTCTTTTTTTAGGCATTTATCAAATTCAAATCCATTTATCGAGGATTGTCCTAAAGGGTACATAAAAAAAAATTATGATTTTTATTAAAACTTATCACCAAGAGACCAACAATGATAAATAAATATTTAAGTTGGAAAATTTTTATAATAAATATATCCAGTCATTGTAGAATTTAAGATTATGGAGGTGTTTGATAAACACTAGATTGATGAATTTTCAGCATATTTAAGCCTTTTAGCATGTTTGACTCACCAATCTACTAATTTACCTATTTGGTAAATGGTATATTGAAACAGTAGATTGAACCTCAATAGATTGTTTTCCAATATGCTGCTCCACCCAGCATATTCACATTAATAGATTGGAAAAATTGAATCTGTCAACCATTTTCATATAGATACAACAATCTATTAACCTAAATCCGCTAATTACCAAACACTTTTATTAAATCTGCTAATTGAAACATACTAGTCAAACCTGTTAATCCAATCTGTCATTTATAATCTGCTTGACCAATTTGTTTCTGCTATTATTAATCTGTGGAATACCAAACAGAGCCTATAAGTAAAAAATGATTCATTCACAGTACCTATAATCTATGAGTAGAATTATATGATACTTTCTGCGAGTTACGGGGTACGAATTAGATCTATCGACAGTGACGTTTTTAGCGGGGGTTCATGGGGTTCCATTGAACCCCCAGTGGCCATTGGTCTCAAGAAATTGCCTTTATTTTATGTGATAAAATGGACATAATCATACCTATTCTATACTAGCCTTACACATCTATATTTTGGAGAAGAGAAAAAAAAGGGAAGTGCCATGCATTGGCTTTGAGAACCCTCCAAAACCGGCTCCCCTTTTGTACATAGAGAAATTGTTTTCTCTATTTTGCCATTCATGCATTCATGCATTCATCATTCTTATTCTCATCTTCTTACTAACGTCTCTCTAAAAACTAGTTTTAGAATATAATAAATTGTTCATCTAATATTATCATAAAGATTAGATTACTAGTGTAGTAATAGAGATAATATTAGAATCTATTTAAGGTTTCATAATACACTAATCTAGTAAATTAGTATATTATTTTAAGGAACTTGTTTTGGGTGCAATCAAAGGAGGATCTCTACATTTGGGATTTAGGAGGATCATCCATAATATTTGAGCTCAAGAACAAATAAGGAAGGTGTGGACATGGGCCACATCTCGGTCTGCGGACTTAGGGGTCCACCTACCGGTCCGCGGTCACGGGCCACCTGCACGCCAAGCCAATCTGGACATGCATCGGTCTTTTGAAAGCCACGCTCGGCGGCGTAAAAATGCTTTCGACCGGATCATTTTAGATCGGTCGGTTTCGTCTCGGTAAGGGTCTCGAAATGATTAGAGATGTTCGGAGTCGCCACCAAGCATTTGTGGGATGCTTGGAACCCGTTCAAAATCCACTTTATACCTCGGTCAAATCGAAGCACAAAGCAGCGTTTGACATAGGTACTAAAGATAAGGAAATCGTCCCTCTTTAGCATCCTATCTCTAGAATGACTCTCGTACGCCCTGGATAAGGTCGTCCACTATCCAAAGTTTCTGAGTAAGAGGTGAAGGTACGTATTGGGAAGCCCTTTAATCAGACACCCAATCCCGCCCGCGGTAGCGGCCTCTACTGATCGATCTTGGTTGGTTGAATGCAAAAGTTGATAAAACGGTTTAAATGCATGAATGCGCATCCAATAATTTAAACCTAACATGTGAGAGCTTTCTAAGTCGGTTGATTTAATTCAAGTATCAAGTATAAGATGTCGAGTTGGATTAATGATTAATTTGCATGCAAGACGGAAATTAAACATCCATTACCGTATTAGGTTTATGGTGCATAACGTGATCCATTTAATAAAGCATTTTGTAAATATGATTTTGAATAAACAAATAGTCATCTGATCTGTCCTATATCCGGGCTAACCGGAGTCGGGATCGTCCTAGACTAATCTTTGGAAGGAACAGGCCCTATACCAGGACGGCTATATGAGGCGCGAGCGCCTGGCCAGTATAAGGGGCTTCTCCATGGTTCTGAAAATGAGAAAGAAAAGGCCTGCTTGAGGCGCGGGTTAGCCTACGGTTATATGCCGTATTCTGACCATTTGAAAAACGTTATAAAACGTGTAAAGAATGGGTATTTGAACCCGGTTTGATTAGAAAGGGGTCGTTTAGACCGCATTTGTTGATTTGAAGAACTAGACTCGAATAATCATCATGATTTTGATAATATTCGGTGTCGGGTTCGATTTGAAAAACTTGACAAGAATAGTTTTGAAAATAATTATGAACTAATTATTTTAAGTTCATTTGGATGTAATTAGTCGATACTCATCATCGTACCCGGGTTAAAATCCGGCATGGTATGTAGAACCAAGGATGACTTTGTGTTGGTGACTAATATATTTATTTCGGGAATGTAAAGAAATGAAATAAAAGGTTCTAAAATACCTTTTAAATGTCATTAACCAAATATTATCACCGAAACACGGATTTAACCGTCATGGTATGAGGAACCAAGGGTGAAAAATGTTTTATGGTTAAAACCAATAAAATGAAATAAAAAGGGTTCGAAAATATTTGAAATGGTAAAAACCGATTACAAATATGAAAATGAATTAAAGGGAAATGACGAGAACAAACACGGTTGATCTCTTACCTGGACACCCCATTTAGGCGCGGCAAGCAAGCCCAACCAAGGGGCTTGTCTCAGGCCAAAAATCAGTTTTGGCTCGTTTGTCCCATGTTTTGGTTCATGTTATGCACGTTTTAGCATGTTATAGTCATGAAACAGATGAAAACATAATAAAAGAGGATTTTTACACCCTCATACTTACATGTTTGGTTATGGCGAGTGACCGACGTAAGTGTAACAACTCGTTTGATCAGAAAAAACTCGGTTTAAAACCGTTTTGGTAAGTAAAAAGAGTGTTTTAATATTAGTGACGGTGTAGTGGTCGAAGTGGTCGGTCAAGTGATTTAATGCACGATGACGGTACCAAAAAATGTGTAAGGCTTGTATTTACGATCGGTAGGTCGTAATTAAATACACGCCGGATTGTGACTTAAGAAGTCGAGTCGAGAATTTTAAGGGAGAAAAGAGGGGGCGGACACTCGCGTAACTCTCAAATGGGGGCATTTGAGGGGTATTTATAGGAGAATGAGTGGTTGTGTGAGTTTTAAGCGACGTGGCCACCTGGGCTGCTCAAAGAGGCGCGAGCCACGTCGCGGGTCTTCGAGGTGTGTTGTCGCTTTCACACAAACGCAATCATGATTTGTTCTATCCTAGGTTTTGTAGTCATATGTTTGGTACTTGACCAAACATAAATCCGGGAAAACTTAAGATAGAAGGTTTGAAATGTTTTGTTTTTGGTGGTTAACTCGGTACGGTTTGACTCGTTGTTGGAGTCGGGATTTGAATTTTTGAGTCGGTTTTTGGTCCGGTGTCGATTTTGACTCTAGTTAGTGTCATTGCGACCCCGTCGTCGTGCATTAAACACTCCAGGTATTTTTGAAATGTTTTAAAATGTTTTATTTTCGAAATCGTTTTAAGTTTTCCGACGTAAAGTTGTACACAAACTGTCGATCAAACGCCGCGATTCCAAAACATGTTGTAGTCCGATAATCATTGGGTGTTTGTTGGAGTCTCGGCAGATCATGGTATCTCTGAGCCCCCAATTTAACCGAGGCTTGGACAGGGCGAAAGTCAAAGTAGAGCCCCCAGGTTAATCGAAGATTACAACCTGGAGACCCAAGCGACGTCGAGGCGGCTCGAAAGGATTCGGGCCAAGGACCTACCGTTGGGAAGGGCGACGCCGAGTCGACTTGAGGGTACGAGTCAAGGACCTATCATCGGGAACAGTTTAGAGTCTGTCGACTATCCATGCGGGTCGTTTAAAGTCCATTAGACTACGTACAAAGGCTCGCCAGCCATAAGAAGGAGTCATACCTGAGGCATCTTCGGATATGTCCTTGCGTGTTTGCGGACAAAGGCTCGCCAGCTGCAATAAGGAAATGTACCCGAGGCATCTTCGGGATGTGTCCTTGAGTGTTTGCGGACAAAGGCTCGCCAGCTGTGATAAGGAAATGTACCCGAGGCATCTTCGGGATGTGTCCTTGAGTGTTTGCGGACAAAGGCTCGCCAGCCATGATAAGGAAATGTACCTGAGGCATCTTCGGGATGTGTCCTTGAGTGTTTGAGGACAAAGGCTCGCCAGCCATGGCGGTCGGTTAATGGACCGTGAGTATAGCCGCGTCGAATGGGCTTGTTTTGAAAGTAGGAACTCATGATGCCGCCGTGAAAATAGTGAATTTTGAATTTCACTATCAATGTTGTTGAAATAAGCGGGTGCCGCGAGGAAGCCCCCTGTTGGTATTTGAAGGAATAGTGAACTTGAAATTCCACTACTCGTTTGTTTGAATTTGCAGTGGCGGTTTTGATCGCCATTGAATTTGAATTTTGAAGGAAATAACAAATTTTTAAATTTTGCTATTACGTTTGAAGTGACGGTTTATGTGCCGCCGTTGACATTTGATAGAAATAGTGAATTTGGAATCTTCACTATTAATTGAAGTGACGGTTTATGTGCCGCCGTTGACACGTGATAGAAATAGTGAATTTGGAATCTTCACTATTAATTGAAGTGACGGTTTATGTGCCGCCGTTGACATTTGATGGAAATAGTGAATTTGGAATCTTCACTATTAATTGAAGTGACGGTTTATGTGCCGCCATTGACACGTGATAGAAATAGTGAATTTGGAATCTTCACTATTAATTGAAGTGACGGTTTATGTGCCGCCGTTTGAAATTTTCACTATTTGTTTTCGTTTTTGAGAAAATGACGATCTTTAATATCGTCAATGAAAATTCGAAGTTTAATATGTGAAATTGGGCCAAAGCCCAAATTTTGTTGAAAAAGCAAGGGGAGGCCTGATTGAGGCGCGAGCCACCTTGAGAACCAAAGGGGCTTCCCTTTTTTCTGTAAAAGACGCGAGTTCAGGCTGCATTTCATTCCTCATCCATCTTCAACCTTCGACACAAAATAAACCCAAGAACGCCATTGTTGGTCCTTAAGCTTGCTTCCATTCGTGCCATCAATAACAATGTCATCTCAAGGTATGTATTTCCTCTTGAATCCATTAAATTTGTTGGCCTTTTAGCTTAATTGAATTAGGGCGAAATTTTACCCTAGAAAATTGATTTGGGCGTTTTTAATTGAGCCTATTTCGAGTGAAATTGATGATTGCATTAGGTTAGAAACCTGTTTAGGAGTATAGGTATAACAACCCGACCCGCCACGTCGTAACACAACCTCAATAAGATGAGATCTGTACCTTTGGGCCTATTATTTGTCCTCACTTAAGCCCAAAAGCACAGGGCCTTGTTACTAAGTGGTGGGTGGAATCCTTTATAAACATATCCCAAGCCTCCCACTTTCCCGATGTGGGACAAGTTTTTCTCTCAAACTCTTGGGGTATTACAAACTCCCCCACTTAAATAACACAACGTCCTCGTTGTGTCCGGGAGGTCGACCGCAGCCAAGCGTAATCCTTCCCCGCTAGGTGTGTGACCCGGTACTCTCGACCACGGACCCACCACACGGTCGCAGGTTGCTCCGATACCATTTATAACAACCCGACCCGCCACGTCGTAACACAACCTCAATAAGATGAGATCTGTACCTTTGGGCCTATTATTTGTCCTCACTTAAGCCCAAAAGCACAAGGCCTTGTTACTAAGTGGTGGGTGGAATCCTTTATAAACATATCCCAAGCCTCCCACTTTCCCGATGTGGGACAAGTTTTTCTCTCAAACTCTTGGGGTATTACAATAGGGGTGCTTTTAGTCTGCATTTTGGTCCCCGTTCCCGTTCCCCATGCTCGAAAAACGTGAGTGAGGTGAGAAACCGTCTCATCTCGCAATGCCAAGTTTATTTGCTTGGGTAGTGGGTCCCACTAGGTTGTATTGTAGTCGGGAAAGATCATTGTTGCCGTTGTGGACCTTCGTTGGGTATTGTGGGCAAAATTGGGACTTTTGCCTTTTGTGACGGTCTTATGTCTGATAGAATAAGCGTCCGTTTGAGCTTGAATTGAATCATTTTGCCTTGAAATGGACCTTATTGGTAGTTTAGGTCGCCTTGAGGCGTGATAAAATCACGTTTGCCTTTTTGCGGTCGTTTTTTGAATTTTTGACCGGCTTGTGCTCAAATTAGCGCATGAATTGCCTTTTTGAGCCGTATAAAAATTTTCCGTTGCCTTGGGAATGTATCTTGGTTTGTTGGCGGACCTTGTATGGGTCTTGGAATGCCGCTTTTTGACTCGTCTTTTGCTTGAAAAGAGGGGCGAGTCATTTTTTGTGCTTTTTGTTTGTTTTGTTGCTGTTTTGTTTGGCTGGGTTTGGGCGGGATTGCCCTTGTTTTGCTTTGCAGGTTGTGTTTGTCTTGGGTTTGTCCATTTCACGCCGTCATGATGCCGAAATTTCGGCTGACGTTCTTTTGTTTATCCTTTTGATCGCAGGGTACCATTTGGGACCTATGGGGTCCGTTGTTGAGGTACTGGAGGAGGAGGATGATCCTGGAGGGGGAGAGACGATTGTTTTTTGTTACAGGCTTGGTTGTGTTTCTGCCTGGCGGCCTTTGCCCGGCCAATGATCAGGTATCGATTGTTGGTCGTTGTCTGCGGAGGTCCGGATGTCCGATGAGTGGGGTTCAGTACGAGTGTGTTATCCCATGTTGTTGCTTTCGGTCGCTGTTGAATTCAGCTGAGTGGGGTTCAACATCGGGGTAACATGCTAAGTTACGGTCCTCGGTTGTCGTGTCGTCCAAAATCTGCAAGGCATCATTTTTCTTTTTGTTGTGGAGCAGGAACGAGGTATTACCGTCATGGTAACCACCTCTGCTTCCGTCATTGCTCCTCCGTTTCTTGTGTTGCTCCCTTTCTTTTCTGTTTGAGAGGATAGAGAGTGCTTAGTTCAGTAGGTGGCGGATAGCCCCTAGTTCGTTGTCTTAGGTCAGTGTCTGTATGATAGATAGTTGTTTTAGGCCAGTGTCTGTATGATAGACGGTTGTCTTAGGCCAGTGTCTGTATGATAGATGTATGTACTGTATCCTGTTTGTACGGTCAGTTGTCCGTATCAAATGCATGTCGATGTATTTTGCGTGAGGCGGTTTGTATATATGTGTTTTCGGAGGAGCGCTGTCGGCTGTCGATTCTCTTTTTGCACTAGTTCCTGCATCGTTAGTTGTAGAAAAACAGGCAACAGGTAGCACATATGCATAAACGTAAACACGTAAAAGCATTTGATTGAAAACAAAATTAACCAAGATGACTTGAAGTTAAAATTTGAATTTTGAAATGAATTTTGAAAATTTGCGACAAGTCGTCACGTTTGAATTTCGAAAGGAATCGATTTGAAAATCGAGCAATTAACTCGTGTCTTGAATTAAATTGCATCGGAATTGTTAAAATTGATTTGTGACTCGAAAAATTCAAAATCAAACCGTCAGGGAAGAATTTTAGAAAAGATTTTTACGAGTGTATTTGTTTTGATTTTTTTGAGGACAAGACTCGAATTTGTGAGCGCTTGAATTTTTGAGGAAAACTGATGTCGTTCTATCAATTTTCGATTTTATTGCGAAAAAGCGAAAAAATTTCGGAATTTCGACTGACATGGAATTTTCGACTGACATGGAAACGATCCGTTGCGGATCGGGGCGACTAGCCCTTCCCCCTTAAAAAAAGAAAGAAAAATCCGTATGTTTAAAGCTGCGTCATGGAAACCGTGTCAGATTTCGTAAAACGCGAAAATAAGGAAATGTGAGTGTGAGGAAACACAAAAATGTTCTGGATCATCCCGAAGAGGCGCGAGCGTCCTGGCGGGAGGTTTGAGGTGTCAGGAGAAAACACAAGTTGAAAGAGACAAGTCAACAGCGGGAATCCTGGAGAAGCCTCAAAGAGGCGCGAGCAGCCTGGCGATAGAAGCCGGCTCTCCCTTTTTTTCTGAAAAACGCGCTGATCATTTTGTATAAATAGGGACTTTTGCGCCTCATTGTTTCATCATCCGAAACACAAAAACATCTCCACAAAACCTCTTCTTCCTCTTCCACAAAAATATTTCATGGATCCTTTTGTGCAAGGACTTTACAGTTAGTGCAAGGACTTATAAATCTCTAAAAGGATCAAAGGGTATACTTTTGTATTATAATCAGTTGGTCCACGTTTATCAATAACGGTTGGCTTGCTAGATAAGTTTGACGTTATTGTCATACAGATGGCGGTGATCAACTGGTCCCTAAAAGTCACACCTATAGGATACGTTTGAGAGATGTGACGGTATGAAAATACAGTCATGTTGATGCCATAAAATTGACTAAGCAGTTAGTCCGAGTTATTTGACTAGTAATTAGTCAAAATGCGATGTTGAGATATTTTATTTAATACGGATTAAATAAAATGGGCTAAGGCGAATTAAACAGTTAATTCGTAAATTAAATATAAACGATTATATTTAATTAATGTATATGGAATTAATTATACAATATTGTCTTTGTCGGACATGTATTAACATTTCAACTAATCCGAGTTATTAGTTGATGTTTTAATAACCGATAACCGATGACGATTTATAATTAAAAACCCGTCGTATACATTTAGCAAATTTCGAGTCGGACCACGAGTTAAACATAAGAGGAAGTGGAAGCCCACTTCCCCATGTGGATCTCGGTTTGGCCGAATGAAAGGAACAAAAGGAGAGCTTCTCCTCCTTTCTAACCTAATGATTCATTTTGACAAAAATATTAGGGTTTCAGAGTATTTTTCTCTGAAATTTCTAGATCTCACATCGAATAACCTCACAATAGCTCTCTCAATATTGCAAGTCAATTAGAGAGCATTTCTAGCACAAGGGCATAGTCTCAGACGGTCTTGGGTGCAACAATTAGGAGGAAATCTACATTGATTTCTGTTCATTTTGCCGAATTGCACTAGGACCCGAGGTTGATTCTTTACCTTTATCGTTTCTCTTGTATTTATGTTTTATGACCATAATTCACATGTAAATTTGCGTTATAATCCTTAAAATTTAAGGGAATTTTACGGATATTTCCTTACACATTTTGTATAAATAGGGACTTTTGCGCCTCATTGTTTCATCATCCGAAACACAAAAACATCTCCACAAAACCTCTTCTTCCTCTTCCACAAAAATATTTCATGGATCCTTTTGAGAACGCATTGCGACAATGGTGCCGGTGTTGGAATATGTGTCCTCCGACAATAATGCGATCACAACTGTCGATCATGATGATCACATGTTTAAGTCTCATTTCAAAAATACATTTGGGAAGTAATATTTTACTGTCAACTGGTCCACACATATCGGTAATGATTGGCTGAATAGAGTTTGACATTACTGTCGTGCGACGGTGGTAATCAGTTGATCCCCTTAGGTCATACCTAAAGGGTAACACTCTTAATTGATTATTTAATTGATCGTATGACGATACGGGTTAATTAAATTACTTAAAATTGACGGACGATTTTGGAAGTAATATTTACGTATCTCATTATAATTTGATTAAATAAGATACGGTCTAAGTAATCGAATTGTTTTATTACTTAGATGAAATTATTGTTTAAGGAAACAATTGCATTTGAATGAATAATTTATTATAAATGCAAGATTTTGTGATTTATAATTGTTAAAATATTTTGGTACAAGTAATTATGAATTATTAAGTCAATTTTGTATATGACGTATTTTTATTAATGCGTTGATTTTTAATATGTTAAAAATACATAACAATTTTACATGACATGTGACAAATTGACAATGATAAAATGGAATCCATTTTATCTCATTTGGACCGAAATTAGGAGGAAGTATGGTGTTTAAATTATGTTATATTTTTGAGTGGAAAACAATATAATTACATCTAGCCATAGCCATGCAAGCCTATGTTTTCTTGGATAGAAAAAACTTGACCATGCATTGGCTCCCTCTCTCTCCTTCCCACCCGGTTTTTGAAGGACAAAAATAGAGAGTTTTTCTCTATCATTATTCATTCATAATACACACAATATTTCTAGTGTAAGAAATAAGAAAGCTCTCTAAGAAAAACTAGAGAAATAAAAACTCCAAAGATCTTCTTCTCTTGGCCGAAATACAAGAGATAAAACAATATTATTGGGTCAATTTTATTTAGATTAATATTGTTCTAGTATTAATAATATTAATCTTATTAAGAGGTTACCTTGGGTATTATTCCTTGGGAGGGATTCTATACTTGAATCCTTGTTCTTCCATTTTAGGAGTGCTCAAGAACAAGTAAGAAGGAGATCTTACTTGTGCCCAATAATCCGAAATCTTCAATGTAAGATGATGATTTCTTCCTTATTCTTATTATTGTTTGCATGCATAAGATCAACATTTAATTTTATGACTAAATTAATTTGTAACATATATGAATATATTAAGTAATGAGATATAGATTTCTAACAAGTGGTATCATGAGCCTTTGGTTGTTTGCATGCAAATCGGTTATAGTTTTTCCGAGTTATACGATTATCATATATAAAACTTATAAATTTGTGTTTATTATGACATATCACGAAATTTATTTTGCATGTTAAAGTTTCTGATCCTAAAATGTATTTAAGATATCTTATCTATATTAATACAAAAGACAATACTCAATCCTCAACGCCACGTCGTAGTGCAACCCCCCCCCCCTTTTTTGTTTTTTTGGAAATTTATGTTATGGTAGGACCCGTTAGTGTGCAATGTATTTATTTCTTTAGATTTTTGTCTTTTCAAACATGCGATAAATTCCGTCTAGCAACAAATTCTATGAAATAATATTATGAAAAAATTCTATGAATTAATATTATGAAATAATTTTATACATTCCGTGTAAATAAAATTAATAACATATAAGTAGAATGAATTACAAATGGGAGTAAATGAAATTGAATTACATAATTTTAAAAAAAAAAATAATAATAATAAAATTACATTATTACGAGAAGGAATTACATTTATATTACGAGAAAGAATTACATTTATATACGGAATAGAATATAAAACGTAAATGAATTACATACATAATTTTTTAAAACTACATGGTACAAAAATTTTTGTTTAAAAAATCAATCATGACGGAGTATTTATTTGGAATATAAAACTCGGCAACTTAACTATCAGCCGCGCACACCGAAAATGATAGTTGACAATGATAGACAACCGAGTTAATTTAGTCTTCAACTAGCATTTAAAGCAAATTTTATTTTTTTTTTACTCTAAAAAAAACAAATAAAATTTAATTTAATTTACAAGTGACTAGATATGCGTACTTCTACTACGACTACTAATGTAGTGTACCATGAAATGTTTCAATTTTTAGAATAACTTGCATATGTTAAACTTGATTATTAGATTATATTTCTTTTATCCGGATGTAAAGTTTTTTATGTATGCAATTTTTATTTACAAGAGTAGATTACGTTATTTCCTCATAAACCAGTGCATGTGAACACGTGTTTGTAACAAGTTTAAACATTAATTATGTAGATCGTTGATTTAGACCAACTAGATAAGTACAATAGAAATGCAAAAACAAATATACATCCAAAAACATTAATACCGGCCCAAACACATACCCGTGCAATTTTGCACGGGTTTAAAACTAGTTTTGGTTAATTTATGGATTTTTATTGTTCATTTTATTTAATAATGGCATTAAAAATGTGATTTTATGATAAAAATGTCATTTTCGGACTAAAATTATCTAAAATTCGAATTTTCCAGTGGTTTTTGGATATGTTTTCACATATATTATTTTTAGATGACCTGTAAATTTTCATAATTTTTGGAGTTCTTATGCTCGAAATATGGATTTTTCATGTTAAAAATCGAATTTAAATGAAAAATAGGTTAATATGAGATAAATTTCGAATATGGTCATAGAAATTTAGTATGTTGTCACATGCAATTTTAGAAGATGTGTGTAAAATAATAGGCTATAATTAAGTCTTTATGCATGATTTATGAATTTTTGATGGAAAATAACATAAATAGTGACTTAATTAGTGAATAATTGCTAAAACATACTTCATGACTAAGGAAAAACGTCACATGTTGCATTTTATTACCTTTTTCAGATCTAAAATTGAAAAGTTGATAAATATAATTTTTCTCATGTTTTATGATTATATTTGTTAAATCCGATAAACCGCAACTAGAGCTGGCAAATAATGACACGACACGAAAACACGACACGAAATTAACGGGTTTGGGTTGAGGCTCAATGACTCATTTATGTAAGTGGGTCGACACGAACACGGCACGATATTTAATTGGGTCGGGTTTTGGTTGAGCTCTCTAAACACGAACCTGACACGAATGACCTGTTTAATATATTATTCCTAATTTTTTTATCTTTCATCACATAAATATTCTTAAAACTTTCCAACTATTAATATGACACGAAAACACGACCCGAACCCGACACGATATTAGCGGGTTAGGGTTGAGGCTTGATGACCCATTTATGTAAGTGGGTCGACACAAACACGACACGAGATTTAAACGGGTCGGGTTTGGGTTGAAGGGTTTGTGACCCGTTTACATATGACACGAACACGAACCCGACACGATCCGATCTGTTTGCCAGGTAACCGCAACAATGTTTTTCCCGATAAATTTCGAAATTTTTAACCTAAGTTTTTGAACATTATGAGTGTCATGGTATTTTTCCAGAATGTTCATGAGTTTTAAATTTCAAATTTCAAATTTATTTGAAATTTTTGTGATTTATTTGGAGTTTATGGCAATTTTATTGTAATTTTGAGTCCATTAATGAACAATTTTAAGAAATATAAGTTAATTATTGTCATAAGTTAGTCGAGACTAATTTTGAGTCCTAAGTTGGTTAGGGTAATTAACTTGTGCATAAATATGATTTTATGTAATTTATTGTGATTTTTAAAGGTTGAATCAAGCAAATCCGTAAAAACCGTTTAATATACGATATTGGCTCCTTAAAGGCGATTTAGCATAAAATTGGGCATGTTCATACATATTATAATGCTGCATTTTATTTATGATTGTCATAATTTTATTTTATGTAATTTTTGAATTATGTAATTTTACTTAGTATGGCCTTAGTTTTTATTGGTATTACCCGAAATGTATGGGAATATCGATTCGGTTGTAATTTACTGTGATCTCGTATCAGCGTTTTATAATTTAATAGATTTATTTTATTTTAATTACAAATGTATAATAGGAAATTATGTAATTTGTTATGTAATTTATTTATTTCGGAGTTCCTTGAAGACGGTGTCACTCAAGGAAGACGATACGTAAAGACGGTGTTACCTCGAGATGCGTGCCAAAACGGAAGTTCAAGGGACCAATGGAGTTGGTTTCCGAATATGTAATAGTTAATTAGATTTTCTATTTTAGGAAGGCCATACTAGGATTTAATTCATGCTTTGCATTTTATTTATATGTTGCAAGCATCGCTAAATCGCCATAACTAAAACATGCATTGTCATTTTAATCGAGTTTATCGACCGTGTCAATTACAATTATCGTAGTTCACCGCTTTAGTTCACTTAAAATGTGATAGATAATAAATTGACATGACCTCTCGCTAAAAATAATCAATTGAGACATAGCCTTACTAAAAAGTAGAAACCATGAAAACCTATTTCGCGAGGGAGTGCACTCGGCCATCCCGGGGTACAAACCTTGTTACGTAGGGGAAGTGGGTGATAAATGTCTATCCACCGAATTCGTGTTGATGAGGGTTTCATCGGCTATCCCGTGCCCAAGTTTATGTGAATTTGGATCATGGACACATTTATTTGAAATTTGGATTGACCTCAACGGAAGTATTCGTGACCGTAGTCGCATGTGTTCCGGGCTATAGATAAATATTAGAGTAATTTTATCGACCGAGAATTCTAAAAGTAGAATCGATTAAAGAGTTAGTCCACCGAGTTATATTGATAAGGGTTTCATCGGCTATCCCGTGCCCAAGTTAATATGAATTTGGATCTCGAAATCATTTATAATAGTTGGGTAGAGGTCACTATATAAATGCTCATATCTTGTTAATTTATTTACGAGTATGATTCAAAAAGACAAATGTTAATATTTCCTTTTCCTCCATACTTATAGTTCATTACAATGAATCCATCAAATGCTACTACACCGATAACTATTGAGTCTTGCCACAATGTTTTTGACGACGTTTGCTTCAACAATGATTTCGACACTACTAGAGAACTTCATTTTGGGATAGGTTCGGATGGAAACCTTAACTTCATCACTTCTTCTAGACCACCTACTACTACTAGATCACTTTTGAGCCGGTCTCAGGAAGACCGCCTCATAAAATCTATAGGATCTTTGTCTCTGGAAGATAAAGATGCCAAAACTAGTGGGAGCTCAAGCAATCAAGTTCTTGCTTCAAAGGGCAAAAAGTTCAAGAAGAAGGGAAAGAAAGGGAAAAACTTCAAGCAAGTTGATGATGAGTGCCATTATTGTTATGGCATGGGACATTGGCTTAGGAATTGTCTCGTATATTTGCGAAATATAAGGGAAGGAATCATCGTTTCAAAAGGTAAAATTCCTAAGGAAATTTATGTTATTGATATAAATTATACTTCCACTACGACATGGGTACTGGATACCGGTTGTGGTTCTCACCTTTGTAATCATTTACAGGGTTTAAGAGACGTGAAGAGGCTTAGCAAAGGAGATGTGGATCTACACCTTGGAAATGGAGCTCGAGTAGCGGCCGAATCCAAAGGAACTTATGTATTAGCTTTGCCAAATGGATTTGAGTTGTATTTACATAATTGTTTTATGTGCCTACACTCTCTAAAACCATTATTTCTATCGCTATGTTAGACATGGACGGATTTTGTTTTGTCATTAAGAACAATCGTTGTACTATTTTTAGGAACAACTTGGTTATAGGCCAAGCTTCTTCCATTAATGGCATTTACATTTTAGAAACCTCGAATCCAACTAATGATATCTATAACATTCAATCAAAGAAACTCAAATCAAGTGACCCAAATGAATCGTTCATTTGGCATTGTCGATTAGGTCACATAAACGAGAATCGCATCAAAAGATTAATTTCAAGTAATGTGATTACACCATTTGATTATCAATCATATGGAACATGCGAATATTGCCTTCTTGGCAAAATGACTCGTAATCCTTTTAGTGGTAAAGGGACACGAGCTAGTGAACTATTGGGACTCATACATACCGATGTGTGTGGACCAATGAGTATCACCGCTCGAGGAAATTATGACTACTTCATAACCTTCACCGACGACTTGAGTAGACATGGGTATGTTTATTTAATGAAGCATAAAAGTGAAGCTTTTGAGAAATTCAAGGAGTTTCAAAACGAAGTAGAGAACCAATTGAACAAAAGGATAAAGGCACTACGATCCGATCGTGGTGGAGAATATCTTAGCCTTGAATTCGATTCACACTTGAAAGGTTTTGGTATTATATCACAACTTTCTCCACCTGGAACACCACAACTCAATGGTGTTGCCGAAAGGAGAAATCGAACCCTACTTGATATGGTTCGATCCATGATGAGTCAAACCGAGTTACCAAACTCGTTTTGGGGATTTGCAATCCAAATTGCAATTATATCTTTGAATAATAGTCCCACTAAGGCCACCGAAAAGACTCCATTTGAGATGTGGAAAGGAAGAATTCCTAATCTATCCTACATGAAAATTTGGGGATGTGATGCTTACGTCAAGACAAAGACTGACAACAAGCTTGCCCCAAAATCCGAAAAATGTATCTTTGTAGGTTACCCCTTGACCTCTCGAGGTTACTACTTCTACAAACCTCAAGAAAACAAAGTGTTTGTGTCTTGCGAGGCTGTCTTCTTAGAAAGAGACTTTATTTCTAGGAGACAGAGTGGGAGAAATTTTGAACTTGATGAAGTTCAAGAGCCACAAACCGAGGTAGAGACGCAATAAGATGTTCCTTCGTCGTCTAATGCGGTTGTCCCTCCTCCACTTAGAAGAACGGGCCGAGTTGTACGCCATCCCGATCGATATGTGGGACTTATCGAAGAAGATGGAACACTCAATGTGTTGCTTTTGGAAAGTGACGAGCCCGCCACCTACAAGGCCGCAATCTCTAGTCCTAGTTCCTCCTTATGGCTTGAAGACATGAAGTCCGAAATGGATTCTATGCATGAAAACCAAGTTTGGGACTTGGTGGATTTGTCCAAAGGGGCAAGACCTCTTCAATGCAAATGGATTTTTAAAGTAAAGAATGGCATAGAAGGACATGATGATGTCTACAAAGCTAGGCTAGTGGCAAAAGGATTTACCCAAGTCCAAGGTCTCCATTATGATGAGACTTTCGCCCCCGTAGCCATGCTAAGATCCATACGGATTTTGTTAGCGATTGCCGCATTTCATGATTATGAAATATGGCAAATGGATGTCAAAACCGCTTTTCTAAATGGGCATTTAGAAGAGGAAGTGTACATGATACAACCCGAAGGTTTTGTTGATTCTAAGTATCCTAACAAAGTGTGCAAGCTTAAGAGATCCATTTATGGTCTTAAGCAAGCATCTAGAAGTTGGAATCATCGATTCGATCATGTGATAAAAGAGAATGGTTTCACTCAAAGTGTTGAGGAACCATGTTTATACATGAAATTTAGTGGGAGCAATGTTGTGTTCCTAATCTTGTATGTCGATGACATACTACTCATTGGAAATGATATTCCGATGTTGTCTTCAGTTAAGAAGTGGTTATGTAACCACTTCCAAATGAAGGATTTAGGAGAGGCACAACGCATATTAGGTATCTGGATCCATAGAGATAGATCCAAGAGGATATTGGCACTAAGTCAAGAGTCTTATGTTGATAAGATTCTTCGACGGTTCAGCATGGACAAATCCAAAAGGGGATTAGTACCTATGGTAACTGGGACTATATTGAGCAAGTCTCAATCTCCCTCCGAACCCCATGATGTTGAACTCATGGAGATGATCCCTTATGCTTCCGCTGTTGGATCAATCATGTACGCCATGATATGCACACGTCCTGATGTCTCGTATGCCTTGAGCATGACAAGTAGATATCAAGGAAATCCAGGAGAGAGTCACTGGATAGCCGTCAAGAACATCCTTAAGTACTTGAGAAGAACTAAGGATTCTATCTTAGTGGTTGGAGGAGACACCGAGCTACGTGTTAATGGATACACGGACTCGAGTTTTCAAACAGATAGAGATGACATGAAATCACAAGCTGGTTTCGTTTTCATGCTCAATGGTGGTGCCGTTAGCTGGAGAAGCTTCAAGGAAGCTATGACTGTGGATTCAACAACGGAGGCTGAGTACATTGCAGCATCAGAAGCTGCCAAGGAAGCTGTGTGGATCAGGCAATTCGCGGAAGGTCTAAGAGTAGTACCTACCGCCAATGATCCCATCACTCTCTATTGTGATAATAGTGGGACAATCTTCCAAGCTAAAGAGCCAAAGTCTAGTAATAGATCTAGACATGTACTTAGAAAATATCATGTAATAAGAGATTTCATTGAAAGAAAGGAAATTGCGATTTGTAAGATTGGGACGAATGACAACATAGCCGATCCGCTCACCAAACCTTTATCGCAGGCCAAGCATGATGGACATGTTGCGTCCATGGGACTTAAACGTGTACCAAGTTTATGTTAGATTTTGAAATGAAATAAAAGTGTTGTTTTTGTTCATGTTCATAATTGCATTTGTCTTTTATCTTTTCTTTGTACATTGTTATATGCAAACGGGTTGTAGTGACAATTGAACCCCGTTAAAGTGAACACGGATTAACATAGTATTCGCCCATAATCACTTGTATGAGGTGACGTCTCGAAGTGACTAGAGTGTGATGCGATTGATGGCAAGTTCAAGTGCCATGGAGTCATATGAGAATGACTAGTCGATCACATAGGCTGACTGTTAGGAACACTTTGTCGGGCCTTATGACCGCTTATAGAGTTCTGGCAAATTTATATAGCCTGGTCGTGGCGAGAGCTACTATAGTATTCTAATGAGTCGATTCTTTTGACTAAAGACTGTTCGCCTAAGATGGCACAGTTTTAGATTAACTTTGATTTGTGTTACTACGACCTTCGTAAATGGGGTCAAATGGGCATATTTTGGGTTATGATGGATGTGGCTAGTCAAAGGGAATTAGTGCGATAGGAATTGTCCACCCCTAGTCAGGGTTATAACAATATCTCAGGGCCACCCGAGGAGTAATGAACTGGAAATGCGTGGCCATGCTCGGAAGATATCTATGGTAGATAAATCCGGTCAATCAGTTGTTCTCCATATCGAGGAAACCACTCTCGATATGATCACTTGCAAGTACGACCTGAAAGACACCTTGCATTGAGTGGTAGATAGTAATAGGACAAGAGAATTGGTGACGCACACTTGTCGAGGACAAGTGGGAGATTGTTGGAATATGTGTCCTCCGACAATAATGCGATCACAACTGTCGATCATGATGATCACATGTTTAAGTCTCATTTCAAGAATACATTTGGGAAGTAATATTTTACTGTCAACTGGTCCACACATATCGGTAATGAATGGATGACTAGAGTTTGACATTACTGTCGTGCGACGGTGGTGATCAGTTGATCCCCTTAGGTCATACCTAAAGGGTAACACTCTTAATTGATTATTTAATTGATCGTATGACGATACGGGTTAATTAAATTACTTAAAATTGACGGACGATTTTGGAAGTAATATTTACGTATCTCATTATAATTTGATTAAATAAGATACGGTCTAAGTAATCGAATTATTTTATTACTTAGATGAAATTATTATTTAAGGAAACAATTGCATTTGAATGAATAATTTATTATAAATGCAAGATGTTGTGATTTATAATTGTTAAAATATTTTGGTACAAGTAATTATGAATTACTAAGTCAATTTTGTATATGACGTATTTTTATTAATGCGTTGATTTTTAATATGTTAAAAATACATAACAATTTTACATGACATGTGACATGTGACAAATTGACAAAGATCCATTTTATCTCATTTGGACCGAAATTAGGAGGGAGTATGGTGTTTAAATTATGTTATATTTTTGAGTGGAAAACAATATAATTACACCTAGCCATAGCCATGCAAGCCTATGTTTTCTTGGATAGAAAAAACTTGACCATGCATTGGCTCCCTCTCTCTCCTTCCCACCCGGTTTTTGAAGGACAAAAATAGAGAGTTTTTCTCTATCATTATTCATTCATAATACACACAATACTTCTAGTGTAAGAAATAAGAAAGCTCTCTAAGAAAAACTAGAGAAATAAAAACTCCAAAGATCTTCTTCTCTTGGCCGAAATACAAGAGATAAAACAATATTATTGGGTCAATTTTATTTAGATTAATATTGTTCTAGTATTAATAATATTAATCTTATTAAGAGGTTACCTTGGGTATTATTCCTTGGGAGGGATTCTATACTTGAATCCTTGTTCTTCCATTTTAGGAGTGCTCAAGAACAAGTAAGAAGGAGATCTTACTTGTGCCCAATAATCCGAAATCTTCAATGTAAGATGATGATTTCTTCCTTATTCTTATTATTGTTTGCATGCATAAGATCAACATTTAATTTTATGACTAAATTAATTTGTAACATATATGAATATGTTAAGTAATAAGATATAGATTTCTAACAGCCGGGATTTGTCGCCTCCCGAAAAATATCAACTCATTTGCATGGGAGTTTTGTCAATTGTTGGTGCTTCGTCAAGTCAAAGTGCAACCTTCTTTTCTTGAAGCATGTTCTCGGTTTTGGGATTCGAAACATCATGTTTTCGTTTTCCCTAAAGGTGAGATGTGTCCTCTTGCCGAAGAAGTTGGAGCCATTGGTGGGTGGTCGGGTTGTGTTCCGGTGCTTCCTCCGACTCGGTTGTGCTACAAGGAGAAATTCCGTTCCATGTTGGGTTTGTCGACAAGCCAAATCAACTCCCTTCTTGCTCCACATGGTGTGGATATGTTGGCTCTTATCAACATCTTTTCAAACCGATTAGATGCCAACGTCTCGGAGGTGGCTAGGAGAAGGGCTCTTGCCTTTTGCCTTATCCATGTGTACCTCTTTGTTGATGTTTTGAAGAAGGAGGGGCCAACATGTTATGGTAGCATGACCCTTGTTCATGTGGTTGAGCAAATGGAGTATGGTAGAGATCCATCATGGTTGGTGCTTGGCGAGATCATCCAAGATTTGTGTAATACTATGGTTTTATGAGTCTCTGGGTACTCTATCGAGTAGGCCTTACTCTGTCGAGTAAGGGTGTGTTGCGTTTTAAAAATAGTTTCTAACCTGTTGGGTACTCGATCGAGTAACCTTGATACTCGATCGAGTAAGGGGGCACTCGATCGAGTACCTTAGCTACTCGATCGAGTAGCCGGTTTACGGGGGGATGATTTGTCGGGTTTTGTTAATAAAGCGATTAAGTATATAATTACTTCCGCCAATTTTCTTTAAACACTTTTAAAACCTAATTGCTTTCAAAAGAGAAAACAAACTACGTTCTTCGCATCAATCGCATTGTTGGCAAATCCCGGAGCTTGGAAGGTCGGATTTTACCTTTCTTTATACCTTTGTGATCCTTGCGTCGAGGGTAAGATCTACGTACCATTTTTATAGTGTTTCGTTAAAGTTAGTTAAACCCTAATATTGGGATTTGGGGGTTTTGTTGTATTTCGTGATTGGTAGTGATTATATGTTTGTATGTTAGGAGGAGGATTCGTAGAAGAAGCCTTTTGATATCAGCTGTTGAGACCGTTTGATTGGGTTGCTTTCCAGGTAGGGTTTCCCTACTCAGTATTAGTCCCATGATGCATTGTTGGTGTTTTGTGATTGTTGAATATTATCGTATTCATATTGTGACGGTCGTTGGTTTTGATTCTTTGTTTAATGGTTGTGATTGTTTGTCTGGTTCTCGAGATGCGTTCTCGGTGAGTGGAGTCACTTGCGGGAGTGGCTTCACACCTAGTTTCGCCCTTCGTGGAACCCGCCACGGGAGGGGATGTGCACATTAATGGGACGGGGTTATCGCTCGGTATGATGAGCGGGGATTTGGTGGGTACGGTGCGGTCCCCCAGCGGTGGTGGTCCGGTGGACGGTCGGTGACGGAGATTGATTGGAGTGGGTGTGATTGTGTGTGTGACCGTTTGATTTGCTTGTTTACTGTGTTGTTGGTTATATAAATTGTGTGATTAATCGACCCGTTTAATGTTTTAAAAACTGTGGTGATCCATTCGGGGGTGGTGAGCAGTTATTGAGCATGTATGAATCTAGTTACATGGGATAGCTGGGATGTGCCACCGTCTGATGATAGAAGTCTTCCGCTGTAGCTTTAGTAGTTTAATCAACATTTCATTTAGCTGATTAGA
The DNA here is from genome assembly GCF_048544455.1 of Silene latifolia. NCBI lineage: Eukaryota > Viridiplantae > Streptophyta > Magnoliopsida > Caryophyllales > Caryophyllaceae > Silene > Silene latifolia. The sequence goes on from NC_133533.1 coordinate 86,212,812, forward strand.
CAGTTGGTTTGATAACTTGTATTTGTATTTTGGTATTTGGCTTTGGTTTGTAACCTTTCACTAAAGTTATACTATTTAAATGTTGTTTCGTTATTGTCTGATGAGTATCATTGCCTCGGGTAACCGAGATGGTAGCATCCTTATACCTGAGTGGTCCTGGTAAGGCACTTGGAGTATGAGGGTGTTACAAAATGGTATCGTCCTATCTGCGGAAGGGATGCCCTTTGATCTTGTGCCATGTGAGAGATGACCGGATAGAGAGTCCGACAGTGGATCAGATACCAGTGGTGGGTGAGTTTGCAGATGTTTTTCCAGAGGAGATTCCGGGGTTACCACCGAAGAGGGAGATAGATTTCACAGTTGAGTTGAAACCGGGATGTGGCTAATCTCTAAGGCACTCATTCGGATGGGCCCTAAGGAGATGGAGGAGCTCAGGAAACAATTAGATGATCTGATAGAGAAGCGATACATTAGACCTAGTGTATCACCGTGGGGAGCACCAGTTCTTTTTGTGAAGAAGAAAGATGGGAGTTTGAGGTTGTGCATAGACTACAGAGAGCTGAACCGAGTGACGGTGAAGAACAAGTATCCTTTGCCAAGGATAGATGACCTGTTTGATCAGTTGAGTGGTCCATCAGCCTTTTCCAAGATTGATTTGAGGTCGGGATACCATCAGGTGAAGATTAGAGAGGTGGACATACCAAAGACAGCTTTCACATCGAGGTATGGCCATTATGAGTATGTGGTGATGCCGTTTGGGTTATCTAATGCACCGAATGTGTTTATGGATTTGATGAAGAGAATCTTGAGACGTTTTTGGACAAAGTTTGTGGTGGTGTTTATCGATGACATCTTAGTCTACTCCAAGACTAAGGAGGAGCATGAGGAGCATCTGAGGATTGTGTTTCAGACCTTGAGGGAGCATGAGTTATATGCTAAGCTCTCCAAGTGTGAGTTCTGGTTAGAGAAAGTTGCTTTTCTGGGGCATGTGATCTCTAAGGATGGGGTAGCTGTGGATCCGGCAAAGATTGAGGAAATGACAAAGTGGGAAGCACCAAAGAATGTTGCTGAGATCAGGAGTTTCTTGGGTTTAGCTGGATACTACAGACGGTTCGTGAAAGATTTCTCCAAGATAGCTAGACCTATGACAGCATTGATGAGGAAAGAGAACAGGTTTCGTTGGGATGAGAGTTGTGAGACGGCGTTCCAAACATTAAAGGAGCGTTTGACCACAGCTCCTGTCTTAGCATTGCCTGAAGGGATTAAGAACTTTGAGGTTTATACAGATGCCTCAAAGAACGGGTTGGGATGTGTGTTGATGTAGAACGGTAAAGTGATTGCCTATGCTTCTAGGCAGTTGAAGCCTTATGAGGAGAACTATCCTACACATGATCTAGAGTTGGGTGCGGTGGTGTTTGCTCTCAAGATTTGGAGACAATACCTTTATGGGGCGACCTTTAAGATATTTTCGGATCACAAGAGTCTCAAGTACATCTTCACTCAAAAGGAGTTGAACATGAGACAGAGGAGGTGGATGGAGCTGATTGGCGATTATGACATGGATATTATCTACCATGAAGGGAAATCCAATGTTGTTGCAGATGCTTTGAGTAGGAAGAGTGTGCATTCTTTGTGTACAACTCTATCTTTGATGAGGTTGAGAGATGAGGTGGGGAAGTTTGGGATACATATGATGCAGAGACGGGATGCCGTAGGAGATTTGACAGTACAGCCTGATCTTTATGATGATATTCGAGGTAAACAGGCGTTGGATCCTAAGTTGGTTGAGTGGAGAGCTGGAGTAGAGAAAGGGATAGTGTCTCGATTCTCTATTCATACAGATGGTAGTTTGAGGTTTGATGGTAGGTGGTGTGTCCCTAATGATGAGGAGCTGAAAAAGACAATCATGACAGAGGCACATTGTACACCATATTCAGTACATCCAGGTGGTGACAAGCTGTACAAGGATTTAAAGAACACGTTTTGGTGGCCTGGGATGAAGAAAGAAACAGTTGAGTTTGTGGCCCGTTGTTTGACATGCCGGAGAGTTAAAGGGGAACAAATGACGACCACAAGGTAAGATTCAGTCTTTAGAGGTACCTGAGTGGAAGTGGGAATCCATTTCTATGGATTTTATCATGGGTTTGCCAAAGAGTCAACAGGGTAACAACATGATATGGGTAATAGTGGACCGACTGACCAAGTCAACTCACTTTGTGCCAATGAAAGATACATGGACTAAAGCACAATTAGCTATGGCTTATCGGAAGAATGTGCTTAAGTTACATGGAGTCCCTAAGGACATAGTATCCGACGAGAGATGCGAGGTTTATCTCAAGGTTTTGGAAAGAGTTGCAGGAATCTTTGGGAACAACTTTGAAGATGAGTACAACATTTCATCCCGCGACGACGGTCGTCGACCGAGAGAACGATCAAGACTCTTGAGGATATGTTACGGGCTTGTGTGATGGACTTTGGTGGTAGCTGGGAACAGAGGTTGGATTTGATAGAGTTTTCTTACAACAACAGCTATCACACTAGTATTGGCATGGCACCGTTTGAGGCTTTATATGGGAGGAGATGTAGGAGTCCGATTTGTTGGGACGACACAGTCTTGAGGCGATAGTTCTAGGACCAGAGATGGTACATGAGATGGTTGAACAGATTAAGATGATCAGGGAACGGATGAGAGTAGCTCAGGATAGGCAAAAGAGTTATGCAGATCTACATCGCCGGGATATAGAGTTTCAAGTTGGGGACAAGGTTCTTCTGAAAGTGTCTCCTATGCGTGGGGTTATGAGATTTGGGAAGAAAGGCAAGCTGAGTCAGAAGTTCATCGGACCTTATGAGATCTTAGAGCAGGTTGAAGAGGTTGCATATCGTCTTGCTTTACCAGCTGCGTTAGAGAGAGTGCATAATGTGTTTTATGTATCTCAGATGCGGAAGTATGTGAGTGACCCATCACATGTGTTAGAGGCAGAGAGCTTAGAGCTAGATGAGTCCTTATCATATCTTGAGGTCCCTAAGCAGATTATTGACCGGAAGGTTAGGAAGACTAGGAGTGGTGAGACAGTTTTGTTTAAGATCCTCTTGTCTAACCACGAGACTGAGGAAGCTACATGGGAGGCAGAGGAGGCCATGAAAGAGCGTTACCCTTTCCTTTTTTATCAGGTATGTATGGTTACGGGGACGTAACCTTGTTTCTTTTAGGGGGGGTAGGAGATGATCGCGAAGAGTTTTGGGAGCTTTTTATACCTTTTTATGTTGTGTCGGTATGTTTGTGTGGTTGAGTCGGGTTGAGTTTGGGTTAGTAACATGTTTTATGTTGAGTTTTGTTTTGGTTGTTGAGTCGGGAGTGTTGTAGTGTGTGTCTTTGTTTTGTTGTGGTTTGAACTTCGGGGACGAAGTTCTTTTTAAGGAGGGAAGACTGTAATACTACGGTTTTATGAGTCTCTGGGTACTCTATCGAGTAGGCCTTACTCTGTCGAGTAAGGGTGTGTTGCATTTTAAAAATAGTTTATGACCTGTTGGGTACTCGATCGAGTAACCTTGATACTCGATCGAGTAAGGGGGCACTCGATCGAGTACCTCAGCTACTCGATCGAGTAGCCGGTTTACGGGGGGATGATTTGTCGGGTTTTGTTAATAATGCGATTAAGTATATAATTACTTCCGCCACTTTTCTTTAAACACTTTTAAAACCTAATTACTTTCAAAAGAGAAAACAAACTACGTTCTTCGCATCAATCGCATTGTTGGCAAATCCCGGAGCTTGGAAGGTCGGATTTTACCTTTCTTTATACCTTTATGATCCTTGCGTCGAGGGTAAGATCTACGTACCGTTTTTATAGTGTTTCGTTAAAGTTAGTTAAACCCTAATATTGGGATTTGGAGGTTTTGTTGTATTTCGTGATTGGTAGTGATTATATGTTTGTATGTTAGGAGGAGGATTCGTAGAAGAAGCCTTTTGATATCAGCTGTTGAGACCGTCTGATTGTGTTGCTTTCCAGGTAGGGTTTCCCTACTCAGTATTAGTCCCATGATGCATTGTTGGTGTTTTGTGATTGTTGAATATTATCGTATTCGTATTGTGACGGTCGTTGGTTTTGATTGCTGTTTAATGGTTGTGATTGTTTATCTCTGGTTCTCGAGATGCGTTCTCGGCTGAGTGGAGTCACTTGCGGGAGTGGCTTCACGCCCTAGTTTCGCCCTTCGTGGAACCCGCCACGGGAGGGAATGTGCACATTAATGGGACAGGGTTATCGCTCGGTATGATGAGCGGGGATTTGGTGGGTACGGCTGCGGTCCCTCACTGGCACGGCTGGTCCAGTGGACAGTCGGTGACGGAGATTGATTGGAGTGGGTGTGATTGTGTGTGTGACCGTTTGAGCTGTTTGTTTACTATGTTGCTGGTTTATATAAATTGTGTGATTAGTACTGACCCCGTTTAATGTTTTAAAAACTGTGGTGATCCATTCGGGGGTGGTGAGCAGTTATTGAGCAGGTATGAATTGAGTTACATGGGATAACTGGGATGTGCCACCGTCTGATGATAGAAGTCTTCCGCTGTAGCTTTAGTAGTTTAATCAACATTTCATTTAGCTGATTAGCAGTTGGTTTGAGAACTTGTATTCGTATTTTGGTATTTGGCTTTGGATTGTAATTAACCTTTCACTAAAGTTATACTATTTAAATGTTGTTTCGTTATTGTCTGATGAGTATCATTGCCTCGGGTAACCGAGATGGTAGCATCCTTATACCTGAGTGGTCCTGGTAAGGCACTTGGAGTATGGGGGTGTTACACTTTGGACAAGGAAGGCTCTTGTGGAGAAGCTCCCTCTTTTGGGTCCCCAAGGATCCTTCAAGTGTGGCTATTGGAGAGGCTAATGTATGTAGAGGCTCCGGTTGATTGTTCTTCTTATTCCTTCCGTCACCTTACCATGAGGAAGAAGTTGTACTCGGATAGTTTTGCTTCTACTGAGGCTTATTGGGCCGCGAGATTGGCGGAGGAGGGTGGTCCTCACATCCGTTGGGTGGTGCCGTGGTGGCACTTGAGGTCCTTCACGGGGTTACCCGCTTCGGGTGCTAGTCCTCGTTCCTTGATGGTGGCGGGTTTGAAAGTTGCTTCCTTCATATATCCCGAAAGGCTCATGAGGCAAATGGGGCGTCAACAAAAGGTGCCCGCTCAAGATACTCTTGTCTAAGAGAATGTTTTCCGGAACTCCGAGCTTGTGGAGGTTTTCGAAAGGTGGTGGGCCACTCGGCCTCTTTGGGAGGTACCAATCCCCGTTGCCACGACATGGGTGACTCCCGCTTATGTCAAGTGGTCAAGTGCTCCGTCCTTGGAAGAGAGATCCAAGTTTCGTAAGGACGAGGTCGTCGACTTGAAGTATCGAGAGGTTGGCAAGGCCAACCGTGCCTTCTTTGAAGAATATTTTGATAGAGTTAGCCCGGATGTGATGAGACCACCGAAGAGGAGAATCTCGGGTCCCAAGAGTATGGTGAGCCATGCATTGGCTCGTTTTGGGTCGAACATGGGGTCTTGTGCTAGACCGGAGGCCATCGTCGTCTTAGATCCGTTGAGGATCCGTTCCGAGGAGGAAATCCATGCTAGGCGGGCCAACAAGAAGAACAAGGGGAAGATGTACCTCGAGGGAAAAGGCAAGGGTAAAATGGAAGATTGAAGACCTCCATTACCCGTTTTATTATTATGTTGTATTAGTATTGTGAGTTTTTATTATGTTGTACTAGCTAGTTATTGTGTGTTTTGTGCTAGTTTTATTATGTGAGGTGTTTTAGTCGACACCTTAGCTTCGATAAGTTCTAGACTCGTCGAGATTTAATTGTTGTTGAAATTGTAATCCCTCCCATTATTAATTAAATAAGAGGATTGACCGTGTCGAAAATTGTGAACGCTTGTTTCTTCCATCCATTTTGTAAAGGCAATTCGATTTGAATTATCCTAAACATTTGCACTTGGGAAAGTGGTATTTTGTGGAAAGGGAGAAAGGCTTATTTTTGTATTTAGTGTGGGGAAAAGGGGAATGTTGTTCCCTTTTCTCTTTTTGATGGGGATGTTTTTGTATGTGGGGATGGTTGTTTTTTGATTGTGGGAATGGTTTTTTTTTTTGATTGTGGGGATGGTTGTATTCTTCTTGTGTAAGAAAGGACTGCCTACGTATTCACCCGGAGAGGTGAAATCAAACCATGATCGTAGTTCGAAATGTTTTGTTGATTTATTGGGTTTTGTGGTTGTATCCCTCAGGCATAAGAGGGACTGCCTACGTATTCACCTGAAGAGGTGAAATCAAACCATGCTCGTAGTTCAGGGGTTTTTGTTTTAGTGCAAATGGATGTTGCCTTTGACAGATCAAAGGACATTCGAAGCGGGCAAGGTGCCGCAGCTTAGACTCGATAAAACATGCAATTTCAAATCAGAACACGTTTGAGGAACTTGACTTGAAAAGGGTTAAGGTGGTTGCTAGTTGTAAAACTAGGCTTAGGTCGTTGGTTGCTATGGTTCAAGGGTAGTATTTCTTGAGTTGGTCCGGGTTGGTCGGGTTTGTAAAATCCTCCCCATCTAGGTCACTCAGTCTCACTGCGCCCCCCGAAAGTATTTTCTTGACCAGGTATGGCCCGGCCTAGTTGGGTTTGAATTTCCCCCTCGGATCGACGGGCAACGGTGCTCGAACTGACTTGAGGACCAAGTTGCCCTCCTGGATATTCCTGGGTTTAACCTTCTTGTTGAATGCCCGTTGTATACGTCGTTGGTATAGCTGGACGTTGTGCAAGGCATTGAGTCGCCGTTCGTCTAGAAGAGTGAGTTGCTCGTAACTTCGACGGGTCCATTCCGCCTCGGGGACTTGGCTCTCCAGTAAGATGCGTAGAAAAGGGACCTCTAACTCTACCGGTTGAATCGCCTCCATACCATATGCTAGGTAGAAGGGTGTGGCGCCTGTCGGTGTTCGAATGGAGGTTCGGTATCCCCAGAGTGCGAATGGGAGTTTGCTCGGCCAATCGCGGTAGTTGTCTTGCATTTTCTTGATAATGGTGATAAGAGTTTTGTTCGCTGCCTCCACCGCTCCGTTAGTTTGGGGACGGTAGGGGGATGATCGATGTCGTTTGATCTTGTATTTGTCCAGCAAAGCTTGAGTTTTCGCCCGGAAGTGTGAGCCTTGATCGCTGATGATTTCATGGGGTACCCCATACCGGCAGATGATGTTGTTTTGGATGAACTTGGCCACTTGTTTGGCGGTCTAGACTGCATATGATTGCGCTTCCACCCATTTGGTGAAGTAGTCGATGGCGACGAGGACAAAGCAGTGCCTCTTGGTGCCCACCGGGTTGACTTTCCCGATGATGTTGATGCCCCAGGTCGAGAAAGGCCAGGGTGACGTCATGGTGTATAAAAGGGATGGTGGTATGTGTTGTATGTTGGCGAAGATTTGGCAGTTGTGGCAATGTTTGACGTAGTTACGGCAATCGGCTTCCATGGTGGTCCAGTAGTAACCTAGCCGCGTGATTTTTCGAGTAAGCATCATTGCGCTCATGTGAGGGCCACATTCTCCGTCGTGGGCATCTCCCATGACTTTTTTGGCTTTGTGATGGTCAATGCAAAGGAGGAGAATTCCTTGGGGTGTTCTTTTGTATAGTTGGTTTTGGTTTATCACGAATTGTGATGCAAGTAAACGGATGGCTCTTTGTCCTCTTTGATTAGAGTTGGGAGGGAATTCGTTTTTGGTTTTGTAGTTGAGGATGGCTTGGTACCAAGGTTCATCATGACTTTCTTCGTCGTCGTTGATGGCACAAATGTGAGCTGGCTCGCTCCTTCTCTCGACACATAGGGGCATCGACGTCATATCGTCAGGTATGTTGACGAGCGCGACAAGTTTTGCCAGGGCATCAACAAATTGGTTTTCCTCTCGTGGCAAGTGGAAGTAGTCAACTTGGTCGAAGAACTCAGCCTCTTGGTTGATCTTTGCTCGGTAGGGAGCTAAGCTGTCAGATCGGATTTTCCATGATCCGGATACCTGGTTGATGATGAGCGAGGAATCACCGTGGACCCTCAGTCTCTTGATGCCGAGTGTGATGGCTGATTGTAAGCCGATGAGGCATGCTTCATATTCAGCGGCATTGTTGGTGACGGCAAAGTCTAGCTTGACTGAGATCGGAACATGTTCTCCCTCCGGTGATATTAGAAGGATTCCTACCCCGAAGCCTCTCAAATTAGATGCACCATCGAAGTATAGGTCCCATTCGTCGGAATCAGCACAAAGGATGTCTTCGTCAGGAAGTGACCATGTGTCGGTCGTTGAATCTTCGTTGACGGGATTCTCTGCTAGGAAATCAAGCAACGCTCTTCCCTTGATAACCTTGAGGGGTACAAACTTGAGATCAAACTCGGACAACATGAGCGTCCACCTAGACAGCCCTTCCGTTTAGTACGGGTTTTTCGAAGATGTATTTGACCGGGTCCATCTTGAAGTAGATGTGGACCGTGTAGCTGAGCATGTAATGCCGCAGCTTCTTTGTTGACCATACTAGGGCAAGGCATGTCTTCTCCAGTTGGGTATACCTCGTCTCGTACTCAATGAACTTTTTACTGATGTAGTAGATGGCTCGTTCTTCGGTGCCGACTGTTTGTGCTAACATTTCTCCCATGGCTGTGTCGGTAACAGTCAGGTATAGGGATAAAGGAATCCCCGGTTGAGGTGGCATGAGGACAGGAGGCTTGGATAGGATTTCCTTTATCCTGTCGAAGGCTTTTTTGACAGTCGTCGTCCCAATCGGTGTGATCGGAGGCGCGCAGTTTCTTGAATATCGGTTCACAAATCATGGTAAGCTTGGCAATGAAGCAGCCTGATGTATTGGACCTGACCGAGAAATCCTCGAATCTCCTTCTCGTTCCTAGGCCGAGGCATTTGCTGAAGGGCTTTGATTTTGGTTGGATCAATCTCAATGCCTCTCTTGCTAACGACATGTCCCAAGAGTTTTCCGGAGGTGACCCCGAATGCACACTTCTGAGGATTTAGTCTCATGTTATATTTCCGCAAACGAGCGAAGAATTTCCGAAGGGCGCTGATGTGGCCGTCGCGTTCTCTGGATTTGACGATCATGTCGTCGACATACATCTCTACCTCCTTGTGCATCATATCATGTAGGAGAGTGGTAGCGGTTCTTTGATAGGTAGCCTCGGCGTTTATAAGACCGAAGGGCATGACTGTGTAGCAATATGTACCCCACTGTGTAGTGAATGCTGTCTTGTGCATGTCTTCCTCAGCCATTTTAATCTGGTTGTACCCGGCATACCCGTCCATGAATGATAGGAGGGCATGTTCGGCAGTATTGTCTAACAGAATGTCAACATGTGGCAAAGGGAAGTCGTCCTTTGGACTCGCCTTGTTCAGATCCCTGAAGTCGACGCAAACCCGAATTCTTCTGTCTTTCTTTGGTACGGGCACAATGTTGGCCACCCAGTCAGAGTATTCAGACACTTTGATGAAACCAGCCTTAAACTGTTTATCCACTTCTTCCTTGATTTTCAGGGCCCATTCAGGACGCATCCGACTTAGCTTCTGTTTCACGGGTTTAGCTCCGGGCTTAATGGGTATCCGGTGCTCTGCGATTTCCCTGTCAATCCCAGGCATATCTCTGTAGGACCAGGCGAACACGTCCTTGTATTCGTGGAGGAGGTCAATGAACTGTTGTCTTTCCGAGGGGTCCAGGGTTGTCCCTATCCTAAGTTCTTGAGGTGTATTGTCGGTTCCTACGTTAATAGGTTCGGTCTCCTCAATGATGGGGGTTCTGGTTTCCCGTTTGTCAAGTTCTTTGGCTAGGTGAGGTGGGTAGTCACTCAAGTCAAATTCCTCATAGTCATTCAGAATTGCATTGCAGTTAAATTGAGACGAGTCATAAGCAAACTTAGCGTTCATTAAGTTGACACGAGCGAAAAGCTCGAAAAGGACAGACATTTCGTGGTCAGTCATAGGTGACACAACAGAGGAGGCAGACCCTGGAACAAGCTCCAGGTTGTCACCTTTCATGGGAGTGGGAGTGACCCTAGTAGACTCAGCCTCTGAATCAGCAACGACTTTGTGATAAAACAGTGGGAAGGGGACCTTGACCGGGACATCAGGAGTGTTAGGAGCTATGACAGACTCTGACTCCGACTCAGACTCAGATTCAGATTCTTCTTCGCTTCCCTCCTTGAACATAGGGCCTTCTCCAGTTGTGATCTTGAGAATGCGGCCTTGGCGATCGATCCACTTGACGGTCTTCCTCCAGCCTTGGGTAGTTTTCTCCGGGTCAGTGTCGGAGATCCAGGCGGTGGGATCTAACTGGTTGTCCTTCAGGGCGATGTTGATAATGTCATCATAGTCGAGGTGCTTGATGTTATCTTCCCCAAAGAGGAGTGTGACAGCTTGTCCATCGAGGCATGACGACGGCTTAGACTCACTTGATGCAGCTTCGATGTTGTCAGGGATGAAGTAGCAGTCCTGGAAGACTTCCACTCCCGGGTACCTAGCCCTGGCCACAGAGTCATAGATTGGCTCTGGAAAGCCATGGTAGAGCTCAGACTCTCCCTCGGGGACAAAGTATCCATTGAGGGTCAGATGATAGGGACGGAGGATAACTCCGTGCTTCTTGCGCTTTCGAACTAGGAGGTTCATCTCTTGGATATCTTCATCGGTAGGCTCATATCCCAGTCCGAAGGGAATGTTGGGGATCTTAGCCTGTTTCAAGGGAGGCAAGGTATCTTTCAGTTGATTGAGGGGTAAGCCCGGGAAGTAACCCTGGCGCATCATGATACGGTTGACTGTGAGGTTGGCAAACGGGTCACAATCAAAGGGTGTTGATTCATCAGTTAAGGCATTCACAGCTTGAAATCCCCACATTTCATTATCGTCTTCCTCAATGGTTTTGGAGGCTATTCCCTTTCTCATGACAACTTTGATCGGGGAAGCAGGAATTGTGATTGTTTTCCCGTTTAAGGGGACCCTAATTTTCTGGTGGAGAGTCGAGGTAACTGCCTTGACGGCGTGAATCCAGGGACGTCCCAAGAGCATATTGAAAGAGGCGTCGATGTCGACCACCTGAAAACTGGTTTGTCTTTCCAGCGGTCCAGTTGCGACAGTCAGAGTGATAAGCCCTGCGACCTTGCGACGAGTGCCATCGTAGGCGCGTACTCCTTGATTGTTGGGACCAAATCACCTTCCTTAATACCCAGCTTGTGAGTAGTCTTGAGGGGAATGACATTCACCGCGGATCCGTCATCTACAAGGGCCATGGGTACATTCCTCTTGAGGCATCGTACGGTGATGTACAGGGCAAGGTTATGAGTGGCTCCGAAGGGAGGGATATCTTCGTCGGAGAAGACGACTGGGTTATTCAGATCAGGGGAGTCCCTTGTCATATGTGCCACTATTTCTTCTGGGGAAGAGGTGGAGGGCACGGTTAACTTCCCCAAGGCATGTAGCAAGGCCTGTCGATGTTCAAAAGATGTTGCGATTAGTTGCCAAATTGAGATTTCGGCTTTTGCTTTCTGAAGCTGCTTGAGGATTGAATTATCAGGAGCTCTTGGTTGAGTGTCTACTTCTGGGACGACTTGGTCATTCGTTATTGGAACGACCGTTGGATTGTTCGGGTTCTGATACGGGCGTCCGGACCGGGTAAGGTGGCCGATCTATTTCGCCCGTTTCTCTTTTTCTGGGACCAGGTAGACATCTTCAACGTCGTCTCTCCAGATGCCGTTGATTTCAGGATCTCGAAGGCACCTTGGAGGGGTATTCCTTGGTAAATAGTTCTTGTGAGGGATATTTTGTGGGGGTGATTTTTGTGAGGGTGATTTTTGTGAGGGTGATTTTTGTGAGGGTAGTTATTGTGAGGGGGATTTTCGTGAGGTGCATGCCATAATGGTCGCGGAAGCAATCCGTCCTGGTGTGGGTAGTTTTGGGCGCTCGGGGGACTCTCCCTTGGGCGCGATGGTGGAGGATTGAAAATAAGTCGACGGTAGGCATCGTCGAGTCGGGTGATCCTCTCGGAGAGACTGGCTATGGCTTCCTCAACCTGTTGGAACATGGTGAGCATAGTGGCAGCACTAAACACGAATACCCCGTCCGAGGGATCTTTCTCCAAGGCATTCACCTCTTTATCAACTGGCAGGATGAGGTGAGAGCAGTCCAGAGTCGGCTCATCGTCGGAGATGGCGTGTATTCCCAGAGGATTTGTTTTGTTGTTTGGCTTAGTCGGCGGGGGTAGAGGCAAATCTCCTTTCTCAATCATGTCTTGGATGATATGTTTGAGTTTGAAGCAGGTTTCTGTATCATGTCCCTTCCCTTGATGGTACTGACAATAGGCATTGGGGTTCCAGAAGCGGAATTTCTTAGCATCGGTCGGATCCGGGGTGGGCTCGATTGGTTGTAACTTTCCCTGGTCCATGAGCCTCTTCAGAGCACTTGCATAAGTCGACCCTATATTGGTGAACACTCTCTGGGGGCGCTCAGCTTTCTTAGTAGATGGTTCAACGAGGTTAACCTCATCGATCTTGTTCGTTTGGCCGTAAGGGCGAGATCCGGTTGATGTGGATCCTTGGTAGCCTCTGCCAGTAGTCTTGGCCAAGACACCCTTCCGGAGGTCATCTTCAATGCGTGTCCCCAGGATTTGCAGATCCTGGAAGGTCTTGATATTTTGATATCTCAGTAGATTGGCATAAACTGGGCGGAGATTGTTGACGAACTTTTCCACCAAAGTTGATTCACTCGGCTTGCTGACCAATTGAGTACTCACCCTTCTCCAACGGGTTAAGAACTCAGTGAACCCTTCCTTGTCGTTCTGGGTTAGCGCCTCGAGAGTACGGGTATTGGCCTGGATTTCGACATTGTCAGCATATTGTTTGGCAAACTCAACTGCGACCTCATCCCAAGTAGTAAGGTTTTTCGGATCAAGGGAGTAGTACCATTGTCGAGGGATCGGTTCCAAAGAGGACGGAAAGATCCGGGTGAAAAGTTCATGTTTGACCTCTTTAATGGCCATATAGTCTTTAAAGGCACGGATATGATTGAGCGGGTCCTCCACTCCTTTGAACTTAGGCACATCAGTTAGGGTAAAGTTGTCAGGTAATTGATCCCCAACGGGTTCGAACCTTCGGTTGTTCTCAAGATGGATATTGTTACCCCGGGCTAGGAGTTGTTCTTCCAAGAGCTTTAGCCTCTTCTCAGTTTCAGTCAGAGGTGGAGTATTACATTCTCCAGTTTCTTTGTTTTCCAGGGCGTCGATACGGGTCTCGACGCGATCCAGGGTGACCCTAAGGGCGGTGAGCAGGCTGGCTAGCTGATCAGTCGTGACATCTCTGTTGTTATCATTGTTGTTGTGGTTGACAGACGAAGTTGAAGATGGGGCCATGGCTCTGAAGCAGAAAAACGGCTCACATTACAACTCAATCCGACACTGTAATACTACGGTTTTATGAGTCTCTGGGTACTCTATCGGGTAGGCCTTACTCTATCGAGTAAGGGTGTGTTGCGTTTTAAATAGTTTCTGACCTGTTGGGTACTCGATCAAGTAACGTAGATACTCGATCGAGTAAGGGGGCACTCGATCGAGTACCTTAGCTACTCGATCGAGTAGCCGGTTTACGGGGAATGTTTTGACGGGTTTTGCTAATAACGCGAGTTTGATATAAAAGGTTTCCGTCAGTTTATTTAATCACTTTTAACCTTTGTAAACCCTTCAAAAGAAAAAGGAGTTACGTAGTTCTCTCTCGTCGCGTTGTTGGCAAATCCCCAAGGCTAGGAGTGTCGGATCATCTTGTTCTTTGCATCATAGTGTTCCTTGCGTCAAGGGTAAGATCTACATACCAATTTTATACTGTTTCTTTGAGTTTGTTTAAAACCCTAATTGGGTAGATTTGGGGGTTTTGGGAGGGTTATGTTGATTAGGTGATAATTGTATGATTATGTGTATAGGAGAAGGGTTCGTAGAGGAAAGGTTTTGAGACATTTTTGCTAGATCGTCTGATGTTTGTGTTGCATTCCAGGTAGGGTTTCCCTACTCAGTATTAATTACATAATGTGTGGTGATTGTGCTGTAGTTAGTGATTGTTGATTGATTCAGACGGTTGTGATTGTATATTGTTGATTGATTCAGACGGTTGTGATTGTATATTGTTGATTGATTTAGACGGTTGTTGATGTTGTATTGTGATTGTTGATTGTTTATCTCTGGTTCTCGAGATGCGTTCTCGGCTGAGTGGAGTCACTTGCGGGAGTGGCTTCACGCCCTAGTTTCGCCCTTCGTGGAACCCGCCACGGAAGGGGATGTGCACATTAATGGGACAGGGTTATCGCTCGGTATGATGAGCGGGGCTTAGGTGGGAACGGCTGCGGTCCCCCACTGGCAGGGCTGGTCCAGTGGACAGTCGGTGACGGAGATTGATTGGAGTGGGTGTGACTGTGTGTGTGACTGTTTGAGCTATGTTGTTTGTTGTGTTGTTGGATCATATAAATTGTGTGATTAGTACTGACCCCGTTTAAATGTTTTAAAAACTGTGGTGATCCATTCGGGGTGGTGAGCGATTATTGAGCAGGTATGAGACGATGCGTATGGGATAGCCGGGATGAGTCACCACGTTGCAGTTTAGAAGTCTTCCATTTGTGTCTCGACGCTTGATAGTATTTTGATAGTAGATAGTTTTGAGAACTTGTATTTCCTTTTATCAGTTTTGGTTTTGAACATGTAATCACTTAAACTATAATTACTTTTAAAGTACGTTTCTTTATTGTCTTATGATATTCACTGCCTCAGGCAACCGAGATGGTAGTATCCTTATATCTGAGTGGTCCTGTGGTAAGTGCATATTTTATATACTTGTACCCCTCATTTTAGCTCGGTTTCTATTGTTCGTCATACTTTAATTAGTATATATTTGAGCTAATCTTGTGTTCTAGGTGTATTGTTGTGTTTGTTACGGTTTTGTAGGAATCTAAGCATTTAGAGGCTTTTTCCTACCATTTTATTCACCAAGTTCACTAATAAGCTAAACAAGGCCTAACATTGGACTAGCATAGGAGTGTTTGGATGGTTGTTTGCATGAAGTTTGTTGGATTGAAGTGAGAATTGCAAATGTTGCCAACAATCAAAGTCAAGCCCAACTTCAAAGTCCAAGTCAAGGTGGAAAAGATAGGATTCCAAGCTACCTAGGATGCCAAGAATTAAGGTCTTAACCGGGTGATTAATCGCACAATTAATCACCAACATTGGATACCATTTGCAATTAAGAGAGGAATTAAGAGAAATAACACGGAGACACACGACCCCGATCGGGGCCATGCAACCCCGATCGGGGCCATAGTCATCTTCAATGCTTACGTTTTGCTTTCCTCTCCTATAAATAGGAGAGGTATTCCGAAGCTTTGGGCATCAAAAATTTCACGTCCCATTTCCATCTTAGAATAGCCTCAAGCTTTATAATTCTCTCATTAGTTTTCATATTTAGTTTTCAATATTGTTAAGCATTTGGTTCTTAAACATTTGGTTATTTTATACATTCAAGCATTTGGTTACAATTTGTTCTTCTATACAAGTTATTCTCTATTAAGGTATTCTTATTTCTAGTTTGCAATTTACATTACTAATTTAGTTACCACATAGTTTACAATTAAGTACTTCATTTTACATTAGCATTATTCCTTTTACATGTTATATTATCAAATCCATATAATTCATACAACCATGTTTAGCATTTCTTATAATTTAGTTTGCAATTTACATTTTAGCATGAGTAGCTCATTCTCTTGGTCTAAAGGGCTAGGGGAGCCATGCAATAATCAAATATGTAACATGATAAAATAAGTTAATAATAATATTGTTCATATTGCTTCTATCACATGCTTGTGCCACAATGTTTAATCTTTGTTTAGGGCCCTATTCAATTTATTAAGTTCGTTTATTCGTTCTATAAGTCGAGAGGCACGGAATTGAATTAGACTAAGCATGCATAGTAGGACGACCTAGTCAATGACGAGAGTTTCTCTAGGACCCGGTCTATGGTTGATGCTAATATCGTAAGATGGGTATCTTTAAACCTAAGCAATTGACAATGTTATTAGTACCAAGTTTATCATGATTATATGTTTATCTTTGCATGTGTGACCCGAACCCCTTAGACTCTCTTCTATTATATAATTTACACCATTATTGCTATTAATCATCAAACAACCAAACCAATACCAAATCGTATTCGACCTTGATAAGAATCTACCCATAGCAATTCACGAAGTAATTCCCGTTTCCTTGTGGTTTGACCCCTATTACTACATTAATTTGTGCTTAGGGAATTTTATCTTTGCATAGGTACGCGATAAGCCTATCAAATTATGGCGCCGTTGCCGGGGAAACGGTTTTATTGCATTGTGAATTATTGATTTCTATCTTGTTTTATTTTGTCTTGAGGAACACTTGTTCCTTAAGACCGTTACTTATCATTTTCCTAGAAATTGTTGTCTTATGCCCAGGTCCTCTCGTAGTGGAGAATTGCTTTCACCGGATTCCGAGCCCGAGAAAACCTTTAGGAGAAGACGACGTTTTTGGAAGGAAGTGAAAGAAGCCACTTCTCCCATACAAGTTGAAAGTGCTAGAAAGTCTTACTTAGACGATCTAGAGGTTCTTGAAGAGGAGGAGGTTTCAAGTTCATCATCTCCACCACCATCACCATCTACTACCAAAAAGATGGTGAAACTTTCTGATCATTCTAAGCCCACCGCGGCCATGCTTCCGGCCGGAATCACCACCACTCAAATCACCGCGCCGGAATTCGAGATCAAACCGGCTTTCATTAGCCTTGTGGAGAGGAAGCAATTTGGAGGAAGTCCTTTGGAGGATCCCAATTTGCATGTTCAAAACTTTTGTGACTATTGCTCCATGATCAGTCAAACGGGCGTCACCCAAGCCCAAATAAGGGAAATGCTTTTCCCTTTCTCTTTGAAGGACAAGGCCAAGCTTTGGATCAATAGCCTTGACCGCACCACCTTGGGAATCACCAATTGGGAGACCTTGGCTCTAGCTTTTTATCAAAAGTTTTTTCCACCGGAGAAAACTCAAACTTTGAGGAGCCAAATCACCGGATTCCGTCAACAAGCTCTTGAGAGCTTATATGAGGCTTGGGAGAGGTATAAAGAGCTTCAAAGACAATGCCCACATCATGGGCTAGATGATTGGTTTCTAGCAATAACATTCTACAATGGATGTTGTGCCGAGTCGCGAAGGATCCTTGATTCCGCCAACAATGGGCGGTTTGATCAAATTGACACCGACCTTGCTCATGCCACGATCGAATCTATGGCGGTCCATGATGCCCAATACGTCAATTCCCGAGTTGTGCCATCCAAAGGTAAAGAAGAATCCTCTAACAACTCCGTTTTGCTAGCTCAAATTGCCTTGCTCCAACAACAATTGGCGGAAAGAGATGCTAAAGATTCCATCCAACAACTCAATGTTGTGTCTTCAACAAGCCAAATCGTTGTGTGTGACGGTTGTGGAGGTGCGGGTCATTATGCCGCTCATTGCCGATCCCCCATTGAAGAGGTAAATGCTTTTCAAGCTTTAAGACAAAGTTTATATCCACCGGGTACATTTTCCAACACTTATAACCCGAATACAAAATTCCACCTGAACTTGTCTTATAATAGCAACAATGTGCTTAACCCTCAACCCCCACCACAACAAAATGCCTATGTTCCTCAACAACAAAAGTATATCCCTCCACCGGGTTATCAAAATCAACAAAGGCCTCCACAAAACAACTACCAACAAAATCCACCACAAAATGGCCAACAAAACAATCAAGGAGGTGGTAAGCTAGAGGGCATGATAGTCCAAATGCAAAGGGAATTATTGGCTCAAATTCAAAAGAACGATCAAGCTCATAGTGCCGCGGTCAAGATGTTGGAACAACAAGTGGCTCAACTAGCCGCTTCTAGCTCTCAAAGGAAGAATGGTCAATTACCTCCCCAAGGTGAGCAACCACATGAAACCGTTAATTCTATTTCCTTGAGAAGTGGTTCAAGCTATGATGGGCCATCCATGACTTTGGATGAAGAGGTGGTTGTTAAAAAGGCTAAGCTTGGGGGAAATGACAAAAGGAAGGCTAGTGAAGAGCCTATTGTTAAAGATCGTGTGCCATTCCCTCATCGATTGTTGATGCTAAAGAGGAAGAGCAAGCTTGATGCCAAAGATATTGGGTCTCCTATGCCAAAGGAAAGTGATGAGGTGGTTGTTGAAGAAATCTCTCCTAATGCTAAGGAGAGTGATGCCGTTTCAAAGAAGGTGAGTGCTTCCAAGGAGAATGAGAAAGAGATAGTGAAAGATGTGGAGGATGCTCCTCCAAAAGAAGTTGTTCAAGTACCATTTCCCCATCGTCTAGCAAAGCACAAGGAGGAAGGTAAGTTTGCTAAATTTTTGGAAGTTTGTAAGAATTTGCAAGTCACCATCCCGTTTATGGAATTGCTTACCCAAGTCCCTTCTTACGCAAAGTTTATGAAGGAAATCCTCTCAAAGAAGCGATCCTTCAATGAGGTTGAGACCATTGCTTTCACCGAAGAGTGTAGTGCACTCTTACAAAATAAGTCTCCCCCGAAACTTAAGGACCCCGGTAGCTATTCTATTCCTTGCACTATAGGCAAATATACCATTGATAAGGCCCTTTGCGACCTAGGTGCTAGTGTAAGTGTCATGCCCTATTCCCTTTGTGAAAAACTTAATATGGGTGCTTTAAAATGCACAAGTATTACATTGCAAATGGCGGACCGTTCTTTAAAGCGACCTCTAGGTGTCTTAGAAGATGTTCCCGTCAAAATTGGCAAGTTTTTCATACCCGTTGACTTCCTCATACTTGATATGGCCGAGGACTCACAAACCCCAATTATATTGGGTAGGCCATTTTTACGTACCGCGGGTGCATTAATTGATGTGAAAAATGGGAGGTTGACGTTGGAAGTGGGTGATGATCGGGTTTCCTTTAGCAAAAATAACACCATTAGAAGCCCAATGTTACAAGAGTCTTGTTATTCATTTAGCACTGTGGACTCTTCTTATGCCTCTACTATGCTTGGATCCTCACTAATGGATCCGTTGGAGGACGATGTGGGTGTTGTTTGCCTTGTAGGTGATGATGCTAAGGACGCTATTGCTAAAAGTGGAAAAAGGAAGAAAGGGAAATTTTATTTGAAGAATTTCAAATGGTTAAGAAATGCAAAGATAGCTATGAAATGGAGCTTGGTTGGTGGCAAGCTCAATGACAAAACTTGAATCAAATAGCTTCTTACGTCGTGCGGGACGTTAAACCAGCGCTTCTTGGGAGGCAACCCAAGCTTTTTATTGCTTTTATTTATTTTTCTGCAATTTATTGTTTTTCGTAGATTAGTAATAAAAATACTCGACTTAACGATATTTCTTTTGTGATTTCTAGGTAAAAATGAAGAAGAGTGAATATGGGACGCAACCCCATGCAACAACCCCGTTCGGGGACGTGGTTTTCGAAAAAGAGAAGGAAATTAAATCAATGCGGAAAAGGGTCAAAACCTGAAGAGGAGGTCAACCCCGATCGGGGTTGGGTGGCCCCGATCGGGGTCATGGTTCTGTGACTTCTTGGCCTTTGTTCTATACGGGTAAAAAAAAAAAGGGGGTAGATTTCTTTCTATCATTCACACATACCCGACGGTACTCATTTCCTCCTTTCTCTCTCGTTTCTTCACATTCCTTTACTAAAGTCACAAAGAAACATTTTCATCCCCCCGAATTCATGCTAGCTTGGGGGAGATTAGCAAGTCGAGTAAGTTTTAATTGCTTTGCATTTTAGTTTAGATCTTGCATCCCATTAAACATAACCTTTAGTCCTTCCTGTTTTGTGCTTTGAGCCATTTTTATGGTTTGATTGGGTGTTTTGGATGGTTGTCACATTGAGGACAATGTGATGTTTAGCTTGGGGGGAGATATTGCATTTGCATATAGTATAGTTTGCATGTAGCGTAGAAATTTTGAAAATTTTTGGGAGAAATTTTTGCTTTATGCTTGCTTGTAGCCTACTTTCCTCTTTGCTTATCCTAAAAATGGCATGTTGCTAATGATTTATTCTTTCATGTTGGGATATTAGCTACATGGGGATGTCTTGACATAGTAGGTGGGAGATGGAGAATGAACCGAATAGGCTTGATCTTGACTATTGGCAAGCTACAAGATGGTAAGGTAGAGCCTCTCTTTGACCGATGCATCCATATCCGGTCTCTCTTAGGTGAGTGTAGGTCTCCTTATGATGTGTGTTACATCAAAACGCACAAGTATGGTCTTCATGTCATCTCTTGGTAAACATGCATTCATTTGTTATAGCATTTTGGAGCCATTCACATGAATATAATTGCCTTCTTGACCCCTTCACAAACAATTTTCCCTAGCTACATTATAACTTGCCTACCTTGTTGAGCTAGTAGCTTGTTTGGTCTTGTTTGGGTGCTCAATTGGGATTTGGTTTAAAGTTTGAATATCATGTGAGCTTGGTCTTAATGCTCAAGAAAAAAAAAACAAGAGAAATGAAAAGGTTGAAGTGATGAAATTGGAAAATGAAAGAAAAATGAAAAAATGAAGATGGAAAAAAATGAAGAAATGAAAAAGCATGAAAATGAAAAAAAGAAGTATGCATTGAAATGAAAAAAGAGAAGAAGAAAAGATGTGAGAAATTCTCAAGCATTATTCATATATTTTGGAGAGTTTTCTTATGATTTGAATTGCAAAATTGGGTTAGAATTGGGATTGAGCATCCTTACAATTTGGTTGTTGCTAGCTTGACATTAGCTCCACAATCCATAATTCATTTGTTCCCCCTTCTTACCCATGTTTATTTGCCTTTTTCCTACCCATTTGGCTTCTTTATCATGCTTGCATTTGATTGTTTTGGCTTACTAGTTTTGATGGATTACCATATTAGATTGCGGGCACATTATTATAAGTTGAGGATAGTTGAGTGGTTATTCACAAAATTGTCCTTTCACATAAAAAGGTTTTGAGTGCCCCGTGAGAGTCCATAAGTCAAAAGATCATGCAAGAGCTCAAAGGTTCATTCAAAGTTTCCTATGCTATGCCGTCATGTAAATCTCAACCATGCTTTGCTCTATTCCTTGCCCATGTTGTTTCGGGTTTCTAAAACATTATGCTTAGCTTGTTTAGGATATTGCATTTGATGGGATTTGGTTTCTTGCTTGAGGACAAGCAAGGGTTTAGCTTGGGGGAGTTTGATAAGTGCATATTTTATATACTTGTACCCCTCATTTTAGCTCGGTTTCTATTGTTCGTCATACTTTAATTAGTATATATTTGAGCTAATCTTGTGTTCTAGGTGTATTGTTGTGTTTGTTACGGTTTTGTAGGAATCTAAGCATTTAGAGGCTTTTTCCTACCATTTTATTCACCAAGTTCACTAATAAGCTAAACAAGGCCTAACATTGGACTAACATGGGAGTGTTTGGATGGTTGTTTGCATGAAGATTTGTTGGATTGAAGTGAGAATTGCAAATGTTGCCAACAATCAAAGTCAAGCCCAACTTCAAAGTCCAAGTCAAGGTGGAAAAGATAGGATTCCAAGCTACCTAGGATGCCAAGAATTAAGGTCTTAACCGGGTGATTAATCGCACAATTAATCACCAACATTGGATACCATTTGCAATTAAGAGAGGAATTAAGAGAAATAACACGGAGACACACGACCCCGATCGGGGCCATGCAACCCCGATCGGGGCCATAGTCATCTTCAATGCTTACGTTTTGCTTTCCTCTCCTATAAATAGGAGAGGTATTCCGAAGCTTTGGGCATCAAAAATTTCACGTCCCATTTCCATCTTAGAATAGCCTCAAGCTTTATAATTCTCTCATTAGTTTTCATATTTAGCTTTCAATATTGTTAAGCATTTGGTTCTTAAACATTTGGTTATTTTATACATTCAAGCATTTGGTTACAATTTGTTCTTCTATACAAGTTATTCTCTATTAAGGTATTCTTATTTCTAGTTTGCAATTTACATTACTAATTTAGTTACCACATAGTTTACAATTAAGTACTTCATTTTACATTAGCATTATTCCTTTTACATGTTATATTATCAAATCCATATAATTCATACAACCATGTTTAGCATTTCTTATAATTTAGTTTGCAATTTACATTTTAGCATGAGTAGCTAATTCTCTTGGTCTAAAGGGCTAGGGGAGCCATGCAATAATCAAATATGTAACATGATAAAATAAGTTAATAATAATATTGTTCATATTGCTTCTATCACATGCTTGTGCCACAATGTTTAATCTTTGTTTAGGGCCCTATTCAATTGATTAAGTTCGTTTATTCGTTCTATAAGTCGAGAGGCACGGAATTGAATTAGACTAAGCATGCATAGTAGGACGACCTAGTCAATGACGAGAGTTTCTCTAGGACCCGGTCTATGGTTGATGCTAATATCGTAAGATGGGTATCTTTAAACCTAAGCAATTGACAATGTTATTAGTACCAAGTTTATCATGATTATATGTGTTTCTTTGCATGTGTGACCCGAACCCCTTAGACTCTCTTCTATTATATAATTTACACCATTATTGCTATTAATCATCAAACAACCAAACCAATACCAAATCGTATTCGACCTTGATAAGAATCTACCCATAGCAATTCACGAAGTAATTCCCGTTTCCTTGTGGTTCGACCCCTATTACTACATTAATTTGTGCTTAGGGAATTTTATCTTTGCATAGGTACGCGATAAGCCTATCATCCTGGTAAGGCACTTGGAGTATGGGGGTGTTACAAATGGTATCAAAGCGACGATCCTGAAACCTGTAACCAATGAACCCAATAAACATAGGGAGTCAAATAAAATGAACCCGGGGTAAAAGTTGTAGGAGCTAATGCAAAGACTTGGGAGACGTCCTAAAGTCGCGAACTCGCCCTACAATTTTGAACCGGTCACTATGGGATATGAGTCGGGATCGCTATGTGTTTACCTTGTGTATTGTGTACCTATGTAGTGATGTGTGGCATGAATCAGTGGATGTATGTATGTTGAGAATGGGGAATGTGTAGAAAAGATGGTGATGATGTGATTTCGCAAGTTATTGATTGAAAGTATGATAGTTGTTTTACGATATGGCATTATAGAAATACGGAAAGAAAATTTGTTTGATTGGAGTTATACATAGAGTTATGTATACATATATGTTGTTGGTAGTGTTGTACGAGTTTATATAGCTGAAAGTTTGAGTAAGAGCATGAATAATTGGTGGAAAAAGATGATAATTGTTGCATGATAATATGATATTTTTTTTTATAACGCATGTTTTATGATGGAAGAGATTTTATAAGGTTGTTATGCTAGTAACATGTGAATATGATACTTGATGTCATATAATTGTGATTTTGTTTACGTAAAGTTATATAATAAAAACATGTGAGTAATATGTGATTGGTAAGTTGAATGATATATGTGCATCGAGTTATTTGTTGCTTGGCTTTTGAAGTTAGTAACATGTGGTTAGGGATACTGGTTTTATGAGCATCGAGTTGTTTTTGTTTACCATGTTGTCGTTTAAGTTGTTGGGAAGTAAAATCAAGTAGTTGTGTTTTCAATTATAGGGAGGTTATATTTAAACTGTTATAACTTGAGATGCATAAATGATTTTAATGTGATTCCAATTGGAGGTGATAGCTTGTCCTTTTACGATTCTAACGATAGGTCACACGCCCAAAACGACCAAGAAATGAGTGAGTTATGACTGTTTTACGAAAACTGGACAGTGCTGAGAAATGCGTAGGTACTCGATCGAGTATCCTTGGTACTCGATCGAGTACGTTAGTTACTCGATCGAGTAGCCCTGGTAATTTGTTTTACGTGCTTCTGTTCTTCACCTACTCGATCGAGTAAGTCACTTACTCGATCGAGTGCCCTGTACTCGATCTAGTGACCCCTGTTTTTGGTCATATGCTTACCTTTTGAATTCGTTGCATATTATGTTTAATTCAAAGTTGTTATTTTGTTTCTTTATGCATTGTTTTACATGTACGTTGGTCTTGACGCGTAAGTTACCCAATCTTGTGGTATAGTGAGTGGCACCTGTGGTGAGTATGAGTTCGGTGGGAGGACATGAGTTATACGTGGTTGTGATAGATAGTGGAAAAAGAAAAGGAAGATCGTTATGGTTTATTGAGACATAGAGCATGTTTTGAGAGATGAGATGAGCGATATGATTGTACGTTGAGTAATGCAAAAGTAATTAAATGTGGGCAAGGGATGATGTGAGTTTATGGAACGTGAGAATGAAAAGATTGAAATGAGGGACGCAAATGGTGACATCTTGAGATGTGTAAAGAATCATGGAGGGGGATGGTTAGGAGTCGTGTGGATTAAGAATATACATAGTGAAAGTTCGTTTTAAAAGGGTTGAGAAGAGTAGTATATAGTGAACTTTGTGAAGACATGTCGCGAGGTGGATTTGTAGACAGTGAATGAGTTTGGGAGATTTGGTTTATTAAGAGATGAAACTACTGTGTGATTTCCTTGGGCAATTAGCGGTATGAAAGGAATTTTGATTTCTAGAGATGTAATTGTTGAACAGTAAACGTTGATTCTATGGATGAATTAGTGGCAAGGGTGATTGATGACATAATAAGAGAATATTTGTGGTAAGAAAGAGTGAGATGATATCGATATGAAATAATTAGATGTGAGTTTTGGAGCAGTGAGAAAGTAACCGGAACACTAAAGAGTTAGGTAGAAGTGATAAGGAGTTGAATGGTTAATTGATTTTGTAGAGTATAAAAGAAAAGAATGAGGGGAATAAAACTAAGAAAATGTTGACCGGAGTTATGTGATATAGAGGTAAGGAGTCGTCGAGATGTGTGCTACCAATCATGAGGATGTTAGTTAATGGTTACAGAGGAGTTTCGGGACAACATGATTAGTCTTGAGTTTTGAGGAATTCAGGAAAGTAAGAAGTTGGTAGAATATCTGCATGATATGAGATTTTGGTGGAGATTTAGATGATAATACAGTTAAGAATGGTATTGGGAAGAATGTTGAAGTAATTTTGTTGATGGATTTGATGTTCGTTATTTGGGATGTTAACCAAAGGTAGGAAAGAAATCGTGATATTTAGAGATGAGTGTAAGGATTTGATGTCCGGACAGTGGTAGTGTTATGGTTTGTGACTAGTGGTTAAGGGTGATGGTATATTAGAAAAGTAACAATTCTGAAGCGGTTGATTTTGCAGAGACCAGGTTGATATGTATGGTTGTGAGAGAGTGTAAGATGTGGTTATATGAGGCGGTTGTTAGTAGTTGAGTATTACTAGTATGGTTACATTTGGCAGGGGGTGATGGATATGCGAATGAGAGAATATGTTATGAGGGGCATATGAGTTAAGCTCGGGCGACAGGTAACCTTTGTTGAGTGGTAACTTACGTGATCGGGATTGACTAGGTGGATGTGATTACGGGTCTATGATACGTGTAAATGTTTGTGTGAGGTTCTGACCTCACAAGAAGTGGTATGGTGTGATAATTATAAAGTTGTTATATGATTGTTTTGTAATTTATGTTGGGTACGGTATACTAATGGAATGAGGTTCAAAAGGTAATAATGTGATTGATCTGGCATGGATAGTTAAAATTGTATGTGTATGGATGATACTTGTTTATGCCGTGAAATGGTAAGGATGATGTTCATGAGATTATTATCTGTTTAATTCATATAACATGTTGCATTGTGATTTAGTAAAGTGGATTTGAGTAAGTTTTTCTTGTCCGAGAAGTCATGTTGGGTCAGTGTTTATGTGATTGTGTCTGTTGTGATGTCTATCGGTGTAGTTGTGGTGCCTCGGGTGATGATCCGGGCACGGTACCTAGTGTTGTGATGCGGGTATTTTCGCACTGCGGTGTGGCTGTTGGTTGTGGTGTTGCGATGTCGTCGCCGGTTGTGGTGGAGTAGGCGGGATGATTATGATTCAAGTTTCGAAAGTACATACCAGTTACACATAAATTGTTGTTTTGTTTGATGTTGCTTCCTGTGAGTTTCAGTTTGTACAGATAGACAGTTGTTTTGTTTATTGATGTTTCTTACCAGTTAAGTTTTGGTATGAGGGTAGAGTATGGTATGAAAGAGAGTTGTATATGTTTTCGTTGTTGTCATGGTATAGTGACATTCTGTTGATGGGACACAGTTGTCAGAAGTTGTTACAGTACTTTTGATCTTGTTTTAAGATGAGGCTTTAGACATAGTCATGGTAAGTGATTGGTGGAACATGTGTTGTATTGATCTGGACGCTGCAGGTGGTTCATAATCAGATTTTGGGACAGTGAGTGTAGGGTATTGGGAATTAGTGTCATGTTAAGTTTTGTATGAGTTTTGCGGTAATAAAGAAAAGAACTTGAGGATCTAGTGTGAGTGTACGTAACGACTGTAGATCGTGAGTTATGCTTTTGGGAGATAGGTGCCTTACATAGAGAGGTATGTTGTTTTGCAGTAAGAATGGAGAGTTAGTATGGTGATTTTGCTACGCGTTTTATGGTATAGGTTAGGTGGTGTGCCGTATGAGTTGAGGTATGAAACATGTTTAAGTAAGAGAGCCTTGGATATGTGCATGGCGAGTGTTTAGGTTATAGGTGGTTATCTTTGACATGCGGTGGTGATGAGGATAATGAAAAGATATATCTAGGATTTAGTATTAGTGAGTTACGAGGACGTAACATTTATCTTAAGAGGAGTAGGATGCGATAAAAGAGTTTTTGATGGTTGTTCATATGGTAGTATATTTGGAAGTAGAGTGTTGGTGTAGCATAAGATATGGATTTGTATATGTTGTGGTTGATAGTGTTAAAAGGTCATGGACGTGCTTGTAGTAGTTCGATGTTAGGAATGCGAGAATACTTCGATAGTGTTGACAGTTGGATGATGAGGTTATGAGTGTGAGTAAATTTCGAGGACGAAGTTCCTTTTAAGGGTGGTAGAATGTAACATTCCGTTTGATGTTTATGTAGTTGGTTATGTATGGAGTTAGTGTCAGGAGAGTTTATGATGTAGTTGATACGACATCGTGAGCGAGGTGTGGAGGTAGGAATAGTTGGTAGAGCTGGTGTTAAGAGTTCATGGTTTCATGTTTTGTAAGTTGGGGTTTTGTTTTGAGTTCTTAGTAGCTTTGTTGCGTCTTGACCGAGTTAGTATGTTGTTTTTATGTATGGGTTAAACTTCGGGGACGAAGTTCTTTTTAAGGAGGGAAGACTGTAATACTACGGTTTTATGAGTCTCTGGGTACTCTATCGAGTAGGCCTTACTCTGTCGAGTAAGGGTGTGTTGCGTTTTAAAATAGTTTTTGACCTGTTGGGTACTCGATCGAGTAACGTAGATACTAGATCGAGTAAGGGGGCACTCGATCGAGTACCTTAGCTACTCGATCGAGTAGCCGGTTTACGGGGAATGTTTTGACGGGTTTTGCTAATAACGCGAGTTTGATATAAAAGGTTTCCGTCAGTTTATTTAATCACTTTTAACCTTTCTAAACCCTTCAAAAGAAAAAGGCGTTACGTAGTTCTCTCTCGTCGCGTTGTTGGCAAATCCCCAAGGCTAGGAGTGTCGGATCATCTTGTTCTTTGCATCATAGTGTTCCTTGCGTCAAGGGTAAGATCTACATACCAATTTTATACTGTTTCTTTGAGTTTGTTTAAAACCCTAATTGGGTAGATTTGGGGGTTTTGGGAGGGTTATGTTGATTAGGTGATAATTGTATGATTATGTGTATAGGAGAAGGGTTCGTAGAGGAAAGGTTTTGAGACATTTTGCTAGATCGTTGCGATGTTTGTGTTGCATTCCGAGGTAGGGTTTCCCTACTCGTATTAATTACATAATGTGTTGTGATTGTCTTGTAGTTAGTGATTGTTGATTGATTGACGGTTGTGATTGTATATTGTTGATTGATTCAGACGGTTGTGATTGTATATTGTTGATTGATTCAGACGGTTGTTGATGTTGTATTGTGATTGCTGATTGTTTGTCTCTGGTTCTCGAGATGCGTTCTCGGCTGAGTGGAGTCACTTGCGGGAGTGGCTTCACGCCCTAGTTTCGCCCTTCGTGGAACCCGCCACGGAAGGGGATGTGCACATTAATGGGACAGGGTTATCGCTCGGTATGATGAGTGGGGCTTAGGTGGGAACGACTGCGGTCCCCCATGGCGTGGCTGGTCCGTGGACGATCGGTGACGGAGATTGATTGGAGTGGGTGTGATTTGTGTGTGTGTTGTTTGAGCTATGTTGTTTGTTGTGTTGTTGGATCATATAAATTGTGTGATTAGTCCGACCCGTTTAAATGTTTTAAAACGTGGTGATCCATTCGGGGTGGTGAGCGAGTTATTGAGCGAGTATGAGACGATGCGTATGGGATAGCTGGGATGAGTCACCACGTTGCGGTTTAGAAGTCTTCGTCGTGTCTGACGCTTGATAGTATTTTGATAGTAGATAGTTTTGAGAACTTGTATTTCCTTTTATCAGTTTTGGTTTTGAACATGTAATCACTTAAACTATAATTACTTTTAAAGTACGTTTCTTTATTGTCTTATGATATTCACTGCCTCGGGCAACCGAGATGGTAGTATCCTTATATCTGAGTGGTCCTGGTAAGGCACTTGGAGTATGGGGGTGTTACAGACACGGTTCGAAGACTGAACGCATACAACACAAAGGACGAGACAAATATCAGACTCAACAAGACGGGGATGACCGTGTGTAGTACCTCGGTGCTGACTCGATTTATGACGTGACGGTGTTGACCGAACCTTTGACACGAGTCCAACGTAACGGCGCGACGCCATTGGACGGGTCTCGTGGTGAGACGACTCATAAGTAAAGACCCATAAGTACATTTGATTCGACTCGATAGACACGAGGCGGAATTGGAATGGTGGACTGAAGTTTTCGAAAAGAGAAATTTTCAAAAAGATTCATTTGTCGCTTCATGGACGGCTTCCGAAGATAGAGATCTCTGCAAGTCGATCAGTTGAAAGGGTTGTCTTAAGTTTATTTGCAAAAGACGGTTCGAGTTTGAATCGGCTCGGAAAACAGTGTATTGTCTCCCAAGACGGCTTTTGAAATTCAAAATTGTATGTTTTGAAAATCGGGTTTGAAATGTTTGAAGAGGTCTCGGGGACGGTGCATGGTCCTCGGGATCTCGAAAGTGTCTCGAGAAAAGGGTGTGTGCTTTTCTCGGGTTTTGAAAGAGCCATTGTCGGCGCGAAACGGGTTAAAATTCGTGTCTAGACGCGGCGATTATAACGGCGTAAAAAGGTGGTTTGAAATGGTTGTAAAAAACCGAGTTTGAAAATTGTCATTACGACGGCCTAGAAAGGCGTGTTGAAATGGTTATAAAAATCAGGTTTGAAAATCGTCATTACGACGGCCTAGAAAGGCGTGTTGAAATGGTTATAAAAACTGGGTTTGAAAAATCGTCATTACGACGGCCTAGAAAGGCGTGTTGAAATGGTTATAAAAACCGGGTTTGAAAATCGTCATTACGACGGCCTAGAAAGGCGTGTTGAAATGGTTATAAAAACCGGGTTTGAAAATCGTCATTACGACGGCCTAGAAAGGCGTGCAACGGTCGGCGAAAGACCGGGGTTTGAAACGGCCATTATAACGGCGCAAAAGGGGTGTTTTGAAAGTTTGAAAATGACACGAAAGGACTTATGATCAAGTAGCACATAAGCATTCACAGTTCATTATATTATGCATTATGCTGACACGGATTTTGGCTTAAGAGGGTGGGTTACACACCAAGCAATCAAACTCCGATTTGCGAGAGAGATACCAATCCAAACAAAATGTGTAAGGAGGGTGCCCTAGCCTCGTGCTCGAAAGTGATGAAAGCTCTTTGACGAAACAGAAATGTGTAACGTCAACGGTATGCTTGACTCAATCGGGATTCGAAACGCGGGGATGAGAAAACTCACGCCGACGAGACGAGCCAATTGGACGAAAAGGGTTATGTTGTGGGCCCGGACAAGGAACCCGACCGTGACCGTAATATCAATTAATGCATTCCAACCAAGACCTCGTTCGAGTCTCACCATCTAGGGATCACAAAGACGTAAATGTCCTAGTTCTCCCCAGCGGAGTCGCCAATCTGTGGACATGGGCCACGTCTCGGTCTGCGGACTTAGAGGTCCACCTACCGGTCCGCGGTCATGGGCCACCTGCACGCCAAACCAATCTGTGGACATGCAGCGGTCTTTTGAAAGCCACGTTCGGCGGCGTAAAAATGCTTTCGACCGGATCGTTTTAGATCGGTCGGTTTCGCCTCGGTAAGGGTATCAAAACGATTAGAGATGTTCGGAGTCGCCACCAAGCATTTGTGGGATGCTTGGAACCCGTTCGAAATCCACTTTATACCTCGGTCAAATCGAAGCACAAAGCAGCGTTTGACATAGGTACTAAAGATAAGGAAATCATCCCTCTTTAGCATCCTATCTCTAGAAGGACTCTCGTACGCTCTGGATAAGGTCGTCCACTATCCAAAGTTTCTGAGTAAGAGGTGAAGGTACGTATTGGGAAGCCCTTTAATCAGACACCCAATCCCGCTCGCGGTAGCGGCCTCTACTGATCGATCTTGGTTGCTTGAATGCAAAAGTTGATAAAACGGTTTAAATGCATGAATGCGCATCCAATAATTTAAACCTAACATGTGAGAGCTTTCTAAGTCGGTTGATTTAATCCAAGTATCAAGTATAAGATGTCGAGTTGGATTAATGATTGATTTGCATGCAAGACGGAAATTAAACATCCATTTACCGTATTAGGTTTATGGTGCATAACGTGATCCATTTAATAAAGCATTTTGCAAATATGATTTTGAATAAACAAATAGTCATTTGATCCGTCCTATATCCGGGCTAACCGGAGTCGGGATCGTCCTAGACTAATGCTGGAAGGGAACAGGCCCTGTACTAGACGGCTATATGAGGCGCGAGCCAGCCGGCGGTATAAGGGGCCTCTCCCTAGTTCTGAAAATGAGAAAGAAAAGGCATGCTTGAGGCGCGGGTTAGCCTACGGTTATATGCCGTATTCTGACCATTTGAAAAACGTTATAAAACGTGTAAAGAATGGGTATTTGAACCCGGTTTGATTTGAAAGGGGTCGTTTAGACCGCATTTGTTGATTTGAAGAACTAGACTCGAATAATCATCATGATTTTGATAATATTCGGTGTCGGGTTCGATTTGACAAACTTGACATGAATAGTTTTGAAAATAATTATGAACTAATTATTTTAAGTTCATTTGGATGTAATTAGTCGATACTCATCATCGTACCCGGGTTAAAATCCGGCATGGTATGTAGAACCAAGAATGACTTTGTGTTGGTGACTAATATATTTATTTCGGGAATGTAAAGAAATGAAATAAAAGGTTCTAAAATACCTTTTAAATGTCATTAACCAAATATTATCACCGAAACACGGATTTAACCGTCATGGTATGAGGAATCAAGGGTGAAAAATGTTTTATGGTTAAAACCAATAAAATGAAATAAAAAGGGTTCGAAAATATTTGAAATGGTAAAAACCGATTACAAATATGAAAATGAATTAAAGGGAAATGACGAGAACAAACACGGTTGATCTCTGACCTGGACACCCCATTTAGGCGCGGGCAAGCCGGCGAACCAAGGGGCTTCTGTCTCAGGCCAAAAATCAGTTTTGGCTCGTTTGTCCCATGTTTTGGTTCATGTTATGCACGTTTTAGCATGTTATAGTCATGAAACAAATGAAAACATAATAAAAGAGGATTTTTACACCCTCATACTTACATGTTTGGTTATGGCGAGTGACGGACGTAAGTGTAACAACTCGTTTGATCGGAAAAAACTCGGTTTAAAACCGTTTTGGTAAGTAAAAAGAGTGTTTTAATATTAGTGACGGTGTAGTGGTCGGTCAAGTGATTTAATGCACGATGACGGTACCAAAAAATGTGTAAGGCTTGTATTTACGATCGGTAGGTCGTAATTAAATACGCGTCGGATTGTGACTTAAGAAGTCGAGTCGAGAATTTTAAGGGAGAAAAGAGGGGGCGGACACTCGCGTAACTCTCAAATGGGGGCATTTGAGGGGTATTTATAGGAGAATGAGTGGTTGTGTGGGTTTTGAGCGACGTGGCCACCTGGGCTGCTCAAAGAGGCGCGAGCCACGTCGCGGGTCTTCGAGGTGTGTTGTCGCTTTCACACAAACGCAATCATGATTTGTTCTATCCTAGGTTTTGTAGTCATATGTTTGGTACTTGACCAAACATAAATCCGGGAAAACTTAAGGTAGAAGGTTTGAAATGTTTTGTTTTTGGTGGTTGACTCGGTTTGACTCGTTGTTGGAGTCGAGATTTGAATTTTTGAGTCGGTTTTTGGTCCGGTGTCGGTTTTGACTCTAGTTAGTGTCATTGCGACCCTGTCGTCGTGCATTAAACACTCCAGGTATTTTTGAAATGTTTTAAAATGTTTTATTTTCGAAATCGTTTTAAGTTTTCCGACGTAAAGTTGTACACAAACTGTCGATCAAACGCCGCGATTCCAAAACATGTTGAAGTCCGATAATCATCGGGTGTTTGTTGGAGTTTCAACGAATCGGGTATCTGGAGGGTGTCCTTATGTGTGCCCAAATTTTCGAGCCATCAACAATGTAAGGACCATTGTTTTTCTCATTTTATTTCTTATTTAGTTATGCACGCACTAGATCTAAAGAACTCATATTAATATGTTAATAAGTTCACAATTAGAAAAGTCTAATAATAAGTTCATCATTAATGTAAGGTTTATATCATAAGCACGTTCAAAACCGTCTTTAAAAGACATTCTTTAAAAACGTACTCACAAATCAGGGGAGGTCTGACATCGAGAAGAAACGCAGCAGCAGCTGCGCCTCTTCGAAGAATCGCAGTATCTGTTGCGCCTCTTCCCGAGGCTGCCGCTGCTCCTGCTTTTCTTCTTCTTCCTCGACCTTCTGTAATTTTCCCTTTCCTTCTTGTTCTTTTGTTTTCTTTCGTTCATATCAGTATATAATCGTGTTTTTAATTATTCCTTTTCAAATTATAATACGTTTTATCGACTTAAATCCCTTATAAACCGATATTTGCGAGTTTTCGTCATCTTATTCAAACCCGGATTTTAGAGGTTCGATTCGTTCATATCGATTCTCTGGAATTCATCTTTTGTACATGCTTTTCTTTATTTAATTTCAATTTAATTTATTCAATTCAGTTTTCGACTTCAAGTTTGTATATAAACCCGTTTCCGATGTCGTATCAATATTAATTATGTTAAATTGCTGTAAATTATCACCTTTAATTCGTTTTATGACGGTTCCAGATGCATGTAATCTGTTAAATCACT
Source organism: Silene latifolia (assembly GCF_048544455.1). Lineage (NCBI taxonomy): Eukaryota > Viridiplantae > Streptophyta > Magnoliopsida > Caryophyllales > Caryophyllaceae > Silene > Silene latifolia. The sequence goes on from NC_133533.1 coordinate 86,246,257, forward strand.
TCTACTTGAGTCTAATATCAATAATCGATCCTAAATTTACCAATGAATATTAACTATCCGCCGTTCTGATTTCACAGACAGAATCCAACTGGAGAACAGACGAAGGAGGAGCTGCGCCTCTTCTAGAGGACGCAGCAGATGCTGCGCCTGTTCTGGGTTGACTTATGTCCCTGAACTTCTTTCTCGCTTTGACGTAGCTTCTAATTACGTATTAAATCGACTATTAATCGTATTATCGCCTCTAATCTGACGTAGCTTTCACCTTTTAATCCTAATTCTTTTATTTTCTTCTTTAAAATTCCGTTTTGAGCGTGCTTTTGACGTAAATCAATTATCCATTGTAATCATTGTAATTTTAATTATTGTAATTTATTTATTTATCGTATTTATTATTGTGTATGATTTATTTACTTGTTTTTCACGTGTAATCAATCTAAATCCAACTTCGACCCAATTGTTTGCTAAATTACATGTTCACCGACATAGTTTAACTCACATGCTAGGATTAATCTATTGGATGTTACATTGCATGCATATAATTGACGACATATCAAATATGAACGATTTCCCTAATCATTAGTAGAGGCCGCTATCGAGGCGGGCGGGATTAGGTGTGTAGGAAATCATATTTTAAATATCACATATTTAGGTTTAAAGTTTTAGTCATAAAAACTTAAAGATCTTATGCATGCAAAACTATAATAAGAGTAAGGAAAAATCGTTTCATACCATATGAATATTTCGGCCAAATGGGCACAAATGAAGTCTCCTACCTCACTTGTTCTTGAGCTTTCCATATGTTAGGATGATCCTCCAAATACCTCAAGTATAGAAGCCACTCATCTTGATTGCACCCAAGATTAGCCCTTATCCCCACTAAATAATATTAGCTAGATATTAGTTTAGTAGTTTACCTTAAAATTGATTACTAATACTCATATATTACATTAATAATATTAGTAATTTTTATGAACAATTTGGATCATCATTTCTCAAGTTTTTAGAGAAAAATGAACAATAATGTGAGAGAGAGGAAAGTTATGCATGTGTATGAATGAACATGCATGAGTTGAATAGGTAGAGAACAAAATCTCTAGTATGTGTAAGGGGGTCACGGTTTTGGGAGGTTGGGAGACCAATATATGGTCCTTCCCTTTTCCCTTTTGTTCTTATCAAAACCTTAGGCATGTAAGGTTAGGTAAGTAGTGTCATGATGATGTTATTTTAGCTTATTAAAATAAATCACCACCATCCACTAAACCCTCTACATTTCGGTCCACTTATAAAATGGACTACCATTTTATTTTGTCAATTTGTCAATTGTCACACAATATGTCACATGTAGTATGTTACATGTTATTAATTAATTTAATGCATATTTATCACATAAATATCATTTCATGAATTAATTAAATTACATACAACAAATTGCCTAGTGATACTTGATCACATAAATAAAATGGGTCATATAATTATAATTCACAACATTTTGTAATTATAATTAACCATTCATTCTTATCTCTATTGTTTCTCAAACAATAAACAATTTTAGTAACAAGGCATTTCAATTACTAAAATAAATCTTATTTAATCCCATTACAATAAGATATCAATATTCTCTCTCACAAATGAATTGTTCAATTTTATGGAATTGATCAATTTGTATCGTCATACAATTAATCAACTTTACTGATTAGGGCATCATCCTTTAGGTGTGACCTTAAGGGATCAATGACCACCGGCGTCACGACGATAACGTCAAACTCTAGCAAGCCAATCGTTACCGATTAATGTTGATCGTTGACTATAAAATGAATCATCCTTACGTATTCTTAAAAATGAGATTTAAACATGTGATCATCATGATCGACAATTGTGATCGCATTATTGTCGGGGACACTCCAACAATGTGTTCGATTAAAGAGCTTCCTAATACGTACCCTCACCCCTTACTCCAGATCTCTGTGAACATCCGTGTTAATTGGCATCCATGAGAGTCATTCTAGACATAGAATGCTAAGGGTAACGAGTTCTTAGTGTGCATGTCACTACTTTGTGTCTTGACATGGCACGAGGTATTCGAACGGTTCCAATTTCCCATAAAAATTGGTGGCGACTCCACAAATGCAGGCTTATTCAAGCCCTTTCACGCGCGTCGCGGGTGGCCCATGTCCACAGTTTGGCGACTCCGCTGGGGATGATACACTTACGTGTTACCCAGGGTGAAACTTGAACAAGGTTAGGGAATAGTTTATACAAGACAGTTGTCGGTTTTCATTACTCGACCTTCTTAGGTTGTTTTATTCGGCCTTCCTAGGCTTAACCCAACCCATTCGACCAATCGTCCCGTCTGGACGGTCCAAATTCTTATCTGGGCCTCAAAGATGGATAGCGATTAACGTCAACCATACCGTGGTACATACTCATGTTTGTATCAAGGGCTTTCACTACTCAAGGAAATGGACTAGCAACCGGCCTTACTCATGTTTGGCACGGACCTCTTCACAGACCAGAGTTTGATTGCTTGGTATGGCAACCCACCTTTTAAGCCAAAACCCTTTAAATGCACTCAGCACACCGTTATAATGCCCATATGTATGTTTGTATCATATACGTGATCACCGTTTTGTAAACGAAACTATGACAAAATTTTGTAAAATAAAATATCTTTAGCCCAATATCAACCTCTAAAGAAGCCCTCTCTATACATAACAATAAATCAATCCAATTATCCCATAAAAATATACAAGTCCATTACCAACCCAACATAAGAGACATATGTAACAAAATCCACTAAAATGCTTCTCAACCTATCAATTAACCATCAAAATAAACTTATTGACCCCTACTAAACTAGACTAATCAATCAGAAAAGAAGAAACAAGGACGGTGGTTAATAGTAGCTGCAGTCTTCTACTTCCTTCATTGACAATAAACTCAATAGTACTAAAGGCAATTTAATGGATTGACGCCTCTCAAGTTTGGCTTTTTATTCGAAGAGTCAAGAATCAACCGATCATTTATTTAAAAGATGAAAATCTTATCACTCACACTTTGTACCCAACTTTAATATCATAATGTATATAATAAACCAGTTTTATTATAAGATTGACATTTTTAATGGGAAAAATGTCACTAAGAAAATGAGGTAAACCTACACTACAAGCTCGTAAAACGTCTAAATCAAAGAGTAACCAACTATAACACCCCCAAATTTTAGCCAATTTAAATCTTTACTTGTGAAATGCCAAAAACTCGGACGTGTCACTTAATGATAAACAAAGAGGTATCAATCTCAATTATCAAACCAAACTCAAAGGACTCAAATTAAATAAAGTGTAAAGTTTACATCCTTGTCAAACCAAATGACAAATATTAAAATTCATACTATAAAAAACAATAATTTTTCTACGTATTACCCGTGTTTTTGCAATTTATACATGGTACTCCACTTTTTCAGTTCGGAGTTTCAATCCAAAAGAACGGGAACTTAATATAACCAATTTAAGTACAATTCGGCTCTAAGTTCGGTTCAATTCAATTTAGCTTTTCTATAGGTTCGATTAATTTCTTATAACTTGATTCGAACACATAGGTCAACTTCATAAGTTTAGTTAAGTTTCTATAAGTCCAATTTTAAAAAGTTAAAACTCATTATTAAATTATACTGCTTACACATATTCACTCCGTTGCAATTCAAATAAACCGGACGAAGTATTGCTCACAAGACGTTTTTTTTGTGTTAGATTGACTTGACACGTAGCTGGCTAAACAGGAACAAAATATCTAAGGAGTAATTGTTAATGCCACCAAATAGCAGGTGCATGAATAGGATCTTCATTTTGCAATTGCCTTGTAAAATGTCGTGGCATTAGTAAAGGGCGAGTGGCAATATCACTTCCCTAAATCTATGCTTGCCATTCCAAAAACAAGAATTTGAAACAAGTCAAAAAAATTTCTCTAATCTCGTCACTCCCTGCTGCTGTTTTTTTTTTTTTTCAACGAAGCGCGCACTTAGTCGCATTACAATAAGGGGAGAGGGAATCGAAAAACAGTGCAAGTACCAAACTAACTTTATTGTTAGACTTTATTGTTGAGGAAGTTTCTTTTACTGTTGACAAAAAAAAAACAGTGCAAGTACCAAATTTCAGTACCAAAATTTTACTCATACTGGAAGACGAAATAAATAGCCACAAAATTTCAGTACCAGTTTCTACAATTACAGGAGGCACAAAATCTTGTACTCCGCACAAAGTTCCTGAAACATGCCTCTAGGCACAAAAAGATGTTACTCCTCCAAACTTCGTGCGCGATAAATGATTTACCTAGGACACAACAACCTTCATAAACCGACATTAAACGAGGCAGTATTATCTATTTGTGTATCTTTCTGATATGACCCAGTTAGGATTTTCTCTTCTTGTTAGATTTGCTGCCTCGATCATCCTTGTTTCGTTTCTTCTCACTCTTACTACTTCCAGCCTTGCTCGGGGTCTCATGCTTGCTTTTACTTGATTTCACACTGATTAAGCCGCTTGAGGATATCTTCCCTTCACCATTCTGAAGAGCTGTTTCAAGATCTCCCCCAATAGAATACTCTTCAATCAACTTGGAGTCCAATAATTCCTCTGCCTTGGCTTTCATATCATCCTGTGAGAACAAGCAAAGTCTCAGTGCCTCGGTACATAAGAGTAGTTATGTGAAAAATACCAAGCTGCTCCAAACTACCTTCACTTGCTTTGCAGCATTGTCCAAATCTTCATCCAAGGTTATTTTGTGAGGTTTCAACTCAAACTGCATAT